>NW_024498685.1:13392221-13984444 GCF_017590055.1 Onychostruthus taczanowskii
CGAATGTTCTTTCCTCGGCGCTGAGCGCCGGCTCCCTCTCGGTGCTGCCGGCCCTGGCGGTGAGGCTGGCGCGGGGGGAGCGGGGCTGGGGCTGGGGGCTGCCCGGCGCGGTGCTCCTCTGCCTGGCCGGCGCCTTCTCGGGCGTGGGGCGCTGCCCGGTGCGGCCGCGGGCGGCGGCGCTGCTGCTGCTGCTGCTGGCCGCCTGCTGCGGGGGGGAAGCGGTGGCGCAGACGGCGCTGGCGGCGGGGGAGGAGGAGGAGGAGGAGGAGGATCACTTGCTCTCCCTCGCCGCCACGGGGGTGGTGCTGAGCTGCCTGGCCGCCGTGACATGGCTGGTGCTGAAGCTGAGGCAGGGCGTCCTCATGCTCGCCGTGACTAGCGCGGCCAAGACCACGTCCCTCGTCGCCTTGGAGAGGGTCCCGGCGTCCTGGCGGCCCTACCTGGCCTACCTGCTGGGGCTGCTGGGCATCCTTCTGGCCGGCTACGCCGACCGGCTCTGGCCCCCGCGGCGGGCCGCCCCGCTGGCCGAGCCTCCCGCCGCCCCCCCGGCCGCGGACGAAGCCCCGGTGCTCAGGCGGCGGCGGCGGTCCAGCTCCATGATCTCCCCCGAGATGTCGGGCGGCGGCGGCAGCGGCAACAAGACCCACCGGAGGACCTCGCTGCCCTGCATCCCCCGGGAGCAGGTAGGGCAGGGGCTGGGGAGAGACGCGTCCCAAACTTTGCCGGGGGTCCCGGCGGCGGCGGCGGAGGAGCCGCTCCTGCCGGAGAGGCCGCGCACGGTGCGGGTTCCCCGGCGCGGAGAGCCCCGGGACGCCTCGGGACGGGACCGGGGGAAACCGGGCTGAAGCCGAGCTCAAGCCGGGCTCTCCGGACCAGGCTGACTATCCGCGGCTCTGGGCGACGAGCAGAGCGCTCGGGGTGTGCTTTTCCCTTACAGCTGTGGCCGGCGCTGGCTCTTCCTAAAGCTGGCAGAGGGAGGGCTGGGGTGCGCGGTGCCCGCTTGGCTCTCGCAGCCGGTGGGAACCTGCCCTCAGCGCAGCCCTCGGCATTCCCAGCATCACCTAGGAACCCCGCTGTTTCAGAGCTGTAGTTTCCTAGAAAGGCACCTCAGCCTTTTAAAACTTGCGTTAAGCTTGGAAGGGGTGTGTGTGCCTGAGCCGAGCAGCTCGCCCGCGGTGGGAGAAGTCCCTCATCGGGGCGGCAGCCGAGGCTCGTCTTTGCACTTTGCCTCCCCAAGGCTGCTCCCGTGCGTGTAATCAATAGCTCCGGCTCTGCCCTGGCTGTGGGAAGCGGTGCGAGGCACACGCGATTTATCTCAACTTTGTTTCCTCTGAGAGGCTGTGATTGGAATGGCTGAGTGAGAACTTTATTGCCGGAGACGCGTTCGTTTCAGCGCGCACCTCAAAAAAGCTGGAGAAAGAAGCGGTCAGGCGCCGGTGTCTGCGCTGCACAGCTGTGTGGAGCCCTGAGACACGGACACAAAGTGCGCTTGGTTCTGCGCTTGAGGTGTTTTTCAGTTGTTTTGAGATTTAAGGTTGCCCCAGAGAAATATCACTGAAAGGGTCGAGTGTAACTGGGCGTCTTGAAAGTCAGCGCAACCCCTGCTGAGCAGTGGCAAGGGAAACCTGGGGGGAAATACGAATCAAACGGCATTAAGTTTTCTTTTTCACCTAGTGTTGGAAAGGATTCTGTGCGCTGTCATCAAGTGAAGCGTGTTGTCATACACCTAAGGGTTTCTTTCAGGTGGCTTGCTGGATAAGCAGCAGAGTATTTTCCAAGTAATGGCTATGTCTATCTATGTGGTGTGGGTGGCTAGTTTGTTTCTGGAAATTGATTGCATCCCTTTGTGGTTGGTGTTGACATTTCTTAGAAGAGGGCCTGACAACCTTATATACTTGAGACTTGTTTTACAACAAACGCACTGATTTATTTAACAGTGTTGTTTAGGTAAAGTAAATATTTACCACAGACAAATACAGTGTGAAAAAGTAGAAAACTGACCGAGTTCTGACTTTAACAGGAACTGAGAGGCAACGGTGTAAGAGTAACTTGTAAGTACAATAAGGCATGAAATTATATTTATGCTTACTTGGTGATACTAGGCATTTCTGGTGGCTTATTACAATAATCATTTGTAAGGTCTTAAAGCATATTTTCCACTTGCTTTCACACTTCCAATAAATGCAGCCTTTCAGTTAACATCTCTAAATGTAATCATTTGGAGACAGGACTCAGTGACCATGGTGCTTGTCTCCTCTTATGGAGGGACTTCAAATCTCCTGCATCTACCAGAAGGTTGGACTGGTGATGGATAAGGAGGTAGACTCCTTTTCCCTCCCTGATGGTGCCTTATCTGGGGACAGTGGCCAGCTTTGCCCCGAGCAATTCCCACTTCCAGGCTGTGGAGCTGGGCTGGAGTTAGCTGGCAACTGTTCCATTCACCCGCTGCAGGATTTTGGCCAATTTCTCTTTCTTTTGTTCTCACTCACTATTAATCAATAGTGAGATCTGGTATAGCTTGTGTCTCTGTGTGACTAGAAATGGATGGTAACTTTGGAGTTTGGGGAGACTTTCTGTATTTTTTTTTAGCACAATGTGGCTGTGTGTAGGTGAACTCCTCTCCCTAATAGCTGTTCTCTTAAATAAATGCTAGCATGAGAGAAAAATGGAAAAGCTGAAACAAAGCTCTGTAAGGACCTTGAAGAAATGGTGGGAGAAGTGGGACTCTCTTACAGCAAACACAGTTTATGTTTGTAGGAAAAATCAGCTCCCTGTAGACTTAAAGAAAGTACAGGTAAATGTTTTTCTTTTGGACAGTTTTTAAATATAACATGTTAAAAATAGACATGAGGGCTTTGAAAGAAAACCAGGCCTTTTCTTGCCCCCCCTGTTTTTAAAAAACATCCCCTGGATGTTTCTGGTCTTGTTTGTACATCTGTGAGCTTGTTCATCGGGAAATAGATCCACTTTATTGCTTTGAAACACGTACTTCAATCTAGTGACTAACATTAGGCAAAGTTTTAGAGATCTTTCCCATCACCTCCTGTGTAACCTTTCTTATTGCTGAGCACTTAATTGAGCTTTTCTTTTTCCAGAATCTGATTCCCTTCATATCTGTCTGTTTCTGTTAGTGAGATTCTACGAAAGTTGGAATTTCTGAATTTTTCTTTTTTAGTCACACACCTCTCAATTTTAATCTGAATTCTTCCCTACTAGAATTTGAAGGTGAATCTATGTGGCATTGTATTGATTCCCTTCACATCTGTCTGTATCTGTCTGTTTCTGTTAATATGAGATTCTATGAAAGTTGGAATTTCTGAATTTTTCTTTTTTAGTCACACACCTCTCAATTTTAATCTGAATTCTTCCCTACTAGAATTTGAAGGTGAATCTATGTGGCATTGTAAAGGAGAGTACCAGGAACTGCAAACTGACAAAATGGATATTGTATTAGCACACCTTGTGTTAGATTCTTTTTCAATTCCAAAAAGAATTTGAAAAGAAAAACTTTTATTAAAAAAAGCCACCATCCAGAATTCAAATGGTACCATGATGCAACTTTCTGTTCTTGCTAAAAGTGCTCTTTTCCCATTTTCAGTTTAATTCTGTGCTTTTTGTGGCTGTTTTGTGTATATGATCCCTCTCTTTCCCAGACTTTGGCAGAGTGTTTGGATTAAAAGCTTCCAGCCTGGTGTGTGTGTGTAGATCTCATTGAGGAGTGTGTGCAGATCTTGCTCCCAGCTGAGTGTTGTCTCCCTGTGATTTCATCAAGGCTGGCTGAGGATGCTCAGCTCCTTGAGGGCTCGCTCAGCCACATTTAAAGAGGATGCAGAGCAAAATTGTGAATGGATGGATAAGACAGGGAATGAATGAATGAAGAAGAGCCTTTTTTTTCTTTTTTTTCAGTAAATGCAAAAGCGCCACCAAAAAGATGGCTTTTGGAGTTTTTTCTCCAGATTTTTGCATACATTTTATCTCTTCCTGAAAGTGCTGAGAGAAGGTTAGTGGGGGTAGGGAGGGGAGCAGAAAAGTGTTCTGTGTGTTGTTTTTTCCCATTAAAATATTATAACCCCCATGTGCTCTGCCTCTTGTGCCTCTGATCGATGTGTTAATCTCAAATAAAGCAGTCCAAGGGGATGCTTTTGCCTTGGTGGGCAGAATGCTGCACAGGAGATTGTAGCTGGGCAAATCTGCACCATGCTGAAGGCTCCTGATTTTGCTTTCGAGATTTGCTTGTTTAGGGAAGCTTTCAGCCACCTTGGATTTGTTACAAGTACGAGTTATTTGCAGCTGCAAATAGTTTGATTTGCTTTTGCAGGGTGTTTTTTACCTCAGTCAGAAGGCTGTAGGGGTACAGCACACAGCAGTGTCTGAAGGACTTGCTGGTCCCCCAACTCGTGGGTGACACAGCCCTGTGTGAGAGAAGGTGATGAGTCGTGATGGAAGGGCTTCTCCCATGTCCTCAGCTATGGGAATTTATAAAATTAGAGGGTTTTGGGAAAGCTGCAAAAGACAGGCTTCAGATACCCAGCTGCCAGGCCAACAGCTCCACATAAAAACTCCTGCCCATGCTCTCTGTCTCCTAAGGCAGACAGGTTTTCTATCCATTTTCCTTATGTATTTCTCTTTTGCTTTGTATTTCTGTTTTCCATATGTATTTCTGTTTTGCCCTCCTTCTGAGCAGTAGGAGTAGTAGAAAGCTCTTTGCCTTCCCGAGGGACATCTGAGGGTCTGTCACTTATTTTCTGTTGGTTTGAGACTTGGTGGCTGTTTTATTCTGCTGCATCTTTCCCATCCCTTTTCTCCTCATTTTTTCAGGCCAGTAACCTTGGTGCCAGACTCGTCTGTCTTCCTTCAGCAGTAGCAGTTGGGTTTTTTGCTCAATTAACTGTTTTTCATGGGGTTCTGGGTGGTAACCCTGCCTGTTCCCAGCCCTAGCCTGGGAAAGTTGTGTGCCGGGACTGTCCTTATCACCGCCTGTCTGTGGAGTTGAGAAGACAATACAGTAACAGTTCACATGGCCAAAGATATCTCTGCAGTGATAAGATCTAAGAAACAGTGGAGAAAAAGAAATATATTTGTCAGTTTTTTTTTTTTTTTTTTTTTCTTTTTTTTTTTTTTTTTTTTCCCCAAGGGGAAAATTAAGGCTTTATCTCTTCTCATTGTTTGATAGTGACAGCTTTGGTAGTGCCAGGAATATGTTGCTTCTTCCTCTTTGCTGGTTCTTTTTCATTTTACCTTAAAAAGTTCTCTTATATTATAACCAATTTTTATTAATATGGATTCTGTGCTCTGGCCTGAAAATGGGAGTGATCAGGGTGCAACATAGAGAAATCTAAAATTTTAGAGGGGAGCTGGCAGATTGAATTTAGGTACTGAACTTTGTGTCATGTAGACATGTGAGGTTTTATATACCATATACCTCCTGCTAATAAGCTTTATTGAGCTGTAACTACCCTGATAAGATTTAATGGCATTACCATTTAGGTCACTAAAAACTAAGGAATACTGAGGAATTATGTCATCTGGTGACTTGCTGAAACACAACCATGTAAAATATTAAAGAAAGGCTCCAGGAAAAATCACCCAGGGATTCCAGATGTAATGCTTTATTTTCTTTTGCATGGCTTCATTTACGCAAACCTGCTCTACTTGGGATTTTTCATTTCTCTTTCAGCCTCACAAAAATGTTAAAACTGCTGCTGACACTCTCACGAAGGGCTTAGAATCTATTTTTGTCGATTGGTTAAATCAAGAAACGTATATTATGGTATACTGGCAAAAAAAAGTAAAGTACAGTAGTGACTTTCTGCTCTTTCTGCCTGAAGTGTGAAAATGCAAAGCTGGGGAACTGAAAGAAATCCTGTGTACTCTGGGTTGTCATGTTAATTAAATAAACAGCCAGAACAGTGACCCTGTGTATGAAATGTGTTTTGAGAAGCTCGTTGGGGGTTGGAGGGGAAAAACAGTGACACATGATGTTTTGGACTTTAACTGTGACATATGTGTGAATTTCTCCTAATCTGCTGTTAGTGTTCTCGCATTCCAGCTGTTTTTTGTGGGAGACTGAGGCATAGCTGTGTATTGCAAATAGAAGGAATAGTGCTTGGGCTTTTTTCTTTAAAAAGGAATATAAAGAAATAATCTCAGCCTGGAAGCGGAAAGGTTTGCTGGGTTCTGGTGCCTGCAAACCACAGGGCTTGGAATGGGGCTGAGCTGACTGCAGCCTAAACGATTTGAGAATGAAAAGAGCACTGCTGCAATTAAGGCTTTGAGCCAGCTGCTGTGATTTACCTAGGCAGTCTGATGGAAGATGTACAGCTTGTAGCATATCCCTTGACAGATAAGGAAAGAAATGTACAGATTCAGATAACAAAGTGGAAACCGTGCTTTACTTTCTGCAGGGATTTTAAACTTTTTTTTCCTCTGCTTGGTTTTGAAGAAGTTTTTTTATGAATTGCCAAACGCTTTCCTCAAAGTCTCTTCTGTGTTAGTCAGGGTGTCACTCAAGGAAACACCTCTCACTTGGACTATGTAGTTTTTCAGGTTTCAGGAGGAAGGTGGTGGGGTTGGTTTATTTATTTTTTTCTTTTTTTTTTTTTTTCTTGTTTTTTTTTTTTTTTCTTGTTTTTTTTTTTTTTTCTTGTTTTTTTTTTTTTTTCTTGTTTTTTTTTTTTTTTCTTGTTTTTTTTTTTTTTTCTTGTTTTTTTTTTTTTTTGGTTTTTGGGAGTTTTTTTTGTTTGTGTGTGTGTGTGTTTGTGAGGGTTTTTTTTGCTTTTTGTTTGTTCATGGAGTTTTTTTTTTGTATTCAAGTTATCTCGCTCTAAGTCCTGCTGCAAGTTTTGCTTTAAGCCCTACTGCAAGTGATACCATCAGTCTTTTGTATTGCTAATAAATTTAAAAAAAAAAATGAAATGCGCTGTGTGAATTTTAAATTGTGGGTGGAATATCAGCGCTTTTCCTTCCGATCTGCTTTTGGAGATTCTCTGGGGCTGGGGGGAGAGGATGCGCCGTACCCCTTTGTCAAGCTTTGGCTTGTATAATTTATTTATTTAAGTATTCATTTCTTTACATTTATTTATTTATTTACTTATTTAAAGTTATTTATTTATTTATTTACAATGAAGGGGTCGAGCCGCGTTTCTTCTCCCTCTTGGTGGGTGCATGCCCTTGTCGCGAGCCCCTCGTGGCGCTGATGATGGTGATGATGATGATGATGGCGATGAAGGTCGCTCCCGCAGCGGGCGGGCGTTGCCGGCGCTGGCGGGCGCGGCCCCCTAGAGGGCACGAGAGCCCAGCCGGGCACGAACAGCGGAACATCCTCCACAAAAATCTGTCCGTGGTCCTTAACTCGGGCCGTGCCGGGTCCGCCCCGCGGCTGCCGCAGCCCGCGGTGACACAGCCGGGGCTGCCCCGGCGGGTCCCTCTCTGCCGAACGTGCTGGCACCTCCCGACTGTGTGTGAAATGGGAAAAGCACATGTCCCCCTGTCCTCTGCCTTGCTGAGGACACAGCTGGAGCTCGCTGTCCCATTCTGGGCTCCTCAGGGCAAGAGGTGCTGGGGAAGGTTCAGCGCTGGGCTGTGGGGATGGTGAGGGGACTGGAGCATCTTTGCCGGGAGGAAAGGCTGGCAAAGCTGGGCCTGTTTAGCCTGGAGAAAAGATGGTTGAGAGGGATCTTATCAGTGCATCCACATATCTGAAGGGTGAGTGACGAGAACACAGTGCCAGGCTCTCCTCAGTGGTGCCCAGCACAGACTGAAACAGCCAGCTCCACCTGAATATGAGCAAAAAGCACTGAGCACTGGATCAGCCTGCCCAGAGAGGCTGTGAGAATCTCTGGAGAGATTCAAAACCTCACTGGCCACCACCCTGTGTCTCCTGCTCCAGGAGAGCCTGCCTTGGCAGAAGGGTTGGACTAGATGATCTCCAGAGGTGCCTTCCAAGCCCAGCCTTTCTGTGATTCTGTGATGTGCTGATGGGACAAATGGTCCTTCACTGCTGCTGAACACGGATGGGTGGATGGATGTTTTCATAGTGCCACCCCAAGGGCTGCTGGGCAAAAGGGAAAATATGCAGCACAGTGAAGATGCTGGTGGTTGTAAGAGTTCGGTCAGTGAAATGGCACTGTTCATTTTTGTACCTGTCAAGAAAAGGATTTTGTGTCAGCTGGTCACTGGAAATGTGCTGGTCACTGAAAATGTGCTGGTCACTTCAGTGCTGGTCACTGAAAAGATTTTGTGTGTGGGAGGTTTTAAAATGAAATTGGGTTAGTGAAGGCATGGTGTGGGCTGGTGTATCAAGTTTTGGTCAGACATACAGAACAGTTAGGGTCCACAGATAGCCCAAACTTCTGAGCCTCATCCAAGAAGAGACTGAAATTGTACATAAAACCAGATCTGACTGAGGGGTATTGATGAGGTATTTGCCTAAAAATGAAATAATAGAAAGGAATTTGGAAGACAAAACAAAACAAACTCATCCCCAAACCTCAAAATAAACTGCCCCAAACCTTTTATTTTTAAGCTGCTCTGAAGAAGTCTGATTGTGTGAGATAGAGATAGACACTGATCGTGGAAAATACGTGCATGTCACAAGGTCTGAACAAAGCTCTTCCAGCTTAGACATTTGTATTTATTAGTTATTGAAGTGTATAGTTTTCTGCTGCCAAACAGGTTGAGGATTATAAAAACTGTTGTTGTTTTTTTTTTTTTTAATCTGATACTAGTTAGGAAGAAAGTTCTCAGTTGTTCACTGTGTGCTTTAGAGACTGTACTGCTTTATCTGAAGTGCCTACTGACTAGGACCTATCACTGCACGACTCTGTATTTTTACTGCAATTAACTACTGAAAACAAATTAGGGAGAAGATATTTATGAGCATCAGTACAGTTAAAGGCTCTCCTTCTGCCCCTGCACAAGGCTGGAAAGTTACAAAACCTCCACATATCAGAAATAGCTCCGAGCATAGCTGAGGCCTCCTTGGCTAACACCCCCAGTCCACCAGTGAAATATGTGGGGTTAAAGTGGTTTATTTGACTTTTGTATTTTGTAGGTTGCTGGAGTTAGCTTTCCTTTGTACCAAGATTTATGCTTTGGTTTGAATTTTAAAATAAAATCATATTCTGCGTCATTTTGTTTGGTTTTTTTTTTTTTTTTAATGGGATTTTTGTCTGCCTAACTCTGTAGGAGTGGTGCTTTTCAAATATTCTCATGATGCTTTTTCTGATGGCTGCTGAAGTCCTGAGGCACTCCCTGCTGACAGTTTAAAAAAAGCAACCCTTCCTCTCAGACTGGTTGGTCCTCTTAGAAATATCTCAGCTTCATTAAAAGCTGTGTGAAATATAAATATGATGATGCCTGCTGGAAAACTATCGCTGTGTTTTGAGGATCAAGTCACTGAGGGTTGCTGGGTTTATTTTTTGTTTTAAAAAAGCTTCTTGTTCCTGGTTGTCTTTGAGTAAATCATAATACTGTAGGGGAACAGTTATTACTGAGCTTCAAAACTGAACATT
This sequence comes from Onychostruthus taczanowskii, assembly GCF_017590055.1. Classification (NCBI taxonomy): domain Eukaryota; kingdom Metazoa; phylum Chordata; class Aves; order Passeriformes; family Passeridae; genus Onychostruthus; species Onychostruthus taczanowskii. Next base: position 13,401,734 of record NW_024498685.1, read on the forward strand.
ACTTATTCTGAGCAGCACCCTTCTGACTGATTCTTGAGTAAATTTGTCCATAAGCACAGTTGTGAAATGAATTCCAGACAGGGAAAGAATTGAGTATTTGAGTGGTGAAGGTTAATTGTTTTTTGAACTATTGCACTCCCAGCAGGTTGATGATACCTTGCTGGCATCTCTGTGTGCAGGAGCTGCTGCCAGGCTCCAGCAATAACCTAAATTGCTGCTCACCCTGGAGTACAGATGCTTTGAGTCTCTCCTACTTTTGCTGTATGGTTTTAAATAAACCCATGCGTGTTTGTGTTTAATGCCATAAAGGAGAGGCAGAGCATGAATCTCTTTTGTTACTGATGTTACATGAAAATACTGATTCTTGGCAAATACATACACCCCAAATTTACCTTGAAGTGTGGCTGTGGGGCTGGAGAGGCCAGTCTGCAGGAGCACCCTCAGGAGCCTTTCTGCTTGCTGCCTGGGCAGCAGGGGATGAGGGCTGAAAAGCCACGTCCAAGCAAGTTTTACTCCACTTTGTGGGCAGAAATCTAGATGTGCTCTCCCAAGCTTTTGGATGCCTGCAGAGTAAAACTTGTGAAACCCTGTCTATGCTCGAATATTGTCTCTCAGTGGAGATGACAGCTATGGAAAGGTTCAGAGCTGTGTGTGTGCAAGTGTGGATTAAAAAGGGCTGCACAGCCTTATGTACTGTCTACCCTTGCCTCTGTGAAGTGCTTTTGAGAGTATTTTTTTTCCTCTTTTGTTTTCTTTCTTCTCTTTCCCTTCCTGGCTTCTCTTCCCCTTTTTCCTTTTCTTTCTTATTGATGCCTGTTTGAGCTCACCAGCTGACAGATCTAACTGGGGTTTCTTTACAGAGTAGACTCTGCTGCTTCATTTCCTCTACAAACCCACCCCTCAAAGCAGCTACCACTATTTCTGTATTGGTAATGCTTAAGTCCTTCCCCCAAAACTCACTTTTGAAAGGCAAAAAGCTGTTGGATGCTCCCCTGAATTCTCTGGTGCATTTCTCTTCAGCTGTACTGCTGGTGCTAACTATAGGTGAGGGCAAGGAGGGCACATGCTGCAGCCTCCTGAAGTGGAATGGTGTTCCTGTATGTGGGCAGGTGCCTGAAGCCTTCTGGAGAGGTTTGGAGTTACTGTGTTTGGGGTGAAGCCTTCTGGAGAGGTTTGGTGTTGCTGTGTTTGGGGTGAAGCTTTCTGGAGAGGTTTGGAGTTGCTGTGTTTGGGGTGAAGCCTTCTGGAGAGGTTTGGAGTTGCTGTGTTTGGGGTGAAGCTTTCTGGAGAGGTTTGGAGTTACTGTGTTTGGGGTGAAGCCTTCTGGAGAGGTTTGGTGTTGCTGTGTTTGGGGTGAAGCCTTCTGGAGAGGTTTGGAGTTGCTGTGTTTGGTGTGAAGCCTTCTGGAGAGGTTTGGTGTTGCTGTGTTTGGGGTGAAGCCTTCTGCAGAGGTTTGGTGTTGCTGTATTTGGGTTGAATGGCCATCTCAACTGTGGCATGTGCTGTGATACATGCCACAGTGAGAGCATGTATCAGTGTGGGGCTCTGGCTGGTGAGAAGCATGACAAAACCAGTTGAAATAAATAGGTGACTTGTATTTTTATGGATAAGCACAATGAGCTTTACCTGGTAAAACTCTGTTAGGGTGTAGTGGATATGTTGTTGATGCTATGTATCTGTTCTCTGGGAAGCTGTGGACTAGTTTATATTTGCTGTTTATTAAAGCAGTTCCCTGAAATTTGCTGCATTTCTGTTGATTCTGAATTCTGTATGAGATGAAATGTTTTAAGGTAATTCATATGCTATTACTGAGGGTTTGGGGTTTTTTTAAGACCAGCTTAATGCGTCTTCAAGAACCATTCTTAAACACAGTCCTAATTGTCTACTGATTACACAAAACTGCAAATGAATAAACATTTTCTATTAAAGGATTTAATGCTGTACTCCATGTGAGGGATGGAACTGTGTAGACGGTTTGGAAGCTAAAAGGGGGATAAGGGTGGAAAGGGAACCTGAACCTTTTGAGCATTCCTCTTTCCTGTGACTTGTGGAGAAGCAGAAAACCTGTAGGAGCAAGGCAGGTGTATCCATAGGTGTGTACAATCTCATTGTTCCAAGCAGCATGGGCTGTGTTCGTGCCTCAAAACAGAGACCTTAGGAAGAAATCTGCTCAGTGCCAAAGGGAAATATTGCTTGTGCCTCGCTGGGACTGCAAACTGGCTTCAGGGCCACGCAGTCCAGAGCGCTGACTCCCGCTAAGGCTGCCGTGTTTGTGTCACGCAGGGTCACGGAGGATCACGGGGTAGCAGCGCCACAATTAGATGGGCTGGGGTGCTAGCACTGAATCCCATCTTCCAGCTTGAATTCCTCTCGAGGATCCAAGCCTGTCGTTTCCTCTTGGCGAGGCACCTTTGGAACCGGGGCCAGCTCATAGGAAATCCAAGGAACCGGGGCTTAACTGGAATGGAGGACATCTAAACCTGGCTTTCTGCATGCGTCTGTTGTGGTGAGACAGAGAGATGGCAAACACAAATGTTTCTTGGAGAGCTCCTGAGCATTTTTAAGTGAAGCTGTCAAGACAGATTGTCTATCCCCTTCCTCTCAAAGCTATCGTCTTTATTTCGGCTTTCTCTTCTGCTGTGTGTGGTGTGTAAATCTAATCCTAAAAATGTGTGATGTTCTTATTCAGGACTCATGGATAGTATGAACTTTTGATAATAGTGACTGAGGCATAGTTTCAATGGTTTTCATTCCAATATTTTAGCTGCCATCACCCTTGGATCTAGAATTATCTTTCCCTTTTGTATTATGCATAGATGAACAAGAAGATCCTTAAGATGAGCCTTAAGACTTCCTGACTTGGGCTGTGATCTGCCACTTGAGCAGACTTTTTGAAAACCCAAAATTTTAAATTCTGTGTGTTTATCATATCAGCATGCCTGGACACGGTGTCATGTTAAGACCTTTGGATTTTATTTTTCTTTTGGAAGCTGCAATTTATCTCTGTTTAAAAAATGGTAAAATTCTTCCAGCTGCAATAATATGTGCTTATTTCACGTTCTGATCTGCTTTATATATTGTCTCTTCTCAAATCAAAGTGGTAATGTGATGCTGAGAAAAGCATTGATTCTTAAGCTGAAGTCACTGTATTGCAAAATTTACTGATATGCACTTAAAGAAACCCAGCCCAAAAAATCCTCAGATGTGATGGAACAGTTTCCTTTGCTGTCATCCTGTGCACTCATGAGAACTTGGCCTGGGGGGCTCTGGCTCTTTTATTCAGTTAAGGTTTTTAGAAATGAGATGAAAGTAACAATTAGATTGTCTTAATAATTTATAATAGCAGGTTAAGGAGATGAGAACTTCAGGGAGAAACTTGATAGCCCAGGGAGTATCTTTCCTGTGATCTTAATGCATTGCTATCTAAAACAGTGAGTCAGTGCTTGTAAGCATAATTATGTCATACACTGTCTTCTGAATGCTTGGATCTGCAATTGCAGATGGTTTTAATGAAATTTGAGATAACTAACTTCTTAGCTGTATGCTGGTTTGTTTTCTTTTTCCATGTGTTTATTTAATAAAAAGCAAACTTAAAGGTCATGATATTGATGGCTACATGCTTTGAGCTAACAGCTTCCTCAGTGCCACTCTTCTGAATGGTCAAAAGGTTTTTTTGATCTGGGAATATTTACATCAATGAGCTGGTTTTTCCTGCCTCATACCCTGTCTTTTAGTTCAGGAAATCTGATTCCCCCTTTCCTCTCTCATGAAAGACAGGCCAAACAACACAAGAATGGGCTTTGGGCACTTGATTCTGCTTCTACATATTAGGAAAAGCAAATTAGATTTGTTTGATGCTTGTCTGTGAGCGACCACTCATCTGCAGTTTTGTCTGGTGACATTTTTTCCTTAGCTCATCTCACTTCTTTCCCTTCAACCAGCATCTGGTGATTTTTTTTCTTTGCTTTTGGTTGGTGTGTGTGTGTATGTTTGTTTGTTTCTCAAACCAGAGAGATCCACCCATGGGTGTCTGTGGAGACACTACCTCGGATTTTAAGGGATGATAGAGTTACCTGGCTCTAAATTCAGGAACTCTGAATGCAAAAATTCACTGATGCCTTGGAGGAAATTTCCATAGTTCAAAGACAGGCTTGCTCTGGTCACAGGATGTGAAATAAGCACGGGAAGGCAGTTTCAGATGAGCACAGGTAAAATTTCCCAGTAGCGTGTCAAGTCTGCCCTAAGAACGTGTATTAACTGGAGAAGAACGCTCACTGCTTTTTCATTTGTTAACACAAATCAAGAAATGCATTTAGGTGCATCTCCCCCTCTTAATTCTAATGCTGGGTATATTTATTAATTTATTAACCCCTCCATAGGGTTATGGTGGCCTTTCACCTTCTGGGCCTGTTTGTTCTGAGCCATGGCTGGTGTGGCTCGTGTGACATCACAAACATTTGTGTTGGCAGTCCTTCCTTGTGGAGGACTCTGAAGTCTGACAGTGGTGAGGATGACTAAGTAGAGACAGATTTATGTGGAAATCTTATTAATACCCATAAAAGAGAGAATGAAGGCATAAGAAATTTGGCTCCAAAAAAACAACCAAAAAATGCTCTGTTCTTAGAAACATTTGGCATAGCTCCATCATGCCTTTTGTGGGAACTGGTTCTTTGTCTGGCCTAATCTAGACTTCTTTTATTTTTTTTTTCCAGAAGATTACTAAAGACTTCCACTTTCCACAAACTTTCTCACAGTAGAAAAAAATTAATTTTCACTTTGGTAATGCACAAATCAGTTAATTATTTCAAAGATAATGAAACACAGATGTCTCCCCTTGTTTCTCAGCAAAGATTTAATGGTAGCTTTGCTCTGAGATCTTTCACTGCCTCCAAATGTCCATAGATATTACATGGTGCTCATAATCAAAGTGGTTTACTAAGAAGGGGAAATAATTTTCACTTACAGTGTGTCAGGCCTGGAAAGGAGCTGTATCAGAGATGTGAAATCATAATTCACTTTCTTTCATAACATGTTTGATACCAGCTGTGGGGAGAGGAGCTTCTGATGCTCAGTGTGCGCTAAGGCTCATGCTCTTGTCTGTGCAGCTGCACAGATTTTCTGCCTAGAAAACCCATCTTCATTTATGGCATAATCCATAGTATGTACAGAAATGTTTCATAAATAAAATCACCTTTATGTGCTTATTGCATGTGGGTAGAGCTTTTTGTCCTGGAAATAATTTCCAATGTTTCGTTCCTGTTGAATCTGTACTTGAAAACAGTTCTGGTTTGCTTTTAGTTGTTCCTGTGATGACCTAGGCTTTTGGTTCATTGGGAGATTGTGTTTTAGATCTTTAACTGATCCATCCAGCGAGTATCTTGTGCTTTTTCCATGTGTGTGTTATTTTTCCCAGCAAGCATGATATTCCAAGCTCACTCCTGATGTGACCACACACTGCTTTGAAATGGGAAGCAATAAATTAGCCTTTAGGGCTGGTTTATGAGCAAGACCTCATTCTTTGTTTACCTCTGCTTCTTGTATGCTTGCAGTTTTTAGGCCTGCTGTTAGCACTGCTACCAAAATTGTTACAATTTCAGAAGATCAAAGCAGCAACAAAATGAGGAAGAAAATAGGAAAAAATTCTTATCTGGAGGAGAAGATGATTTATATCGCCTTATGTTTGCCAAGGTGGAAATCTTCAGCATGAGCTGTTGCCTACAGCCTGGATAGACAGCTCACCTCCACTGTTGTCCCTCATCTGGAGGCAGTGGAAAGCATCCTGCATGGAGGGAATTGATATCCTGCAGATGGCTTGTTGGCCAGCAAAGGAAATTGCTGTCTTGGATTTGAATCCCAGGGCTGTGCCCCTGTGATGATAGCAATGTGCTCCTCAGGCTCCTGAGATGGAATAGTTCTTTTTGTTAAGTCTTGGTAAGATTTCTGAGCTTCCATCCTCACTATTGCTCTACTTCTGCTCCTGAACTTTGTCATTTGTGAAAGCAGTAATGCTGCGAGCAAACATTTCCTCAGGCCAGTAGGTTTTATCATTAAGTGGCTTTGTCAGATGCTTCTTCACAGAGCTGCCAGCATTGAAGTCTTTTATTTCTTTGGTGTTTGAATATTAAGTGGCACATCAGTGCTAAACTTGCTTAGCATTTGTATTGAGTTTTACTTTTAGGACACCATGCAGACTACTGCCTTGGCCTTCTGAGATGTGTAATATATTCAATTTGTGCTGGACTGGATGGGCAATAAGGGCATCTGGCATCTCCCAGGAATGAATATCCTGACAGATTAATCCTGTGTTGATTTTTATATTGACTTTTATATTAAATAGTGTTGTGGGAAAGCCACAGAAATCACTCTTATTTCTTCCTTGGGTCAGAGACATGTACTGAAGGTGTTAGCTCTGACCTGCTGTCTTCTGAGTTAGACTTGTCCTGTATCTCTGTGGGATTCTTGGAAGCTGAGAGGGAGGGAAACTGAGAGCTCTTTGTGTTGGGTGTAGTATATCTTGTTGGCCTTTCTTGAGGTAAATGAAATAATCAGGAGAGGTGAATTAGCTCCATGTTTGTCTGTCCCATCATCTTCCTCGCCTGTGTGATTTACCTGAGACCAGCTGGCTTGGGCTGGTGCAAAATCCATGGGCAGATGTGTCTGGATAAAATTCCCTTTGAAGGGAAGTGTGGTTCTCAGTGTTCCCTTGTTTGCCTTCTTCCTCGCTTCACCTGAGACCAGCTGGCTTGAGCTGGTGCAAAATCCATGGGCAGATGTGTCTGGATCAAATTCCCTTTGAAGGGAAGTTTGCCATCACATCTGGTCTTGGATGGATGAAGCCTGGAAGTCCAGAGTTCCCCTGGAATTCTTCTCGTACTTCACAGCTCCTCCCTGCTTTTTATATGCAAACAACATTCTTTGAGAGGCCTAGAGGGCGGAAATGGCTATGAACAAAACCCATATCTTTTCTGATATGTCAGAAGATACGACGAAAAATAGCGTGCTCCATGTCTGCTCATAGCTGATTTCTTCTCATCCTATTTATTTTGTAGAGGAAAACAGCTTGGTTGGATATTGGGGAAAAGTTTTTTATCATTAGTAGTAGTAAAGTTCTCTAACAAGTATGTAGAGCAATTTCATCTGTGTACATGGAAGGTTCTTTTAGAATAGTGTTTTAGGTATTTTTCCAAGTGGGTCTAGATACCTGCTTTTTCTTAGAGGAAACTATATTTCTTGCTGCCAATATTTCCTATTTATTTTGTAGAGGAAAAAAGCTTGGTTGGATATTGGGGAAATTTTTTTTATGAATACTAGTAGTAAAGTTCTGTAACAAGCTATATAGGACAATTTAATCTCTGTGCATGGAAGGTTCTTTCAGAGTAGCGTTTTAGATATTTTTCCAAGTGGGTTTAAATGCTTCTTCTTAGAGAAAACCATAGAGGTTGCTGCTAATTTTTCCTGCATCTGCCTGTGGGCTGTGCCCCCCAGCTGCTGGCCAGACTCCTCGTGCAGTGATTGTTCTGCTTGGTGCAGACCCAACCAGTAAACCCCGTTTATGTTCCAGTCAGTGCCCAAAGTGGGGTGTTAATCCCACTCCAGAGCCCAGGTGCCTGCCCTTGGAGGGGATTTGCTGAATATCACATCACATTTCTTGTCTCTTCTGCTGTTGTCCTTCTCTGATTCAGGAGGTGCTGTGTTATTTAGTTTGTATTACCAAGTTGTGATTGGTGGCAGACTCTTTTTCCCCCTTCTTTTCTTCCCTGTAAATGATAATGTTCAAGTTCCAGGTAGTCTCCTAATTGCTCTTCATTCTGGCCTGGCTACAAGCTGATTTATCAAGTCCACTTGTTAACTTAATGCTTTTATGGCTGCCAAGAGAGTGCTACACGGCCTAAGTGAGATGGAGTGGCTGGGATTTGTTAGACTTTGTGTGCGGGGAGGTTTCCTAGCAGCCAGATAAGGGACAGCTGTTTGAAGGGCACAGCAGCACCCTGTCACCCTTGCTCACGTGAGGGGCTTGGGAGAGAGTTCCCATGGGAAGAAGGGCTTGGGGATGGGTGTGTGTAAGGTACAGCACGTTCTGTGCCTTATGCCCAGCTGAGGAGTTCTCATCCGCTTGGGTTTTAATGCTTCCCGTCACTCCTTGTTGGTTTGTTGTTGGTTTATTTACTTTTTTTTTATTATTATTGTCATTTCGCTCTGAACTAACTGGATTGCTGTTAAAAATCTCAGCATGGCAGCTGTAAAGTTGCCTAATCAACTGCAGGAGATAATCTTTGCTAGGGGAGACCTTTGAATGCACTGACTGTCAGCAGGAATAGGTGAGATGCCTCCAGGTAACTTTGTGGGAAGGGAGCCTTGTTTTCAAAACTGTTCCTACCCTGCTTTGTTAAGAACTAAGGAACTGGTTAGTGGGACCTGTCATAAAAGTCCTCTTTTATGGTTGTGCTAAATCCTCTTAAAGAAAGCAAACAACTCTCTCATTAATGCTGCTCTGCTCAGCATAGAAATAAAGCAGCTGTTGTGATTGTCAGAGGCTTTAAGAAAGACTTGAAATTGGAAAGAATTTCCATTTGATCAGTTGATGAAACTCAGTGGGCTGTGACAGTGCGTTCTATCTCCATTTTCTCTTTGGAGTCTGAGAAATATGTTGAATTTGGGCTTGAGAACTAGTTCAGAGTTGCATTTTAACGGGGTAGGTGGCACCTGGGGAAGATAAGCTGCAACAAGAACTAAGATTTTCATAGTTTTCCTGTAAGTCAAATGATTAAAAATATGTGAGGTTTGGTGTATCAAACTTGAAGAGTAAATCCCTTCCTTCCTATGCTGGATTCCAACATTGAGCAGTGGAAATATTGAAGAATGTTAGTTGGAACTGATGCCGACCATACTGGTGGCCTGAAATACTTGGTTAAAACTACTTCCAGAGCCTTTTATAGCTTTGAAATTGCAGGACTGAATAGCTCTGAATTACACTAAAGCTTCTTCAGATGTCTTACCTTCTTTCTCTTGAACTTCTGGGGAAGCAGAAAGGGGGGAAAAAAAAAACAGAATCAAACATCCAGCATTACTCAGGCTTCTCCTTTTTTTGTTCTGGCATTTCCACTTGTGAGCGTGCAGGGGCATTGCTTGAGTTAGCTCCTCAACAGCTCTGTGTTTCTGCAAGCTTGGGGCTTTGTGAAGTGTAGGACATCCCTGGGATCCTGGGCTCACCAGGGGAGAGCAGGATCACCCTCTGAGCTCAGCAGTGCAAGTGCAAATGACACATTTCAGGAGCAGAACAACGTTACACAGGGAATTTGACTGCCAAACAGAAGTGTTTATATATAGATTAAGTATATATGAGTAGTTTTAATTGATGTGTGGGTACATGCAGGCCTATTAATAGATGGAAATAAGGAGAGGGAAAAGAGGAAATAAAGCACCACAGCTGTGATTTATCAAGATTGACATGAAAACAAATATTATTTTAGTAATCAGAGGAAATTCTTTGTAAAGCATGTACAAGAAAGGTATTTTAACCCACCTCAACGATTTCCTGCCCAGCCACATCCAAAGAAAATCAGACAGACTTCTTCCCCTGCCCCCCACAAAGGGTCACTTCAAAATTGTTTCTCCCCTCCTCCATTTCTCTTGATGTTGGGTTTTTTGTTTGCTTCAGATGCTTTGCTTTTCTCTTGTCAAATTCTTCTTTAAGGGATTTTTTTACCTGGCATGTAAAACCATGTCTAAAAAGTGCAGCTGTGGGGTGGGGAAAGGATTTAGTTTTGTTTTTAACTGTAAGATGTGCTGAAGTTGAAGGGCACTGAAGGCTGGGAAAATTTGGTATTCCTGCCTGGTGTGCTCTGTTTAGTGGAGGAGGAGGAGGTGCTCCTCAGTCTGGTTTGGTCACAGAATCATAGAATGGTTTGAATTGGAAGGGACCCTAAAGATCATCCAGTTCCAATCCCATTGCCATGGGCAGGGACACCTTCCACAATCCCAGCTTATTCAGAGCCCCATCCAAGCTGGCCTGGAACACTTGCAGGGATGGGGAATCTGCAGCCTCTTTAGGGAACCTGTTCCAGTGCCTCACCACCAAGGTTTGGGAAGAGTCACAGCTTTTGTGCAGCTGCTCAAAGGAGGCAGAAGGAATTGCCTTGCCCTGTCTGCATCACAGCTGTTTCCAGCTCTCAAACATCTGAAATCCTACCCATGTCTTGGGAGAAAAATGGTCAAGCACCATGAGTAACCAGAGACATGGAGATAAGTGCTTTAGGTGAAAGAACCTGGAAAAATGCTTGGTGAACCCAGGGGTTGAATTTGTCTCTTAAAATGTTGCAGGTTCATCTTGCCAAACTTCATCTGTCTGAGGGCAGCACTTCACTTAACACTGCAAGTCCCTAAACCTCTGTAGCATTCAATTATTTTTGTCTTTGTTTTTAGAAAGGATTTTTTGGAACTCTGTTCAGTACCACTCCTGCTTCAGTTGCCTGTCAAAAATGCAGCCAAAAGCCTTTTGGAGGTGGAAATTAAAAGAAAAATAGAAGAGATAAAGAAGGAAAATACTACTTAATTGGCTGCTCTACTTTCTGCTACCCAGAGAAGTTTCCCATTTCTCACTGGCAAAAAGACTTTGACTGCCTTGTGCTCATAAGTCTTCCCTCTCGATGTGTATCTCAAACCACAAACACACCATTTGTCTGCAGGGAATTATATTAATAATTTGAAGAGTGACTGGAAATAAAAACAAATCTGGTTAACATCATCCATGACCTGACTTGATTAAAAATAATTTCCCCCTTGAAAAACTATTCCAAATGCTGTTTCTGAATGAAAGTTTAGGTAATAACAGTGGCTGATAATACAGGACAGAAAAGGATTTGCAAGAAGCATAACCTTGAGCTCCCTTCTAGCCTGTACTGAGCACATAGATTGGAAAAGAATGATAGATGAGGACTAAATGAAGCACTGTGGCTTTTCATGTTTTTCTTTTGTGATCTTAATACTTAATGATGAGATTTATGTTTTCAAACATAGCTTTATCTTCTAAATATATTGTAGAAGAGAAGACTGAATTGTAAAGAGAGGGGGAAAAAGAGAGGGACTGTTTCTGCACTGTTGAAATGCAGCTTTAGCTTCAGCATTTCAGGAGTCAGAGGTTTCTGCAGGAGTTTGTGCTTGAGGGGCATTTTCTGCTGTGTCACATGTGATCTGGTCTGCTGAGGAGCCTAAGGCATTTCTTTGAGTCTGTCCCAGGTAATTAAAAGCACCTTTCAAGGGCATGGTGCTGCTGTGCCCCTGGCCCTTATTGCCTGGCCACAGCAGCCCCTGCCTGCTGGAAGCCTGGTTACTGGGAATTTGAGACTGTCTGTGCTGACAGACTCTGACCCCCAGGAGAATGCTGCATTGACCTGAGGCTGTGGAGAAGGCTTCCAAAATGGAATGATAGCACTGGGATTGTGGGTGTGGAGTTTGGATAGAAGTGTGCAAGATCACATAGCAGAAAACTTAGAGCTTAAGGTTTTAGAATATAGTGATATATATACAGCAAGATAGAGGTTTTAGGGTGGAGGCTGGTCCTTCTTCTTAACCTTCTCCATAGGGTTTGGTGGTTTTGTGGCATTGGATAAAAAAGTCCCCATTGTAGGGCATGGGTGGTTGGTTATTGGGTTGAAAGTGAAAACAATTTAAGTGTCATTTCTTAATTATACAGTTTATCCTTAAAAGGCCTTGTAGAGAGATACAGCTCCGTTTTTAGTTTGTTAAAGTGCTGTAGAACTCAGGGTTTGTGAGACTGTAACATAGATAAGAACTAATAAACATCGAAGTCTGAATAAAAATGCCATCACATTTAATCCTGACCTTAACAGAAGAGAAGCAGAGACTGTACATCTGCCTAGAGCAGCACACACGTGGGGACATCCCTGTAAGCACAGTGTGAAAGTTGTCCTTGAAGCATCTTGGTAGCCCAGGCTGGGTGCAGGCAGGTCATTGGGGACATCCCTGTAAGCACAGTGTTGTCCTTGAAGCATCTTGGTAGCCCAGGCTGGGTGCAGGCAGGTCAGGGAGGGAAAAGAGCTCAGTCAGGTGCGTGTGTAGGAGTGGGAGTCAGCCTGAAGGAAAAGGAAATTGCTGTTGATGTGGGAACAGGTCAGGAAATTGCAGAGAGAGAGAATGGCCTTGGAGAGCTGCATCAGTAAGGTGCTTTTATTCTGTGCGGTCTTGGGACTAAACTTCAGTTCAGGACTTAGGTTGCTCCTTGGTTTTGGGGGATTATTTGGCACTATCTGTGACTTGCATTATAAATGGAATTAATGTGCCATTTTCCCTATCTTTTGCTTTTATCAGTTTAGATCTTAAATCAGCCCTGGTATAAAAGACTTCTTTCAGAAGGATATTAGAGGGAATATGATAATGGTCAACTTGGGTGTCTCTAATCTCACAGGGGGCTTGTAATTACATAAGAAAATACTTCTGGAGGGTGCCATTGCTCTACAGACCTTCAGTGAATCAAGAAAGAAGAGAGGAATGCACTTCAGGCCAGGAATGGTGCAGTCTTACCAGAGCAGCAGTTTTCCAGGGACTGTTCCATACAATTCCCTAATGGAGCAATGTGCCAGCCCACGGGAAAGAGCACAGGGATCTCTAACGTGGTGCACTGTGGGAAATGAGTTTGTGGAGAATTCTCAATGCCAAGAAATGCTTATAATGTATTGTAATTAGGAAATGGTTGGTTTCTGATTGTGATGGTGTGAATTATAACATCTGTATTGTCTTAGCCTTCACATGAGACTGAAAATGTTTTTTAAATGCCTCTCAGGTGCCCCATTTCTGGGTCAGAAAAGGCCATAATCTGACAGTGGGGAAGCCTGGAAACCCCACCCTGTGCCAGCCTCACTGGAGACCCTTACAGTCATTCCTGGTTATGTGCTGGATGCCAAACTGAAGCAATCAGCCCAAGTTCTGGGGCTCTGGAGGGCATAGGGAAACCTCAGCCACACGAGGTTCCAGCACGGGGTCAGTTTGTTTGTCCTTTCTGGGCAGTAAGTGGGAAAATTACAGTTCAGACATAGAATAATGTATCATTTGTTAAGGAGCTGGCTTGTCCTAGATTTGCTTTTTGATATCCAGCTATTTATGCAGTTCCATGCCAAGTACCGTGACATCACTTTGTACCTCACCATCCACCCTAGGAAGATGTGTGCTGAGTACACTTCTCCAAGAAACAACAGAGGGATTTCAGGGTGTATTTTTCCCAGAAAGATTGAACAAGTCTTTGTTTCTGCTTTAGATGTAAAACCCTAAAATGCCCCCCTGCTTGTCTCACGTTACCAGGTCAGGCACAGAGCTTCTCTCTGTTGTGGCAGTGTTATCCTGCTGACTCTCTCACCCTTTCCTGCATGAAGGAAATGCTTGTGGGGTTGCTCAAGGCAGAGGTGCTGCAGTTGTGCCTGGGGCTGTTACAGAGCAGCTTAAATTGCCATTTCCCGAGCTGTGTGGCTGAGCTGGTGCCATTCCCAAAGGATTTAGCAGCTTGGTGTGTGGGTGCTCTGCTCTCTGGTGTGGGTGGAAGCAGCAATCTCTGCACAAGCAGTAACTCTGATTTCAGTGGTAACACCTAGTTCAGTCACCTCGGTTAACTTCGAAGCACATGGTAAATAAATTTCATGAAGTTACTGGATTTTACTCAAAACATGGCATACAAAGAAGTGTTTTATATTCCAGGTGTTTTTAATTGCCTCTATATTTATAAATGTGACATTTAATCAAAGTAATTCCGAATAGTTTTTTGACCAAAACTGAAATTTATTTGGAATGTTTGCATTGGGGAAAGCACTAGTACAACTTTATTCTGCTTGCTACAAATTATTTATTTCAAGAATGTTTTATAAACATATTACTAGATTTTTACAGAGGTGAAATGTACGAAAAGGAAGAGGAATAAAGTAGCAATGTAAGGAGGTCAACAAAAGAGTTGAAATCAATAAAGAAAGCTAGTCTGTATCCTGAATTCATCCGTGTTGCTCAAAGAACAAGTGATTTGTAGTTCATGTTTATAGGAACTTTTCCATTACTTATTTAATTCAGTTTCTTTGAGATGCAAAAATCAAGCAGCTTCTTTTTTTTTTCCCTGCTGGGAGATAGCAAGAGATTCATTAATTCCCATCAGAGATTGATTACCGCTGGTCTTTCCGCCTTGTATTTAAAAATTAAAAATAAGAGATTAATTTACTAATTGAAAAAGGGATTTGTGTAATTTTAGTGTCTCCACCTTCTGTAAGACTGTCTTGACTGTTCAGTGGCATGCTAAATGTGTCAAACTCTGTAATCCCAAACTGGACCAAATGCTACAACAAAATGGCAAAAGGTCCATGAAATGAATACAATTGCTGACACGTTTACTGACAACAAGAGATCAGCTATGCTTGTGAAATATAAAAAAGAAAAGACACTGTATCAAGGCTAGGCATTGCAAGATGGTCCTGCAGAGTCTGGAAAATGAGCTTTTGAGCAGGAGTAGGGATTGTGACTGCCAGAAAAATGAATCAGCAACATCATCTGTGTTCTTCTCAGGGTGGCAGGTTTCTAGGAACTCAGATGTACTGGATGGTTTTATCACAAAGCTGTGATGGGCTCAGGCTCCTAGTTATGTTTGTTTAATCTCTTTGTGTGCTTGAAATAAAGATGCTGGTACATGTATTGTGTCTTTGAACAAAGCTAACTCTTAACTTTTCTGCTTGCTTTTATAACTTGGATGTTTTGTTCTATCTGTGTGTGCTTGGGAGCTCTTTCTTAAAAATGAACACTTTGTTGAAGATTACCACATATGTGGATTCTGTTAGCAGGGAGTGTTGCTGCGTAGGGCAGTGATTTGGATGGTTTTTACTATCAAGGAAAAGTAATTGAGCTCGGTCAAGCAGACTGTTTGGCCAAAATTTGGTGGAAATAAAGAAAATCCATCTCTGTGTCTCAAAACTTTTTCTTGTAATGGTTGTGTGATTTAAATCCTCCATAATTAAAGATTATTCCTGTGCTATTGCAGTTTGACAGTTCCAAATAGCAGAACCCATAAATCATAGTTTGTGTGGCCACCCCAAATGCCAGAAGAGGCATTCACTGCCCAGCTTTTGCTGGTCATTGATCCTGCAGCTTTGTATTTTGCTGTACTTTGTTTCTCCTGGGTTGGATTACCTGTGTATAGGACACGTGTTGCTTCTTGAACTGCTCTGATAAGGAGCAGTAAATCTGTACATTGTCTTTGAGCACGTGGCTGTTGTTTTTTTGCTTGGTCTCACTGCCATGGCAACTTTTAACACTGTCTGAACTTGGAGGAGGGAAAGAGCTATTCACACCTAACTTGGTGTGATGACCTTTGCTGGTTTCTGTACACTGCACTGTTCTTATTCTGCATTTCTCTTGTGCAGACCAGCCCATGTGAGCAGCTCCAAAAGCAGAGGATGAGTCTGTGCAAAGATGAATGGGTCCAGCAGAGCCTGGCTAGGCAAGGGGTTGTGTGGTGCTGTATTGGTAGAGAGCTCCAGGTAAAAGGGACTTAGACCTCATTCCCAGTTTGTTCCAGTGCTGTACAGCACTGCTTTTAGATTCATCACCGTGGTTTTCCCACTTTTCTGCCTATCTCAGTTGCTGGCACTCCCCAGTGGGGATGGCAGAGCCCTGTGGGCAGCTTGGCTCTTGTGGGGCTCAGACCCCACGATGTGATACCTGTGCTGGGGTTCCTGAGTTAGGCTGGCACATCAATCACTGACTGCTTTCAGCTGAGTGTTTTCAGAAGATTGTCATGTCATTAGTGTGACTTGTTTCTTATTTGTGGGTTTGCAGGACAAAAGAAAAGATAATCCCTGCCAGAGCATCCTTAGGCTTTTGAACAGTCAAGTTATGTTGGAGCTTTGGGTGGCAGATGAAGCATCCCAAGAGTTTTCACTTCTCCTTCTTTCCTTCTCCCTCCTCCCCTTTGGAAAAAGTTTTTCAGTAGAGATCTGTAAAGTATGGGGTTTTGGGTTTTCTATGAAAACTGTGACTTTCCTTGGTTTGCTAGTGTTTGTCCCTTCCTTACCACTCGCCTTCATCACCCTTTCTCCCAAAGACAAATGCAGAAGTTTCTTTGAAACAGATGAAACTGAAAAACAGACCAAAAAAACCCCAAAAACCTTTCAGCAAGCATTTTCTGTGAACTTGAACTAAGCAGTAACTCTCTTTTTCTGCCTTCCAGAACGCTTGTTGTTGTGTTTCATGCCTGGGATGGCTGAGGGTGAGGTCTGTGGAGCTGCTGTGAAAGGGCTGTGCGTGATAAGAGTGGGAGGCACAGTGTCATAATTAATGCTGTCAGAAAGTGTTTTTTCAAATGTGACTAGTGCTGTATTTCCAGCATATTGTATTCATTTTCCTTTTATTGTGGTCTGACAGTACACCCTGAGCTCAAACCAATTTCTTAATCCTGAAAAGGCTCTCAAGTCAAATCTGGCTGTGGGAGTTTAGGCCTGAAGGAGTTTAGGGCTGCTTCACAGCTGGAAAAAGTTACTTTTTCCATTAAAACAGGAATTAACTGGCTTTAAGGCACTTAAGATCTTTTTTATCTTAAGAAAACTCTTCAATAATAAGAAGAGCTTAGATTGTGATGGTCTGCTAATCAGAATGAAGATGTTCTGGTTTATGGTGTTTCCATAGCGTTTGGGTGTAATGAAATACCCTCAGTGTTAACAGAAACAGGATGAATTTTCCTTAATGAATGTCATGGAAAAAAGTTCAGAATTAACTGCATATGTGAACACTTTTGAATCCTTTAGTGACTATTATTGATTAATTGCATGTTTTAAATTTGATTGCAATAGCAAATTGCTTGAAGGGATCATGAGTACAGGATTTCCTGTCTACAGCTTTTTGGGAGCAATGTGTATGTTGGCAATCAAATAACCCTGTAACCTTTAGGGTTGTTTCTCCTTATAAAGTTTGTTGTAACTCCTTTATGTGACATCTCAGCATTTCCCCAGGTGTTACCAAATTCAGGTAACATGTGCAAACACATCAAACTGGAAACACTTCTGATTTTATAAATACCTGTAAACATGACTTATGGACTTGATGTGTGATGTATTTTGTACTTTGCAAGTAATAATATTTAATTGTGTTGGTGTGCATCCAGACACAGGGCCCTTTCACTGGTGTGCCTTGATATTTGTGTGCTGTCTTTTCCTCTTGCTTGAGTTTCATGGCATGTTACATAATAAATACAGACTCCAGGGGAGCTGCAGGTTGGACATCAGGAGGAATTTCTTGTTGGAAAGGGTTGGCAAGCATTGAAATGGGCTGCCCAGGGAGGCGTTCAGGAAAGGATTGGATGTGACACTCAGGGCCACAGTGTGTTCAGTCATAGGTTGGACTCAATGTTCTTGGAGGTCTTGTCCAGCCTAAATGATTCTGTGATTCTATGATTAGTTATTAGTATGGGGACAAGGACATTAATATGCAGAACAGACTGAGGTTGGAACCTTTGCAAGAGCTGTTTTATCACAAGAGGGTGGGTTTGTCTGGTGAGAAACATGAAATGGTGACCCCAGAGCATCTTCTTGGCCATCCCCAAGTTGAACCACTAGCCTGTTATCCCTGGGGAAATTTTCTTTGGCTGTGAAGAACCCATGGGAACTGACTGGGAATCAAATTTATTCATTTCTGTTACCTCCTCAAGGAAAGCTTTTAGAGCCTTACCTTAAAGTGTTCAGTAGCATGGATTTTGAAGCAGGTTGGTGATTTGTCTGTTTTTAAATTTGGCAGATTTTCATTCTGTAACCATAAGATACTAGTACATACATGTGCTTGCATGGAAGGATTGTTATTTTTTCATCTTGCTAGCCACCTGTGTATAAATGCAGACTTGATTTTTGGGGTTTGTGAACATTTTGATACCTGAACGCTGTTTTCAGCTAAAGGAAAAATAGGATCTTTTTAGTGCTTGAAAATTGAGGTGCATTCATGCTCTCAAACACAAGTACTGCATGTTCTTTTTTTCTGATCTTCCTGCTGTTATTTTGATTCATGTGATACAGGTTTTCAGTGGAGTGCTGTAAATGTTTATTTCCAGTCCCAGCATTGTAGTGTGAGATTCTCATTTTTTACAGTTCTTACACCTGCAGGAACTTTCTTGGGACAGACAGAAATGCTGTTGGAAATAGAAATTTCATTTCTTGGTGCTGAAAGATAACTTGGTTGCTGCTGCTGGACTTGCACATGTTGAACCATGCAAGTCCAATGCTTGGGAAGACAGAGGCATGGTAAGGATGACTGGTGTTCATGTCCCTGCCAAGTTAGCTTGCAATTAGTTAAGTTCAGGTTTACAGTTCAGCAGGACTTTGTGCTGGGTGATGCTTTTTCCAGGTAGTTTTAATATATTTTTTGGTGTTGAGGTTATGAGTTTATGAGGGTTAGTGTTGCTATTGACGCCCTGATGGTCTCTCCCCAGCTGGAAACTGTTGCTTGCTCCTTTTCTCCTGGAGGAGATGGGCAGGAGAGGCTTTTATGTGCCAGCAAGCCTGTCCCTGAGGCCTTAGGAACTAAGGTCACTCCTGGAACTTTGACTTGGGTGTTGCAGTTGGTATTCCAGCTGGGAATGGAACGTGTACCTATTGCTGTTGTGCTCCTGGGGCAGAGACTGAAAGCATGCAGCTGGAAGAACAAATTTCCAAGCAAATCTGGAAGTACAGTTGGGTGGTTACAGGAACTGTCCCAGAAGTCTGTGAGCCAGAGGAGGAAGAAGCATTAGAGGAAGGTTTTGAAAAAATCCAGATTGTACATCCAAACACTGGTGGCTGTGGTATTTGTGAGCTCTGAGACTGAGCCTCTGTGCTGGTTTTGGCTGGCATGTACAGTTAATTCTCTTTGGAGTAGCCGGTGTGATTTGTGTTTGGGATTTGTGCTGGAAGCACTGTTGATAACACAGGGATGTTTTCGTTCTTGCTAAGCAGGGTTTACACAAGGCCTTTTCTTCTCCTCGCCCCACTGCAGCAGCCAGGAGGCTGAGGGTGGACAAGGAGCCGGGAGGGGACGGAGCCGGGACAGGCCGGACCCCAGGAGGGGACGGAGCTGGGACAGGCCGGACCCCAGGAGGGGACACAGCCAGGATGGGCCTGACCAAAGGGATGTCCCAGACCATATGGATCATGCTCAGCATTTCAGCTGGGAGGAAGGAGGGGGATGTTTGCAGTGATGGTGTTTGTCTTCCCAAGACACTCTTACATGTGATGGAGCCCTGCTGTCCTGGAGGTGTTGAACACCTGCCTGCCACGGGATGTGGGGAATAAACTCCTTGTTTTGTTTTGCTTGCATGTGTAATGTTTGCTTTACCTCTTCAAATGTCATTGTTTCAATCCACGAGTTTTCTCACCTTTCTGATTGTCTTGCCCATCTCAGCAGGGGACAGTGAGCGAATGGCCCTGTGGGGCTGACTGGGCTTAAACCAAATCAGTCCTTTTGAGCACCCAAGCTATCCCAGCCAAAACCAGCACAGCCCCTGAGCAGGTTTTCCTAAGGAAAGAGTGGCAAAAGCTGCTTGGAGCCAACCTGCATTGCTAACTTGCCTGGTGGGTGTTTTTCTCCCACACTTTTTTCTCCCCTCCACGATGTGCTGTCACAGGTTTTTCCACACAAAGAACAGCTCTTGGTCAGAGTCAGGACTCCTGTAGTGCTGCTCCTTTGGTGTCCACAGTGTTGCAGGACTCTAAGATTCATTCTGTAGGATTTCCCCTGTTGCTCAGCACACTTCAGATAGCCTCCATCCTGTTGTTCACCCAAATCTGTGAGCTTGGTGCTGTGAAAGTTCCTGTTCTCTCTGGCTGGTGAAGCGCTCTGATGCTTTGTCCAAATGGAAAGAATAATGGAATAGAAATGGAGGTCTTTATACTTCTGCCATCATTTTCTTCTCTCTGTAAAGGAAAGAGAGGGAATGTGCTATTTGGTTGTCTAAATTACTTGCTTAAGTTTTATGCTGCTGCTAGCACCACTGTTTAGAATACCAGCACTCCTGGCTTTGTGTTAACCCCCTCCATGGAGTTTACACATATTTCTGTTCAGCAAATGTCCTGGCTGTGTGTTTTTGCTGCCTTTGCCAAATTACTGTTTTCAGAACAGTTTCCCACACACGCATAGTAGCTGACCAAATGTGAATAGCTGTGTTAGGCATAAATAGGATTTGTAAAATGCAAAGTTGTAGGTAAATGTCTTGCTGTTTTTACCCTTCTTTTACTGTGACCTGTAAATTCTGACTTGTCATGTACTTGAGAAGCAAGATGGAAGCACTTTAGAAGCACTGAGGTATTGCAATTGTAGTGGTAGATAAAATATAATAGCAAAGAAAACGTGCAATTTTCCAGCTATGTTCCTGCTAATACAGGCTGCTTTATTTTTCACTGTATTATGTATTTGACTACAAGACACTAATTTTATGTGTGGCACACTGTAGCAGAAGATTTCATTAGCTGTCATAATTCTTCCTAGCTTAAAAGCATTCTGATCTCACCTGTTATTAACAGAGAGATGGTGTGGATGTTACTCAGGGTAGCTGATGTTCTCTGTGCTTGTGAGCTTGCACACAAGAATAATGCTGGACAAACACTGGGCCCTTTCCTAAAACACGTTTCCCCATGCAGATTTGCTCTGGTTTGTGTCTTCTATGAAATATGAACATATATATTTTGTTACTTTCTGGGCTCAGAAAGGACATTCCTCCTTTGCTGACTAGACATTCAGCTGTTCATTAATCTATCCAGGATTCTCTAATGCTTGGTAATCTGTATTAAGGAGTTTCTGGGAAGGGAATTATCAGATATCTTTGTGAACCCATGGTTGCAGCACTGGAGGTGCTAGCTCTGTAGCAGGCTGTGGTTGCGATAAAAAAGTTTAAATATTTCACATGTTTTGTTTAAAAAAAAAGTTCACAGATGCAGGGATTTGTTGGTTTCCCCCTTAAAAACGCGCAAATGCATTAAATAAGAAATCCAAGTAGGAGTAGATCTGCTTAATACATGAGTGTGGCCAGAGTCAGCCACAGTGACATTAGTGCCAGCTGATCAAAGGAAGGGGTTTGATATGTGGTAGGACAGGAGTGTAGACATACTGACTCATAAAAACCCCGTAGAGTTTATTATTTTGGTGTTGCTAAGCATTAAGTTCTAGAGAATGTATGTGTGACTAACATTTGATTTGGGGAAGATTTGCTAAGTCAACCAGAAAGAAGTAAAGCAAATTTATAATCTCACATGTCTTTAGACATGGCTTCAAGTGGTGACAAAAATAGGATGGATGTTATTGCAAGGAGAATTGGTAACTGTCTTTTTAGATGCATAGTTTCCATAAAAGCTGGTGTTCTGATTGGGCAAACTTTCTCCAGGGCCTGCCCTTGAAGAAGTGAAATTTTAAATGAGCTTCCCTGCAGGAAGGAATCAATGAGTGCTCCTCCAGGAATGCTGCAGACTTGCAGTTTATCTTCACACCTACCTCTTCAAGCAGCAGTGCACAGTGGCTGACTTCCAAGTCAGCTGTGCTTTTTTATTTTTTTTTTTTTCCCTTCTTGGAGTAGCAGCTTCAGGTACCAAGGATTGCTGTGGGGCTGAAAAGAGAAAGGACTGGCATTTCCCACACTTTTCCATCTGATTTCCTTGCCAGTGGCTGTCGCGTGAGAGGTTGATACTGCTACACCCGGTCCTGCACAGTTGTGCTGGTGCTGGATGTATTCCAGCTTGTTGAAGGAAATATTATTCTTTTTATCCCTTCCCTAAGGGCAAAAGTCCTTCCATGGTCCATTTAATTACTGCAGGTTATTGTGATTGAAATTTCCACTATAGCAGCGTGTGCCAGGGACTGTGGTGTGGTTTGTTCTGAAGCCTGACCCTACACTTGCTGATTGTGCTGGCATGTTTGGTTAGTCAGGAAGCCATTCCCCCCCCCTATTTTCCCCCTTCCACTTTTACCAGCATAATTCTGTCAACAGAAGCCCAGGTGCAGCTGTGCTTATTCCAAGCATGGAAGTCCTCTTGGTGCTGTTGCTAATCCTCCTGCGGAGTCTTCTGCCAAAGTAAGCTGTGTCTTGGCTAGGTGATGGCATTTACTGGTATGGCAAAAGTAAGCCATCAGATCCTGCCCAAGGCCCCAGAGCAGGCACCCAGCTCTTTCCCAGTGCGTGAATAAGATGACTGCAGAGTGTGCTTCAGCCTGGCTTGAGTTTGCTGTTGGAGCCATACCTTGAACAGCCATTCCCAGCTGGCCAGAGTGACTCGGGAGGGCTACAGGGCTGATCTAGGAAAGAGTGTGGTAGGCACATCACAGCTGCTGAACGTTCAGTCTGCATTTCCCTCTGCCTGAGCAGGTCGGGAGCAGGAGGCCAGCCTGCTGAGGAGGCTGTACAGGAGAGGTTTGTCCCAGAGAGCCGTGCCTGCCGCAGGGCTGGCAGGACGTGGCAGCTCTGCTGGGCTGGCATTGTCGTGGGCTCGCCCTTATCGGTTCCTGAGCGAGTCACGTCTAGACAGAGCTGTAACAATATACTGTAAATCATGCTGGTGTTTCCAGCCTTGCACAGGAAACCTGGGGCTCTGTGCAAGGCAAATGTCCACCAGCTTAATCACAGCAAAGCTGAGCTCCCTAGGGCTGCCATGGGCGGGCGTTTCAATGACCACAGAATCTCAGCAGGTTATTTCTTGGAAGGAAGTTGAATGTTTTTATGTTCTCGTCAAGTAAATTACTTCTTACTGAATGTTGGAAATTTGCATTTTGCAAGAGTGGATTTGTAAAGGAGAGGGATGCATTGAGGGCTCCAGCATCTTCATTTTCTATTGCAGTACTGGCATCCCTCCATTTTTCAATGTGGTGCCAATAATTTCCAGACAGAGGTCAGGTCTGTGGCAGGTAGCTGGTGCATCACCATTCCTTACTCTTCCTCTAACATGCAATACAGCTCACAGGGCTCTTTCTAATCTAAAATCCAAATGCAAGCTGGTTATTATTGCTAAGAGTCCTGAAAAATGTTTTGGAAAGAGAATTCACTTTTCGAGCACTTACATGTAATAAAACCTTGTTAGTAATAAATAAGAAACAATCTGAAGGTCTGTAAACTGTAATTTATCTTTTCAATTTGCATTTTGCAAGAGTAGATTTGGAAAGAAGGATGCATTGAGGGCTCCAGCATCTTCATTTTCTATTGCAGTACTGGCATCCCTCCATTTTTCAATGTGGTGCCAATAATTTCCAGACAGAGGTCAGGTCTGTGGCAGGTAGCTGGTGCATCACCATTCCTTACTCTTCCTCTAACATGCAATACAGCTCACAGGGCTCTTTCTAATCTAAAATCCAAATGCAAGCTGGTTATTATTGCTAAGAGTCCTGAAAAATGTTTTGGAAAGAGAATTCACTTTTCGAGCACTTACATGTAATAAAACCTTGTTAGTAATAAATAAGAAACAATCTGAAGGTCTGTAAACTGTAATTTATCTTTTTTCGTTTTGTTAGTTTGTTTTTAATTTAAAAGATGGTTTAATTTCAAACCTCATTGTTGCAGGCCTTAAAAATAAATATCTTGTGGGTTAAAGAGAGGAAAACTTTGGCCCAACTGGTTTTCTAGTTAATAAAAGGATCTTTGTTTTGGGTGGTATTCTAAGTAATTTTATAATTAGCACAAATGCTAATTATATCCATTGCTTTTCTGTTTGAGTTGAAAATATGACTTGTGTAGTCCACCTCTGCTGGAAAAATGACAGAGCTGGTCAGGCTCTTCTGCTCTGATTCATCCTTCTTTCGCACGTCCCTGAAAGGTTTTGAAATCTGATAAGGATTCAGGCCCTCTTTGTAGCAGTAAACAACTGCAAATAATAGAGCCATGTGTGTTTGTGTGGACTTTTTTTTTTTTTGCTCAGCTCTCTTTGATCTCATTGCGGCTTTTGGCAAGAGAAGCATCAGTGCTGTGTGCCCTGAACCCCATGCCATCCCCACAGATTTCTGGAGATCTACACAACAGAGGGGAGGAAGGCCATCCCAGCCATCTCTCTCCCAGCACAGCTCTTTGTGATGTGTTTATTTTATCTGCTTTTCTGCTGGTCTCTTTGTAAAAATCTACAGCTTTGAGGAGGATGAGTTTCTTCCAAAGTGCATGAGGTTTGGAGGAGGTGCAGGACCCTGCTGTCCCTTTGATGGGAATTTTAGCTGGAATTTTCAGATTCTTGTAATCCTGTTACAGATCCTCCAAACAAAAGTCTCCTCTCCCTACAAACAATTTCTTTTCTTTCTGCTGTACCATTATTCAGTCTGTTCAGCTGCTCCAGTGGTGCCATAGGATTCCCTCATTCCCCCTTCCTTTTTGGGATCCCTGTGCCACACATAATGTTCCTGTGCAAGTAACCTTAAGAAAACATGATGTCTCACTTTAGTCTGTTGTGTGGCAAGTGCTGATTAAGACAAGCTCTAGTTACTTTTATATCTGTACATCTGCTTGCTAAAGTGCAATTTTCTGTGTGTATTCAATTTTTTCCCCCCAGTTTTTCTGGAAATAAATTATAAATTACTTTCCAAGTAAAAATATCTACATTTTTATAATTTTTCCCCTCATCTCTACGCCAAGTGTATCTTGGCTCTACCCAGAGACCTGATTAAAAATATTAAAACACACTTACCAGTGTGCAGTGGCTACATTTATAGCATCTGACTCGAATGTTTGTTTCATAGTCTGGATTGTAACAATCTGATTCTCAGACTGCGATTGACGTCAATTTAATAGGAAAATTCAAATGAACCTCTATTAGATTTTCACTATTAAGTTAACAATAAAAACTTTCTACAGATGCCTTACGCAGACAAGGCTGCTAACAGAAATATTACATTAATAAAAATCAGACTTCCAGAAACAGAGAATAACTTAAAAAAAAAACCCAACAATTTTGTTTTCCATTTTCTAGCTCGCAAAAATATTTGCTTTTTAATTACGCTAGTGGTTTAGATGTTAAGAACTGGGAGAAGACAGCTCTTGGCCATTCATGGTCATGTTGCACATCTCTTGGCTTTTACAGAGCTGGAGAGCCCTTCCAAAAGTGTTTGACTAATTTCATTGCTCTCAACTTCATCTTTTCCCCTCGGGTTGTGTGGCACCCCACCTTTACCAGCTCTTTCTAACCTGCCCAGCTGCTCACAAGGTGCTGGTACAACCAGAAAACCTCTGGAGGCACCAGCTTGGGTCAGGACCACATGTGTCAGGGTTTGCAGGCGTGGCAGCGGATGGTGGACTGAGGAAATAATGCTGTTGTTCATCTGCAGTGGATATTTCCTGGCAGAGACCAGGTAGCTGCCTTGCCTGTGCTTAAATCAGGAAATCCAGGCATGGATTTACCATGAAGGAAGGAGTCTCAGAGCGTTTTGCCTCCCCTGCAGCAGCAGAAAGGGAGTGATCTCCAGGGAGAACAACATCCCTCCGTCCTTGAGCAGAGTTAACAAAGCCTTTGCATGCATGAGCAGTTCTGAGGTGAGGGAAGCAAGGGGGCCAGTCCTGATCCTCAGCAGGACAGAAGGAGTCCCCTCCTGAGATGTAAGTACATCTGAGCTGCTGTGGAGGGGACAGACCTGGCTGGCATCCCCAGGGTGGCTCCAGACCCACTGAAGTGCCCCAGATGTGAATGTTCCAAGGTGTTGAGGAGCACATCCAGGGCAGGCAGTGTGGTGCAGCTGCAGGATGAGCTCCAGAGCCTGAGACAAGAGGCTGTGAACCACTAGCCCTTCTGATAATGAAGGGCATGGAGACCTGTGGCACATCCAGGTGGCTGGACACTCACAGGCACAGCGGGAAGATCCCAGACTTCAGCTGTGAGTGGATAAAAGCCCAGCAGTTCCTTTGATAGAATTCCCTCTCCAAGACACCACCTTGAGCTGTTTCTCTGCTGCTGTGCCATGAATAAACTGCTTTAAGGATACAGAGGTCTGAGACTCTTACAGGAAACCTGGGATAGAGCTGGTGAGGAAACCTGCCTCTGTGGAGGTGCAAAGGGGCTTTCATCCCAGCTCAGAGGGTGGGAGGTGATTCCAGAGTGGCTCCTGGATTCCTGGTCCAGGAATTTTCCCTAACAGCCAAGTAGTGCCATGCTGGCACAAGCTGATTTCATGGTAGTCTTTGAATCTTCTCCATCCTACAACCAAAACACGAGCCCAGCCTGTCCTGCCTGTGGAAATGAGGCTCTGTATGCATCCCTGTATTTCCTTTTTAGTTTCATCTTGTCTCTGCCAGCTGAAATAACAAGGCTTTTAAGACACAGCCACACTGTGCTCCCATGGTTTCAGGTTTATGTTCCTTTAGCAGTGTTTAGCAGGTATGCTGCACAGAGTGTGGCATTAAGGGGTTTGTCATGAGCTTTGAGTGTGTTTTATGAGCACATGAAGGGTTCTTTCTATCTGCCCTCCTTGCACCCCCCCTGTGATTTTTGTGAGGTGTGTTTTGGATGAATGTAGACTTAGTTAAACACAGCTATTTTACTTGTCTGCCACTGAGATGACAATGTTCCACTGAAATGTTTGACAGCCTGAAGTAGCTGACAATTATTTCACATGTGCACGGTGTGACAGCTCAGAAGTGACACCGACATTCGGTGTGTGAATCTCGCTGTTCCTCCCATCAGCTGTCCTGCTAGCCTGCAACTTTTTAAAAACACTCTGTGGCTTTTCCAGCCGAACAGAGGCCCTCTGTTCCAAGTCACGCTAGGTAACTTTGTGTTTCCTTACCCTTTTCCATCCCCTGGCAGGACAGTGTGCAAAAAGTGCGTCAGGATGCGGGGACCGGGGGGTTATATATTAGTAAAAATTGAAACTACTGTTCTTAATTTTGGCCACATCAGTCTGCTGGGGATCTTGTGAAAGGTCATACATATTTCTCAGAGTAGTTGAAAGGATCAACAGCATCTGTTAATGTGACTTGGGGTAAATACAGCACAGGCTTTGAGAGCCCTGCCAGAGTAGCTGCATACTCGTGTTTGTTTGTATTTTGTTTGCAGATTCCCATGAAGAGAATCCTAAGCCATGAAGAACAGTGTCCTAACCTAAAACACCTTGGGGCTTAAAAGAGTTTTAAAGCTTTACAAATGTATAATCATCTGTGCTTAATCTTCTGATGATTTCTTTAGGTAGTCACGTGGTCAAACTCAAATTTTGCTCTGTTCATGTAGGAATGAGTTAGAAAAACGAGCTGTTTTCTCAAGCAGGCAATGCATGTGTTCCAAAGGCATTTCAAATATAAACTGGGCACACAATTACTGGGGAGGCTCTGAATGCTTCCTAGGAAAGTGATAAATAGCATATTTGCTGCAAAAGACACAAATATCAAAAGGCAGATAGTCAGTTTGATGGCAGGTGGGAAAAGTTGCTTTTTGTTTTTTAATATTATGCTTTGAAAAAAAAAATCCCTAAAACTCAAAGCCTTTTCTCCTGTTTACTGCTTACAGTGAAATGCAGACTGATCTGTTTCCAAGTGGGTTTGGCTTTCTGATTTCCATGGTTCAGCACAGTGCTTTGCATTACAAAGTCAAAGGCAGCTGTGATACGTTCAGTATCTCTGTTTCCTTTTACGAAGTTAATTCTTTGAATTTTTGGCAAATTGACTGTTCATTTGTCAGTGTCACCTTAATCTGCAAAACAGATAGTCAGCAGCTCAGTCTACTTTTTCTCCTCTTTGTTTAAAGACATAGACAAAATAAAATACAGTTTGCTGAGATCTTTTCTGACTGCCCATATCGTCCAGAACACAAATGTTGTTTTCTGTGTCTATAAGGTTACATTTCTGCAGTGAAAGGAATTTGTGAAGTCTGTAGGCATTGCCATGGTGAGATGTTCCTTTCTACTGATGTTTAGGTAAAGTGCAAAATGCAGGGTCTCTTATTAGTGAGCCAGATGCCTATTTCAGATGTGGCTGTGGATTTAACTTACTGTGCTTGGCTTAACAGGCCTCTTCTAGGTCTCAATTATTTCAACTAGGAAAAAAAAATATTCTTAAGAAATCCTGCAGCTATTTGGACTGAAAATTCCCTTCCCTCCTATTAGCAGCTGAGATTTATTTTTCTGTTTAACTAGCTGGATCTTTTGTTCATGAGAATTGGCATCCTGCAGTGGCATGGTGTGTGTCCAACAGTGAATTGTGATGTCAGGGCAGAGACAACAGTGTGATTTATTATCAAACTGACCAACTGGTGAGCCTTGTGAAGCCCAGGCAGCCCATACAGGTTCAGGGATGGGTGACCTTGGGCTTCCCTCTCCTCCTGCAGAAGTGAAACTTGGGGTAGAGCCAGGCTTGGGGGGGTTGTGTCGTGGCTGGGGAGGTCTGGCATGGCCCAAAACATGTGTGGCCTGCTGGCTCTGCCTGGATCTGGCCACAGGCCTGCATGGGTGGCTCTGGTCAAGCCCAAAACACCTTACAGCTGTTTTATCAGCAAGTAATTTTAATACTGGCTTTTTTTTTTTTTCTGCAGTATGGGGAATAATGGAGCTGCAACTTCTTAATGTTATTTGCAGTGAGCATAGCGACAACACCATGTTTCTCTTCCTAGTCCAGCCAGCTGATGCAAATAACTGTGTTTCTCTTCCTAGTCCAGCCAGCTGACTGCAGTGCTGCTTCATTTTGGGGCAGAAATCGGGGTTATGGCAGGCAGCATTGGGCAGTTCAGCCTCCCCAGCTGACATGGCTGTGCTACCTGAGCCCCCTCGGAGCTGGGGGTGAAGGCTGCTGCTGGGCAGAGGTGACAGTGGCCCTGCAGAAATGGGTCCCCCTTTGCTCTCAGCTCCCTGACTTGTTTTGCCTAAGCAGGCAGCCAGAGCGATGCCAACTCCGTTGTCAAAAACAGCTGGGTGTGAGGTGATGCTACATGAAAGCTTTTGAGGAGCAAAATGCGTAGCACTCGGACTGTTTGAGGTAATCAGCAGCTGTGTTACCCTGGGTAATCACAGTAAAACAACACCTACCATCGCAGAGGTTGTTATGCTTTTTTTTTATTCCGTGTTTGTCAGAACAGTAGCATGCCTGCAGTAATTCCTAGGTGGTCTCTGTATGTGTGTGGTGATGTCAGCAGCTTGGGGAATTAGCTTTGCTGAAGTTTACATCTGCTGACTCATCTGTTTAAAGAAGTTGATTCTTAATTTTCAGAGGGTAATAATTTTTCTCCTCTCCCTCAACAGCTGAGGAGAAAGAGATGGTTATGAGGTTTAGCAGGGGCTACCACAGTACAGGGTTTCCTTGCAGACTTTTAACTCACTGCATATTTTAATGGCTGCAATATACAGAAAGCCTCAGTTTCATGGTTCTTCTTGGACCTCGTCCAGCTTCTGCTGTGAAAGTACAATTCAGCAGAAGCCCTTTTAGAATATTTACTTATTTTTAGTGTCTGAGAGTTTGGCATGTGGTATCCTGGATCTTCAGAAGAGTCCTAGCAGTGGTGCCTTGGCACTAATGAATGCTTGATATCTCTGTATGGGTTTTTTTCCACTGGTTTCTTTTTTTCATTGGGTTAAAAGTTAAAACCCCCTCTGCTTTCCTGCTCTTAAAATCCAGTTTTGCTGCTCTTCTCTCCCTCCTCTCAACACCCCTTTGGGAACAAGAAGGAATGGTGTCTCTGGCAAGGAAACAGGTAAGGTTTGGTTGGTAAGTGGAACTGATTTAATTAAATCTCCTTTTCAGCCTCATAATGGAGTCATTCAAGAAGGCAGAGGAGTAGGAATGTGGCTTCTGAGTCTTTTTTTCTCTCTTTTCTCTTTCCTTTTTCCATCCCTGCAGTCAGTGAGAAAAAAACGGCTTTCTAAACAGAATACCCCTTTTTCTAATGATTTAAAAAATAGGCTATGTTAAAATTAAAATCTGATTTTTATTAGCTCATCTTTGCATTCCTGCAAACACTAGAGCAGCTTTGATGAGTGTACAGTATTTGCCCTAGACACATGGCAGTATAAGGGTGAGAATTCCAGATCTGTCTGACACCACCTGAAACCTCACAAACATTGAGCAATACAAACCTAATGCCACAGAAGTCTGTTTTCCATCCTAATTAGCTCATGGTCTTGTATGATTAGTTTTACTCTGCCAGCTCACTTTAGTTTTGTTATCTTGACAATTGATGTCAGTACTAGCATTGCTCAGAAAAATGGGGCTTGGAATTTTGTCGAAATGTTTTTTTGTTTTTGGAGCCAAAGTATTTTGCAAGACTCATCAGTTTTGCTATTTTTTTTTCTTTTTTTCAGGGGAAAATGATAGAGAGCTCTGAAGGAGCTCAGAGAGAGAGAGTGTGTGTGTGCACGTGAGAGTGCAGATGCATGGTAGGCTGTTAAGGGACTGGCATCAGATGTGGAAGACTTGGTTCAGCTTCCTGGTCTGCATGGTATAGAGAGCAATGTAGGATGGAAAACTACTCTCTGACCTTTGAATTGGGTGGAGTGAAAATTCAATCAGTGCTTTCTTACTGCTAGGAGGTTGCTCTGACTAATGGTTTGCTTGCTTGAACTGGAAGGCAGGGATTTTTGATTTTCAGAATGGAGTTGTCACCCCAGGATCAGCTGGAAGTGTTGGGCAAAATCCTGGCCTTTCAACAGAAGGGGTGACTCGTATGAATAAATTTGAGGGAGCTAACAGTGGAGCAAGGTGGTTGTTTATGGTATTTATGCAGTGCCAGAGAACATCTGTGTGCCCTGAGACGTGGGTACACTGAGCTGCTGTCCTTACTAGAAGCAACAATTTTCTCCAGCTGAGCAAAACCAACCCTGGCTGACTCCTTGGCTATATTCTGGATATTTGAACTAGCTCAGTGCTGTCCCTGAGCCCTGTGAAATGGAGCATTTAGCTGCCTGTTGGTGTATGCCCACCTCCAGAGGAGGAGGATGAATGCAAGTGTCTCGTGCTTTCATTCTTGCTGGAAAACACGCCTTCCCACTTAGTGTGCTGCTGTTGTGGTGATTTATTGTAGCCCTGAGAAAGCAGAGAGCTGCACTGCCTACGTGTGGGAAATGGATTTGTAGAGAGTTTTTAGGGTTTGACAGGAGGTTTATATAGTTATGTGTTTGTATGTAAATTCTGAGATAAGAGATGCTGACTTAGAAATGCTATGAAGTAGGATAGATGTTGTTGAGAGAGAAATGGAGTTAGGAAAAACTTTTAAAGAATGGTTTTGTAAATAGGATTAGGCACTTTGGAGAAATAGAATTATGAAAGATGTATTGTAGTAGGATTGATGAGGGGTAGTTTTAAATTATTGGGTTTTAAGGTATTTTCAATAAGGTGTGGTAAAAAGTTGATAGGTTAAGAAATGTTTGTAATATTTTGTAGTTAAGAAATAGTTGGGTTTTGATTGTAATTATGAATTTGATTGTGAATTATAATATTTGCATTGGTTTTTAAAAATGAGATTGAAAATGGAATAAAAGTTATTAAAACTCCTTTCTAACTCCATTTCTCTCTCAACAATATCTATCCTCTTCCATAAAATTTCTAAATGAACATTTATCTCAGAATTTACATAGAAATGCATACTACATATAACCTTCTATCAAACCCTAAAAATTCTCTACAAATCCCTTTTCCACACCTGTGGGCTCTCTGACTTAATGCTCTTTAAACAGCCCTATGGACGTGCCGTGGCTCTGCCTCATCCCTTTCCTACAGACTGGCTTTGCTGAGAATTTTAAACTTTCTGTGCTGAACGGCACAGACCCACAAGAAAATACTATATTTAATCTAAAACCATAGAGAAAACTTCCCAAAATCAATTAATAACGCTAAAACTGAGTGTATAGTTTAAATAAAGGTATGTAATATCACAGACTAAAAAATTGGAGTTGAAAGTTTTAAAATATAATAATTTATATAAAATATAAAACTAAAATAGAAGTTTTAAAGCAGTAACTAATCCTCCTTCTTCACAAGTTTGAAGTAGTATTTTATAATTAAACAGAAAAGTCTCCACATTGTGAACTTCAAATAATTAGCTATGAAGTTTAAAATAAAAATAATTAAGAAATGGCACAGATAGTTCAACCTTAAAAAACCTTATAAAGAAACATAGTTAACCATTTTATACCTTGTTAGTAAAATACTACAAAACTCACTACTTATAAAACCATAACATAGATAAAAAATAAACCCCTAAATCTAAACGCAAACTGCCATCTCAAGTATGTTCAATCCCAACCTCAACACAAAAGAAAAACCAAAAACCGACACTGGGTATCTTTTAATGCCAGCATAATTGTTACTTGACTTCTTGCCTTGCCACCCCCGTGCAGGAATGGGCACAGATTCCACACATGGATGAGGAGGCCAGAGCAGAACAGCTTGTTCCCTGTTTCTGAGCAAGGGCAATGATTTACTCAGTGTCTGCACCTCGTAGTAGGCTGTTCTCTTATCCACAGAATGCTTCAAAGAGCCAGAATTGCTTGTGTTTAGGTAGCACAGTAAGGTGAATGTTGGCTTTGGAGGAATTTTGATTCTGTGTGTAATCATCTCTGTGCAGGTCCTCTGGTAGCATCCTGTTTATCATGTTTGTTTGTTTAGAGTTGTTGTAGATTGGTGATTTCTTCAAAATCTTTTTTTTCCTCATCACTGACAAGTCAGTGCATATTCCCTGTGTGTTCTGGCTCCCACATTGTGCAATACAGGGCTTTTCTTTCCTTGGGGAAATGGCCCTGGCTCTGCAAGCAGAGCCTTTACACATGCTGTAGAACAGCTGTGCTCAACACGGCAAGGACTTTGTTTGCTTCCACATTATTTATTCATGTATTCTTTTTCTTTTTCCAGCCCCTTTGCCCCCAAGTAATGGTGCTTTCTTTTTGTTCTTTTAAATTTTTTTCTTGAGACTCCTTTGATGGAGAATTCAGCCTTTCCTACAAAACACCACATTCAGGGGTTTTATGACTCATTTGTAGCTGGAATACCTACTGGGGCAGTACAACAGGCTTGGATGCAATAAAATGAATCACCATGACAAGTTCTACGTAAGAGCTGCTTGGTAAATGTACTGATACAAGAGAATGCCAAATGAAACAATTCCTTGCTTTCTTCCTTTGGCTCGAGCACTTATTGCCTGAAAATGAAAGGAATTGATTGGTAATTCCTTAGACATGTTAAAAAATTTGAGGATGCATCAGGAGTAGGTGCTGCTTGCATTGTGCTGTGGTATTGCAATAAATGTAGAAAAGGCTGAGCTTGATCAGTGGCTTTACCGAGGTCGACATTGACAAAAACTTTTTTGGGGAAGTGTTCTTGTGGGTGAAATGAACAGGATATTTTTAATAACTTCTCATTAGTGGGTTTGTACTGGTAGGAGACAGGGCTCCATTTCATTTTAGATGTCTTTTCCAGCTGTGGTCAGTAGAATTTGATACTGCAGAGGAGGGAGAGGAAACCTCGCAGCAGATTGGAAAATGGGTGGAATTTTGCTGGAAGCAGCTCTGTGAACTGAGTAGCTCCTCTTGAGCCAGCCAGGCTTTCTGGGCTTGCAGCTTAGCAGTGGAATGGCACTGCACCTCTCTGCCCTCTTCTCCAGTGCTTAACCCCTTTAGCCAGCACAGTGATCTGAATTTTGGTCCATGTCTCCATCACTGTTCTATAGCTACAGTTTGCTCTACTCAGGGAGAACTATTAGAAGGTATTTTTTAATTAACTGCATGTAATCTGTGTTTCAGTAATGGGAGTTTAACTGAAAACTTAATTTGGCCAAGCAGTGCTTGTGCACAGCCTAATGTAATGATCCATGCACACACGTGTGCTCTCTTGCTTGCACTTCATTCTGTCTCTCATCTTTATCACCAATTCTCCTGTGTTGCTTATTGAGCTTCAGTTCTGTAACTTGAGAGCCCTGAAGCTGGAAACTGCTTAGAAAAAAATATTTTTCTTTTTCTCCATGAAAACATAAAAACATTAGAGCGGGACAAAGTGTATCTCAACTTCTTTCGTAACATCTGTGAAGAAAATGAGTTCTGCCAACTACTTTACCCTTCTGGTGGAGGGAATACAGGTTATCTGGTGCTGGTGTGGTCATCTGGTGCTACCACAAGCCACATTTGCATCACAAAGCTGCTCCCCTGCTTCTGCAAAACCAAATTAACCATGTGAATCAGGTGATGAGACTGAAAGCATAGTCTGAAAATAGTTTGAAATCACCGTTTAGAAGTAATGGAGCAATTTTTAAGACAGTGTGTTGGGTGTTTTCCTCTTTCCTTGGCATTAATGGTGTTGGTATTGCAGATAAGGCATTCTAGTGAATTCCCAGAAAAATTCCCATGGAGAGTCAAGTAAATTCTCTGCTTGACCAGGCTTTCATTTATTGTTGGCATTGACTAGGTGATAGGTACAAACCTGACTGACAGACTGGCCTGGTTCTTTTATTCTGGGGCTGCATAAATGTTTTGTTACCTTTTTATATTTTGTCTAAGAAGTCTTGTAGCAGATCTATCTCTTCCCTCTCATCTCCTGCACTGTGGTCTAAACTAACCCTTGAAATAATTTTGTCTTATATGCATGGAAGAGGAACGACTTTGGACTCCTCAAATATGGTCACCTTCAGTAAAGCTACAGGAAGAATGGGCCCTCTAATCTGTCACTTTATTGAGGAATAATTATATTCTGAAAACAAGTTATTGGAGAGAAAGTGCTGCAGAATAAAAACCCAAAGGAGTAAGCAGTTAGGAAACTAAAAGAATCATAAGCTCTTTTTAAAAGCTGGAAAGTATTTTTTTTTCTCCTTTTCTGGTTTCTGAGCCTTTAATAAACCTGCAAGTCATGGTTTTAAGCTTTTTCTTTTTATTTATTTTTATTTCTCCACAAGCATGAGAACTTGAGTTATCTTTTAAAATAAACAAAACAAAAATCCTGCAACTGAGATCTTTGGATTCTCACGGAGTCTTACAGTTCCTGCAGCTGGAGCTTTAGGAAAAATATGAAGCTTGTAATAATAGTCACTCCACCCAAATGGGTTAAAGTTTGGACTTCCATGGGATTGCACATTTCAATTAAATGCAAGCTGCAGTAATGGGAGCGAGGTCCTGAGCTGAATTCCCATTGCACATATTTATTCACATGGACAAAAATTCAGCTGAGGGAGTGCAAAGGAAGTGGGCAGAATTAGTATGTGTGACTTTTGAAGAAATTCATTCTTTGGTTGTTGTTTCCTTCCTTCCTTCTTAGTGGCTCTGCTTTTGCATCTGTGTTGTACCTCTGATCCATCCCATTGCCTTCCTTGCTTTTATAAATGGAGAATTTCAGAAGTTCCTTAGCTACAAAGCCTCAAGGATCTTTTATTTCCATGGGTGTTCTACCTTCTGCAAATCAACGATGTTCTTATGATCTTCAGGGAGTGAAGATCATAAGAAGTGGGGTGGGACATGGTGCCCAAAAGGTTTGCAAAGGTGACGTGGTTGGGGTGCAGAAGGAAACTGGAGAATATTTTCTTGCTGCAGCTGTTCAGGTTTCCTTGTTTGTCTTCTGAGGCATATGTTTTGTGTGTTTCTATCTGGGTTTTTGGTCTGTGTCAGGAGGAGCTGGTTCCAGGATACCTTCTGATGAGCACCCTTCAGAAGACAAATTCCCCTTCAGTCCATAACTCACAGCTCCTCACTGTCCCACCTCAGTGTCACCAGGCACTTCCATAAGGTGGCTCATCCCTCTTGAACATATTTTGGAGTAGGAACAGCTATCAAAGGCACAGCACACTTTTCAGTAAGGAGAATAAGTGTTTAGGGCCACGATCTCTTGGGCAACAGTTTGGCTAATTGTAGAAAAGCAGGACAAAGCTGGTCCCAAGCACAGCGTAGCATTTCTGCCTCTCTTGCTGGAGTGAGGAACTGCTGTGCTTCAAGCTCTCCCTTCAGTCCTTAATGAGTGACAGGAGGAGCTACTTTCTGTCACAGAGACAGATCAATGTCTCAGAGAAACTCATGAAGGCTGACAAACTCTGTGGTTGATGGAGATTGGATCTGTGGCACGAACTGAGTTGGAATTGTGTGATGGACTTGGTAGATTTAATGTGCTCTGACATGGAGGTGTTTGAACAGATAGCTTTTCAGTTTTTTATTTGCCTTCACTTGGAAATTCAGTAGAATTTGTGTACTTGAAGCGAGTTCCTTCCTTTTGCTGATATGTAGGTGCTCTTCCTAACATTTGAAGAAGCATCATGCTTGCAATGAATACTCCAAATATTAAAAAATCAGGCCCAACCAAGAACAACTTTTGTGTTTCCAATGTGGATGTCATTGCTGTGGGCAAATAGGGTCAGTTGCAAGAGTCCTGCTGTCCAAACCCGCCTGGTAGTTTGGGAGTTTGGATGGGTTTGTGACTTTCATTTTTTCTTTGCCATGTACCTTTTTGCTGCTGTGTGTGCAGATGCCTCCTAAGTCTTTGCATTCCCTTGAGGCAGACTTATCTGCATAGTTGGTGAAAGATAATCTTGTGCATAAAGCTGCTTTTCCTTGTGGGAAAAGAATTTTCTATTAGGTTTGGTTTTGATTGGGGTTTTATTTTTGTTTTTTGGTGTTTCCTTAGCATGGAAAATGTAAGATTGTAGAGTTTTGTAGTTCAAAATTTGTCCATATTAAGCCTTTTAAAAGGGATGTCCCAGCTGATGACTTTTGTACTTCTTAATTAAACCAATTAAAGAGGTCTTTAGCCATGTAACATTTATGTATATCAATATAAACTTGCTGTGGAATTCCTACAAATCCCAGCGGGTATCAGAGCTGTAGATTAATCCAAGGGGATGCTGATGAGCACAACTTGTTAACCTTCTTTGGTGCTCTGGATTTGGGACTTAAAATATTTGGAAATGGCAGCAAGTACCCCATAGTTGTGCTCTTGAGGCTGGCCCTGCTGCTCTGCCTGTGCTCTTGGCCTTTCCACTTCCTCTGTTTCCAGGACCTGCCAGGAATAGCACATTTTATACGATGCCAAATTTATAAATTCCTCAGACCACTCGGTCTGGGAGGAATGCACTAATGGTGTGGCTGACTTGAGTTTTAATCTGGGATGTTTTTAATTTTCAGACCACGTTAATTTATTTTGATCTGAAAATTACAAGATTCGTTTCAGCTCTCCATTTTATTGCTTCTTTTAATACTTCTTATTGGCCTTTTTTTTTTTTTCTTAAACAATTAGGTCTTTCCAGTGTGCAGTCACACCTTCTTTTTCTATCTTTGATAACTGATGAAGAAGCTGTGTGTTTCAGTAGACTATGAATCCCCTTGAGATGGTAAGATCGATGTGTGTATTCTGGTTGTGTTGCATATGACTTTTATGCCAGCAGATGTTTATTAAACATGCAACTAAGGCTAACCTCCAGATTGTTAGCAGCTATTCAGAAATGCTGTGTTCTGTGGGCTTTTACTGTTTTATGGCCTCCTACTCTGGAAAATAAGGTAGACTCCAAGCTGAGGGAGTGATGGAGCGCCCTGTGGTATTTTTGTTTTTCTTTGACATAAAGTCTGGTCTTGGAAGTTTTCTTTTCATTTGTTCAAAGACTTATTTTACACACCTGTTATCACTGCTGTATAAACTTCTGGTGTTGAGCAACTGACTGAAAGTGGTGGTTCCAGCCCTAGCTGCTTGCCCAGCCTCAAACTGAATGGGAGATTACAATTGTCTGAGTGCCTCTCCCAAGTTCCCAGGAAAGAATTTCCATTTCTGGATAAGATTTTGATCACACTGGAGTTCTTCATCCTCCTCTTATGGCGTTGTTGTCTGCGTTAACTCGTTTCATACAAATATGGTTGGGGTTTAATTGTTTCATTACTGGGTTTTAATTATGGTTTCTTCCCAGTAGCTGTCTTGTCTTCCCACCTGCTGTAACAGGGAAATCTGTAACTGTGACAAAGCCTCCTTGGCAATGCCACTAGCCACTCATTACCTGGAATTAGGAGAGGCTTCTTAATTACCTGGAATTAGGAGAGGCTGTAAGTCAAGTAGCTCTACAGGAAGGGCTGTGAATAAATCTTTTCTTCCTGCTGGATTTTTGTGCTGCCTTAGTTTTATCACACATGTAGTTGATGGGGTCTTTCCCCCCTCCCCCCAACTCTTTCAATAGGCCCTTTTCCAGCTCTTGATACGGCCTCAACTCTGTTTAAATTATTTCTTAGAAAGAAAATCTCGTGCTGTTTTTAGCCTTCGCAGACTCCTGAGTAGTTGTTGATGTAGAGGCTGCCTGCTGGGTGCCAGTCCAGGCTTCCCTTTGGCTGGGGAGAGAGACAAGCCCTGCTTTGTTCAGTCCTCCTCCAAAGCTCCCCACCAGTATGGTGGGCAGATGGCAGAAACACGAGCCCTGTGTAAGTGAAACCACTGTGCTTGCTGGGAGGAGCTGGAGGGATGGAGAGCCCGTGGCCTGAGGGCAAAACTCAGGTTATTTTCCTCTCTAATCACATATCCTGTTTTTGTAATGATTCTGGTGGCGAGGCCACTATAATAGGTGAGCAAAACAATGTTGCCCGTGCTTTTTGTCCTGCAGAAATTGCCTGTTTACAATACATGGAAGATTTAGTACAGCACACTGTGACCTTGCACGTTAGGTAATTATTTCAGTGCCTCCATGGCGCCTGTTAAATGCATTTCTGTGCTGCTTGAGTCCTGTGGATGGGCTCATTCCTTCGAGTCTGCATCAGATGACAACACAAAGCAAGAAACACACCACTGGCACTGGGGCAGGACAGCCAGTACATTTGGAAAAGCTCTTCAGCCTCATGCTCGTCTCAGTTACAGTTGTCCATCTGCCAGGTCGTACCCTTTGGGAGGTGGGGGAGGTTTCCATGTCATTTTTCTCCCTGGAGAAGTCTTAGATGCTTGTCATTGTATATTGGTTTTGTAGATAAATACATAAACATTGCAGCAGTGGTGGTAAGAATGGATATGCAAGTTACAGCCCCTTTTTTTCAGAGATTTCAGGCCAATCCCTTGCCTCTGAAGGCTGGGAGCATATGTGTCTGAAGAACTGGCTCAAGCAAAAATTAAATTCCTTGAGTACTTGCTGGAGAACTCATGAAAATCAGCGTCACTCAACAGTCTTAAAGCAATATCAGTCTTAAAGTTTGCATGCTAGGAAAAAAGCCAGTCAGGTTTTGTGTAGCAGGGCTGCTTTATGATCCCTCTTGGGACAGTCTGCTGCCCTTCTAAACTGAGAAATGGCAGCAGAAGGGTTTCTGTATCCCTGGACCTCAAACTTCTGGTGCCTAAGTCACAGTCTGCTGCCCTAGGGCAAATTCCTTCCCATCCAGAAGCAGGATGATTTGGGTGACACTTTACTGATACCGGCTAAACAAACAATTGTTTGGACTGTGTGATTTTTTAATTTTTTTTTCCCTGACTCTTCCTTCTGTTTAGGCATCTAGATATGAAAGGTGAAACTGGATCAAGGCCACAGGGCTAACAAATCCTAAGTCAATTACTTTCTCTGTTGTACCACCGCCTTTATTATTTTTTTTTCTCCTTAACTAAATTAAATAAGGATGAAATCAAACAGGAAAAGATGCTGTTATAATTTATGATCTTCTAAGATAAACATGGAATAGTCTTATCCCACTCTTCCCATGCTTAGGAAAAAAGAAAACAGAGCAGAAATGGTTGGGTCAAGTCAGGAGAATTGTTTTACCTCTTGCATTGTGTGTGCTCCTCTGTATGGAACTTGGTGCTGTATTACAGCAGTTTACACCGTGGCAGAAAGTGTTCAGAAGCCCTGTTTTGAGTAAATGTTTAACTTTTGATAAATGCTGTATTGTTCTAGCCAAACAGCAGTACAAACATGTCACCATTTGGTGCCTTTCCAGCGTGCACACCTTGTTCCTCTGTGATGCTTTCGTTAAACTTGAACGAAATCAGGGTACATTAGGTACTCATCTGAAGGGCACAGAATTCAGCCAGCACTCTTCAGAGCCTGGTCCATCCTTGGTGGAAGATTCCAATGCCCATGGAGGAATGAACTTGTCCTGTTACACATCTCTTCTTGCTGCTTGTGCTGGAGAACGAGTCCATTTTTCTGGGACTGTCTCTGTCAAGAAATCTGGGATGAGTAGAGATACCATCATATTGCTTTTTCTGCAGTCCAGAGGAGACCAGAAGCTGGATTGTCTGGGTGATACTGCTCACTGAAATACAGCTCTGGTAGGCAAAGGCTGAGGTGGGCTGTGCAGAATTGGGAGCATCCCTGAAGGTGTGGGGAAGAGCTCTGTTTGAGTAGATCAGAACTGAGTTGCAGTTGAGACGGGGAAAGCCAGGGATGCTTCAGAGACCATAAAATAAGCTACTATTTCAGGAAAGGGAGAATGTTTGGTCTAGCCAGTGGTTGCCTCTAAAAATACTTCAAATATCATTTGAGTCAAAAACAGGGCAGGCTATATGCATATTTACCAAAAGGGGAAAATTAACCATCAGGCATCTTGCCTTTGAGAACATTTCACTGTAGGTGAAAAACATTGTTATCCTCCACATCTGTCAGAATTTCCCATGACAAAACTTGATTGGAATAAGCAACTGTGAGCCCAAAAGTACATCTAGACCTGGAAGCAAATGTGTGATGGTGTCTCTGACGTAAAGGTTTCTGCTGTCTTCTTTTCCATTCTGCTGTCAGGCGGTTGCTTCCTAATTTCTGGAAGGAGATTGAGGAACAAAGCATGTTGATGAGCAGAAGCCATAGTAACTGCCTAGAGCAAACAGCTCGATTGTGAGGCACCAAAATGAGTGGTCATGAACAAGGACAGGTCTATGCTTTAAGCCAGAGCTGTTTGGTATGATCAGGCAATGCCCTTGAATAGAGAAAGAAGTATTCCTGACTGAGCACCCTGCACTCATGGCACAATTGAGCCCTCCTGAAAAGAGGGATTATCCAATCTGAGAACATGACAGTAAAGATCAGAGCCTTCACCATATTCACCCGGTATGAGCAAGTAATGTAGGGAAAATAATCATGGAATTTCCAGCAAAACCAAATCTTAGTGACTTAGGGATTTTTTCTTGGTCTTCTAGCTGATGAAACAGTGCTTCAAGGTGACTTTTTTTTCAAGGTACTGAGTGTGGTTTTTGTAAAATGACAAATCTCATCAGGACCAAAATACTTTTTAAACAGAACTGCAAAGTTATCTAGAAGAGTTTTACCTTTTGGTCGAGAAGTTAAAGCAAGCACAACCTTTTCCAGCTCGTGTTTTCCTGGGAATTTGGTGGTGAATAGCCCACATTAGTAATCCAAACCTTATGCTTCTGCAGCAGTGTAAATACCACTAGAACAGGGCACTCTTTTAAGTTGGGACGTTTTTATTTTTGGCTTTTCTTCCTCATGAAAGCAGGGCTGTGTAAGCATCAGTAGCACGCATATGATTACAGTAAAATGAGAAATTTCTCATGCTCCTTGCTTTTCCTGAATCAGCTGGTGGAGGTTGGATGGCAGAGTGGATTTATCCAGCTGTTGCATCACCAGCATGTGGCTACTGCAGGTGTAAGTTTTGAATGTACAGTCTGAAAGCATTCTCCACCTAAGTTTGTGTAGTAGAAGGCCTTGAGGTACTGGAAGCTTTCTTCCTAATGTAATTAATCATTATGTTGTTTAGGAATTCTAATTGATATCTCTCTCTTTCTTAGTTTGTTGTGTTCTTTCTATGCTTCATATTTGCACCATCCACCCTGACAGCCTTATTCCTTTTTCTAAAATACTAGTTTTATCACATTATCCATTACAGAACTGCTCTTTTCTTTAGAAGCAAAAGATTATCAGCAGCAGATGATGCTCCTTCTCAATATAAATTTGTCTTAATGCTCTACAGAGTAAACAAAATATATCTTAAAATACTTTCTGGGACCATCTGGTAACTTGGACAGTATGGAAGGAGATGATCATCTTCATGAAAACTTTGGAACCAGAGGGATTATATACCTGCAATAAAGTGTTTCAGTAGGAAAAAGATAGTATATGCTGAAGCTGCAAGTAATAAACTTGTGTATTTTCTAGTCCAGTATTTTCTAGTCCATATCAGTATTGGCCTGGCCATAGTCATTGTTTTCCTGGCCAGGGCTGGATCAGAGTGACCAGCTTCCATGCTTAGGAATTCCCAGGAGGTCAAGCTCTTCATTTCCATGCTCAGTTAATGAAAGGCACTCCTTGTTTTGCTGTGGGAGTGCACCTATGGATGTGTAAAAAGGAGTGTGTGTATATGT
Source organism: Onychostruthus taczanowskii (assembly GCF_017590055.1). Lineage (NCBI taxonomy): Eukaryota > Metazoa > Chordata > Aves > Passeriformes > Passeridae > Onychostruthus > Onychostruthus taczanowskii. The sequence continues at coordinate 13,443,888 of NW_024498685.1, forward strand.
GAAACAATTAGGGTCCAAATCTGGGGAAAGACAACCCCAGGAGCCTGGGATGTACTGCCAAACCTGCTCGTCTACCTCTCGCTGCAAATGTCAGATGTGACTCTTAGATCTTGTATTTATTAACAAAAAGCTACCTGCACCTAAAAAACAACCCAGACACCTGACCTTCCCCTCTGCAGTAACCCACCTTAGCAAGGGGAGTAAAGCATCTCTGCCCATCCATCCTCTCCAAGGAGAACTGGGACACAGTGATGGATTTGCTCCCTTAATAGACTTGTGGGAAACACTCAAGTGATGTACCTGGTGTATACCTGGAGCCTATTTCTGAAACTCGCCTTTATTCTTAAAAGTACTGATGTTTCTAAATTTTTACCATATTTCACTGTCTGAAAGTTGTGTACTGCTCTAGTGTACATGCTGGGAAACGTGTTTTTGGGGAAGCAGGACTGGGCCTTTAATAATTTTTCTCGCTGAAAGAGCAACAGTGAAACTGCAGCTTGGCCTCACATACGTGGTTTCTGCAATTAAGGGCTGCAGCTGCTCTACTTTTTTTGTCTCTGTGACGCAAATCAAAGCGCAGCAATGGTATTGCCTGAGGGAAGAGAGAAAGCTACTTGCTCGCTTCCCCATGCTGATAACTAAGCAGTGATGACAAGAAACTGGGGCAAAGGAAAGTTCAAAAGCAGAATCTGAATATTATAAATGACTGGAGAAACACAGGTGCCTCTTCCTCAGCACAAAGGGGAAAGAGAACTGTGCGAATGTCAGAAGAAATTATCAGCTCCCCAAGGGAAAAGATGTCGGGCTGGAAAATTTCTGACACTCAAAGGGATTCTGACATGTGAGCAAGTTGGGGTCTGTATGCTATCAAACATGTTACAGTCAGCCCCATTTTAAATGGGATTAATTTTCACCTGGGGACTTCAACCAACAGGAACCTTGATTGTCTCACCTTCTCATGTGAGTCCCCTCTCACGTGTGTTTTGATGTTTACCTAAATGGTGAGATCTGATTCACTATCCTCCTCTCATCGCAGGAAATTGCAAGGGAACAGAAACATTAAGAGAATGAGCAGCATTATTTGTCTGAGGTCATGCAGCAGGCAGAGGAGAGAGTTTGGATGTCCTGATGTCTTGAATCACAACCTGCTTTCTGCACTAACTTGTAAAATTGTGTGGCCATCCCAAGTTTGTGTATTTGTTCCCTTGTTGTTGTCTAAACTAAATTTCATAAGCGTTTATTAAAGATAAATTTTGCAGGTTTGGTGTGAAATTAAAATGAGACTACAGCTTCCTTTAGGTGTAGGCCCAGGGTTAGTGGTGCTTGTGGTGGGGCTGTGGCCCCATCCCTGAGTGGCTCCAGCTGTGCAGCACAGGTGAGCAGCATTGCAGGGAACGAGCCATGGAGTGCCCAGGGGCACTGACCAACCCCAGAGGGCACAGAGGGCACACAGGTGCAGGGCATCAACTTGGGGGGTATAAAAGGCTGGGCTGGAGGACAAGAAGAGTAGATGCTGCAGCCTTCTGGAGGGGAATGGTGTTCCTCTGTATGGGTTGGAGCCTTCTGGAGTTGTATGGTGACACTGGGTGTGTCGTGGCCACCTCGACTGTGACACGTGGCATTTAGGCATCAGCTGGACAGTGAATGCAGAATTCTACCAGGTAAGCCAGAGAAGCCCAGAGAAGCTTGTTGCTGTCTGTGTGCCCCAGCCCTGGCAGCAGCCAGCTTCCTGCCAGGGTAGGATTTGCAGGGCTTAAGGCATCCAAGGTTCTGCTTCCATTGTCTTACAGTTTTGCCATTTTGGGGGATCTTGTGAGAGGGACACAGAATGATATCTGCAGTACTGTATCCCCTCCAAACTGTGGAATTCATTATTTGAAATAAGAAAAGAAAGCAGGGTTTGTTTTCCACAGGTGTAAAATAATGTGTTTCTCTGTCACCTGCACAGCAAAAATTCAACCCATATCCCTAATCTCAGGCACAAAATGAAGAATCAAACATTGCACATTCAACTTAAAATGAGCTGTCTTATGAAAAATGTTGGCCACTTTAAACTGATGCTACTAGTCCTGCCTGTACTGCAGCTTGGAGTTGTTGCCTGTGAGTCAAGTACAGACTAGAGTATTTTCTTCTGGAGGTACTTGCACCAGTAAACCCCACATACTACCATGGAAAATAAATCCACATCTATTGCAAGGTGGGTATTTAAGATTTTTTCCTTTGGTTTTTTTTTACCTTTATTTTTTCAGCTAATGCAGAATTAGATTTCAGGATTGAACAATTACTATGAAGCTAACTAGTTTACAGCACTTGACTTAAAATAAGGAAATAGTTTAGAAATATGGTTATTGGTACTTGCACCAGTAAACCCCACATGCTACCATGGAAAACAAATCCACATCTATTGCAAAGTTGGTATTTAAGATTTTCTCTTTTTTTTTTTACCTTCAGCTTTATTTTTTCAGCTAAAGCAGAAAGAGATTTCAGGATTGAATAATTACTATGAAGCTAACTAGTTTACAGCACTTGACTTAAAATAAGGAAATAGTTTAGAAATATGGTTATAGGTTTGCTACTAGCAATTTTATTGGTAATAAAGAGGCTTGTTCACTTCTTTGCTGGAAAATGAATTTATTATCTTGGTTTTTTTTGGTTGGAAGTGCAAGTGCTTTATAATGGTACCTTTTGAGGAAGATCCACAAAAGTACTCAGGAGCTTTTCAGTCACCTGGGAATTATTGAGTAGCCCACAAGTGACCTACCCACACTTGCAGTTATTCTTCATCCTCAAGCATTTTAAGTTTTTACCTGCGAGATCCCTTCTCTGTAAATGCAGTTTCCTCAGGCTGATACTCTGAATAGTGCAGTTCCTCATTTTGTTAGGTATTGACTTAATGTGTAATTAAGTCAACAAGCATATTTTCACAGGTCTTGTCTTTTAATGTGATTTTTATACTATTGTGTCATTTAGGATCATAAGGGAACGTTCCTTTCCATTTCCATTTATACCCATAATGGCAAGTGAAGTTAAGATTCTACTGTTTTTAAGACTTACTTCATCGTGGAGAGAAGGTAGAGCTTCGAAATCTGGTGTATACTGAATATTTATTAATGATGTTTGGAGTTCTGCTGTTTTTAAGACTTACTTCCTTCATGCAGAGAAGGTAGAGCTTCGAAATCTGGTGTATACTGAATATTTATTAATGATGTTTTGTAATATTTGTTTCCCATTTTCTGCCGTCTTTAAATTCGCAAGGAAATGAATGCTCACTAACTTTATTATGTCAAATCAATATTAATATTGATCTAATAGTAATAAACTAATAACTCCTGCTGTAAAATGCTTTAATATGAACTTCAAGAGGAATATTAAAATTTATTAGTCATTCCTTACAGCTGATTGATATGCTAGGGGGTTTCATAGAAATAAAATCCCCTAGATGGGGATGCATGCAGTGCTAGCCTGATTTCAATAAATTTTAAACTTTTTTCCTGCTGTTTATAGTCATGATAATTGGGTGTTAAAGACTTTCCACAGAGTCTGATGCTGACTTTCTTTCTTTATTACTTCCTGCTTCTAATCACCCTTGAACTGAATTCATCTCTGCCACAGACATATTATTTAGCACAAAATTCCTTGCCACTATTTGTAGAATTTTCCAAGGCTTTGGTGCCGCTTCGTCAGCAAACAAACTATTTGTGGTTGTCTTTTTTTGTACTTGGCGTTGTGAAGTGTGACTGAATGTGGATTTCTGGAAGGACACATGTGCTTTCCATTCCTCCATGGAGAAAAGGCTGTCCCTGTGTCAGCTGCAGCTCCAGGGTGTGATGACCACATGCAACTTTAAATTTCAGCCCTGTAAAAATACAGGGCTGCTATTAGAATCTACCACTTGTCTTGCATGACATTTCTTTTATTAAAAAAAAATAATTTTTCTGAGTTGTTAACTTAGCTATTTTTCAGAGGTAAGACTCTGTCTTCTAAGTAATTTGAAATTCTGCTCAAGAGTGTTTTCTGATGCATGAATAAGGCTTTGGACAAAGCAGGATTTGTCCACTGGTTGTGAAAATGCTTGAATTACCTGCAGACTCTAATACTGTAATTTGGTCCCCCGGGTCACTTACTGGGCAAGATGAGGTCAGATTTGTACAAGAAATATTCCCATGCTTGCAGTTCAGACTTACTTTAAGCACATATAAAGACAATTGAAATGTATTACAACATCTGTGCTAATTGTATGAGGTTTTAAATAAATTCCAGTGGCCTATCAGAGGGAAACATTCCTTATCTTCTCTCTCCTCCTCTGTCAGAATGACACTGCAAATAGGAAGTACAGTAGAATTGTTCCTGTAACTTCCAAGGAAAGGGAAGAGCCCTCTTTTGACTTTGAACATCACTGAAATCTGTCTTGACTGGACTGTTGAACGTAGAAATGTGTCCAAGTGCTGCTTTGTGGCATGGCCATCAGGCAGCACTGCTGAACATCAGCTGCTCCTAAGATGCTATCCTCTGGTAGAGAGGACAACAGCTGGGAAGAAAAATGTTGTAGAAGCTTCATTGCAGCCTCCCCCTTACCTGGGACGTGTTTTCATCACTGAGGGTGATGTTTGCTGCAGTGGGAATTTGGGACGGTCTTTAGCGCTTGCAGGAAGAGCAGTTGTTCTAGTTGTGGCTGTGATGGCCTCAGTTTGGATATTCAAGCAGTGGCAAGTCTTTTGCGCTTGCAGGAAGAGCAATTGTTCCTAGTTGTGGCTGTGATGGCCTCAGTTTGGATATTCAAGCAGTGGCACTGGCCAGCACAAATGAATAGTTGGGTTCTTGTATATTATGTAGGATTTTTCCTACATCAGGCATTTCAATACTCAGCAGCTCTTCAGGTGCAGTTTAGAGCAGCAGAGAGAATTTGAATGCTGAAATGCCCTGTTTTCTAAATCTAAATCTGCTTATGTATGTCTTAAAAATAACTTTCCTTTTTTGCTGTTTTTATGTGAAATTGTTTTTTTAAATTATTTTCAGTATTTGGCATTTAACTTGCATATTTTTGTTTGCTTGCTTTTCCTTCTTTGATAAACTCATGGGCAAGAATTTAGAATTTCACTCCGTTCTTTTTACCTAATGTTAACATACTGCTACAGAAGCACCTAGCATTATCTTTTAGTCCCATATTTGCTGTTTTACACTTAAAACAGCATTCTGGGCCCTTCAGCCTGTCTAACAAAACGGCTTGGTGGACTGGTTATGGAATAATTCATGAATTTTTACCTGCCTATGGGAGACTGGGGCTTGGGGTAGCTGGAAAGAAACAGGCAGGATTCCTAACTGCTCTGTTCTTTAATTATTAATATATCTTGCATAAGCACTGAGCATGTTTGAAATGGAATGGTTTTTAGTTTTTTTTTTTGTTCCTAGTGACAGCTCTTTATTGGCCTAAGGGGATTAAAAAAAATCCTGTTATTCTATTCTATATTGGTATTAACCTAGTTCTGTTATGTCCTTACAAAAATGCCCAGATGTACTCAGAAAGTAGATCTTGGGAAGCCTTCTTTGATGCTTTGCACAGGTCTGGTGCCTTTAGAGGTTGGTCTAGTGGCTCTGGAAATGCAGACACACCTTGTCTTGGTAAGACAGATTGTTTTGGTTGAGGGGCAGTGCTTAATGCATCTTTTAAGCAGTTTTGCAGCTGGACATGTGTCATTGTCCCGTGTCAGTCACACTAGTATTTGTACACAGCTGAAAGGAAATGGGGCTTTTTAAACTATAGATTAAGGTAAACAATAAATACAAGCCATGCCAGAATCTGACAGCAAGATGTTCACTGTCCTTCAGTACAGCAGCAAAAGTATTCATCTCTGACTTACATGTCTCTATTAAACTTAAAATAAGCGAAGTAGAGGATTTACTAAGCTCAAAATAAGAATTAAAAGGAACAATGGTGCATAAGATGTGATGCAATGTGTTTCTCCCACCAGCCCCCCCAAATGTGTGGATTTTAAATGCATCCACAGAGCTATATAGCTTGTTTGCAATTCCTCATAATTACCAAATGAGCTCTGCAGAGGAGCAGACAGTGGTAATCAGACAGTCAATTATTTACTGGTTCTTCTGCCTGCATTTGCATCTATTTTCATTTACGTTATTACAAGGAGTTTGAGAGGATTTGCAAAGCACGGAGGCAAAACGAGAGGTAAGAATTTCATTTGGCTCTCGTTTTTCACTGCCTCCAAAGAAGGTTTTCTTAATGTTTGCTCCCACATAAGCATTTGAGAGTGGGGACAGAGAGAAGCAGGCAGAATTTCTTCTGCTGGTCCCCACCTAACCCAGAGCTCAGCACACAAAAACCTTGGGAGTGCGCTGACCTTTTCATTGTCTGTCCCTTTTGCAGTGACATGCCAGCCCCTTTGAAATGATGGCTGGCCAGGAGTGAGTGAGTGCACGTGGCTTTTGTGAGACAGTGATAAATTGGGAGACAGTGATAAATTGGGGGACAGTTGGGCCGTGGTGGCTTCAGAGGTGACGTGTTCACCATCAGTGAGTGCCCCGAGGCCGCTCGTGTTCTGTGTCAGTGGGGTGCATCTGAATACCATATGTCACAAAGATTAATGTCCTCGCTCTTCCTCCTTCTAATGGGCAAGGCAGACACCACACACTTGGAAATTTCCGTGCCTGCCTCCCAGATAAACAGTAACAGGGCCTGCTAATTGTGTGTGTTGTTAAACACCAGAGCTGCTCAATTGAAAGGTGGGCCCTGCCAATTAATGACAGCCATTAAGGGACTGAACAGAACCAAGAAAAAAGGTGTTTTTTTCCTGACATAGGGTTTGGTGGTAGAAAATTAAGTGGGCTCTTGTCCAGATCAGTTGCTGCTTCACTGTGAGGAGAGAAGTTAGGACCAGGTTGGAGTGTCACAGGTTTAAAAGTACCAGATGATAGTTTAGACACTTGTTTAGGCCAGGGCAAGAACACACTGAGACTATGAAATCCCCCTCTTAACTAGGACTGAGAAATTCTTAAAAATGTATAATCATCATGTGTAAAATTCACTCCTGGGAGGAGGTCAGATTGCAGTGTATATACTTTAAAAATAAGGGGTGCAAAATGTTAATGAATGAACCAAGTGTTCTGGAGCAAAGCTTTGGGGTGAGCACATGTGGTTGTATGTGCAGGGTGGAGTTTATTACAGGGGTACACTCCAGATTAGGTGAATTTTGGAATTAATTAATCTCTGAATTGGCAATAAATGTAACTGCTTCTGCCTGCATTTTTACAGTCTTTGCTTCCAGTCTTGTCTAGGACAAGAGATTTAATGGAGTTTGAGGTATATAGAGCTCTTCCATATGTTATTCCAAATGCTGGATGTTCTGGGCATGTCTCTGGCTAATGGGTGGAGGAGCAGCAGTGCAAATCACAAGAAAATGGCAGCCATGCAAAGAATGAAACATATCAGTTATGGATGCAGAGTCAGGAAAAAACTGTCCTGCAGGAACTGCTAAGATCATGGCTCTGTTCTTTCAGGGTTTTAGAAGCCCCAAAATTGCACTGTGGCATAGACAAGATGTTCATCCAGTGATGCTCACCCTTCCATTCACATGTATTGCTAAATGAAAGGGAGTGTGAAGGTTTCTGGAGCACAGAATGTCTGGGATTCATTCTTTAACCACAGAAGCTAAAAGCTGGGACGGCAGGACATTCACCTGGGAAATGGAAAGAACAGAAACCAGCTGAAAAAGGAGGTGATCATTTCCAAACTGGGTCAAATGTCCAAAAGCTCATATTACATTCTCTTATGTATTTGTTTGTTTGTGCTAACCCATTTAGGATTTTTAGGGCATATTTGACAGGCAGGAGAGGGGTTCCCATGTTCAGTACTTGCCTTTGATGAATGCCTGAGCAAATGCTCACAAAGAAGTAGTAGGAAGGGCCAGAAATGCCCATATATTAGAGAAAATGGACTTAAAACTCTAAAGAACCTAAAAGATTTGAACAGTGTTATGAATGAACATTTTTTTGTAAAACTTGGCCTTTTTGGAACAACGTTTTTTTTTCATATGTGAACTTGCTGTTTAGTGAACTTCATTTTCAGAGCATTCCAAATATAATTACATATCTGAGTTCACTTCTTTTGCTGCTTCTTAGAAATCTGACCTTCAGATTTGATTTTTTTTTTCTTAAAGTAAATACTTTGATTTATAGTAGCTGGTTCATTACTGTATATTTGTGCTTTGTGCTGTTTCTGTTGCTTTCTTATCCTTCAAAGCATCTTTGTTAAAGAAACTTCAGGTGATGGGGACCTTCATCCTCCCACCACAGCTGGTTAAAACAAAGGAGAGGTTAAATGACCTGGCCAGGGTTCTGCAGTGAATCAGTGCTGCAGTTTGGAATGGGACAGAGGGGAATTTTAATGGTTTTAACCATTAGCCAATGATGGCGAGTTGTGGAATGAGACACTGCAATCAAAAGTGTCCCTGCTAGTTTTGTTTTGGTTTATTTTTAGTTCTTCCTCTCTGCCAGTATCAATGAGTGCTTTTGCATCCCTAGTCTGGTGGTGCTCAGCCCCCAGATGAGTTTCAGGGAGCTGCAGGGCCATTTGTGGGGCACAGACAGCTCTGAGCAGAGAGGCAGGAGAGGGTGTGATGTGCCAAAGCCAACTGCAGAGCTGGAGAACAAACCCCTCATCCTCCCTGGCTGGTGAGAAACCAAGCTTTTATGTTGTGCAGTGAATTTGTGTGTTGATGAAGTCAGAGGCTGATAGTGAAGGTGACAGAAAGCACACTCCTTGTCCCTTCTAGGGACTGTGGCACCTTACTCACAAACCTTCAGGCTCAAACTGGGAAAAAAGGTGTAGGGATCCCTGAATGCTACTCCTGCAGTAGAATTCAACATTTCATACCAGACCATGCTTCAGGTTGAAAATCATTTGGTCTGAAAGATACATTGCCTGATTTTAATTGGAGTTTTTTGGGGGGGAGAGCTGGTTTTGTTTCCTTGATTCAGTCTAATCCTGCTTCCTGCAATAAATGTCTTTGCATGTAATGGATGCACTGAATACTCCAAGGCACACATCTGCTGAAGGATGCCTTTGAAAGTCAGGCTAATTTGTTGGATAAGTGGCAGATTTCTGATTGCAATCCCTTTTCAATACAGGGGATCACTTAAGTAAGACAATAATCCTCTCTATTTTTTTTTCCCAAGCCTTAGGTTTGGGGTTTTCTCCAATCTGTGTTTTAATCATCTTACTCCTAATTTTTTTGTCTCTCTAGGCATACTTTGGTTTCTCTTTCTTCATAAATAGTTACCAAACCTGATTACAGGGAGTTTTGTTATAGTAGAGCTTGCATATGACACTGACAGCCTTGTGAACTCAGAAACTACACTACATGAAATTGCAGCATAATGTAGTCTACTCTGGCTTCAAAACAAAAACCATCTCTTCTGGATTCTAAAATCCACATAAAAATGGCAATTTTGGAAAGAGCTATCAGAGAATTGCTCAGCTGATATTTTCAGTACTTGCTACAGAGGTGGGAGAGGAACCTCCTACTCTCTCTGGGTGTTGTGCCTGCATCTCTGTGTTGATTGTGTGCATAAGAGCACAGACACCAAGTATGACACAGACCCAGTGTGACATTGTTGTAGTCTCTAATAAATGTCAAATGTTAAACCCTCCCTCTTTTTTTTCTTGTATAAACAATACTCAAACTGCTTTAATAACTTCAAGGCTAAACCTGTGCCACGTTTTTTTTAGAATTTAGGGATGGAAATTTATTTTCTTTTGCAGTCCTCTATGTGTAGTTGTTAAGCTAAAACATTTCTGTATTTAACATAGGCTCTCTCACTTCACAAACCAGTCATAACCTGTGATATCAAAACCACCTTTTGGTGCCTGGGAGTTGTATTAGAAGGCTTGGCTGGTACAGCTGGAGTGTCAGATCCAGAAAAGTGCTTTCTTAACATTTTTTCAAGCCTTATTTTCAAAGTGGGTAGGTATGAGGAGTTCCACTTTGGGGGTAAGAAATCTGAGAGGGGAAATAAGTCATGTTTCAGTGTATGTAAATGTTGTTGCTCAAAATGGAAGCTGAGTCTTGTAACTCTCTCCAATGCTGTGACCACTGTGACAACCTTCATATATAAATTTATCTGTATTTTTCATATATGCATAAAATAAGATGCTTCCTCTGAAGGTTTGTTTAACCAGGCAAAACTGTGGGTGTGGAGAAATAGGATTAACAGTAAAGTGAACTGAAGACTTCCCACCTTGACTTTTGCAAATCTAGAGTAGCCTTTGGGATGTTCTTTTTGCCCTGATACAGTGTGTGCTCTGCCAGAGTTCAGAAACAACTGGAGGAGATACCTCTGAGGACACCTCTTTACTCTTACTGGTGCTCACCTAAAATATCTGAGGGAAATGACTTTTGTATGAGACATGGATGTACAGTTGGGTTAAATCAATCTTTTTCTGGCTTACTGAACGAGCTAGGGATGGAGAAAACCTGGAGGCTTTTTGTTAGCTTTTCTTTCTGATGCCTCGTGATCTATTTTTAAAAGCAGAGCGAATTAAAATAATTAGAATAATATTGGAATAAATAGTAGATCGGGTGTTTTCTCATTCCAGATCATTTTAAGAAGAACAAGTTGAAAGCTCTGTAGTGTTCTTTGTACTTTCTTACGAGTTATTTTGAAGGGTTTTTCCATTGTACTTCTATTTTTTTTCCTTTTTTTCCATAATAAAGTTTGAATTTGGAAGTGTGTGTGAATTGGAAGTAGCAGAGTTAGCAGTCCTCTTTTCTGCCTTTCTAAAATAGTGCAAGGCACTGAGTCACTTCTTGCCACTAATAAGTTGCGTCACTTTGCCAGGATCAGAATGTTCCAGTCTCCAAGCAAATAGTTTGAAAAGTGAAAAACCAGTTGTGACCATATATGTGTGTGTTCATAAACACAGACACACTCACTTTCTAGCATCTCTGCTTATCCTAAGGTGGTGATTGACCCTTCTGTGTGTGGGGCAGTGAATTAATAATCACCACCTCTCACTTTCTAGCATCTCTGCTTCTCCTAAGGTGGTGATTGACCCTTCTGTGTGTGGGGCAGTGAATTAATAATCACCACAGGTTTCAGTTTCAGCACGGGAGGAGATAAAAAATAGTCTCTTATGCTAACAGCATTTTTAAAGCTGAAGTTGATAAGCATAAATGAGGAAACTTCAGCAAAATAGTCTCTTATGCTAACAGAATTTTTAAAGCTGAAGTTGATAAGCATAAATGAGGAAAAATGTGGAGACTCTGTGGGAGGGGAAAAAAAAAAGAAAAAAAAGGTGGAGACAATGCTAATCTTGTCAGATTAACTTATTTTTGTGGTTTTATTTTGCGTGTTTGATTTGTTATATTCAGTTGTGATTTTTGTTATTTATGTGAGCCCTCTTGCAATGCTCTAAGGTATAGTCCACAAAAAGCCAGGTGGTGGAGACAATGCTAATAGTGTCAGATTAACTTTTTTGTGGTTTTCTTTTGCACGTTTGATTTGTTATATTCAGTTGTGATTTTTGTTATTTATGTGAGCCCTGTTGCAATGCTCTAAGGTATATTCCACAAAAAGCCAGGTGTGTTCCTGCTCCTGGCTGTCTGCAATATTTGCTATGCTGAGCATTTCATGTGTTGATTTGAAAACTTTATCAAACAGGAATTAAAAGTGCCATTTTTATGTCTGTTTATCTTCATGCTTTGCCAGCAAACCCAGTCCATTTTGCCATCAGGATAAGTCAATTTTAATGTTTTAATGGCTTCACTGGTAGAAGATTTTGTAGGCCCAGGGTTAGTGGTGCTTGTGGTGGGGCTGTGGCCTCATCCCTGAGTGGCTCCAGCTGTGCAGCACAGGTGAGCAGCATTGCAGGGAACGAGCCATGGAGTGCCCAGGGGCACTGACCAACCCCAGAGGGCACAGAGGGCACACAGGTGCAGGGCATCAACTTGGGGGGTATAAAAGGCTGGGCTGGAGGAAGAGAAGAGTAGATGCTGCAGCCTTCTGAAGGCACAGAGGGCACACAGGTGCAGGGCAGCAACAGCAGATATAAAAGGCTGGGCTGGGGGACAAGGAGGGCATGTGCTGCAGCCTTCTGAAGGGGAATGGTGTTCCTGTGTGTGGGCAGGTGCCTGAAGTCTTCTGGAGAGGTTTGGTGTTGCTGTGTTTGGGGTGAAGCCTTCTGAAATTGTATGGTGACACTCTGGGTGTTGTGGTCCTCTCAACTGTGGCATGTGCTGTGACAGAAAATTCTCCTTAGGTGAGAAAAACTGACTAAAGGGGAAAGCCACTAGAGGTGTGCATGAAAGGACCCATGGCTGAAGGGGCTGGGCTAAGGCAGGGGCAAAGCCTTGGAGATTGCCCAGAGGTAGCTCTGGTTTATTCTAAATAATCATGCTAAGCCCCTGGCAGGGGACTGTAAGCGCCAGCACACTGAATCCCTTCAGAAAGGGATCCCAAAATTGCTGGATCTCACTGCACTGAAGCAGTCAGAGCTCAGGACTTCAGTGGCTGGTTGGGATGCTGAGATAATTGCTAAAAGCAAATGAAGGACTTGCTGTAAATTTGCTGTTTCAAATAATCTCACCCACTGATGGGTTATGGTTATTAATGAATAGCAGGGAAGTCTCCAATAGCTATTATCATTATGATAATGCTGAGAGTCTGAATGCTGGGAAATCAATGGAGTGACAGGTTGCAGAGAATATTGATGATGGCTTTGGAGGACAGAAGCTGAGGGCAGAGGCTGACATTTGTACTTAAAGCCATGTACTGTGGAGATCATTTTAGCCTTTGTGCTGACAAGTTTTGTGGCTGCTGTTGGTTTTGCCTTCTACATATAGAGGCTCTTTTAAAAATACCCTAAACATAAAAATGCACGTGCCTTTTTGATGATTCCTGTAGCAGGATCATTGAAGGGTGTCTAGTGACCTGCTCCTTTAAAAATACAGTCTAAATGCTGGATTTCAAAGGAAGGTAAGGTGATAATCAATACAGACATTTAGTATGAACGGGAGGAAAATCTTTTTTTCCCCCCATAACGTCCCATAAGATAAAAACAGCAAACAATAGGCTTAAGACCCCCCTCAGTTTAGATAAAGAGTGACTATATGGTGAAGCTCTATGGGCACAGAGGCAGCAGGAAAGAAGTGGTGCTTTTATTTCAACATCCTTGCTCTTGCCATAGCCTGTATGGTGTTTGTCTAACACTCCCACAAGCTGTCTGCACCAAGCTCATAAGGAACAATCCCCCTGTCTTTTCCCAGCCCAGCATGGACTACCAGCACCTATAAACTGTGCATGGAAAAGTAATTTAATGGTACATTTCTTCACTGTGATGTCTTGAACAGCTGAGCTGCCTGGATCAGCAACAATTTGCAGTGCTTTTGTGGATCCAGGTGAGAGCTCCAGAGGGAACGTGGCCTCTGAGGTGCAGGTCTGGCTCTTTTGGGTCATCAGAGGTCACACATTCCTGGTGTCTTCTAGCTGAGCCTCCTCCTGCCACCACAGGAGCTTGAAAATATTTGTTCTGTGCCAGCATGGCTTGTCTTTGTTTACCATTGAAGGTTTTTACAAGACACTGACATAGAGCATCATTGACAAAGGATTTTGAGGAGAATGAGTCAGTTTGTCATAGCTGAGGCTGTTGAAGCCCCAAAGACTTGACAGATGGATTCAGGTTAGATCTACAGTGTATATTTTGCGTGGTTGTTTGATCAGGCATGTTTGCCCACTGCCTTAGCTGGAAAAAAATTGTATGGGAAATTTTAAAACAAACAGAGAAAGTTTTATAGGTAAGAAATACAGCTGCACTCTTTCAGCCAAATATGTTATGAGTTATTGTGACAGCTGCCTGAATGAGCCATGTCATCCCCAAGTTATGAAAGGAGAGAAAGAAACTTTTATGTTAGAGTGTATATACCTGTTAATATCAAACTGTATATACCTGTTAATATCAAACTTGGTTTTCACTTGGCTTGTGAGTGAGTTTTTGTTTTGTTTGTGGTTTGTTTTGTTGTGGGTTTTTTTTCCCTGGTGTATTTCCTAAGCTTTTCCTAGGCTATTGTCACTGAAAACTTTACTTTAAAATGAAAACAGATATTTCTCCATCATTACCTTTCAGTAGACATCAAAACTTCTAGGGGAAAATATGAAATGGTTGTCACTGAAAACTTTACTTTAAAAACAGATATTTCTCCATCATTACCTTTCAGTAGGCATCAAAACTTCTAGGGGAAAATATGAAATACCAAAAGATAGGTCACAGCTCATTGTACTTTCAGTGGTTCCATGCTTTCCAAGAACCCAAACCATGCTTTGCATTAACTAATAAAATAGAAATGTGTAATAGTTATCTTTAGCTATTTAAATTATCTGAAAATAGATTAAAATTCTGCATAATTTGTGTGCATCATGGTGTCTTGCTAGTGATTTTTGGTCATGGGTGTCTTTATATGGCAGAGAGCATTCAATTTGTGGTGGCAGATCATGAAGTAGTTTTTTTTAACTGAGTTTCTTCTGGTCACAAAAATTCAATTTTTTTTTTTTTTTTTTTTTTTTTTTTTTTTTTTTTTTTAACTTTACTTTAAAATGAAAACAGATATTTCTCCATCATTACCTTTCAGTAGACATCAAAACTTCTAGGGGAAAATATGAAATGGGTCACAGGTCATTGTACTTTCAGTGGTTCCATGCTTTCCAAGAACCCAAACCATGCTTTGCATTAACTAATAAAATAGAAATGTGTAATAGTAATCTATTTTCAGGTAATTTAAATAGCTAAAGATAAAAATTCTGCATAATTTGTGTGCATCATGGTGTCTTGCTAGTGATTTTTGGTCATGGGTGTCTTTATATGGCAGAGAGCATTCAATTTGTGGTGGCAGATCATGAAGTAGTTTTTTTTAACTGAGTTTCTTCTGGTCACAAAAATTCAATTTTTTTTTTTTTTTTTTTTTTTTTTTTTTTTTTTTCCTTTAATAAAAAAAAATTCTGCTAGTGATTTTTGGTCATGGGGTGTCTTTATATGGCAGAGAGAATTCAATTTATGGTGGCAGATCATGAAGTTTTTTTTTTTTTTAGCTGAGTTTCTTCTGGTCACACAAATTCAATTTTTTTTTCTTGTTTGTTTCTTGTATAAATAAATACGTGTTTTGGCCTGGCCTCCAAGACTTTGAGCCTCCTAGAGACAAATTTTTCACAGGATATAGAAAGGTGAAGGGAACTGATTTCCCACAAGTTATGCCAAAAGATGGATGGGTGATGGAAAAAGGGACTCAATTCAGTTCCCTCCATTTCACAGCTGAAGGGAAGAGACTTAGATGACTTCATCCTGAATTTCACAGGGAAAAATCTGTATGGACTGGGCATGTATACGTGCTGTGGTCATGCAGTCAGGCTGGGCTTTCCCACTGGCACAAGGACGAGAGGCTGCAGACAGGTTTCCCTGGGGAAGCCCTCTCCTGACATCAAGGAGAGCTCCTTGAGCAGGCTGGAATGTTGTGGTGAGGGAAAGCCAGGTCCTGCTTCTGAAGCAGAGCCCTGGAAAATGGTGAAATTGTGCAGAATCCCATGTGGCTGCTGCTGAGCTTGCAGGAAGTACTCGCAGTGTTATCGTTATCCTGGATATACACTCTTGACCCAAAAAATATTTGTTTTCAGAGAGTATCCTCGCAGTGTCTTTGTGGCAAAGTGCAGGAAGTTTTTTATTGTACAGCTGGTTTAAATTGAAACTTTTGAGTATAATGGGACAGCTCTCCATCTCATCCCATCCCCCAGCTGAAGTTTTCATGCGAGAGCACATTTTCCATGACTCCGTTATTGTTTGAACATCAGGATATTGCATAAGCCTCTCTTGGGGAAAATGGAATATACAGAAGCAGAGGATGACCTGTGCCCACCCACAAGGGCTGCTAAATGCAGCTTCACATATAGTGTCAATAATGAAGAACATCAGAAGGAAAAAAAACGTGTGGGCATTTGAATGTTTTAATTAGTGAGTGTTTTAATATTCCCATCCAGGTTCTCACGCTGTTTCTGCAGTGACTATCTGCAGGATGTGGGTGGATCTCCTAACCTCTCTGTTCCTCTCTCCCCTGATTTGGAATAGAGCTCTCCTTTTCCCTCATGGTGAAGTGAAACGGACAGGAGAGAAGAAGATGAGGAAGTGCAACGCAGAGTTTCAGGTTTTGTTGGTTTTGTTTGGCTTTTAAAAATTTCTTTGCCGATTTTTTTATTTGAGATTTTTATTTTAGAATTTTAGATGCAGTCATTACAGAAAAATGTAAATGAACTGGCTAAGGTGTTAGCTTGTGCCAGCTACAGAGTTTACTTTGGAGAAGTAGCTTTGGTGGCCCTGTCGTGTGACAGGCTTCATCCTAGACAAGGAAATACTAATGCTTGGTAAATTTATGTAACTGCTGCTGAGGAGGAGCATTCCTGGGTCATGCAGAGTGCCTGTCAAAATAATCTGGAGTTTTGAGCATTGCACAAATTGAGGAAACCCAGTTCAGTGTTGTGGTTGAAGTCGGTGGCCCAGCTCATTTTAGTGTCAAGACAAGTACCTTCGGGTTCTTCTGAATGCAGGATTCCATTTGTGAAATCTTGGACAGGCTGCTTGTGCTCGATTTCCCTCTGCTGCCTGGAACACCCCCTCTCTGGGCTGAATGAAACAATGCTGGAAGAGCTGTAGTAGTGCTGGAAGTGAGCAGGTTGTGGCTTCTGATCTCTGTATGGCCAGGCCAGTGGAGGAGGTGAATAAAAATCTTCTTTGCCTGTAGATGTGCACGGAGTCCCTCAGAGTGGAAATAAGCAGTCAGTGTCTGTTTGCAGCGTTATCTTATCAAATCTACTGGAGACTGCCAGTTGGCAAATGGAGAGGAGATTGTCTCTTCTTCCCCTTAAGAGAATGTCTGACTGTGAGGCAGAAAGAGGAGTAGCCCTGATGGGTACTATCTGGTACTATAAATCATTTACTTGAGATAAAATTTTGATAAGCGTTGTGGAGAAATGACCTCAGTGTTTTATTTCAGTTAATGTGAGCTGTCACTCTGTGTTTATTGCCCCTGTAGTAAAAGTTTATGGAAGTTCCTCAAAGGGATGCCCTTGAATCTGGGATTTAATGACTTCTCCCTCTACTGGAATTAGAGCTTCTAATTGGAGCAGCTTGGATTAATGTCACTTTTATGCATGAGTAATCATGTACAGCCTTCATGTATCAGAACTCAGATCTACAGAGCTACAGTGTTAAAAGCCAAGAAACTCTAGGCCAGTGACACATCTTAGAGCTCGGAGAGGAATTTGAAAATCAGGATAATAAATATTCTGAAGTTATTAGGAGAAGTTTTCCACCCAGAGGGTGGTCAGGCTCTGAACAGGCTCTCCAGGGAAGTGGTCACAGCTCCAAGGCTGGCAGAGCTCCAGAAGCATTTGGACAGCTCTCTGACACATGGTGGGACTCTTGGGGTGTCCTGGCCAGCAGCTGGACTTCAGTGATCCTTAGTGGTCCCTTCCAACTTAGAATGTTCTATGATTTCATACAGATGAATGCACCTATTAAAAAAGCAAGCCAAATCTTTAGGGTTTGTGTGTTTCAAGCTCTCTTCCCACGTGTCACTCATAGGTATAACTAATGGATTTGGTCTGATTTGCTCTATTTTCTCCTCCAAGTGTAAGGGAAGATGTTAATATAGTTCTGAGATGGCCACTGATGGGTATTTTCAAGAGAGAACCTCAGCTATTGTAAAACTTGTTTAGACTTGAAAGCACTGAAAGTTTAATTAAGAAATGTTCAGCTTGATCTCAGATGGGATTTCAGCACAAAAAAGATGCAGACTTGAGTTTCATTGGTTGTTCAAAGAGTGGAGAACATCTTCATGAGACTGGTTTGCATTCATTCCATACAAAATAGAAGATGCCTCCTTTGAAATGGCTGCAGGTCAAGAAATGGAGGGTTTTAAATCAAATTGCATCCTGCTTTATTCAAACTGCAGGGTTTTTAAAGTGTGTGAGTGAAGCCTTAAGAATCTGAAGCAAATTATTTTACTTTATGAAAAAAAATGTTTTACATTTACGAAGTAACTTATTTTACATTATGAAACCACCACAAAAGAAGTGTGAACACTGGAATGTCTACCCTTAGGCACTGTTTGAATTTTTGAAGGTGTAGAGCCTATGGCAGGGTCTGTGAAGGTCATACAGAAGTGCACGTATGCTGTGCTTCTGGAAATCACAGTGTTCAGCTGGCACAGTTCCATTCCCAATCTGCTCTAATGAGGTTTGCTTGGAATACTGTGGTTCAGGCCTTGCTTGCATTCTGGATTTTGTTAAAATTGTCAGTAAAAAAATTATAACAGATTCTTCTTATATTTCTGCAGAGGTATTTAGGTTTTGGGTGATGGAGTGGCTCTTGCATTCTGGATTTTTTTAAAAATTGTCAGGAAAAAAACCACAAGAAAATGCAAAAAAAACAGATTGTTTTTATATTTAAGTTTTGGGTGATGGAGTGGCTCAAAAAATTGCTGATTTAACTTTCCATATTTCCCTTATGTTGTTTTTTTTCTTTTTTTTTTTTTAATGTGGCTGCTTTGATGGCAAGCTTTATGGGGTGCACCACGTCTTTATCTCTGCCAAGCACATGGTGTACACCTTGTACACCAGTGAGAATCATTAACTTGCATGCACTGTAAAACAGGTTATCTTCAACACAAATAGGTGAGCAGTCAGAGGGATGGAAACACTGCAAAAGAGTGTGTTAAGTAGGTGGTTGATAATCCTTTTTATCAACATGATTGAGTAAAACACTGGATACTTTGGCCTTAAACCAGATGAGCTCTTAAGAGCTCTTAACTGTGTTGAAGTGTTGAGCCCAGCAGTCGAAAGTGAAGCCCTTCAGTGATTTCTGTGAGGGGTTTTTTGTGGCTGGAATTTGAGTATGGATTTGGGGAATGTGGCCCCTCTTGGGAAGAGACCATGGAGGGGAAATTGGAAGCCCCACCTCAGCTCTTTTCTGACATTGGCCTGTTTTGCATGTCCTAAAAGGACTTCTTGCTTTGTTTTCCTGTTGTTTTCACTTGAATGAATCAGTCCTGGAAGTGGAATAACAGTTTGGTTGTTGCAGACAGGGGACACATTTCTGCTTGTGCTCCTGTGGAATTCCACAAATGGAATGGAGGGTTGAGCCAGATGTTTTCTAGCATGTCCTTCTGGTAGGTCAGGGGATCTTCCTCTGTGCTCAGTTTGTGCCACAGTTGCTGATTCCCAGAGGCTTTCTTAAAAGCATTCCTGTAATTTGTGACCTCATGTGTGCCTGTATCAGCCATCTCAGTTTAAAAACACAAGAGGTTGAACAGTTAGACTCTGCCACTTATGCTTCCTTGAAAAATAAATTATTTTGCCATAATGGGTTTGGTTGGCTTGTTGATAAAAACCTAAACCAAACAACTTAGATTTTCACGGTGATGTGTTTGTTTGTTATGACAGCATATGATTTGGAATACTGTGCATATGAATGAAGAAAAGTCAAATATGGGGTTTCTTATGCTAGAAATTATTGGACTGAGAAGTATGCAGAGCATTGGAAATCTAATGGGAGACAAAGAAACAAATACAGTAGGCTACAGCGAAAAACCTCCTTCCTGTTTTCATAATTTTATTATTTGTTCAGTAATGGAAACATGATGTGAGTAAGTTTCCCAGAAAATCTCCAATTTCCTCACAGACTTTCTGTGAGGTAACTCAGAGACTTGTCAAAATCTGACCTATTTTCACGCTGCTGTTTACATGTAGTCCTAAGCTGCTTCTTAGTAAAAGAATTTGTTTGGCTTTGAAACCTGATGAATTGAAAAAACCAAAAAAAAAAAATAGTGAAGTTGCACTTGCTAACTTTGTTGTTTGAGTAAAGTTAACCTGAACAGCACAATGCCTGGTTTGGTTTTATGTGTATATAAACCAGATATAAGAAACAATTAAACTTTGTTACCTCTTTTTCAATAAAGGACTCCAGCCAACCCAAGAATGTAATGATGTAAAAGAAGGAAAAATTACTTGGTGTGGGGTAGTTCTTCATGGCTTGGTGGCAGTAATTAGTAATATGGAGGGAAAGTACAAAGTGTCCTAACTCTAAAGCTGCAGTTTTGTAAGAGGAGACAGAGATGTCTGTGAAAAGGGGGAGACAGGACCAAAACACTGAGTGAACAATTGGCGATTTATCCAGGCTTTCTCCTCAGTAACCATTTGGTATTTTTCCACAGCCATGAGCTGGCACTCTCAGGTCTGAGTGTCCCAAACTCTTTCCAGCAAGCTGAGCACAACACATGGCTGGTGCGGAGCTGGCAGCCCCCAGCTGGGATTCTGCGGGCACGCCACCACACAATAGCTTCCACTGAAAAACAGGCAAATCAGAGGTGAGAAAAAGCGATGAAAAACAGGTTTTGGTGCTCTTGGAAGCTTATGGAGTTGGGTGTTTAACTCCTTTGGTCAGGGCTGTGTTCCTTCATTTGATTGTGAGGAGTTGATGTTGGTTACGTTAATGAGC
The DNA here is from genome assembly GCF_017590055.1 of Onychostruthus taczanowskii. Classification (NCBI taxonomy): domain Eukaryota; kingdom Metazoa; phylum Chordata; class Aves; order Passeriformes; family Passeridae; genus Onychostruthus; species Onychostruthus taczanowskii. Next base: position 13,464,433 of record NW_024498685.1, read on the forward strand.
CTAGGATTGGAGTCAGCTGCTGTAAAACTGGTCTGGTGTTTATTACAACTAAATATTGGGGAGCTGGACAAGATGTTCTCCTCAGTTCCCTTCCTGTGGTTGTGTGAGCTGTATTTGAAGACACAGAACCTTTGCAAGCATGAAGGCAGTCTGTTGATGGCTGTAAAAAGGGTAAATAGTGCTGTTTACTGCCATTTTCATTGTGGTGAGGCGCTAGAAAGTCGTGTCCCTTCTCTGGCAGCGCCTCTGCTCTGTGAGCGTTGGTCCTTTGTGCCTGGTTATATTTCAGTAAGTTCCTGGTGGATCCTTCTTCCCAGACTGCTTGTGTCAGCTTTATCCTGCCAGGAGAACCTGCTTAGAGGAGGGGGGAATGCGTTACAGGTGTGTGTCAGAAAACTTCCTTCCAAAAACCACGGCAGCTTCTCGTTTTATTGCGATTCAGAAGTGCTCCAGGAAAGGCAGTGTGAGGGTGTATCAGCCAGAGCGTGCTGGGAGTCCCTGGAGGATACAGAGGAGGAAATGCAGAATGGAAGCAGACAAGGTTCTGGTTGTTTTGATGACAGCTGAAATGGCCATCAAAGGTTTTGTTTTTTCCATGACTAAAATACATACAAGGGCTGTCGAATAAACATGTGATGGGAGGGAGTCTGTGAGCTACAGCTGTTAGATCCAGAGGCTCAGAAAGGCAGAACTGGTAATTGATTTTGCCTGTGGTTTTCTCTTTTCCTTTTTTCCGTCCTTTTCTTTTTCCTTTTTTTTCCGTCCTTTTTTTCCTTTTTCCCGTCCTTTTTTTCCTTTTTCCTTCTTTTTTTCCTTTTTCCTTCTTTTTTTCCTTTTTCCTTCTTTTTTTCCTTTTTCCTTCTTTTTTTCCTTTTTCCTTCTTTTTTTCCTTTTTCCTTCTTTTTTTCCTTTTTCTTTTTTTTTCCCTTTTTCTTTTTTTTCCCTTTTTCTTTTTTTTTCCCTTTTTCTTTTTTTCCCTTTTTCTTTTTTTCCCTTTTTCTTTTTTTTTTTTCCCCTTCCTTTTTTTCCTTCCCCAAGGCAGTACTGAAATAGCTCCCTTAGCTCTCTGCATGTAGGTTAAATGTGTTTGAGTGGTCCCTGAGCTCTTCTGTGCTCGCCAGTGATTTTTCAGCCTGTTATGAAAATGGAAGAGGCAGCTCACTCAGATGTTTACATGTGTGAATTAAGGTTTGAATGAAGAGCAGGGATAAGAGAGAGATGCTTGTTTTGCTGCCAGTTACTTCTTGCAAACGGATTCGAGTGATGCCTTGGAATAAATTCAGGGAGCTCTTCCTCTACTCAGTGTTGATGCTGTTTGATGGTCAGACAACACAAGGGGGATATAACAGGGAAAACACCTGAGACATTGCAGCAGGATGTATGAACACTAAAACTGCCCTAGAGTGTGATTTCCTGGCAATGATGGGTCATCCTTTCCTTCCTTCTTGAACTTTATCTAATCTGAAGTGAAATAAAATCACAGGTGTGGAATCTGCATTGTGTTCTGCGAACTTAATTCCATAAACTGCCCGGGGTGGTGGTTTGATCTGACACCTCTCTTTGGTCTGACATGCCCTGGCACTGTGCAGCCACAGGAGAGGGGGGGGAAAAAATAAAAAGGTGTTTCTTGAAGAAAAGCTATAAAAAAAAAACCCCACTGCATTTCTAAGTATCTTGTGAAATTGCTGGAAACAGTTGAACACAATTATTAAATGGGTTTGATAGCCCACGTATAAACCAGAGGTTTGAAATATTTTTGCTTCATGTCAGACAGCTGGAGATGTGGCAAACTAAATACACAAGAGAACAAATTGGCCAAGACTGAGATTTGATCATTATAAATTTGATTTTTTTCTTCTTTTTACCACAAAGAATGTTAGTCTTTGTGTTTGGGTGCTGGGTTTTTTTGGTCTTTTGGGTTTTTTCTAAATCTGTTCACGTAAATAAAAATTCCTGCAGTATATGAAGTATTTCATCTTTTTACTGGACTCATTTTTCCTCTGCCTATAGCTATAAATAGAATAATGACGTCTCTCTCTGGGCTTGGTGCATCATTCATACAGTACATCTCCTTTCTAGGTCACAAAGCTTTCCCACACACACTTTTTTATTCAGCACTGACAATGCTCAAGAACATAGGATTTTTTGCATCTGAAAACAGTGCCGCCTTGCAGGATGGCAGTGGGGTACAAAATAATGAAAATATCTCATTGATTCAGAGTTGTAAGATATCCTGATTTCAGTAAAAATATGCTTACTCTTAGCAGTGACTCACAGATAGACCATGAGTTTGAGGGGGCTGTTTAATTTGATTTGTCCTGTGGTTGTTCTTGGGAAGCTTTATTGAAGGGTGTGGTAGATATTACACAAGACCAATGAGTATGTGGTAGAGTTGTCTTCAAAGTGAATTTTCATGAGGAAATCATGATATTAGCTTTTATTTTACACCCTCAGAACACAAATATGCCGGTATGACTGCAGTGTAGCTGATGGGATTTTTTGGGAGCTGAGGAGGGGATGGCTGATGGGTGATAGTTGTGTGCTAGGGGGTCTCCTCACTGGCCAGAGACGGAGATCTGTGCTTTCCAACCTGTCCTGTGCCCTGCTCCATAATCCAGCAGAAACACTCAGCTTCCCAGTAAATTGTTGGTGTTTCTCTGAGCAGGAAGTTAAATCACTCTGAGGCCTCTTTTTGTGAGGAGTTCATAATGAAGTTGTTTTAATAAGAATGCTTTTTTCCTGTATTTCCCGTTGACATCTGTGTCTTGGTTTGAAAAGACAGGCGTGTGCTGAGGAAGGCAGGAGCCTCCCTTGACATGGAAAAGGTAAACCTCCTCCCTCCACATTATTATAATTTGGAAATTAAGGGGCTCTCGGGCAAAGATACAAGAGCAGGAATAACAGTTCTTTATTAGGGAAAAAAAAAAACCCTTCCTAGAGCAGGGGGCTGAACTGGACGACCTCTGGAGGTCCCTGCCAATCAGAATTATTCTGTGATGCTTTTCTGCAGGCAAACTAGAGATGCCTGAGCAGGGTGGGAGCACTGTGTATCTCTTAAACCTTCAGTATAAAGCACAGTGATGCAAAAGCCTATGATCCAAGACTAAAAGCTGGAAATTTTACTCAGTCATGTCACCCACATCTTTAAGGAAGGCAAACAGGACCTGGTTGTAACCAGTGAGTTAGTCCAGGCAGTTGTGCTGAACACACATTGAATTGCAGCTGATACTTCAAAGGCTCAGTTTTGCATGACAAGTGTTGTTTTGAGTAATGTGGTGCCACTTCAGTACATGATCTAGACACTGTTTTCATCACAGAAGAGTTTCCTGTGCCACAGAATACTTGAAAAGTGATTTATAACTTGGTAAGGGCTTGTAGCCTTGTAATCTTTTAAAAAAAGTTGCCTCTCACTTTCCCAAAGACATTTTTAGCTATCAGCATTTTTAGTAGTTGATTTTTTTTTTGTTTTGCCACCACCCCCATGCTAGCTGCAGAGTAAAGTAATTTAATTGTGGTTTCTAAACAGATGTACTTGGAAGAAAACCTGACCAGAAATAACACATCAAAAGACAATTACCATTTTGTTATATATTTATTATGTAGCATCCTCTTTCTTTTCTTACCCCTTGCTTGTCAGCTGAAAACTTGTTCAGGTTGTTTTGGTTTTTTTTTAGAGGTGTTCCATTTTGGGCAGCAAGCAGAGACAGAAGAATTGTGTGTGTGTTGTTTCCTTTTTTACCAGGAAATCAGTGGGAAGATACATTACCCTGAGTAAGGTCCTGACACACAAACGTGACAGTGATGTACAAACACTAATACATGTGCACACACTGAAATGTCCATTTTTTTTACCCCCTTAGGGTCTGGAGGAAAAAAAACTCCTTTTTGTTACCATGGACACTGTTTATAATGACAGCATTTGCTATGTACACACACTGAAATGTCCATTTTTTTACCCTCTTAGGGTCTGGAGGAAAAAAAAACAACTCCTTTTTGTTACCATGGACACTGTTTATAATGACAGCATTTGCCAAAATTACCACACTGCATTTCCTTCAGCTTGGTGCTCCAAAGCCCTCTGCCTTTTAGCTGCTGCTAAGGTTTTTGCTCCAGAAGAGATCAGCTACAAAGGATTTAGTTTGTATTTTTTCTCTACCAACCATGAAAATCAGTAGCAGAGCTTCCCTGTCTCAGTGATGCCGGATCCTCATCTGAGCACACACTTTATCCTTAAGAGGAAACCATTGTGGTAATTTGCTGGCAAATGCTCTAAGGCAATCAGCAAAGCACTCCTATGATTTCTGCTAACCCAAAGGAAACCACAAGCCAGTCTGTCTTGGGTAGTTCCTGTGATTTTTGTCATACCAACAGCTGATGCCTTTTTTTGTCCTTTTCCTGTGATGCTCCAGCTACTTCACTTGGACAGCCTCGTGCCTGCAAACCAAGCATTCGTGTTGGCTTTTGTGAGAAACCACTTTCTGCAGATCCATTCTGCCTTTCCATCTCCCTCACTAAACATGCAGATCAAATTCGTTCCATTTTGTACTGTCCTTGACTTGAAGACTGGTGGCATTTCCAGAAATTCTGAAGCTGCAGCTTGCATATTTTTTTTTTTAAATCTTCTCTCTGTGGTTTTTAATATTAGTTCTTTCAGCAATACATAAGCTATTCAATACCAAGCTGCTTAGGCTTTGCCTTACAGTGGTGTGATAACTGCCCTGTTTAACAGAGACATCCAAATAGATGACCAGTGTAGATGTCTGGGCCTTACTGCCTAATCTGAGATGTTTTCCAGATGGCTTTGAAGGACTGGGCAGTTGTCACACTAAGGGATGATCTGAATGCATTTTGGAGAGTTTGCATGTGCAGGCAATTCTAGCAGTGGTAAAAGATGAGCCATGCATTTTGTTGATGGAGCTGCACCGTGCCAGCTGCAGTTGGAGCACCTGGGAGATTCAGCCACTCCTGTGAAACTAAAAAAACCCAGCTCCTGTCTTGTAGAAGTGATTGCTGATGTTTTCTTTTTCCTCTTGAGTGCCAACACCAAGGGTAGCCATGTTCAGCAGGGGAACTTATTTTAATTCTCAAACTTTGCATGTGCCTCTCTGTGTCTAGAAAATCCCTTGTTGCCAGGATTGCACAAGTGGCTTGGCCTTCACTCAGTTTGTTTTACTGTTTTCATTCACCTATGCTGAGTTTAAAGGCAAGCAAAATGCCATCCTCTTCCTCCTTTGGAAGTGCTTTGGCTGTTCATTTTCTTTTCTCTCCCAGAAGAGGGATTTTTCTGCCTGCAAACTGGATTTCACAATCACTGAATCAATTTTCCAGACATTCCAGTGTAGTCTTTCCTAATGCTTTGAGCACATTAACAAAATAATGCAATTTGGGGAGCATCTTAAACAGAGATTCACCTTATCTATAAATTGTGTCCTTGTTGTAATACAAGCAAGCCAGTTTTTCATGTAATGCAGTTTGGGGAGCATCTTAAACAGAGTCCTTGTGTCCTTGTTGTAATACAAGCAAGCCAGTTTTTCATGTAAACAGGAATTTATTCATTACTCAGTCAAGTTCAAAATCTTTTTCCAGTCAATGGAGAAGCTGCATGACTTTCCTATAGTTTTGGAGAGTGAAAATAAATTTGAAGGCTGCATGGATTAAAGTGCTGCAGTCAGGGGAAGTGTAATTGCCTTGGAAGCAGTGCATTTATATGGAATTGTGAAACAGAACTGTGAAGCTTTTTTTGTTACAAGATAAAGACAGGTATATTTCTTTCCTGAAGCAAGGCAACTTGCTTCCTTATTCCTACAATTGTTTGTGGTGGTCAGACAAAATACCCAGAAACTGAGTTTCTGAAAATATAATCAGAAACTCAATTTTTGAAAACATGATACCCAAGGTGCTTAGCTGGCTGTGGTTTCATGGTTACTTTGTCATGTTAAGTTCAGGTGGCTGTTGACAGAGTAATAGTGCTTTCTAAACATTTTTATCCATTTCATACCAGCAGTGATATGAAATCAGTTGTAGAGTAAGCTGTCAGGACCTGACCCTGCTGAAAATGGGGTTTTGTGGGTTTTTTTTGTTTTTTTTTGTTTTTTTTTTTTTTTAAATTTCGTTGTGTTTGTTGTTGTGGTGGGGGTTTTTTTGGTTATCCCTTGATTGTTCTAGTTTTTGTAACAAGCCTGAAATTGGATTGAATTTCTATACTCACACAACAGCAGGTGTGTTCATTGGGCCACGTTTTGTCACTGCAGGATGTCAGCAGGCTCTGGTGCCACCAAACACTGACCAGTGACCTTCCTGTGGCCCTCGTGTCTGATGCTTGCCTCTTGGTTTGTCTGTAATGCCTGGAAGTTGAGGAGAACCTGAAATCCTTTCAAGGAGGAAAGGATGAATCCTTTCATTGAGGTCATCAGAGTTTCTTTGTGGCTCTGCAAGGAGTTAGATGTTGGCAGGGTGGGAAGGAGAGTTGACAGACTGCAGAAGAACTGATCTCAGGGTTAGGAGTTCCCTGGGTGGGAATTTTTTCCATGGAAGAAAATACATGTCATTGAGGAACTAGTGGCTGTAATTCATCTTTGTTCTTCACTCTGGCTTACAGAGAAGCTAATGGGTACTATGGGTGCTCAGCATTCGTGAAAACTGGCTTTCTTAACTCTAAAGATTCTTAAATTTAATGTGCTGCAGGTCCAGCTGTGGATGTTTTGGAGGTGCACACTGTTTCTCTAACCAAGACTGTGAGCATTCAGAAAACCTCTATAAACAGGATGTTTAGTGCCTGCAGATTTAATGTCTGGACCTCAGTGGCTCCCATTTTTATTTAATCCCATTATTTTTAGGTTTTTTTCCATTGGCTTAAGTCCCTTGTTTATCAACAAACATAAAATCCTTTATCCCATAGGTACTGTCTTCCTGTTGAAGAAACATTACATAAGGGCTTAAGTTTAGAGTTTCATGCCTACTGCTCTTTCCCCAGCATACTCAGAGGGATTCTTATAATTTGTCATAAACCAGGAATTTCAGGCTATTAAGGGTAAGAATGCTGCTCTGTGGAGTGTTTGAAACCAGACTAGGACCATGAACAGCAGGGAAAGGCATGGTTAGAACCACTGATCTTACTTGTTGAGGAATCAAGCCTGGTATTTTATTTTTTTCCCATTTGCCTTGTGTACACCCCTGTGATCATGCTATTGATAGGGATTCACAAAAACTGCATCTTGGGCTTCCAAAGAAATTTGGAAAGCCTAGAGAGACCCTAACAAAGTGCATGAGGCAGTGTGAGTTAGACAATGGGAGATGAGGTGGAGTTTGATACTATATTATATTAAAGAATACTAAATAAAACTATACTAAAGAGCACAGAAAGGATACTTACAGAAGGCTAAAAAGTACTCCTGATCCCTGACACAGCTTGACCCTGACTGGTCAATAAGTCAAAATAATTCACATTAAACCGATGAAACAATCACCTGTGGGTAAACAATCTCCAACCACATTCCAAAGCACAAAACACAGGAGAAGCAAATGAGATAATACTGTTTTCCTTTTTCTCTGAGGCTTCTCATCTTCCCAGAAGAGAAATCCTGGGTGAAGGGGTTTTCCCAGAAAAATGACTGTGACAGAGCAGTTGGGCACTGATGGATTCAAGGCTAATTTGCCCTGTCAAGGCTCAGTTGCTGCCCTGGAACTTGGCTCGGTGGCTGCCAAAAACTCTGTTTGTTTCTATTCTAGCAGGGCCCAGAGAGCTGTCTCAGTGTCACTGCTGGATTCAGGAGTGGGTGGCCAACGGGAGATGAATTTTTGTTGCCCGCTCACAGCACGGAGTGTTTAGAATTGGGTGCAAAAGGTGGGAAGCCTGCTGCAGCCAGGTGACCCTTCCCAGGGAAGGCTTTGTTGGGCTCCTGGTAGAGCCACGGACTCCCAGGGAACAGCCTGGTGGCAGGGAGAGCTCTTCCCAGCCAGAGGAAGGAGCTGGGAAGCCCTGTCCTGGCAGTGCCTCAGCTCTTAGGGGCTCCTGGCACCGTGTCTGCAGGAGGAACTGCAAGGAACAAGGAAAACAAACCAGTTGTGCCCGTGTGTCCAGGCATCCCTGCTCCTGGGCCAGCTGTCTTGCTGGAAGAAAGTGGTTTTTACTTCTCCATGACAATTTGAAGAGAGGGTTCCTGACCAAACAAACAATAGGGGTTGAAGGGATGTCCCTCAGGTTGTGCCATGTGCTCTTGCTTCCCACCAGGGTGGAAAATTTTCCATCCCAGGTAGGACCCACAAACTTTACTCTAAAATCCTTCCAGCCTCTGGAATACTGAAATGGAACCCAGATGCAGTTGAATCCTGAAGAAAAGGCAGATTAAAAGCAAGATGTAGAGTTTAGTCTCCCTTTGCCAGCTCCTGAGCCAGAGCAGCTTTGTTTTCTGCACTCAGAAAAAGCCCCAGCATCCTCGTGCCACCTCACTTTGACTCCTGTTGCTTTCCCTAACTTAATGGCAATGAAAAGAGATATTTTTGTTGTAGGTGATAGAAGAAAAAAGCTTTTTTTTACTTTGATCTTTATCTCCCAGATTCTTTTCCATACTTTGCTCAAAGGAATAGCGTGAATGACCTCAAAGCAGGGAAGAGTTTCATTAATTAGTTGTTTATAACATTTTACTATTTCATCCCTTCTCAAGTTATTAGCTTCAAATGTGTAATCTTTGTTCTTATAACAAAAATTTGATCATGGAATAAAGTATTTAGGAAAAATGATAAAAATCTATAACAAGATAGTTCCAGAATTAATTGATATGAATTACTGAATATTTTGCTCAAAACAATGACACTTGATACCTCACCTTAAGGCAACTAGGGTCAAATAAAGAGGAACTTCCTGATTCTTAATTTCAGTATTTTTATCCTTTGAAACAAGGTTTACACTTTGATTCATTACTAAGTTTTCTGAGTCATGAGCAGATTGACCTTCTGTTCTGCACTGGAAGATGTAGCTTAAAGAAATACCCCAAATTCTGCTCTTTTGTGTATCCTAAATCAACTGCAATATGGTTCTTTGTGATTGTTACAGTAAAAAAAAAGGCCAAGAAATGCAGGTTTCTGCTAGAACCTGTTCTGTTTTTCTCGTAAGCTCTGATGGAATTTCAATATTGGATTTCAATATTTTATGCCTTATTTGTGGGGTTTTTTTCTAATTTTTTTCCTGTCCTGAGGAATGGCAAATAATCACAATGCATTAAAAAAAATATCAGAAAGTAGTTTGTACTCTTAAATGTTATTGTGTGGAAATAGAACAGGAAGACCAGGGTAAGTGGTTTTTGTGAGGATCCAGATCTGCAGCCATTAAGTGGCATTCTCATGTTCTTAGGTCACAGCCCGTGTTACATGAGACAAAAGTATCACATTACACTCTTACCTTCTTTTGGGCATGTGAGAATATTTTTAACCATTCTGTATTAAAACAAATTCAGAAAAAGCACTTTTTATGGAAATGGCCATCAACAGCTCATTGTTTTAGTTTTTGACTTACTAGTCTGGTTAAAACACAATTTCCTAAGAGTCAGAAGTGCTGTTCTTCATTTTATACCTTTTCTACATCAGTGCCTGCTAATGAAGCAAGCTTGTAGCAGTTCACCTTTGGGAAAACCTAAGATATTAGAAATGTGCATAAGAAACTTTCATTGTAGAGGTAGGAGGTACTTTGGAGAGTTAAATTCAACTGGATTTTTGAAGTACGTTTTAAAATCACTCTGCTTTCTTGTATTTTGGCAGTAATTTTTGTCTTAGGCAGATATTTAAAATAAGTCAATTTTCGTGCCAGTAAGCAGAAAATGAGTTTATGTAAGCTTGGCCACAGTGTTCTTCATTAAAGTGAACAGAATGGCTCTTTCAATACCAGTTCTTCACTACTCTGAGATGTGTGTATACACTACAATACAGAATATTGACACCACGAGCCAGGCCTGTGTCACTATCCCCATGCTGTATGTCTGGTGTCCTTAAGAAATATAAACAGTTGAATGGTATGGGTAGGGACAAAGCTAAACACTGAACTGAAAGAAGGCGAAACATTTAGATTGCCTGTTTTTAATGTGCTTTTTTATATAGTTACAGTAAGGCTTTGGTAACAGCACAGGTGTCCTGAAGAAATACAAGCAATTGAATGGTACAGGTACAAAGCTAAACATTGGATTGAAAGAAGGTTTCAATTCAATAGGTTTTGCCTATTTATAATGTGCTTTTTAATATTGTTACAGTAAGGCTTTGGTAACAGCACTGTGTTCCAGGACTGCCTTTTGACATCCTCATTACCTCGTTACTGACTTTTTAATTAGCTTGTGTACACGTCCTTTTGTCATAGGTGGTTGATACGTTGTTTTGCTACTTTGAAGAGTTAAACTGATTTCCAAACTTGGAGCCATCCTTCTTGGCAACTACTTTGTATTCTGCAAGCACGGGGTGCAGAAGGGAGAGCAGCTTTTCCTCAGAGCTGCTGCTCTCTGTTCCCTTCCTGACAGGGATTTTGCTTGGGATGTTTCTTTGGCATCATCCTGCTGTGCCCTGAACTCCTGGGCTGCAGAGAGGAGCCAAGCCTGTTTAAATGGGGCTGGGGGGCTCTGCAAGGGCAGCTCTGTGCCTGGCTGTGAAATGTGCTCCACTCTGACAGCCACAGCAGAACTCCTCCTTTTTCATCTTTGCTGAATAAAAAGGTTTAGCCTCCTCCTGGTTTCAGGCAGCCTTTGGCAAAGGATTGGTTTTTATTTGTGGTTTTATGCTGGTTCTGGCTAGGGCGCTCTTTATTGCTGTGCGGTTCTAGCAATCAAATTTCAATTTGTTCTGTTGGCAAATGAGTAAGGCACAAGAGAAATTTTATGTATATGTGAACAGAAATATGTTGTTTTTCTTATTTCTTAAACCCTTGGCATGATTTTTTTACATCTCCAAAGCTGAGTGTTTCCCATATATGTATATGTTGATTGAGTTCATCTTTTTGGTTGCCATAAATTATATTTCTGTGTGTCTTGTACCACTTAGCAATGACAAACTTTGTTTTCTTTTGGTTTAAGCTCCCTTTGTTCTTAAAAGAGAGGTTATAAAACCCATTTACAAACCCCGAGATAGAGAAGGATGATTATCAAAGAAAACATGGAATTTTAGAGGCTGTTAGGAAGGGATTGCAGCATATAATATCTACTCTTCTACTGTGATTTCCACATTCCTACCAGAAAAAAAGGGCATCTTCTGTGATGTTGTTTGGTCTTAAGTAAAAAATGTGGATCTTTACTGACTGTCTTTTAATACAGAAAGGAATTAATCCTGTCGGTCTTAATGGCTGGGACCTCTTGACATCCCAAATTTGTTAATTACAATTTACAATTTAATTACCTGTTACACTCATGTGCAGCACATTGCTCCACTAAGTCAGGAGCTGTTTGCAGTAAGGAGGCATTGTAAAAACATTCGTGGAATGTGGATCTTTTCTTTGAGGATCAATAAGGGTCCATATTTTTATAGCTGTTTTTGCAGGTTTTTTCAAACCATATTTTGCAGAATTGGAGGAAGATTGTGAAACGGCTTAGAGGGAATGTGCTCAAAGCAAACATCACAACACACTTGGGTTACCCACATTAATAGAAAACATTTAACAGATTGAGGAGAGCTCAGCATCGTGTAACAGCAGTGATATGTTGCATTCCAAGATCCCAAGGCAAGTCACAGTCATTAATTAACTGGAAACAATAACTTCCTTTGATGACAAGTAGTGTTTCCTCCTGATGAGGCACAGAGGATTAGATGCCTATCTCAAAGCAAAACATACTGCTCTTTAAAGACACTTTTATGAGTGCTTATTCTTTTCCATTTTCACTCACTTTCATGTAAGGGTGTATATCACATCACCTCATTGTGTGTTTAATTGCTTAATTGCATCCTGCTCTTCCTCTGCTTTGATGCTAGTGGGAGGAGTAAATCACTTTGCTCAGAGTGCAGACAAATATTCTGCTGGTGCGAGTGAAAATTCAGTACAATGTTATTATAACAAAAAACAGAAAGCAGGCACTCTTGTGAGGAGTGAATTTTTGTGGAAGATGCAACTTTTCTCTTATAAGACTAGTGATAAAGTTCTCTTTTAATGTACATATATATTCATTATATTAATAATATATTCATATATATTCATATATATATCATATTAATTATATTTTAATATACATATATATTCATTATTTTAGCCTAAAGGAAGGATGTCAGCTCAAGTGGAAGAAGATAATGAAATAAAAAAGAAGACAGTGAAATAAAAAAACCCAGCTGATGAAGGTTTTGTTGGGAAGAGAAAGGCACATGATCTTTCTCCCAGCACCCTGGGAGATGCTTTTATCCTATATGACCCCAGGTCTAGTTCTTCTTCCTTTGCAACTGAAAGTGTAACTAAACAGACAAAATATTGTGTGTCAGATGGAGCTCTCAGCATAACACAGGCTGGTCTCACAGGCAGGAAGGAGCCAACACTGCAGCAAGAAGGAAACCCACTGCAGTTCCCCATTCCCTCCTCTGCACAGCACAGATGGTTCTCATGATTTGCTTATTTTAATAGGCCTTCATGGGATGCAGAAGGAATGTTCCAGCTGAGGAAAGCCAGTGTAGTGACACCATGAATCAGTGTGCCAGACTGATCTGCTCGCTTCCCAGGAAAAAAAAAAAAAATTGAAATAATAAATTGCAATCAGCGCGTGGTTCTGGTTCGGGCTGGATGAAACAGCGGCTGTGCCAGGGGCTGATCAAGTTTGGAGGCCTCTTTAAAAGGCCTGCTTGAAAAGTTGTTTCCTCAGATTGTGTCCCAAAACTCCCTGTGAGCTGGCAGTCCCACCCTCCTGCCCAGCAGAGCCCTGTGCTGTTATGCAATTCCAAACAGCCTTTGGAAACTGCTGGCTGCTCTGAGCAGACACCAACCTGGCTGTCCCAGCGCCAGGGTGGGCTTGTTTTCCTCTCCTGGTGGCTGTTTGTAAACAAATCACTCTGAAAATGTTCTGGGGGGGATGACATGAAGGATGAGTTGTTGTTTGTTGTTGTTGCTCCCTTGCCTTTTCTTTTTATTTATTTTTTTTTTCCCTTCCCCCTAATCAGAAGCACTCAGCTCATTTTTGGTTCAGGTTTTCAGAACTGGTATTTGATGTGCTTGCCTCAGTAAGGGCTGCCTTTGCTGAACAGGCTGATGCCAGCTGACTTATTCATCAGAGTGAAGGACTACATACACCCAGTGATCCATCTCACATCACGAGACAGAGAAATGAAATTTAAAAAGCACATTTACAAGTCACTGATGTGACTTAGCTTGGTGAAAACACAGACAAAGAGAATCCTTGCTCCATAAAAGCAAATAAACTTTCAGTTCTCCTTGTGACAATCGGGAGTTAATTTAGTTATTGGGATTTCAGGAGGAGGTTCCAAGTCAAGTCCAAAGCTAAGGTGGTGATCTAAAAGGTTGTTACAGAAATTATTTGGCATTTGCAGATCTTTTCAAAGCCATTTGTAGTGAGCAGGCCATTTATTTAGGTCCTGTACACGTCCTTCTCTACAGAACTGAGCTAAGTGAGCCCCTCCTCACATAAATGATGCTCTTTCCTCTCTGTGGGGGTTTTGGTTTGCTAATTTGAGATTTTTTTGGTTAATGTATTAATGAGTGTGCTGGGTGTAGTGTTGGGTAATTACTGGTGTATTTATTCTTTTTCTGTTGTGAGGTAGGACTAGGAGAAAAGTAAAGTAGGCTTAAAACTTTAAAAGGGTGTAAAGAAAAAGTTATTAATAGTAATTAAAAGAAAGTAATAAGAATCAGAATAAAACCTTTAGGATACTTTTCTTCTCTTTGTTTTTTTTTTTTTTAATTTTTTTTACTGATAATGTAAAGAAACGAAACCTAAAATTTTAGTTTACTACTTCTATAATAGTCTTTTTTAGTGTTTTAGTCAAATGGCAAAAGGCATAAGAATGATGCATGTGAAGTTTCTACATGAGAAGATTGAAAATGCTCTTTTTCTTCTGCCTGAAATCTTTTAGTTAAACTTTTTTTAAAAAATAATGCTAATTTTAGACTTCTAAATCCTTAACAAGGAATGAGAGTGAAACAATCGTTTTGGTTTCAGAGTTTAAAAGATCATTGGTGTCTCTTGCATGAAAAGAAGTTTCATGAGCAGCTCGGGGGGATTTTAATAATTATATTTGTGCTTGATTTTTCTCTTGAGTTCTGGAGAATGGGGACTATATGAACACATAAGCCTAGGAGGTCAGATGAATTTAAATCAAGGGCCACTACAAAATGAGAGACAACACCGAACAGAGTGAATATTTAACAGCTCTTCTGCATATTAACCTCAGTTTACAGACTCAGAAAAAAAGCCTGTGCAGTGTCCGTGTGTGTTTTCTGGTTGAGGTCTGTTCCCCCTCCTGAAATTTTATGCAGTCCTAGAATTTAATGCAAGGAGTTTGGGTCCTTATTCTTGATTGCCAAATTCTAAACCTAAACATGGATTATCTTCATGAGTCACAATCTTGGTTTTTCAGATAATTCTGTAATTTTTGGGCTCCTTTTTATCCTCTTTTTTGGATGCACCCAGACACCTGGTTCTACTGCGTTTTGATGCTTTTGAAGTATTTACAGTGAAATTTGTGTAGAGCCGTGGGTTTTAAATTTCTGTGTATAGTGAATGTTTTCCTATACATTTTTGATTGACTCACTGAAGTATTTAGAATCTGTTTTGAAATCCTCAGTTTTTTATGTGACTGGTGATATGGTAAAGACAACTGTAAAGTATAAATTTGCTAATGGTTGTCTGCACTGACTTCAACTGAAATTGCTATGCTGATGTGAGAGAGCAGACATATCTAAGAAACAAAGTATTCCAGAATGGTTTTGTGATTTAATAGAGCAGTTTTGGAAAAGTGCATTTGCTGCTTTGAAGGGGGGAAGAATGATGCCATCAAGTAATGAAAGGAAGAACTTGTCTATCCTATCCTGGTTTCTTGCTGAAATCAGTTTCTGAAGTATGTCCACAGAATCTTCTGCCGTGGAAAATTCTTCCATTCCTCTACATTATGAAGAACAGATCACTTGGAAGGTTATGTGCAAAAAAATTATTTTATGAGTAGACTTGTGACATTTCCTTATTCAGTCATTTAAAAGCATTGCTCCACTTCTGCATGACCGCAATCTTGATGTAACCTCTTGTGACCTTCAGCTCTCTGCTCATGGTTTGGAATGCCTAATTGGCATTAATTTGGTTTTTTTGAACTTTTTTCTTTTTTAAATTTGGTTTTCCATAGGATGGAGAAATATTTGGTTTAAGATGCACTCTGCTGCATTTGTATTTGGCAGTGCCTTGCTGGTTGACTCCGTTTGACTTGAGACTTCAGGTGTTGGGAGAGGTTTTGACCAAGGACGTGTTATTCCTTTTGTGCTCTCTGGGGACACACCTTTCCTCTTGAAACAAACCTTGAGACTCCAGGTGTTGGGAGAGGTTTTGATTTGACCAAGGATGTGTTATTCCTTTTGTGCTCTCTGGGGACACACCTTTCCTCTTGAAACAAATCAACAGGAACAACATCAGCTATAATGAAGCTGTTTGATGGCCCGTGTGAGCCTTGCCTTTTGCACTCATGTGTAATTCTAGCACTGGATGGGGAGCAGTGACAGATGCTGAGCACACAAACCAGCGTGACTCCTCTTGCTACAAAAGCCTGCTGGTGCTTGTTCAAAGGCACTGTGGATTTTGTGGTTGTGCAAATCTGTGTCAGGGACACCCCTGCAGCTCAGTCTGGGCTCCAGCCTCCTGCCAAAGCAGTGCACATTGATTCCTGTGCTCTTAACCCTTTCTTTTGTGGGTAATTCTGGATAAATCTTTGAAATATCTACTACTGACTGCTCTGCTTCCCTAACAGCAGATTTAAAAAACAAAAACAAGCAACACAAAAAAATCATCAAAACCCCAAACTAAAACAAACAAGCAAAAAAAACCAACCCAAAAATTCAACCAAAACTTAGTGATTTATCTGCTCAGCTGAACTCAGCTGAATGCTAGAAACATTTAATTATAGAGGAAGTAACAAAGTCGGTTAAGGAACCTCCATGCAACTTACTTTCCAGAATGTTTTTCCCCATGTACCCTAACTTAAAGGGGGGTGAAAAAATGACTCAAAAGCTAGCTTGTCCTCAGGAGCAAAAGTGCATCTTGCACTGCTGATCATGTTTTTCCCCATGTACACTAACTTAAAGGGGGGAAAAATGACTCAAAAGCTAGCTTGTCCTCAGGAGCAAAAGTGCATCTTGCACTGCTGAGAGTTCCTCATAAATTGCTGTATACATGATCATTTGATCTCTGTCTGCTTGGCTTAATTAAAACACTGGAATGTTTGCTCAGTAGATAAGAACTTTTCTGGGAGTTATTTAAATTAGCAAGTACTCTGCTTACTGTCATTAAGTGCCTTTCCCCCAGCCCTCCTGCCCTGCTCCTCACAGCATGTAGCAATAAATGATCTATGACTAAAGAATAAGAGCAGTTAGTCACAGATGGTCCAAGGTAAAGCCTTTAAGTGAATGCTGAATCTCTTTGCTGTTCGTGTTAAAAGTGGTGTGGGGGTGTTTCTTTTGTGTTTATCTTCTTTTTTTAAAAAAACTCCACTTCTCTCTCTTTTGTCTGAAACTTTGGGTCTTGACACGAGCAAGACATTTTCTGTAGAGGAAAATCAATGTTGTAGATTGTCTAAAAAACATGTTTAAATGTAGTGTTAGCAATTGGAATAGGCTGAATAATATTAAAATGTTCCATCTAGTATTTGGGTTCTTGTTGTTACCATTTGCTTTCCAAAGTGTATTTTAATTTGATTTTTTTTTTCCATTTCCTTTGTTTGAAATATTCGGCGAGTGTTTGTATTTTTCAATTTCTTAGATTTTTACTGCTGTAACTGTGGAATTTATTTTGGCCTTTTAGATATGACTTGATATTTTCCCTGTCCTTGTAAGGCATCCCATTGCTCAACCTCTGTGAAGCAAAACATCTTTTAATGTGTCCTGATCACCACCAAGGGTAATGGGAAAAGACTGTTATATCACTTTCTTTCATTTTGTGAGTTCTTTCACAAATTTAATTTGAAAGAAAAGAAAAAAAAAAAAAAAAAAGAAGCAGATTGGAAAGGCTTCCTCCATGCCATAAGGGACCCTTTGTCTCAAGATGTTAACAGGTTTATAGAAATGTCTGCTGTTTACAAAATGTGCAGAGCCCAGGGACCAAATATTTAAGGTTTCTGCCATACTTTCCATACCTGGTGGCTTGGAGTAAACCAAAGGCTACAGTTTAATTCATTGGTGTGTGTTTTGTGAGTTCAAATCCAATTTGTAAAATTCTGCTGTTCTTACCAAGGTTGGCTGTCTGAAGTATTTCTTAATCAGACGTTTTCTGGAAGGCAGGTTTTTATGAACCTGTAATGCTGTGTAGTGAAAAGCACATTGACAGCAGGGAAGTACAGGTCTTTTCCAAGTAGCCAGAGGTGGGGGGACATTGATCAGAATTTTCCATTATTTTTCTGGTTATGTTCAAGATGAGTACATGTACAGGATCTGATATCTCAGTCTTTGCTGAGTTGCCTTTATGCCCCTCACCTTTACAGCTTGTTCTTCCCCACTGTCACATCACCATGTGCATTATTTCATACATTCCAGTGCATTATTTCATGTTCTGCAGGGTTATCTCCCTTTGGAGGGCAGGTTGCTCTCCACTGCCGCTGTGGTGCTCAGTAATTGATCTGCTTTTAGTCAGGGAGCAGCAGATGTGGGTGGCAGAGGTGTCAGGTGGCAGTCACATCATTTGGGAATGGGGCAAGGAACAGGATGGCTTGGTTCATGAGCTGTTCAAGCAGCCAGTCACCACCCAAAAGCCACTTGCATTAAGTACACAGAAGAGTTTTCTGATGTTTAAATGGTGTGTTTATCCAGTTCATGTTTCTGAGGGCCTTTTCTGGAAGAGAAAGGGGCCAAGCAGAATAACAAGCAGTGAGAATTGTGGATTAGTGCAGCAGCCTCTGTGCCTGGTGAGGGCTTTGAGCTGGCTCATGGCTCAGCTTTTCCTCATCCTGAGAGCTGCATTTACTCCTGCTTGCATCCAGCTGTGTTTCCTGTTCCATCATCACGTGTGCTGGGTAATACCACCTTGCTTCCAATGGCTTTATTTTCAAAGTTTTTCCTCTTTTTCTCGGTTTGAGTTGTGTTTCAGCACCGCTAGGCTGCGTGATGCCACTCAAGAAGCGGAGAGGGGGAGGATGAGGGAGGAGGAAGGCTGTGCAGGTGTGGATGCACAGGGAGATGACTCCAGACAGCAAGAGCTGCAGAGGAGCTGGCTCCAGCAGCACTGAGGTTATGCAGAGAGCTGAGAAGGCAGCCAGCTCGAGAGGAGTGCAGCAGGGGAATAGAGAGAGAGCAGATCCACAAAGCATGTTGGATGAAGTCCGCAGGGAGCTTTACAAACCAAGAAAGATATTACTTATGCTGGGTCAGGTTTCTTTCCACGCAGATGTTGTGTTAGCTCTTGCGTTGTCATTATGTTGGACCTCTTCAGTGTGACTAATACTGCGCAAATTTCAGATCTTTTAGTCTCCATGAATATTCAAATGCAAGGAATAAGCCTTGAAAAGTTTTCTCTATTGCTTGTCCTTCTGCTACCCTGAAGTAAAATAACTTCCCCTACTGGATTTTAAAAGATTAAGTGGGGAGCGAGTTTGCTTTCATGTGCAAATCAAAATGAACTTGCGTGCTTTGCATTTCCAAGTCCAGAACTGTAAAAAAAAAAATCAAGGTGCTTGTTTTTTATATAATAAGGAAAGTGATTTCTGAACTTCCTTGCTGTTTTCTGTGATTGCTGCTTTAACTCTTCAGTGAGTTAAAGGGCTGGGAAGAGACTGTGGATATGACTGTGTCAACTTTATGATAATGCCTCATAAACGCCAACTCTGTGAAAAAAACCCCAGTGTTTCTGCTTCCTGCGTTTCCCTGTCATTCCCTTCTCTCCTAGCAACAATTTGGGCAGCAGCTTTTGATGCTCCACGGTGTTTGGACAATGTGCATCCAGTGCCATGATCAGCCCTGGCTCAGTGTAACTAGGCAGAGCTGCAAGCATATGGTGATTTCTGTGAGGAATTAAACCAAAGCCTCGAGGACCGGGCAGAGCCCTTCCCAAGGATCTGTCAGCAGAACTGCAGCCCATGTGTAATTCCTGCAAATCTGTGAGTGGGAAATGCCAGGGCTTATTGGGCCATGCATTAAATATCATTGAACAGATGTGCAGAGAGCCTTTCATTCATGCTGCTGCTGGCAGTGAATGGGGTATTATGCTCCCATTCTACATTTTGAAGTCAAGTGTAAAGATATGTTTGAAAAGGAGAAGGAGTGTTAAGTGCACCCTGCTGCCATTCATGTTCAAAGACAGTGGGTTTTTCCTCCAGTATCTAAAATTAATTACATTGGGAATAAGGATTTAACAATACAGTCTCAAGTTGTGCAGAATATGAAAATGCACAGTATTGTTTGTTTGGTTTTGATGTAATATATGTACATCTCTCATCTGACAGAGGGAATTTTTCAGAAAGAGCAGTTCTTGAGCTCTAGCCTTACCATTTCCCAAGGGCTGTGTTATCTTTGCTCTCAGGGTTCCTTCAATACCTGTGTATTTTAATAGTATTGCTTTTAGAGGGAAATCTGCAAGGAAAATCAGGTGTTGTGCTGTTTTCCTAAATCCTCTTCAGAAACCTTTCATTACTCTCCTCCACTACCTTTTCCTCTCAGTTCTCTCCTTGTTTTACATCAGTGTGTAAGTTCCCTGTCACTCTCTCTTGATTACAGAAGAGTTTTACTTAAGTCTGACTTAACCTTATCCTCATGCTCAGTCAGCTCACCTTATATGAAAGGATTGCCCTTGAGATTCCTGTTAAAGGTCACCCAGGAGGACTCTGATTTTCTCACGGGTGCCCTGAACAAAAGGTTTGTGCATCTCAGATCTCAGCCTGTTTGTACCTCTGTTGGCATTAACATTAGGATGTACAGATGAATTTGTCATGTTATGGGTGAGCTTCTTGGCCTCTCTCAGTGATGGTGGTCCAGGTTTTACAAGGAAAAAAAAAATGTTTAGGATTTGTTGGATTTTGGAGGTTTGTGGGGGGGTTTTGTTGTGGTTTGTTTGTTTTTTTCTTCTTCTTGTTTGTTTGTTTTTTAAGCGAGAGAAAAGCAAAAGTGGTTGGAAAGGAGTAAGATACAGCACTCTTGAGAACTACATCCAAATTTTAGGGCTTAGGAAGAGACCTTCCCAGAGACTAAGGAGATCTGCTTGTCAGGGAGCTCTTGGGCATCCTCTTAGACATCTGACACCAGCTGGGTGAGGGACACTGAACTGGAAGCAGTGAACTGTTCAGGGACTTGCTCATGCCAGAAGTGTGACTTCAAAAAGTCCAAACATGGAGCAACTTAGCATTTAAAGACATTCCCTTTTTTGGTTTAATTTATCAGGTGCCAAAGAATGGTGTCTAGTGCCTGCATTTTGGACACCAGAGGAAAGGAAAAAATACATTAAAGAGAAAAGAGTGATTTTGAGGTGCCTTCATTCACCTGTCACCATCTCATTCCTGTCTAGGTTTCATATCCTCCTCTAGGACTTAAGTGTGTTTTTTAAAGGGAGAGTGTTAAATCAACAGCAGGTAACCTAGAAAGCACTTATGGGGGCTTGCATTTTATTCCTTTTTTTTTTTTTTTTTTTGTTTAATTCAGTTGACTTGCACACTCTGTTTTTATCCAACTCACAAAGACTTTTGATACCCCTTTCTAAATCATTGTGGTGGTGCTTATTCTTGTTTTCTCTTTGAAAAAGCATGAGAAACGTGAAGTTAGTAAGTTGGCTGTGCTGTGGGTGGAGTTGGACCAGATGAACTCCCAAGGTCCCTTCCAACCTCAGTTACTGTATGCTTAAAAAATATTTTAATTAAATATTCATGTGGGGTTTTTTTTTTGTTGGTTGTTTTTTGTTGGGATTTTTTTGTTTTGGTTTTTTGTTTTTTGGGGTTTTTTTTTGAGTTTCCCTCTCCGTAGTTTCACTGTGCAGCACTTCTGAGAGAAGTCATTTTGGAACTCAAGCTGTCTTGTCATGTTCCCCTGGGTTTTGTATGTTGGCATGAGCAGCTGTGTGGGCATCATCTGGGAGTGAAGCCTTTAAGGCTTCAGAGGCATCTTAGTAGCATTTGCTGACTTGTGCAAAGAAAAGGATGGTCAGTGGAGTGCCATGTCCTTTCTGTCACCCCATCACAAATATTTAAGGAAATGAGGAGGACTGACATGATCAGCCAAGGAATTAAAGACAACAATAGGATGAACTCTAGAAATACCAGATGAGCTAGGTAAAGAATTTCAGACTTTATTTCAAAGTAGAATTTTTTCACTTGTGCTTAAATGTTAAATTATGTTTCACTTTTGAAAGATTAATAGAAACATATGCTAGCCAGAAATTACATAAAGCTTTATTTTGAGAAGAACCTGCTCTTGGGGTTACTTGGAAATATTGCTGTTTCTTGGCCGAAGACAATTTCTGCTCTCCCCACTTCCCTCCTTCACTTTTACTGAACCACGAAGCCAGAGAATTTCATTACTCATTTAGCTCAGCCTTCAAGCTCTCAGCATGCTTATGTTAACCATATAATTGAGCATTTCACAATGCTGACCAGATTAATTGATCACTTCAAATATTACCCTGTTTCAACTACAATTTACATCAAACTTATCACTCTGAAATAATGTACTGTTTCCTGAGACCATGTTTCATTTGAGATTGAAAGTGCTTTGGAAGCTGAGAAGGAAGCACACTTGATTGGGAAGGAAAGAGGGAATCACAAGGGCAGGATAACAGGCTAACAAAAAACCCATCTGGATCATCCTGCTTTCAGGACCCAGTCATCCTAAAAATCTTAGGTTTGGAAAGGACATATGGTGTGATCTGTCCTAATTCTTCCCTGTCATGGTCAAGTGTGTTATGCATTCCTCTTCATAAAGCAAACAAGTTTCTAATTCCTGACTTACTGAAAAAGCAAGGAGCTCTGCTAGCATTGCAATGCTTTTAGTCTTTGCTTGGAACTTCCCTTGGAACTGGATTACTCCTAACTCCAAGAAGAATTTTTATTTGGCAATGGCTGCTCCTAATCTTTTCATCTGTCTATGGTTGATCCTTTGGTGGGAGGTACTCATCAGGCTGTGTGTTAAATTCCACTAATTTGTCCTATGCCAACAGAAATTGCCATGGCTTTGTCTGTTTCTTATTATTTCAGAGTAATGGCTTTTTTTTTTTTTTTTTAAGGTCTGTTTTATGTTCATTCTGTTGCAAATTCAATGGAAAGAATGTCTCAGGGCAAAGGGAATGCATGTCAAGTAGCAGGAATAATGGAGAACAGGGTCTCAAATGGGGACACTGGTGGTCTTAAACGTGACTAACAGCTTCTCGCTTGCGTTTTGGTAAACCCATTACAGAGCCAGCCCTGCTGTAAAGTGGCACCAGAAATGGCAGGGATGGTGTCCTTGGGATGGGTGAATGGGCTTGGTGCAGGTTTGGGCTGCGTGGCTCTCCCCAGACAGGGACAGTGCTCTCCTCTCCCTGGCAGCCACTTGTGCCAGCCTCCACCAAGTCCCCAGGGTGCCCAAGCCTTGAAGGCTGAATTTAAACAAGAGCCACAACCCGAGGGAATGTGACAAAGAGAGCTTGAAAGTCTTCCCTAAAAGTTTTCAAAGGGCTCGTGGACTGGTCCAAATGTGCTGTTGATTCAATGTTATTGGAACTGGGAGTTTGAAACCCCCAGGGTGTTGCTACCCCTGCTTGTAAAGGATGTGTTAGACAAAGTGGGATGATGATAAGGGTCCACGGCCCTTTTATACTGCTAGGGATGGCTGATCCCAGTTCTGCCTGTGCAGAGCTGTGGTGTAGAAAGGTACTTTTTAAAATGTGGGGTTTCCTTGGATGATTTTATCCTGGAGCTGTTAGAGAAGAAAAAAATTTCATATACAGGCCAGTGACAGAAATGGTTTGTGTCTGTTCGCTGACTCAGAGAGTAAGACAAAATTGAATACATTATACATTTAATTGTTTACTTCTTAACTGCTTTGTTTTGCCTGGGTGTAGGTTCTTCTTTTGAAGAATGAAGTCAGAAAACCAGTTGTTGCTGAGTATACACGCTGCTCATCTCTTCTCTGTTCTCAGCACCTGAGTTGTGAATTGTGGGGTTTGCAGTAGGGAAGTGGAGTTAACCAGTTGTTGCTGAGTATACACACAGTGCTCATCTCTCCTGTCTCTGTTCTCAGCATCTGAGTTGTGAATTGTGGGGTTTGCAGTAGGGAAGTGGAGTTAATTTAAATAGGCAAGATAGCAAATTAATTTGGAGTGGATCTGTGTGTGTTTCAACAAGATCCCAAAGAGAAGTAGCCATGGCAATCTAAGGATGCAAAAGGACTTTTCTGGGCTAGAGACAGCCCAGTTTGTATGATTGCTTGGGGTTTTTATTCAACACTTGCACTGACCCAGTTCATCCTATCTAAAAAATGTGGGTTCAGCTCCTTCCTCTGTACCTGGAGCACCGTGGAAGTGGTTTGCTTCTCAAAGTGGATAGTTATGTCTGTTGGAAAAGCAGCTTAGAAGCCTCTTCTGGTATCAAGATATTTTAGAATGTAACTAGTTCTTACATTTGTCTCTCCGAATTACTGTCTTAGGTTGTCACAAAGGAGGGGGAAAGAAAAATTACCAATTTCTGAGGTCTGTGGTCTAAATGAGGTGAATATTTGAACAGAGCTCAATAACATGAGCCTTACATTTGCAGCCAGCACCTTCTTCTGTGGGTTCAGAATAGGAAAATTGGAACCATTATTCTCTGTGCTGTCTGTGCAGTTCAGATGCAGCTGAAAACAAGTGGTTCCCTTCACCCTTGAGTCCAGAAAGGGTATGACCTCGAATGTGTGTGTGTATTCTGCCAGGTTTGAGTGAATCTCTTAAAGCTGGCTGCTGCTGCTCTGCTGTGGAAATGCAACAGTCCATTTTATAAAGGAGTGCCTGCATACCTGGGAACAGAGCTGACCTCAAAACTGCCCTTGAGCCCTGGTTTTGGTCACCTGTGCTTATCTTCTCCCTTCCAGGACTTCACTAAGTGGTACTTTTGGGTTCCCCTGTTCTGGGATTGCTTGATCACCTAATTTTTGCAGAATTTATTTCTGTATCTTTCTGGGTAAGCATTGAGGCAATTTTTGTCCTAGCCTTTATTCCTTAGAGGTGTTTGGGGGAGGATTGTTAAGAAAGAAGAAGATTGCTTTTACTGATATTCACTAGAACCCATAATGCTTTTACTGATAGTCACTAGAACCCATAATAATTTGCTTTCATTTGGGGCCAAATGTGAGCACCTCTTGTATTTCTTTTTTTGGCTAGCAGAGCAACGTGTGTGTTTGGAAAAGGCTCCAGGTTGCACAGAGGAAGCTGCTTGAACCACTGGCTTCAGCAGATGGAACTTCTCACCAGATTCTCACCCCTGCTCTGTGACCCTCCTCAAAAGGTTTTTGTACATTAAAGGCCAGCATTTCCATAGCAGTTTTTCAAATCTCTTGTGTAAAGTTGAGAAATAAAGCAGCAGATATGATAAGCTCTGCTGCCTTCCTCCACCCTTGTGCAAGGATGTTGACTGTAAAACCAAAAATCTCTTAATTGATAAAATCTCTCCCGAGCAGGGGTCAGTTGTCCATTTCCTGACCCATGCATAGATCTTTTGAGAACATTTTTCTCAGGAACACTCCTTCCTTTTTGTTGTGTCCTGTTTTCCATATGCTGTCCCTGGATTATTTCCAGGGAAGGAAAGAAGCCACCAGAAGGAGCAAACCAAACCTACCAAATCTCACCCCACCTCTGGTACTGCTGGAGCATCTGCTCTCAGACCCAGACGTGAGCAGCTCTAGGGGGTGATTATTGTGTTGTTTCCATACACCAGCATGTTAAAAATCCAGTTTCCTCCTCTTGCAAACTGGCTTAGACCTTCAGTAGCTTTAGGGTCATCTTGCTTGATTAAGGACAGCAAAATTCAGTCTTGGCTTGTGCATCTGTAACTTTTTAATCTGGTAACACATTTTAGTCATTTTAGCATGTAGTCTTGCAAACAAACACTTTCTTATTCCTATCACTTACAAGGTTTATTTGAACAAAATTCTATTGTACCAAATAAACAGTACTTCTGCATAATACTCCCATCCTGCATTCCAGAAAATTTCACAAACCTTAAATTTTCAAGTTTTTTTTTTTTTTTTTCTTAGAATCCCCAAAGGTCAGGAAACAGTGGAGCATGGTTTGAAATCTTTATGTAATTACATGCAAAGCTGGCATCTGTGCTGCTCCACTGTCAGCAGGATAGTCAGCCTGGAGTCTGAGAAAGAGAAGTGCTGGAGAGATAAGTCATGTTTAGGGGAATGGGAGGACTCTGAGAAACAGGATATGACACAGAGGCCATGGGAAAAAGTGAAACCTCCTCCTTTGCCACAAACCCAGATGCCTGCAGTAAAGCTGGGCCTTGGTGGGTATGGGAACAGCCATGAACAGCAGCTGGTATTGGGGGGCCTTATAAGAGCACCCTCATGTGTATGGGCAGCACTGAGAATATGGTAAATCTGAAGGCAAATAATTATTAATGCTTGGCAAAAGCAGCTGCTCCTAGAAGCCAGGACAGTCACAAAAAAATGAGTAATTTTGTGCTGAGGGAAGATTTGGGCCTGGTACAAAACACTTGGGGATCTAAGGAGGAGCCCTTAGTGTTGCTAATAAATATCCACTTAGGCAGATTTGTCACTCATGTTTCTGAAAGTTTTGTGGCTGGATGAAAAGAATGTGCTTGTATTTCTTGAGCAGCTGTTCTTTTAAATGGGTGCAGCTGTACCACAGTGTCCATTGACACCAATTGCTTTGTGATTTAGGGTACTGGTTGCAGTCAACCAAGTAGAAAGATATTTTTATTTTTTTTTCTTTGTGAAAATGAGGAAAATCTTGTGAAATAGCTCAGGGGTGTCAGAGTGGAGCAGGTCCTGTTGCTGTGGAAGCTTTTGGGGGCCGGGGCAGTGGATGATGATCAGCTGGGGCACAGCTTTGCTCTGAGTGCTGCAGCGAGCTGCACATGCAGCGTGGACCTCAGCTGGGAGCTCTGCTGCAGCAGCAGCACTGCAGCTCTGGAATGCAGTGTCATTGTTAGAAGGATGTGCAAACAGGAGCTGTGAACTTGCAGGCCATTCAGAGCTGAAGTTTTTCTATATTCTCGCTCCAGAAGGTTATTTTTTGGGTAGTTTAATGGAATGCTGTTTGGCATTTTTTGGTGGGAGTGAGTGTGCATGTCTGAAGGGGACTTTTTTTTTTTTTTTTCCCTAAACCATCCCATTCTGAGAGTGAGTTTCCTAAATTCAGAGCATTAGGCGAGGAAGAGTTTTAATCTTGGCTCTCTCAGTAGTCCTGGAGAAGGGCTTCTGTCTTTGTTGTAGACATAAACTATAAATGTCTACAAAAAGATTTTATGGTGAGGTATTTCAACCTTTTACAGGTAATACTGAAGTTTTAAGCCATCATCTTAAGGACTTTTCTTCAAAAATAAAAATCAGGAAGACATTGCTGCTGCTCAGCTTTTGTCAAAACTTTTCTTTCCCGAGCAGGAAAAGAAAATTGATGACCAAAGAAAATCAGTGACCAATTCTGTATTTATTTCTATTGGCTCTTTTAAATGACAGCCTCAGAAACTGAACTATCCAAAACATTTCACTTCATCCTGAGGTGAAATATCCAGAGGTGCAGTTTGTTGAAGGAGGTTATTTTTTAAATGTAAATTACTGCAATTTCTTGAAGATGAGCAACTCCTATAATTATTGATGCCAATTACCTTGTGTAGTATTTTTAAATATCTAATTTTTTTGAGTAAATAATAGCGATAATGACATTGCAAATAAAACCATCCTATTGCACTGTTTTCCTTGAATGAAAATGCCAAATTAATTTCCCTTTCCTCCTCCAGAAAGTGAACAAAAGGCTGGGTTTTAACCAGTTAAACAGTTTTAGTTGTCCTGGAGAGAAAGGTAAAGGTCTTAAATTTCTACTAGTTGGTTAAATCCAGGTGTCCAGTTAGAGGAGGGAAATCCACATTGAGTTTGGAGTTTAGAGGGAGTGGAGAAGGAGCACTGGAGATGTCACTGGGATTTTTTATGTGGTTCTCTCTTTTTTTGTGGCATGTTTCTTTGGTTTTTTGGTTGGTTGGGTTTTTTGGGTGGGGGGGGCAGCAGTGTTAATGTTTATTTTTGTGGCTTTTTAGTTTATGCCTTTGAAATTGCCATTTTTTTTTCTTCCTTCCACTGTGCTTTTGGGAAGTTATGGGGGATTTTTGCTTGGCTTTGTCCGGTTTTGTTTCAACTTTTTCACTTTAGCATGTATGAAATGTCTTGTACTGCAATAGGCCTTGAAAAGCTGCTCACTGAAAGATTAATGTAGATACATTGATTGAAAATTCAGTGTAAAGCACTGAAGCCAATTGGAGTTACTTTAATTGGTTTACAAAACAGAGTCTGCCCTACTGCGGTCCAGTGGGTAGAAAACACTGCAATTATTTTTTGATAAGTCTCTTTTTCCCTCAGCAGTTTATGCTTAACTTATCTAAAATTCCCAGGAATTACTTGTGAGCTGATCTGAGTTCCACTCATTTGAATTCTACTACTTATAAAAGCTGGGAATTTTGAGGTCTGCTTGCATTTATTAGAAAAGGTGGGAACTTTCCCTTACACAAATATCCCTTTTCTCTGAAGAGAACACCCACAAAGACAGGTGGAAGTCTTTAGAAATTCAAAATGGCAACAGTTTTTTAATGGCTTCAGAAAACATCTAATATTTTTTGTGACCAATGAGTGACACTGTTTTGGGGTTCCTCATACTTTGAATACAGCACCTGGAAGACAGAGGCTTTAAATTGATATACCTGATTGATTATTCTAGGTTAAGTTGAATTATGTGATAATTACCAGGTATCTAGTTAATCTCATTTTTACTCTGGCCATGACTCACGGGGTCTTGGGCCCCACCATATGCAAGAGCTTCTGGCTCCCAAACCGACATTGAGATAATTTCTTCTGCTATCCTATTAAATTATTAAAACAGGTGTCCTCCTTCAACTATTCCCTTACACCTTTTTGTTCTTTCCCTTGTTACAAGGCAGTTATGACATTCACTATTTAGTCCTGTACTCTTCTGGATATTTATCCTTCTGTTGCAATCATACCCAAAACTTTATATAATTGTTCCAAGTGCCTGTTGATGCTCTTTAGCAGTGACTCTATCTGAAGTCCATATTCTTTGGGAACAATCAGGCATTTTTAATTTTTTTTCCCCTTCCTTCTGTGTGTTGAGCAGCTGAGCCAATCAGTATTTGGGATCCAGTGATTATTAGTGGATTTTAGCAGCCCCCATTCAGCTGGACAGCAGCTTTTCCACGTGTTTGGTTAAACAGGTAAAGCCTGTGTAAATGCAGGAAAAAAATGAAGTTCACTGTGCATCACAGGGCTTGGCAGTCAGATCTTGGAGGAGTTTCTGCTGTTTCTTTTGGGAATGGATGCCATTTGAATACAAGGAGCCTGTTTAAATGCAATCTGTACAGGAGGGCATGCCTTTTGTTGTTGCACAAGGAAAGCTCCCAGGTTTTGGGGTAGGGTGCCTTAAAACATCCTTGTGCTCTGTTCTTCAGCCAGGAAAAAGCAGCAAATGTCAAATACATTAGATAGTAAATAAAATAAAATTGCTAAGAAAAGAAAACTACTTGTAATTAAAGTCCATAAAACTCTAGTCTTCAGCCAGTAAAAAGCAGCAAATCTCAAATACATTAGATAGTAAATAAAATTGCTAAGAAAAGAAAACTACTTGTAATTAAAGTCCATAAACTGGTAATAATTGTAAGCATCCACATGTTTTAATTCGCTGCTCTGGCTGTAAATCATTTCATCCACAGCTTGAATCTTTGGAAACTACCTGAATTGTGGCCTAGAAATATTTGTGACTCAGGGAGAGTATTTTCAGCCTGTTTCTCCTGGGAATATAGGATATTTCCTACTTTGTAGTTGTTGGAACACCCAGTAGACCTGTATCATAAACAACATATGCTGCTGTCATTAATGGTATTTTAGGCAGAAGGCTGTATTGGAAACTTTTACTTCTGAGAGGGGACAGGAGTGGGAGCCTGGAGGAAACACTGCTGGGCCAGTTGTATTGGGTTTAAAAATAAAACAGTGCCAGCAGCAGCACCCCCCAGCCCAGCCTCTTCCATAGGTTCTGTCACCACATATCTGTTTATTTCTAATGGCTCTTTTAAATGACAGCTTCATAAACTGAACTATCCAAAACAAAGGCCATGGAGTTTACTTTGGCCATCTCGAGTAAATTTTCCTAATCTAAACATCAGCAGTGCCTTTCATAAATCAGTCCAATGACGTCATCTTTTCAATTAGCCAGCCTGCTGTTTGTGTTCTGGCCCCAAAAGCTATTTGACCAGTTAATGTTTTCAGGTTTTGTAGTAGTCCAGACTTCTCACCAGTTCTCAGTAACGTGCTTCAAGTGGGAACACATTTATCAATAATTGCCACTTTTTAAGTGCAGATAGCAGACAGTGATTAATTGCTAACCTTTTCTGTTGTCTACCAGAAATAACAAGCACAGTCTGTGGAGTTCAAAATTGTTCATAATATATCTCGCAGTTCTTAGTGGGGGACACAGGCATCTGCAATTTAATGGGTGTTAGGAAGAGTAGGGAAATAAGAAAAATTATTGGGTGTGTTGTATTTCCAGGAAAGGTAAAATGAGGTAGTGCTGAGAGCTGGGAGAGTGAATCATCTGTCTGCCTGAGTGTGCTAGTTTGTTTTATTTCCCAATAAGTATTTGAAACTTGACTTTAAAAGGTTATTTCAAAGAGATTCAACTTCAGTCTCCCTTTCCTGGGGGTTAGAGGGATCAAGCCCCTGCTGACAGGGAGGCTGTGTGCAGTGTTGGGTTGGGGAACAGTTCAGCTGCAGCATATCTTTTTCCCTAGATGAAAATGCTTCCACTACATGAAAGAGGTTTATTCTGATAAGGTTTTTAGCAAAATCCACCAACTGCCAAGAAATAGTCAGGCAGAGCAACAGTATTCTTGCTTTTAATCACACCTTCCTCTCCCTATGTGGAAATAACAATAAAGGCTGATATGAGCTGAAAAAAGCCAGAAAATGCAGAGCCAAGGCTTAGCTCCTATCCTTAGCTCACCCTAGCAACACATTCATGCATTGCAACACAGATGCTATGTCAGGTCACCTTCTACCATAGTGTCAGCTGTGACTGCATGCCCTGAGAGACCAAAAATTATCTTAAACACACAAACTTCCATACGTGTGTGTAGGATGTATGGCTTTGTTTACGTTAGTGATGAGACTTGCACCACTTCAGTGGTTACGTCCTTGCCCTGAAATGTGCAAATGCTTGTAAGCTGGCTCTGTGAATCTCTTTCAGTGTCCTTTGGAACAACCTGAGCTTGGGTTCCCATGATGCTATTTCTGTGCTTCAGCTTTCTGCACTCAGCAGCCTTTCAGCAGACCTCCTGCTGCTTGGCATTGCCATGGCTTAGCTTGTTGATAGCAGGAGTGGGAGCTTTGTGAGCTGTTCTTTTCCCATTTCTCTTTCCCCATCGTTTCTGAGGCAAGTTAGCAGCCCTGGTATTGGTGATGCCGTGGGAGGCTGCCCTAGAACAGAGATTAGACAGAGCTGAAGAATAAACCATAAAGAGCTAAAGAACAAAGCAAAGGGATTTATTCAAAGGGTCTCCTCCATGGATGCACCTTGGGCAGCACAAGAGCCCAGCCAGGGCTGCACCCAGGATGAACCCAAATGGTCCCAAAATGCACGAGCGCTCCCGGGGTCTCTCCCTGGGATCAGCTCTGCTCCATGTGCACATTGCAGTTCAGTGTCCAATTCCAGCTCAGCCCCTGCACTCCCATCCTGCTTGTTTTTCTCTCTGCAGCCCACGGGGTTTGTGCTCTTGGGCTGAGATTTGGATCATTTGTCCTTGGTGCCCAGCTGGAGCAGGAATTGTTTTGTCTCCCTGCTCTGTGCACAGAGCTCACCATCCCCTGATGGTGAAGCCCAGCCCCACACACTAAAGCAGCACAGAATCTGGAAAAATATAAAAAATATAAAAGCTAAAACCTGAAACATCATTAGCAGTGCTTTGGGCTGCAGCAGGGGCTGAAGGAGCAGCATCAGTAGACACTGACGCCTGTGGGTAATTTTAATATTCTAAGAGACCTGGAACAAGTTCAGGAAAGGCAGGGAAATGCCTGTCTCACCTTTGCTGGTGAGATACTTGCAAGTCTCAGCCCATTTCAATGGTTTTTGCTTCCTGCTTGGCCATGAGTGTGTGGCACTCATCACAAAGACTTAGCTGTGAATTGGCCACAGACTTGCTTGAGAATATGGAAACTTTCCCTTGATGCTCTGTAGGAAATGTTTTAAGTCCTAGGGCTCATGCTTAACAAATTGCTGAGCTGATAATCATCCCCTTTAGTCTGTCTTCAGGCAAGTGAGCAGAGTGTGGGGGTGAGCCTCACATCCATTACTGAAACTCATCAGTGGAGTGTGGGTGCTTTTTCTTCAGTGCAAATTTCCTTGATCTTGGGGAAGAAGGAGGAATGCATTAGAGCTGGAGATGTCTGTTAGTCCTGTTGAGGCACTTGTGCAGCATCTCTCTGCAATGAGCTTTTTTCCTTGACTCATTGATAGGGTGGTGCTTTAGGCCACAATTTAGCCCTGGCCAGATGAGTGTAATGGTTGTTCTTCTACAGGTTGAGGGTTTTTCTTCATGATTTCTTGCAGTTTACTGGGTGAGAGGACATTTTTCCAATATCCAGTCTAAACCTTCCCTGGTGCAACTTGAAGCCATTTCTTCATCTCTTATCCTTTGTTACCTGGGAGAAGAGGCCAACCTCCACCTCACAACTCTGTTTCGGGTAGTTGTAGAGAGTGACAAGGTTCCCTCTAAGCCTCCTATTCTCCAGGCTAAACAACCCTATATCCTATAGCTGTTCCTCAAAAGACTTGTTCTCCTGACCCTTCAGCAGCTCTGTTGCCCTTCTCTGGACACGCTCCCAACACCTCAATGTCCTTCTTGTAGTGAGGGACCCAGGCAAACCATCTGAGGTGTGGCAGTGATGATCTCAGTCAAGGGAAGCTTTTGTGGAAATACTGATTTGGTGGTTTTGGCCCTTGAGGAGGATCTTTATTCCTCATGTAACTTGTTCAAGATTACTGGGCTGCAGAGTTGCCAAAGTCATCCTGAGAGCAGGCCAGTGGTGGAGTTCTTGCTGATACAACCTGGTGGCAGCAAACCCTTGCCCAGAGCTTGGTGAGCACTCAGGAATCTGCAAAGAGAAGAATTAATGGTTTCTGGAGTATGTTAAATCCAGTGAGCAGAGCCTGTGTGTTTTTCTGAGAGGCTGAAAGCCTGGATTCATGCACTATCTGGTAACTGGAGCTGGGTTATCAGTCACACTGTTAGGGATTCTGTCTGACCATGCCCTTATCTCCCGAGTGCTACCGGTTGCAGGGCAAGTGCCTTTTTTTCCTGCTCTATGCAGCAGCTTCTCACATGTCTGAAGGGAAAGCTTTCTCCTTTCACTGCCATCACTTGGGCATGCCAAGGTCAGCACAAGAGGGGAGCTGAGGTTTGCTCCATGCAGATAGAAAGAGGCAGCAAAGGGGAAGCTGTGTCTCTACAGGCTGGCATTAAAAACAGTCTAAGAGGGTTTTTTTTTTTCCTCGAGTTAAAGCAAATAATTGCAAAGAATACACAAAGCAACTTCGGCCTGAGAAGGTGATTTATTGGAATTTGGGGTTTGCTGTGTGAGTCTGGGGATGAATTGACCCAGGTGCAGGTGAGGCAAGGCAGGCTGGATTGACTGCAGAACAAAAAAAACCAGATCAAGGATGGCTTCCCACCATGGAAGTGCAAATCTAGTGGCAAATTTGTGAGTGGTGTGATTTCCTTTGGGCTCTTCTGTTGAGAGGAAAGGACTGACACAGCCAGCGCTGATTTCCCATCCTTACTGTGAATGCTCAATACATCTGTACAGATCAATACATCTGCTTGTCCCATGTTCTGCTGGGACTATTTGAGTTATAAACTCCAGCTGGAGCTGTAAACTCTAAATGGAATAACCTGTGCCACCTCTAGCTGTTGTGTGTAGGAGGTGAAACCATGCAGAAAAGGGGTTTCCTGCAGTCTGAGACTGAGCCCAAAACCAGAACACACAAGAACATAACACAGGATGTGTAAAAAGTGAAGGCAGGAACAGTCAGGATGATTTTTATGTATATGACAATCTGCCTTTGTCCTGGGAAAAGTGAAGGAATTGACTTAGAGAGGTACAGGAGGTTGTAATTGGTGGTGAATGTATTTTGGTAATTGAGAAAGCTGAGTGAAGTGGAATGAAAGAGTGTGTGGTGAAAAATTGATAGCACAGGCTGTATCTTTAGGGGACAAATTTCTTTCATCATCAGTCTGATTTATACACTTCATTAGATATGGATTTTTTTCAAGAAAGGAATCTGAGACGGTCTTATCATTGAGTTTTTTGATAAAACTTATTTCTGAGTGGTGCTCTGGGGTGAATTTTATTGAAATAACCTATGGACTTTTTAAAAAAGCCTTTCAAGAGGCTGAAAGACATATAAATCTTATTTTCAATTGTATGCACAGCAATTTGCCTTGGGCTACACATTATAGGTTCAACAGTGTCTAGGGCCTGTAATTCTGGTGAATGGGAATAATAGCTTATCCTTAGGCTCAAGAATGCAAATTTTTAACAGAGAACAAAATGCATTTCTGAGGCTTCCATGGTACAGAATCACGGAATATCTGTACAGGATGGCCCTAAAAGTCAGTCCATCTGTCTGAGAGTGTTGTTCAAGCTCTTCTAGAACTCTTGTGCTGAGACCACTGCCTGGGGAGCCTGTTTGAATGCACAGCCACCCTCTGGGTGAAGGTGCTGTGTTCTCCCCTTTTCCCAGCAGTGCCAGAAGGGTAAATCAGAATCAGAACTGCAGCAGCACCATGTGAATTCATGTGGAAGAGTCTCCAGTAAGTCCCGTGGGGTTTAGTGTGTCATAAGTGTAGTTTTTTGGGCAGTCTCTGAGCAGTGATAAATACAGCAGCTAGACTGGCTTCTAGTGGCAAAGTGTCTCTGTTTAATTTTGACATCTGGGGGGAAAGGTCTGAAAGCAGATGATTTTCTTTAGATACATATCCTACTTGAAGCTTTTTCTCCTTACATAAGCTAAGGCAAGTGCTTTCCCCAGCAGAAGTGACAGTTCATGTGTGTAGGAGATGAAAGACAAGAATTTCCTCTTCCCTCTGGATCTTTTAGCCCTGTTCTTGCTCAGGAGTCCTTTTAAGTTGCAGCTTGCCTGGTGTGCGCCATCCAAGGCTGTTTTGCACATACCTGGAGGGTTTTTTAAGACTTTCTAGAAGTACCCTGCAGCCTCAGTGCCTGGTGACAGAAGCTGGGAAATCCTGGGTTTTTCATTGGCATTGCATTTTTGGCAGTGCTAATTTGAGGGCAGGGGATGCTCCCAGAGCTCAGGGGATGCTCCCTGCTCTGCTCTTGGAAAGGATGGACTCTGCTGGTTGAGCCTTATTGGACCCAAGATTTCTCAAGTGTTTTTCCTCTGGCACACAGAATTGTCTTTGTAATCCAGAGGAAGGAGAAACTGGGTCTGAACAGGTGCAAGAGAGAAGTGTGAAAAAGAAGTTGGAAAGTAAATGCAAACATTCCTGTGCTCAAGCTCAGGAAATGTGACATGCTGTGCCTTTCTGGTGAGAAGACACTAAGTTTTCCATTGAACTCAGAGGTGAAATGCAGCAGTATTGCCTGGGCCATGCTTTTGTCACACAGCCACAAAAGTGAAAGGACAGGTGTTTCAGGCTTTTAGGACATAATCAATTTGAAACTCATTTTGCATCTGGTGGACATTGTGTGAGTATAAAGGCTTGTTACACTTTCAGGCTGAATTCTGAAATGATTTTAATCTTTCTATTAAATTTGGTGCGATGTGTGATCTTGTAACTGTGAACTGAAATAAGCCAGATTTTCTGCTGAAGCAGGAAATCTGCAGTTGCTATATTTCCTCCCACCAGTCCTCTAGGTGATGCCCTCCCATTTCTACTTCTCAAACTAACATGAAGTGAGACAGCCTGCCTCTCCCTCCCTCCCTCTCCCCAGTTTCTCCTTGTTTTGGAAGACAGTCTTGAGCACTGTAAGAACAGGGAGCAGCCACACACTGGTCACCAAAGAAAACCTTTATTTCTTGCAAGCAATAGAACTAATGAGCTTCAGGTGCAATTAGTGCAGTGTGTTGGGTATTTATTATGGTAGTTGGCTATCAAGTTTTGGGGATAAAACCTAAAGATTCTTCATGTTGTCCCTCCCATGATGATAAAGGCCTCTGCTTTTAAAAGATGCTTATGCAAAATTACTATTTTCTTGTCTGAAACTTGAAGAGCTTAATTTAATTTTATACCTTTTCTTGGATTTTTTTGGTGGCTGACCCTTTTCTCTTCAGGCAAGTTGGATTTTTGTCTGGATAGCTGTTGATTTATTTGGGCCAGAAGCTATATGTGGCTGTTAGCACTATTAAACACAAAACCTTAAATTGCTGTGATAAGGGACTCGTGTGCTTAGCTGGTCTTCAGCTTGCTCTGTAGGAGACTTTTAAATATATAATCTAATTTTCTCAAGCATTCATAACAATCTATTTACGCGTAATTTAGAGGTCTGTCAGATCTCTAGAATTACCCTGTTAAATTATTGGAGCTAACTTTTAGTGCAGGTTGTAATTAGTTACTTGTTCCAGCAGGGAATTAAAATCAAGCTGTTAGCCTGTACATCTTCAGTGAAGAACAGAAAGCTGTAGCTAATTATTCTGATGGTGTGGGACTGCTGGCTGGCTTAGGAAGGGAATTATTTCAAATTTCATCTCTTTGGAGCAAGGCTGTGTATTGCTTCCATGTTGAGGACTTAACGGTGAACAGTGATGGATTTCTGGTTTGGAATTATTTGCTAATTGTTTTTTAGGTGATAGATATTGCATTGATTTCATTGCAGCAATTTAAAATCAGGGATCAGAGAATGGGAGGGGAGAAAAACTGGAAAACCTGCTTTGCACATGTAGTGAGAGGGATCCCAGAAAAGAAGCCATGGAGGAGTATAAGCAATATTACCTGGGACAGACTTGACCCAGGAAGTAATTTTAACAGAAGATTAATATTTAAGTGGTCAGTTGGCTTAAGAAGAGCAAGCAGGGAATAGACTACACCATATTTGTGTACTTGCTCTGAAATCCTTTGTATATGCAGAGGGCTTTTACCCAAAATCTTCATGTGACAGTGAAAAAGAAAAAAACTGTAAAATTTGTGATGATGACTGCCAGGTCTGTTTTGCCATGGTGTGTGAGGGGACACACAAGCAGTTAAAGTGGCTTTTGCTTTAGGAGGTGAAGAACACAAATAGAAAATCTGCGTTCTTCGCAAATTTTCAAATTTTAATCCAGCTAGCAGGAAGCAACAGCTTGAGTATATCCAGGTGGGAAAGCAACATGAGTGACGAGGAATGGCAGCAAAGTAAAAATGTCAGCTTTTGTGTGTGTATATATGTAGGCACACACCCAACCCATGGAAGCTGATTCTAGGAGCTAAGGAAAAATGAAGAAATGTACCAGAAGAACCCATGGACAAACCAGGAAAGGCTAAGCCAAAAACCAAGAGGTGACCAGCAAGATACACACAAAATCAAAGGGAGTTCTCATATGTAAGCACTCAATGGAAGATTAAAGAGTCAATCCACTTCTTCATGCAGTGGGAGACCAACATTTTTTAAATTTACTCATAGCTGTTGAGCAGCTGTCTTTATGGAAAAGATCAGTTGTGTGGAAGATGCCTGGTACAATCAGTGTGCCCATGGATGACATATTTATGTGGGGAAGGTTAGAGGGCATTCACATGTTTTAGGGTGACCTTGACTCGATGAACTCCAGGTTAGGACATGTAAAGAGGTGGTGGCTAACACCTTGGAGCTGCCGTATCTGAGACAGACCTATAGATTAGTGTCCAAATGGATTTTTGCAGAGGGGGAGGTAGGTGAGAGAGGAAATTTCAAATGTTCAGTTATCAGAAAAATACTGAAGCAAAGTAGCTAGAAAAACAAAAGAAAAAAAACCCCTGATTTTGTGGTTTAGTAATTTCACTATCAAGCTGAATGGTGGACCTCAGGGAATGTTCATTAAATACAGAAACCCTGAGGAGCTAAGAGAGACTGTCATTATCTTGCAGAACAGGTTCAAATTCCAAAATTTATCTGAGCAAGTTGCAGTTTCAGTGTGGGAAATAAACTGCAGCTCAGTTTGATAAATGCAGATTAGTTTAGCTTGGCAATGTTAAAGAGGATGGGAAACAACCTGCTTGGAGCAGCTACTTGGAAAAAGAGCTGGGCTTTTTCTGTGGATCACAGCCCACACTTGGAAGAACAACATTATATGGATGTGAAAAAAACTTAGTGCCATAATGAATACCTAAACCGTGCTATTGTATCAGCAAGACAAATTACATAACCTTTCTACTTCACTCTGCAATTGCAAAATTTTGGCTTCAGACTGGGTTCTTTCTAATTTTGTTCCCCACGGTCCAGGAAAGATATGAACCCAAGTCCACAGGAGAGTTGTTAAAATGACTGAAGATTAAAAAAAAAAAAAAAAAAAAACCAAAAAAAAAACACCAAAAAACCACGACCTCTGAAGAAAGATTGGCAGAATCTGAGCCGAG
This sequence comes from Onychostruthus taczanowskii, assembly GCF_017590055.1. NCBI lineage: Eukaryota > Metazoa > Chordata > Aves > Passeriformes > Passeridae > Onychostruthus > Onychostruthus taczanowskii. The sequence goes on from NW_024498685.1 coordinate 13,502,359, forward strand.
GCAAAAATCTGGAGGAGTAACACGACTCTTTAAAAGGCTCTCACAAGGAGGAAGTCATCGTCTGCTGTGTAAATTAGCAGAGAACAGGATGCTGGCACTGGCAGCAGTGCTGTCAAACAAGGGGAGCTGGGTGTCTGTCAGGAATGTCACCACCCTGAGCGATCCTGACTCAAGGCAGGGCTGTGACCTGAGGTAATTCACAGATTGCTTCCAGTCACATTTCACTCAGCAGTGACCACGCTCTGACCCCCAGTATAACAGCACAACTTTGGCAATTCTGAGCGCTGAGTCTGATTCCAGATGAGGGTTTGGAGTTTGTTTTTTTGTCTGTTCAGTTCATAAATGGATCTTAAGCTTTCCTAGAAAAACATATGGGGCAGGGCAGAGTGGTTCAGAGTAGAAGAGTGGCACTCTTGTACTCAAAATGAACCTGCTTCTTTTCAGTTCTAGATTTATGGGCAATTTGGAGCTTGTTTTGGTTTCTTTCAATAATTACACATTTAGATGATGTTTTGATGACCACGATCTGAAATTCTTTATATTGGGATGTCATGCTCCAGATCAAAGCTAATTTGAGAAGAATGCATTCATAGATACACATGCAACTCATCAAATTCCTAAATCTACTTTATTTTGTCTTTTTTTTTTTTTTATCACACCAGTGCAAATAATTTCTAGTCTTACCCTTTTGAAGTTTGCTTTAGGGTGAAGTTTGCCATAATAGTTGTGTTAAGAAATGTAGAAATGAACCTTTCCATTTTAATTAGAATTTGATGGAAGAAGTAGGATCCACTCTCTGCAGAATCACACCGATGCAAATGATTTCTAGTCTTACCCTTTTGAAGTTTGCTTTAGGGTGAAGTTTGCCATAATAGTTGTGTTAAGAAATGTAGAAATGAACCTTTCCATTTTAATTAGAATTTGATGGAAGAAGTAGGATCCACTCTCTGCAGAAATTGCAAAGTGGGATTCAGTCCTTTCAAAAAAAACACCACAAAACAATCAGGTTCACTTTTAGGAGCAGCTGTTTGACTGCAAGAAACAAAGGGGGAAAAATACTGAAGGACTACTGGGAGATAAGAATATAACTAGTATTTCTGATTTAAACTTCTGAAACACTAATTCCTCCCAAGCTCCCACTGGATCCTTATTTCTTTCTCACTCTTTCTCTTTTTTGCCCCTACACCTCATTTACTGCTTTATTTCTGTCACATTCACCATTGGCTGTATATGCATTTCCATTTAGCTGGAATTCTGAAACTGCAAATGCAAGGGTGAGTTATTTCTTTGAGACTAGAAGCCATAAGTATGTGTTTAAAATAATAGCTCCATACCTCAGACAAATGTCAAGGTGTGCTATGATTTTAAGATCCCTGCAGAAAGCACTATTTAATAGATGGGTACAATATATGTTGATTTTTAGGCTTTAATTTAGAAATTTCCAGGAGATATCATCACAGTTTGTTATATTCCTGATTTGGAATGGTGTTTGGGGTTTCATTGGTTTTAACATCAGATGGAAGTTTTTTGATGACATAAATGTGTGCTTTTTCTTTGACTGTCTTCTTGATCCTTATTATTAAGAAAAGTGCCACGGGTTGTCATCTGTTGCCTTCCTCCACAGCTCAGTAGAGCCAGCAGATGTCCTGCACTTCTCTGCAGTTTTTAGGGCTCACGAGTTGAAATGGTTGGTGCTGCATTCACTGTCACGTTTGCTGTACCAAAAGAGACTAGAAAAAAATTGCTCTTTGCCTTGAAATTTATTAAGAAAAGTGCCACAGGACACTGAAGCATAAGGTTGTCATCTGTTGCTTTCCTCCACAGCTCAGTAGAGCCAGCAGATGTCCTGCACTTCTCTGCAGTTTTTAGGGCTCACGAGTTGAAATGGTTGGTGCTGCATTCACTGTCACGTTTGCTGTACCAAAAGAGACTAGAAAAAAATTGCTCTTTGCCTTGAAATCCTTAAATTGGTCAGAGCACAGGATGGCCAGGGCTCTGCTACCAGTTGTGCACCACCAGAACATAAACCAGTGCCCAGTTTCCTCCCAGTTTAGCCTCTGACCACTTTATTTTTCTCACCTGGGTGTCACAGTGGGTGGGTTAACTCAAAGCACCCGAGGCACTCCTGTGCACCCACAGCATCACCAGGTATTTTGTGTCCTTATCAGTGGGAAGTGGAACAATAACATTGCTTAAAACTCTCAGCGTGAAAGTTAAAAGGCCTTTTGCAAGTGTTCCTTAGGGGTCTGTCCATTAGAGAGAGCAGCACAGAGCTGCTTGCAGTGAGACCGGGGAAGCAGGAGCAAGTTTCTACAGCTGTGTTTTCATCCCTTTGCCTGAGCCCTTTGGGAAGAGAGCATTTTTGGGAAGTATTGTGTGTGCCAGCTGCTCAGCTCAGGGCTGCCAGTTCCTGCCAGCAGGAGCACAGTGGTGGCTCCCAGTGATCCGGAATGGTGCGGCAGCAGGAGCAGGGAGCTCATTCTGTCACCTGGCACTGCTGGCACCTTTCTGTCCCGAGCAGTGCAGGGCTGGCAGGGAGTGCTGGCTCTGCATGGGCTGGTGTGTCTAGACAGGGAAGTGCCGTGCAGGAATCCAGCTGTGCTCTTGGAAGCAGCTGGACTGTGCCCCAAGCAGCCACTAATTATTGGCCTGGGCACTGCAGCCACTGACGTGGCAAGGCAGCTCCCCACACCTGAGCTGGCTCCCGGAGCCCTGCAGGAATGGTGGTGGAATTAGCGGTGTGGACTTGCCTCGCTTGTTTTTTTTTTTTTTTGTTTTTTTTTTTTTTTTTTGTTTTGCAGAAGCTGCCAAACAGTTATCAGGCAGATAATGGTTTTGGCTGCCCTTGGCCTGGGTTAGATTCCACCTGATACATGGGAGCTGGCAATTCCAAATCTCTATCACAGAGCTTTTGCATTCTTTTGTGTACGGTGTAATAGTTGTTATAGGTTGATTTGATTACCAACACAGTGTCTGAGCCTTTCAGTAAAAGTGACAAACCTTTTGAGACTTGTAGGATTTAATGTTCTTGACTGGCTCAGCCTTCCAGGGTGACTGCTTCTTCTGCATTTGTAATAACTGGCAGATCTCCTTATTAAATTCAGTAAGAGCAAAAGCATATTTCCATTGAAATGAATACCTCAGGAATGAATTCTGTTTTAGTGGGAAATTTTCCAGTCTGTCTGTGCTTTTATTTTGCTCACCATGTGAGTCCTTTCATACGTTTTACTGTATTTGCACTTATTTGCAGTGCCATATAACAGAGCCATATATAGGTATGAGTGCTTTTCTGTTCCTAGATCTCTGCAGGCTGTGGGTGCTTGTCCATGCATGTGTATCATAGACAGAGCCCTTCCATCATCTGGGGTCAGTGTGCAGTAGGATCAGTAAAATCCTGATAGGGATTGAAGCAATTCTTTATTTTCTATTGGAGTTCTTTATTTTCTGTTGTTTCTGTGGGAACAATTCTTTTTATTTTCTTTTGATGTAGTGCAACACTTTATTCATCCAACACATCTTTGATGCTCCAGTTTGTTTACATCACAGACCAGTACTGAAATGTCACCCAATCAGATTTAAAAAGTTACTAATTTTGTAACTTCTATTTTTTTCCTTTGTAGGCTAGACTCCTAGAAAATTTTTACTTTATTTTATTTTTATTTCAAGAGTTGCTGTACTTGTGGACATTTCAGTACTGGAAGTCAGTGAGTCCTTTTTGCTGCCTGTCAGATACATCTGTCACTGCATATTAAATATCTACAAGAAGTTATTTAGTAGTAGGACAGCTGTTTGCCTCTTGAATCTTTCTGCAAGAGAAACAATGTGGATCTGTTGATATCTAGACTCACAGTAAAGTTCTTTGTTAGAGGTGGTCTCTGTGCTTTGCTAGAAGTAGGAAGTATCCTATATTGCTCCTGTTGTTTCCAGGATGCATGTGATACATTAAAAATAAAACAATCCCTGTGTCAAAACAATGTTTGTGCCATTGTGGTGCAGTGTACTGTATTTAAGAACTGCAGAGGCATCACAAAAAAAGGCTTTAGTAATTTTTTAAGGTTCTTCATACAGCCTCATGAAGGTTTCAATGAATGATTTTAGCAATACCAGTTTATATACCACCTTCAGCTCTTCCTCATTTTCCCTCCACTGAGACTCAGAAGTGTCAGAGAGCTCCCATTTAATTTTGGTATAAAGAAAACCAGATTAATTTAAGCCACTTTCTTAACATGGATTTGACATTAAACTAAAAGGAACTGCATTTGTCTTTCCTTTGCCTTGAGGCATGAGAAAAATGGCTTGTATCTGCCTGCAAAAGATCATTTGGACTTTTTATGGTCTTCTAGTTGATGACTGGCCAATGATTTTATTGGCTGTTAAATGGTCTGTATCTCACTGGGGCTTGGAAAATAGTGCATACCAAGAAAGCCATGGATAGTCCCTTGGCTGGGAGTCTCTGAGGGAGAGCTCCAGACAGATAAGTTTTTCCTTTCCCTGGTAGGTGGGACTTGAAACATGTATTGCTCATAGCTGATATCAGGTAACGTGACAGAAAAAAACCAGGATGAAATGGAGCTGGAATGGATTTTGTCAGTAGAAAATGCCTAGAAAAGTAATGTGACAAATGCAAAAGAAACTTCACCTGTATTGACTGTGTCTTCATCAAATCTCTGTGTGTAACACCAGATGGAAAAAGACAGCAGTAATGGGCTGTGACCTGAAGCCTGTGCCATAAAAACCTCCACAGCAACAACAAACCAACAACTGTAAAAGGTGATCATTTTCTGTTTTCAGGCTGAGATATTTTCTGTGTAATTATCAGGAGGTGAAAAGGAAAACCATCTCTTTAACCCCTTTCCATGATTCTTCCCTTTACCCCCTTTCTAAGGGACCACTTAGTAAAATACTCTTGGCAGAACCTCAGAAGATTTTTGGCATGCTGGGGGGAAAGACTTGAGCAGTTGAGATAATGCCTGCTGTACTTGCTGTAAGAGAGGCTTTTTGGGGGGATGCAGAAGCCTGGGACACGTTCTCTTGCCTGGGTGCCCCTGGAGCAGCGTGGCTCAGCTCTCAGAGGAAACACCTGGGAGCACAAATCCATCCCAGTTTGCTCTGCCAGCCCTGGAAGCTGGGAAGGTAGATGGGGCTCTGGTGCCAGCAGATTGAACACTTGCCTTCTTTCTTTAGTGTAATTACATTTGCTTTTCAAATTGAAGTGTTTCCTCCTGATTCATGGTATGACAGGTCCAGAACTGTGATTGAGTGCAGGCTGCATGCTGGAAACCAGGTGTTTGGTTTGACCAGTAGTTGTCTGGTTTTCTTGCTTTGTTGCATGCTGGGAATCAGGGAAAATGAGATTTATTTTGGAGTGCTGGTTCTCTTTTGCTTTGCAGCACTAAGAACCTCTTTGATCTCAGAGGATGAGTTTTCTCAGAGGATGGATTTTCATAGGGCTGTGGCCTTAGGCCAATATCCCTTAAACAGCTGTCAGCCTTACAGCTACATTTTCTTCCATGCAAAGTCTTTTTTGTTGTGCAGGTGACATTGTTAAGGTAGACACTGACACCTCGTTTTGATTTTTTTCTAGGAAATTAATTCTTTGACAGTCGCCTCAAGTAAGGCATCAGTCTGTTCCAGAGCACTCAGTCAAAGCTCTCTTAGCAGAATTCTCTGAATCACAAAATACACCAGGGCAAAAGCAGCAAGTTGCCCTGTTCAGCAGTCCATTAGCACTCCTGGGTGATTAACTCCTCATTTCCAGGGAAATGAGTCAGGAAGGAGTCAGGCCAGACCCTGAGTCATCCTGGTGCCCATGGGGGGTCACCAGGAACCCGCTGCCCTGGCAAGAGAGGAGCTGGCCAGCTGGTGGAAGGCATCCTTCCTTCCCTCCAGGCTCCCCAAGACTTTCTGGGACTTGCTCCGTGTGATTTCCTCTCTCTGGGGATGAGGAGCAGGTTCTGATCTCTTCGCTCTCTCCAGTCTACCTAAAAAAGGATCAGAGAGAAGGCAGAGCCAGGCTTTTCTCAAAGGTGGATATTGTGACATCCTGGGGCAATCAGCAGAGCAAGAAAAAGATTAAGTAGGAGAATTTTCACAGCAAGGGTAGTTAAACACCAGAACAGTGTGCAGTGTAAGGTTGGGGCACACCTGGGGGTGCAAAACTCACCTCAGCCAACACCCTGAATTAACCTGCCTTGAGCAGGCACCTGGATGAGGTGACCTTCAGAGGTCATTTCCAGCCTGAATTATTCGTGATTCAAAAATCTGTGTGTTCAACTGTGCTCTCAATCAGAGTTTTCTAACCTGACTTCAGTCCACATCTCAGGTTTTAATCTACATTGAGGTTTACCCATAACATTTGTGTTGTATTGGTTCCCTAAAGAACTTTGGGCATTCTAACCTTGATGGCTTATTTTTTAGCATTGCTGTTCAAGGGGGGTTCTTCTGCTTTCATGGCCAATAAAAATTTTCAGGAAGTGAGATTGTGGAAGTAAGAATGGTGCAGGTTTGGGCTTTGGCTGCAGTCTGTGACCAAATCCAGTGCTGTTGTTCCTTTGGGAGTGCCTGTCCTCACTGTTGTGGCAGTGATGATGTGCCAGCTTCTCCTTGGCCTTCATCACCGTCCATGGTAGCCCCAAATTTGTACCTGGGTGGCCTAGGGGACCTTCATGCCTGCACTTTTTGGTTTGGTTTTTTTTTTTAGAGTGGTGAAAAAGTACTCTCTGAAAGGCCAGCGTGGCAAAGGATCAGCACTGTGTCTCCCCAGGAAGTTTATTGTTGCAATAACACAGATAAAAAGGATCAGACAATGTGTGAAGTTTCTTAGGCTCTCTGAAACTAAAAATAAAATCTCTATTTTTTTTAGTTACTTATATCTCAGGTATGTACTCTCAGGCTTTTTCTTGTGGATCTTTGATGCTGTTCCTTTCGAAAAAAAATACTTAAAACTACATTTAATAATTTAAAAATATCATACTGCTTTGACAGTTTTGTTGCTCTTTTTTTTTTTTTTTTAATACTTGGTTCCCTGGCAAGTAATTTTTAAAAATACTGCTTAAGTAACCTAGAAATTTGCAGATTTATTTGCTTGCTTGCAAGAAAGACAGCACTGTCATTGGTTTGTCCTCTTGCAGGGTAAGTTTTTTTGGTAGTTTTGCCACTCCCAAGTTTCCCCTTCACTTTTCTCTCAGGGACTTCATTCTTTTACGCCTGACACTTCTTGAAGTGAATATTGAGTTTTTGTTTTTCCTGTCATTAGGCTGGCCTACCTCAAGGAAAAGTTCAGACCCTTCCAGAGAGAGGATCAAAGAGGTCAATTATAAATGAAAGGTAGGGGAAGGAGGGATATTTTCCTGTCTTGCTTCATCATTTTCACTGATGGAGTCTGCAGAAGCAGAACAGTCTGGTGCTTGTAATATTTGGGGATGGCTCTGTGTTTTCTGAGCTCATGATGGAAAGGAGCCAGCCAGAGAGCTGGGGAAGTGTACAGCCTGCCCACATGTTTGGAATTGGCTGGGAAGCTGCTCCAGGTTCTGATTTCCCAATCACTGCCTGCAAAAAGGAGGGATGGGGGCGGGGGGAGGAGATTGCTCCTATTCGTTTGTGGAGGTGGGGGGAAAAGAGAAGGGAATGGAGAATGGAAAATGAGAGAGAAACGGGAAGAATCTTTCTTCCTGCTCCTTGGGGGACTGTTGCTAGACTGAGCATTTGATGAAGAAAACGCCATGTTTGGGTTTTCAAATTCTCGAATTTCAACTGTGCCGTTGGCCTCTGAAGCTTGTGAGTGAGTCCAAGAGAAACAATCTTCCTCTCCAAAGAGGTTTAGCTTGCATCATGTAGGACTGTACAGTCATTTGAAGTGATGTAATGAAAAAAAAGTGGAAGTGGCATCTTGCAAATCTTCCTCTCAAGCAACCTCAGGCCTGGGCAGGAGAAGCGAAGGACTCCTCATAGTCCCTGGGTGTCACTGTGTAGATGAAGGTAAAAACCATTCAGCTTTATCTTGGTCCTGTTTGTAAACCCTTGACAAATTCCACACCCCTCTCCCCACCCCCACCAAACCAGAGAGGGAAGAAAAATGTTGATTTTGGAAAGGATGAGCTCTCTGCACAGGAGAGGCACTGATGTGCGGTCGGCTGCTTCGGATTCTTTTCTGGGGTTTTTGTGGCTCTTCTTTTCCCCCCCACCAGTACAAGGCAGTTCATTGAGAAAACCTTAAAGCAGCCTGTAGGACACGACTGCAGTGGCAGCTCTGCAGCCTATCCTCTGGGTCAGCACAGGAAAATAAAATGTTACGGATTTCCAGCATGGAGAGATTGTCCTGACTTCAAGAATTTCTATGCTTCTCCAGCAAATTTGTAATTATCATGAGTCAAGACCTTTTCATTTTTTTACACAGTCTGGTCGTTGCCTCACATAAGGAAATAATTCTGGGTGACCTCTCATAAGCAGTGAGCAGGTTTTTCACATTGTGGGACTTGCTGCAATCTTCACTAAATTCTGCAAGATTGCTGTGGTGACCCAGAGGTGACTTCTGTGCCGTGGCAGTAGCCAAAAGTTACTGCTTAATTAATTTTTACTACTTCAGTCTGTTCAGAGTGGAGAGTAGTCTGGAGGTTTAAACAGCATTGCAATGGAAGATGTGCCATTCATTCAGCATTCCCATCCTCTGCTTTTTGCTAGAATTTGGCCCAGGTGGGAGCAAGGGAGACAGGACAGGTTTCTCCACTGCCTCTTTTCTTCAAAACTTTGAAATCTTTGTCCTCCTCTGAGCTTTTGGTACTTGCCAGCATCAATAGACCTGAACTCAATGGTTCTACCAGCCTGAGATGTCACAGGGGAGCTGAGGGCTCAAGCAACTCAGGAGGGAATTTACAATCTTGATATAACTGTATGGGGTTTATTTCAGCTGTCTTGTTTTTGAGTGAGTATAAAAAAAACCAAAAAACAGCACAGCTTCATTTTTTGATAAATTTACATTCTTAGGCATAGGTAATTCTGGCCAGAAGAGCAAATGAAGCCAAAGGTCTTTATGTTTTAGAAGAAGCCTAGTGGTTTTTTTAAAATATGTTCATAGTAAGCATATGTTTTCAGCTAAATGTGCAATGGTATATACAATCAGTCTTTGAAACCCAGTACAAAGTAACAGCTGGTTTGAACTCAACTCCAGGAGCTTTTTGTGGCTAAAAAATAAAAATAAAAAAATCTTATATGAGATATAAAAATGCTAATGTTTCAATAAAACGTATTTTTTCATGTTGACCTGGTCACTAGAGCTACTGTAAGCAGTAGGGCTGTTGCAGGAAAGTTTTCTATTTCGGCATAAAGATCCTCTTTGTAATTAGCTATTTTGATATTTTGCAGCTTTCCTTCTTGGAACTCAGAATATGTAAATATTCAGCCTTAGAAACTTGTTTGCTAAAGGAAAAGAAAAAAATTAACTCTGTGAATGAAAGGGCAAAAGCCACTTGTCTGAGGGCTTAAAAAAACAGATTGGTTTTGAGATCTGTCTTGTTTTTTACAGTCCCTACAAACCCAGCTGATTGCTGCTGTACCAGCTGGACTTCAAATGGTCACTGACACAGACACAAACATCCTACATTAAATTAGACATCTGCTAAAGCAGAAGCCTAAAGTGCAAGTGCTCATCATTGGAATGCTGGTTTTCAGGTTGTTTTCTTTCCTCCAAAACGAGGTAAATGACATAAAAACACCGATAACTAAATATCAGTGCATGTCAAAAAAACCCATCTGGAAAAACACCAATGAGGTTCACAAATTGTTGGGTTAAAGAATGAGTTCCCAGGAAAAATAGATTGTTAGTGAAGCAATATATTGGTCTTCAGTGAAGAAAACATTTAGAAACTATGAGAGGTTTTCAACCTTTTTTTTCTTCATTAATACAGTGTGTGATTACCAAAACTTATTATTGAAGGGTGGCTTTGTTCCTTCTGTTAGAGACTAATGTTTTGACTGAATCAGGTAAATAGAACTTGTCTTACATAACTAAATAAAAATAAAAATCTGAATCTAAAATGATTTTTGATTATACTTTTAACGAGACACAGTTTCTGAGCTTGTTCACACTGGATGATTTCACTTGCTGCATCGTTTAAATATTCATGAAACTTGAAACAGAAATGAAAGCAGGTCTCACTTTTCTGACTGTATACTTGATAAAACTCCACTGACAAACGTTGTAGAAGGATTTATGGAGCTTTCAGAAATAAGGAGATGGCTAAAATTATAGCAGCCTGTATCCCACTATCCCCTTCTTGTCCACCTCATTCCCTAAACCTTTAAAGTTAGATACATCTGTGCATATTTCTTTTTCCTATAGTTTCCTTGATCTACTCATTGCACACAAACTTGTGCTGGAAGTAAATCTGTGCTCTCCACTGAGGGCAGCAGCATTTTCTCAGATCACATCTTTGAGGATGCCAGAATATGTTTGGAGAATGAGTCAGGAGCCTGCAGAAGGAAGAATTTCAGGGTGAAGATCAGTGAATGATGCTCTAAAGTGATGACTTTTTGTGCAGTTTGTTTAAAATCCAGATTCTTATAAGTGAGTTCCAATTTTTATGATGGCTTGACTCCTTATCTTATTTACTGAATTCTTCCAGAGATCAGTGGGTACTCTTTTGAATATGGAAAGAATTACATAACAAGAAAAGTTCTCAGAAATAGGCCTTGGACTTCTCATACTGTACCTTTCAAATTAGTAGACAGATTTGACCTGACATTCTTTGTCTTAGCTCTCTCTTCCTTAAGGAAGTTCTTTTCAAGTAAATATTTCTGAAGCTCTCAGATACTATGGTGATGAATGCTAAAAGCTCCCAGAAAATAAAGGAACAGACAGGAGAATTTCCATAGCTTGGAGTTAAGTTTTGGTGCTATATATTCTGTAGAAAAATGCAGCTGCTTATTCAAACACATTTGTAGGCAGCACCTATTCTGTTTCCAAATCAGATTATTTCACCCTGCAGTGAAACACCTTATGGCCACTTCATTAAGCTCCATGCTGTGCTATAGAAGAAAGAGTGAAGTAAAATTGGATTTTTGAGTTAAAAAGTGGGGCTCTTTGTTTATTTGCAGCCTCTTTTTTCCCCCTTTTTTGTTCATTATTCAGGTGAATCAGTAATTGAGGGAGATAAGGTTTCTGGCTGCCTCTGGCCATGTCTCAGCCCAAGGTTTGAAAAGTGCTAGTGCTCTGTTGGGTGAATGCTTTGGCACGTTTCTCCCAGCTCTCACTGCCCTTGACTCATCTGACAAGAGTTTTCCCTGACTCCTATCTTTAACCTGTGGTCACAGCCTGTTCCCACTGCCCAGGAGCTCTCTGGTGGGATGTTGTGCTGAATTTCCCAGTCTGTGTGTGTCCCTGCTCCACCCTGCTGTGGCTCCTTTCTCCTCTGCTCCGCTGGTTTCCTCTGGGAAGTGACTGATCCTGGACAAGAGGGAATGGCTTCACAACGGGAGTAGGTTTAGATTAGATACTAGGGAAAAATTCTGTCCTGTGAGAATGGTGACAGGCTGCTGAGAGCAGCTGTGGCTGCCCCTGGATGCCTGGGAGTGTCCCAGGTCGGGCTGGGACAGTGGAAGGTGTCCCTGCCCATGGAAGGGTCTTGGAACGAGATGATCTTTAAGGTTCCTTCCAACCCAGGCCTTTCTCTGTTCCTATGATTTTGGTTTTGCCAAGTCCTACTATGAATCCCTAATTTCCCAATGCCCTTTTCATTGTTACTGCAGTTTTCTTCCCAGGATTTGCCTACCATTCCTCCTGCTCCTCATGACCCTGACCCTTTACAGTCCCTTGCTGTGACTCTGGAGCTGAGCCGCTCTTTTTTCCTAGCAGTGACTTTGAGCTTTCACACCAGTGGGACAATGGGACTTTTTACCCTTCTGTTTCCTTTTCCTACCTGGGAGATAAGGCTGTTTAGTCTCCTTCTCCAAAGTATTTAAGAACCTGGGTAAGAAGCAGTTGAGCAGTCTGCAAGCACAAAGCACCACTGTTAATGAATGAAACGAGATAAAAGTGGAGTTGGTGATGGTGCATTGAGACAAACACTTGAGCACTTCTCTGCCAAGCTGCAGGGAGCCTGCCCAGCTATTTTAGTCATGGGCATCACTGCAGAAACCAAGCAGCTCTTTACTTTGAAGTTTCAACCCCTGAAAACAACCAGCAGAGGCTCTGAGGCAGTCAGTCCACCTCAGTTTGGTGTCTCCCAACATTTGTTTTCCCCACTGGAAGATGCAGCACTTTGTGCTCCAAGCCCTGCAGAACCTGTGTGCTCTGCCATCTGCTCCCCGAGCTGGCTGCAGCCACAGACAGCAAAGCCCTTTTGAGAGCAACAGGCAGGTTATCTGTCCCAAACCAGGGAAGCATTTTTCTGGAGGAGCAGGGGAAGGTGGAGGTTTGCTGGTTTAGCATGCCTGTGTTCCTGTTTGGCACTCACAGCACTTAAATGTGACCTTCCTGCAGCTGGGCTGCCTTGTGTGGAAAAGCCTTGTAGCAGAGTTCCAGAATAAAGCAGGGATTGATTCAAAGAATCTCCTCCATGGATCCACCTTGGGCAGCACCAGAGCCCAGCCAGGGCTGCCCCCAAGATGAACCCAAATGGTCCCAAAATGCACGAGCGCTCCCGGGGTCTCTCCCTGGGATCAGCTCTGCTCCATGTGCACATTGCAGTTCAGTGTCCAATTCCAGCTCAGCCCCTGCACTCCCATCCTGCTTGTTTTTCTCTCTGCAGCCCACGGGGTTTGTGCTCCTGGGCTGAGATTTGGATCATTTGTCCTTGGTGCCCAGCTGGAGCAGGAATTGTTTTGTCTCCCTGCTCTGTGCACAGAGCTTCCCATCCCCTCATGTGAAGCTCAGACCCACACACTAAAGCAGCGCAGAATCTGAAAAATAGAAAAGCTAAAACTTGAGGTATCACTGCACAGGCAAGGTGATTATTGTTTTCTCTTACTGGGCTATCTTCAATTTTAAATTTAACAGCATTTCTCTTTCCAGTGTGTTAGAGGGATTCTTTTACACCCAGCTGTGTAACCTTGATTGATGACACTGCAGTGATTCTTCGAGAGGGTGGGGGGGTTGCTTCACTTTTTGGGTTTTCTTTTTTTGAACTTCATACCTGTTTGAGATCATGCCCACATTTTCTTCATGTCTTTTTAGAAATCTTAATAAATACAGAAATGAACTTGAGAGATAATAGATAAATAGGCAGCAGCACAATTTCTTAGGGTTATCATTCCCTCATTATGTGTGCATCTACATATGAAATATATCCTTCATCCACACATTGGAAAACCCGTGAAGAATCTCTTTATAAACTGTGCTGGGCAGGTTTGTGTTTTTGGGTTTTTTTTGTGCTAGAGTTAAAACATTTGAAGAGCAAAGTCCCATGCGTGGTTCTCATGGGCTTATTTTTAGTTTCTTGTATGGGAAGAATGGCAAAAAATAGACCAGGACTGAGTTTGGATTTAGTGCACAGAATGTTTATAGGTTAGCTGGCAGGAGTGTGTGTGTGTCTGTGCCACAGGACTGCAGTCCCACACTTCTGTACACTCATTAACAGGACTCCCAGCAGAGCTGCTGTAGTTTCAGCACTCAGAACACTAATTTTAACGTGCTGTAAAGTGTGCCATAGCTCTGAACTGCTATTTTCAGCCTTGATTAGGGATTGCTGACCTGAAAGATCTGTATTTCTCCACTGAGAGGCTTTCTTGTATTCATAAATCTCTGGGTTTGGTTCTCCATTTCTCCCTTTCCTCAGGAGCTGTGGATGGGTGAGATGCACAGAGATTTGCTGCACTTTTGCAGAGGATGCATTTATAGCCTGCAAATGCTAGCGCTGCATCTTTCAGATATGCATCATTTTGAACCAATTCAAATATTTCAAAGCATCAGGATTTTGGTTATTGCTTTCGCTTTCTTCTTCTGTCCTTGATTTTTGGGTGTTGTTTGGTACTTTGGGCTCACTCTGGAAGGCTGGTATTTCAAAAGTGCAAAGTGCAGTTCTCCTCTGGCTGTGTGACTCCAAAACAAGGAGCTCTTAGAGCAGACTGTATTTTGATGCATATTTTCAAATCATGACTTGACAGGAATCAGATAAGAGAAAAGAACATAGACATTTGTTGTCCTTTCTCTTAAAAAAAAACCCAAAACTAAGTCTAAAACTTTTAAACTTCTAAAATTTACTTAAACTTTTTTTAAAAACTTAAAACTTTTAAAATTTTAGCAAAATAACTCTTGTGGCTATGAAACTTTCCGTGGAAATACCTGCCTCATATTTTCCTAATCACTTTCCATTGCAGCTCTTTCCTAACTAAATAAAATGTCCTGCCTCGTGATTGACCCGCTGGCATTTAAAAAAAGAAAATTAAAAAGGTGAGCATCTGATTGGGCAGGGCTTGTCTTGTCTGAAACCTTTAAAAGGAAGGGGTAATACTGAAGCAAAAAGCTTCCTATCCTCTGAGACAGTCAGAAAGGAAAACAAAAGCCCCAAGTTCCCCAAAGCAGAGCAAGAATGAAAATGTTTCAAGTGTCCCCTCCCTGTCCTGTTTGACACTTGCAGAATACCTGCACTTTCAAAAAACCCTTGAAATACTGACTTGGCTGGAAATGAACAATTAAAAGCTCTGGCCTTTGTTGTTCATCACTTATTGGGCAATTACATGGCAGCTTTGTATGATTTTCTTGGCATGGCTCTGAATTTGGTGTGCGAGACTGAATTGTTCAACACTCGGTTCACTGGCCATTAAATGAGCAAATTATTCCAGTAGCAAAAAGGGCAAATTTTTACCTTGCCCTCATGTTTCCACCCATCTCTGTCATTCTCTGTTCATGTGAAAGGGAATGAGGAGGAAAGACAAATATTTCCCTGCCTCCAGGACTGCAGGAAGGGATGCTCTGGTCACTCCAGTCACTGCTCCAGATTTGGTCCTTTGCTTTTTTACATGTGGCTGTAGTGGAAGTATATCTCTTCTTTATAATAGCAGACTGATTTGAAAAGCCATTTTCCTACAGCTAGGGGATACTGATTAAAAACCAAACCAAAACCACTGCAGAGAGCCAGGTTCGGGTGATAAACTGTGAGGGTGGGGCAGCAGTTTTTCTTTTAAAAACTGACTTCATCAGACAGCTCCATTTTGGCTTGGATGGAGGCTGCATCACATGTGTGGCATGTCTTTCAATTTGCATTTTATAAATGCACAGAATAGTCCAAGCAGGTTACAAAAACTGGTGGCTGGCCTGTTAGAACTGCAGAGTTATTGCAAATAACGAGGCGTGGAACAAGAGCAGGGGGAATAGAGTCTTTCAGCAGTCTTCATCTAAGTATGTATACTTAATTTCCCCTGTTCTCCTGAGTGTAAAAACAGCAGGAAGGTCCCAGAGCAGAAGAGCAAGCTGGGCAGCCAAGCTTTCAGTGAGGAGCTGGAATCCCAGAGCTCCCAGTGTGATGTTTCCCCTCGCCCCCTCCTCTTCCTCCTGCACTTCTTGGCTCCCAGGCTGTTGGGGTGTGACAGAAATGACTTAAATGCAGTGACCCCTGTGGCAAACCTGTAAAACATTATACAGCATGAATAAGAAGCCTCTTCTTGGGCCTGCAGCTGGCTGCATGCAGACATATGGCAGCAGGGATGTTTTGGAAGAGAGGCATGGCTTGACAGAGAACCCAGTCTCCTGATAAAGGTTTATACTGGCTCTTTCCTGTGTTTATAATACCATATGCCAGGGCCATGGCCTCCTTTTTCATCATATTGTTGTTTAAATTTTTTTCCTAAACCTAATCAGGCCTTAGGTTGAGGAGTCTGAAGAGCAGAAACTTGATATTGATATAAGTTTTTCCTTAGAGTTCTTTGACAGGAGTGGTAACTGCCTGAGCTCAAATCTGCTTCATGTATAAATTGTCAGGACCAATTGTTGCTGTTATGAAAGGAAAGTTTTATTTTTAAAAATAATCTCAAAATAGATTCAATATTGCCCACTTTTTTTAGTTGGTTGGTTTTTTTTTTCCTCATGCAGATATTCGGTCTTGTTTGCTTGCTTGCTTTTTTGCTGTGTTAGTTTAGTATTACAGGATAGTAATAAAAAACATGGTTGTTTTCAAGCAGGGTTGCTATTTGAGTGTGTTTTTAAAACCTCTTTCCCCCCTCAGCCTCACAATCTCAATAACAAGCTTTTCTTAGGTCTAGGCATCTGGTCTCTGGTTTAAGAGCTGCACAGTCATGCTGTTCTTCTATCAGTTACGTGATAACTGGTACTTTAAATAATCATCCTTGACCTTTTTGTAGTCTTTCAGGCTGATTGATTGGTTAAAACCATATTTACAGTGGTAGCCAGAGAGGTTCTTTGTTCAGGTGTAACTGGTTTGGGGTTTGTTATTTACAAGCCTTTAGGATTTCCCCTTGGGTATCCGGCCCCATTTTTCCAGAAGCAGCACAAAACCAGGACTGAACCACACTTTCCCAGAGAATTTTCAGTCAAACTGAGTTTTAGCTGGAGGAAAGTTCTACCTAGAACTCACTCAATACCACCTGGCCCCTATGTGTCGTGCCAATTGTAAGAATTTCCCTCACATTGGGAAATTAATGCTTTAAAATGCAGTGAGTTGTTTTTCCGGCGTTTTTGCAGCTGAATTCAGTGACAAAGCAATTTTTTGTCTGCTGAAAGTTGAGGTGTTGGGGCTGTACTGCTTGTATCCTCTTAGAGCAAAAAAATTCTCCAGCAGTAGATAGTTATCCACTTTTTAGCAGCCAGGAGTTTGTTGGGCAATGCACTTTGTGAGGTAAAAACTGAAAAGAAAGGGTCATAGCATAGGAGAGATGCTAACGAAATTTAAAAACAACAAGAGCTAAAAAGAAGTCTGGGCTCTTCTTTTTCACCTTTTTTCTTGACTACTCAAGACAGAAATTAACCTTGTCTCATATGTCTTCTATATCTTGGATTTTTTCTTCTGGTTTTGGCCAGAACCTGACAAAAATTGTGAATTAACTCTACCCTGGTACAGCTGATCTCATGGGCCTTTTCTGTCAGTGAAGTTACTGCTTCCTGTTGTTCCCACAGGGACTTGGGAACAATTAGAGGAGATTGGTAAAGAAGATTGGAGCAGCTAAATTGGCCAATTCATCACTGTCTCTTGCTTGTTTGCTAGATTTAGGGATGGATTTGGCATCCGTTCATAGGAGGCAGCAACTGGCAGAACCAGAGGACCCTGGTCAGGCTGTGTCAAGGGAAATTCAGGTTGGATATTAGGAAAAAGTCTTTTACAGAAAGAGTGATAAAGTTGTGGAATGGCTGCCCGGGGAGGTGGTGCAGTCACCATCCCTGGGTGTGTTTAACAAAGCCTGGATGTGGCACTGGGGGCCAGGGTTTAGTTGGGGTGTTGGTGCTGGGTTGGACTCGATGATCTTGAAGGTCTCTTCCAAGCTGGACATTCTGTGTGAATTCTGTGTAAAGTGTGGCTTAAAAAAAAAAATAAAAAAAGCCCCAAACAACAAATAAAAGAACCAATGAACATTTGTCTGCCCACTGAGCAGTCAGGTGTATCACCTAGACAAAAGGCTGAGTTCTGTGTCCTGTCCTGAAAGAGTGAAATTCTTCCCTGGTGTGGAATCCTGGACAGCAAAACAAATCCAGCCATCTGCTTGCCATGTTCCTAGCACATTTCTGCTCTGGGTTCTTTGTTTGGTTACCTGGTGGTTGTATGAGCTTGGAAGATTATTGTATTTGTGGGGATCCCAGATGAAGGAAGGAATGATGAATCTGACTCCATGTTTTCAGAAGGCTAATTTATTATTTTATAATACTATATTATGTTAAAGAATACTATACTCAGCTACACTAAAGAATACAGAAAGGATACTTACAGAAGGCTAAAAAGATAATAATGAAAAACTTGTGACTCTCTCCAGAGTCCCAACAGAGCTTGACATTGGTTGGCCATTGAGTCAAAACAATTCAAATCAGAAACTCAGTGAAGCAGTCACCTGTTGGTAAACAATGTCTTAACCACATTCCAAAGCAGCAAAACACAGAAGCAAATGAGAATATTGTTTTCTTTTTTCTCTGGGGCTTCTCAGCTTCCCAGGAGATAAATCCTGGGCGAAGGGATTTTTCCAGAGAATGTGAATGCGACAGAGGATATTCCTTCTTCTCCCTCTTTCCCCTATTCAATAACAGGATTTATTCAATTGTTGGCCTAGATGTACTTGCTGTACGCCCTGGGTTGTGGATCAGGCTCTGGCCTCATTCTGTCTCTGCTTTCTGATGGCTACATCCTGCCAGAGCTCCTTGGTGCTCACAGCTTGGCTCTTGGGAAGCGTTTCCTTGCTGCTGTGCCCCAGGAACACGCTTTGCTGGGCACCAGCAGTGGAGCTGGAGCTGCTCCTGTGCCCCCAGGACGTCTGCACTGCCCTGGGCTGATCCAAACCTGGAAGCAGGGAGACAAGGACACCAGGCTCCAGTGCTGGGAGTTTTCCTGGAGCACAGCCCTTGCTGGGTCTCAGGCTGCTTGCGAGCTGCTGCCAGCTCCAGCCCTCAGCCCCTCTCCCAGGTGTGCAGCTTCTGCATCCTGACCTTAGGAAGACTGACCAGCCTCTAAGTTGTGAAAATCTGGCCACTCCTTGTGGCTCAACAAGCAGGATCACAGCCCAGTGACCAGATTTGCAGGAAGGACTCTGGAGGCATTTCTAGAAACGCAGCCTGAATATCTTGAGAAACTCTGTGAGTGAAGTTTGACAACAGCAGAAAAGCTCATTTCAGTCAGTAAACCCTTTACGCCTTGACACAATTGTGGTGGGTTTTTTTCCTGGGTTTTGGGGCTTTTTTCCTTTCAGATTTTAATTTCAATGCCCTGTAGTAAAACAAAACTGAAATGCTGTTGTCCTAGATATTGAAATATTGGAAAAGGATGTTCTGATGTCTGGTAAATGTCCTCTTTTTTCCTTCAAGTACTTGTATCAAAACCAAAATCTTTAGCTGATTTAATTTGTGAAACATTTGAGTTTTGAAGAAACCCAGCTTTAATTCTTCCAGTCAAGTCAACTGGTTGTGTTATTTACTTACATGGAGGTGCTCTTTGCATTCTGGGGACAAGGAATTAATCTGTATCTCTACAAGATACTTCATATTAACACAAATCAGTTTTTTAATGAATAACCAGAAGGCTATTTCATTGAATAAAAAATCCCCAAAAGTATTGTGTATGAAATCTGTAGTGCATTTTTATGCACTACATAAAATCCAAAGTGCATTTTTAACCCATGCTTTTCAAATAAAGACTTGGCATGTATTGTGCTGTAGGAGAGGAGGAGTTTTTGTGCCATTCTGTACTGTTGCAGTAGCAGATATTTAGGCAGTGGATAAGCTACTGGGTACATTTTCACATACTTTCTGACCTTCCTGATGCTGGCATTGCCTAGTCTTCTCAAGTAGAACTGAGATAATTTAGCCCTTGAGATAAAAAAGGAGAGATAAACTTATTTTTAGCATCAGCTTGCTTTAGTTCTGGCATTTCATTTAGTCCTGCCCATCCTCCTGAGTGGAAGGATGCAGCTTGTTTATTACATTTATTATGTTTTACCATATCTGCTCTTCTGGCCTTTGATACCTGGCAGAGCTGAGCTTTACCCTGCAGCAGGTTTCCCACCAGTGCTGGGGCAGCAGGCCACAGATCAGCCATGAATACTCAGTTTGCAGTCCTTGCATTTATTTTTCTTCTCCTCTTTGCAGTCCTAGTAGTTAAAAGCCTTCTCTCTTAGAGAAAACGTAATTTGGTTCTCTCTCCCTTTCTCTCTCTCTCTCTCTCCCCTGTGATTCAGCCTCCCTTAATAATTTTGAAGATTTTTTTTTTTTTCCCCTGTGATTCAGATTCCAGGAAGTGCAGTTTCTAAGCAAATAAAATGCTGTGATGTAACACTTGAAATGCTGTGATTTTTACAGCAGCAGAAAACAACCAGCTGTGTCTTCTGTAAGTTACAGTACAAGTATTTAGTGCTGTTGTCTTCAGAGATTCCAAATGTTTTGAGCTTATCAGTAGTTATCAGTGTGGCCACTGCCTGTGTTTCCATACACCTTTTTCTCTATCCTCTGTGTTTAATACTGTGGAAAATGCTGGGAGCATTATGCATGGGGAGGCTGGATGCCACTTCCTCATCCTAGGGCCAACAAAAAGTGGCATTACAAGGAGCTGGGAACCTTTTTTCCCCTCTTTGATCGTGTTCTCCTCGATGTCACACTCCAGACTGGCACTGGGAATATTCACTTTTGTGTGAGACCTGAGTACATGAGCAGCTCCTTGATCCACCTTGGACTTCCTGATTTTCCCCTAAAGCACTGCAGGTGTTCTACCATGAAGTGTCTTTCCCTAAAAACAAATTAAACTGCTGGTTCCACTGTGTGTGGTGGGGGGAACAGGGCGGATGTGTGGGAGGAAAAGTCTAAGGTCAGTAAAACTATTTAGGTTATATACATTTTTATTTATGTTCTATATTTAGGTTTGAGAAGGGAAGTTATTTTTTTTTCATCTTCTGCAGTCCTCCCAAGCTCATAAAGCATCTGTTTCTCAGCCTCTGTCACCTTGGCCTGAACCAAAGTTGTTGGTGGCCCTGGTTTTCCTTCAAGGAGTCTTTGTCCTAATAAAGGGACCCATTGAGAGGGCCCAAGGCACACAGGCACTCAATATTCAGAATGCAACTTGTGGAATTTGTGTCTTTATACTGATAAAGTGGGTGAACTGCAATTATCTATGATTTCCCTTTCTGGAAAAAAAGAATTGCATGGGAAAATTGAAAGTGGAAGAAAATGGAGCTCGTGTGGTGAGCACTTTGATGTCAGAGATGCTTCACACACCTCAGTGAATCAGAGGGCTTTGTCAGAATGCTTTCTCTCCTGGCATTTGGGCTCTTTGTCTCGTCCTGTCCCTTTTCATCTCTGCATCCATGGGCAGAGCTGGAGTGGATTCCATTTCTTGAAAGCTTGGGAAAGGTTCAGCCCAGGTCTGGGGCACGACTGTAAAGTTTTAAACTTTGCTCAAGTCATCTTCCCTAGCTGGAGTCCTTCTGACTGAGAGAAGAGGATTGCAAGATGCCCGAGTTCAGCCCAGGTACAGGGCATAAACATGACTTTTTTATCCTTTTTCTGTCTTTCCTGTTTAGTTTTCTTAAAAAGAAAGGTTGTTGGTACATGAAGCCTGTCCTCCTCCTGATACTTAGAGGGTTGAACAGCTCATTTTCAGAAAGAGTGATAAGATCTCCTGGCAGCCAAAAATAAGAATAACTCTGTTCCCTGGTGTATACCCTTGACTTCCCCCAAAAAAGGAACTTAGATGTAAATAGTTGATCAAAACAAAGGCTGTGGTCTGATCCCATGAACTGAAGATATTTAGTTTCTATTCCCAGTTTTGCAGTACTGTGCTGGGTAAATCCTCAATTCTCCATCTGTGAAATGGAGATAATTTTATTTTATTTTTTCCCTCAGGAAGGTTCTGAGTTAACAAGTTTGTATGGTGGCCTGGAAATGCTTTAGAAGTGGAGAATCTACTAAGATTTCTCTGATTTGATAGATAATAGCAAAAACTCAAAGCCACGTTACAAAACTCAGACTAAGTGTGTTTAACCACAGCTCCTGGAAGGCCAGGCTGGTTCACAGCTCAGGAGGAAAAACAAAGGACAACCTCCAGGCCACGCTGAAGTGATGAAAATGATGTTAGCATGAGGGGCTCAGGATTGAATCTGTAATCAATATAGATCTGGAGAGCTCCTTTTTCACAGCCAGAAAACCAGAGCTGCAGAGCTCTCCACTCTTTTTCTCTTTTTTGTTTTGTTCTGATAGCTAGAAATATAAATATCTTTCCATGTGGACCCTCCTGGTTAGGGTAAAGTGACATATTTCTAGTAAAATAACACTTCTGCTGAATCAAAAGAGCATTCTTGCACAAATTGAACATAAGAAGATGAAAGAAAAAGTATTTGGCATACAGGAAAAAGGAACTTAAATTGCTTTTTCAGCAACAAAATGAAGGGATTTGAAGACATTGTAATGGAATTAATAGAACAAAACCTCTTATTTCTCACACAGTGTTGAACAGCTTATCTATAAGAAGAGGAAAGACTGCTTTTATTGATGAAGTTTGCATTAAAAGTATATTTCAGCAGCATGCAAAGCTAGATCATTCAAGGAAGAAAATTCTGGGGGGAAAATAAGGACCAATGATGGAGGACTAAGTAATTGCACATATTTTGAAACATGTGCAATTATTTTATAATATTTTGTTATATTTATTATATTTTATTTTTGGAATCAAATTTCAGAATGTTCTTTTTTGAATAGCTGGACCTTTTTGACATACAACTTATTCCTTTTTTTTCTTCACCACAGAAATGGTGTGATTCATTTTGTTGAAGCCTGTTTCTGAAAGGCAAATTAGTCCAAACACATTTTCAATATGGGATGTTCTTCTAGTAAAGAATATTTCAGCAGTTTTCACACATGATTCAGTTTAAGTGAACCAAAATTAGGGGCTTGAAACAGCTGCATGTCTCTCCTTTGGGGTCAGCCCTTCCAGAAAGGGCTCCTTCCCCTCTGTGCTGCTCTGCCTTTCTCCTTGTCACTCTGAAATGCCTCCTGGTACCTCCATGTGCACCATGACCCCCCAATATTGTATATTCTGCATCTTTGGTGGGCTCTGCTTTTGCTGCCAGCAGTGCTGTGACACCATGGAAGTGTGATGGAAACAGGACTTGGGTGACCACATGGAATGAAATGTTGGGCCACTGTTGCAGGAGGATTTATTTTATGATGTCCCTCTAAGAGAACATACATGGTTTTATTTAAAAATAAAATCTGAGAAGCAAAGCTTGTTAGTAATCAGATTGGTTTGAAAGGTAGCACTTCAAATCATGAGAAAACCTTGCAGCCATTGTGAAAAATCTGTCTTTACTCTCACTTGTAAAAACCCCCACTGAAATCTCTCCTCCCAGGGTGGATGAAGGTGCCTCACAGTTCCCCCTTGCACAGCACAAGCCCAGTTTTCATCCTGCTGGCTTTTGCCATGTTTATACCCAGCATCTCTGCCATCCAGATGGGGAAAAGCACATGTGACAGCATGTGTGTGTGATTTGGAGCAGCAGATGGGTGAGAATGACAAACTGTTGCCTGTGTAGGCACCTACCTAGAGATGACTCAGAGTCCTGCCTCTGTGTCTTGCTGTGCTGTTCCTGCTCTCCTCTGTGGGCTCCTGCATCCTCACCCCACAGGGACCCCCTGCAGCCATCCACATTTCAGTGCTGATGTCTATTTGTGATGTGCCTGGTGTCTAAGAAAGCACAGAGCATGTTAAAAAATCACGTAGGGCGAAAAGCAAGGTGGGGCTGACTTGATATTCCAGCTCTGCAGTAAAGGGACAACTCGCTCCAGTGTGGGGCTCTCACCTGGCATTTCGTGCCCTGCTCCAGTTGCCTTGCCCTGTTCTGATCTTGCTCTGGATGTGTTCTGCAGAAGGAGGAGGGTGGTGGGAGGTGAAGTGCACTGAGGCAGGAGAGGCTGGTGTTCCTGCCGTGCTCCTGCAGCTTTGGATATTCCCAGTGCTCAAGCATGGTGGGATCAGCTGGCACAGGCTGTGTCTGGAAGCGTGAGCCCAAGGGAATTGGTGCCACTTCCAGCAGCAGGGAAATGTATGGCCCAAAGGTGTTTGTGCATGGATTTCAACTGGACTGTCTTAAAATTAGGGTGGGAGAACCTGAAATGCGTGTATTTCCTTGAGCTAGGCCCTTTAGGGTCAGCAGGGTCACAAATGCTGTGGCCACGCATGCACGTGGACTTGCTAGGCTGGGAATGCACTTAGCACACGGTTTGGTGTGTAAAACCCAGAAATTCTGCACTTCTCTGGGTGTTAGTCCTGACAGCTCTGCTGTGGGGCCTGACCTGGGCTGTCAAAAGCAAAGCCCTGCTCTGCTCATTCCATAGAGCCAACGGAGAACCAAAGTTCTGGTCCCATAAATCCGAGGTAGGTAATCAAATCCTACTGCTGTCTGGCTGAAACACACATTCTGTGGCCAGGAATCTGCATGGAAACGTCAGTGGGAGATTCTTGTGAATTTTCTGTGTTGCAGTTGGCTTTTTTTTTTTTTTTTCCCTTTATTTTAAATCATGCAGCTGCAAGGATGAATAGAAAAGATCCCTGGTTTGCTGCTGGAGAGGGATCTGAGCCCCATGTGAGCTCCCTGCCGAGGACAGCTGGAGGAGATGGGAGAACTGGGCTGCTTGGGGATGGGGTGGGTGAAACGTGTCGTGCTGGAGGAAGATCACTGAGCTGATTTAATTAGTTCCGTTTCAGAGGATCCATTTCTGCTCGGGTCACTGCTACGTTCATCTATTTGCTTTTTTTTTCCCCCCTCTCAGCAATAGCCAAACGCAGGGTGATAATTAATTTGGCAGGTTGATTGAGATTGGGTGGCGGAGAGGGGAGTTTTCCTGGATGAGTGATGAAGCATCGCTGGTTGAGCTAAAAGTGAACAGTCTGAAATAGA
Organism: Onychostruthus taczanowskii; assembly: GCF_017590055.1. Taxonomy (NCBI): domain Eukaryota; kingdom Metazoa; phylum Chordata; class Aves; order Passeriformes; family Passeridae; genus Onychostruthus; species Onychostruthus taczanowskii. Next base: position 13,526,884 of record NW_024498685.1, read on the forward strand.
AAGTAGTTAGTATAAAATCCCCCCAAGGGTGTGTTTAAACTGAATGTACTTTGAGTTTTGACATTGAGGTTTTTTAGTAAGCTACCAGACCCTACAGTGTAATTTTAGGACATTTGCTAGCTGGGATCTAGCTGTTGAAATATCAGTGTTATTCTGCTTTGTGAAGCTTCAGGACCAGGAAAATGGGGTGTTAATGAAAGCAGTGGCTTGTTTGTGTGGATGTCAGGCTGAAACAAGCTTTGGCAGGGCAATGCTTTTTTCTTTTCCAGGGCACCCCTGGAAGCTGAGGCTTCACCTATCCAGACTCAGGTGCCCAGACTCAGGTGAGCTGTCTGCTTTGTGGGAGGCCAAATTCTCCTTATCTTAAGTTTTCATTGCTCTGTGGCAGCTGTCCCTCAGTGCTACCATTCAAGTTAATAATGTGTTTGAGTAAAATAATGTGTTTGAGTAAAAGGAGCTGCTGGAGCTGTGTTACATGGCTGCCTTTCTGCCTCACTCTGTTTTGGCCTCACCAGGGACCAATTCCTGTAGTCACCCTGTTTTGTGTTTCACACCAGATGGACACTAAGTTGCCATAGTACCATAAGCAAAGTTTTTTTTTTCTTTTTGGGAAAAGCTTCTGGTGTCACAAGGGACATGGTTTGGTCAGGCTGCTGGCTTTGCTGCTTACAGAATTCCCAGATTTGGGGCACAGTGGCACTGCCACCCTTGGTATCTCTGACCAAGCACTGGGAGTTTGGATGTTTTCTCTCTCAGGCTCTTCCCCTTCTCTGCTCTGCAGAGTTTGGAGCTGGCAGCTGTGACAAAATGCCATCCTGCGTGCACAGGGCAGTGCAGAGGTGACACCAACGAGTGACACATGTCCCTGTCCCTGCTGCAGTGGCTCACTTCCCTTGCTGGAACTGGAACCACTTCCAAAGGTTAAATGTCTGGTGAAACTTCCATGCTTACTCAGGCCTAAGGGCTTTTTTCTGCTGAGGCTGCCAGTAAGGATGTCAGTTTGGGGTTTTCTTTTGGTTGGTTTTGTTTTGTTTTTTTCCTGTGAGGTAGACATCTGCTGGGAATCGAGTTGGAAAATTCCCATTTTTATGCAAACTACCAGAGAATGGTCAGCTATTTAATAAATGAACTTGCTAAACTCATTGGGCTGATTTGCCTCCCTTATGAGCTATGTGTTCATATTGAGGGTGATCCACCTGAAATCGGAGCTTCACTGAAAAATCCCTGAAAACCTTTACCTGCTTTTCCAGTGGGTTTTTAATTGCTGTGCAAAAACACATTTCTGTGGGAGCAGAGACCCTTTTGTGCACTGGCAACTGGCCTCAAAGGGCATGCCTCACCTTGGAGGTCTGTGTTAGCAGCAAAAAGTGCAGATGAAGCCTCTGTGCCAGCCACCAGGATCTCTGAAAAGATGAAAAGTGAAAGAAAAGCTATGCACTAAAGAGAAAATAGCATTGGGAACGTACATTTCAGAGCAGATTGTTTTGTAGAAATCTTTAGACTCTTTAACAAAAGAAAAAAGGATTTCTGATACCTCAACATGATTTCAGACTTTTCTAACTCTGTCTTGCTGTCTGATTATCAAACTCGTGCCAGGCTTGGTATTGTGAATGGGATTCTTAATGCACAGTGAATGATTCCCAATGGGGAAGAAAAAGTAAATAAGCTTTCTGACTTTTCTAGGAACTTAATTGCAGCAGAATGGACTTGACTGGGTAGCTGTGGGTTCCAGGAACTTCGTGTGTGTACTGTGAATAGCAAGCAACATTTAAATAGTAATTCTTCTCCTTTTTATCAATATACTTTTGTTCTTTTGTTAATGTGCTGTTATGTTTAGCACTCTTGACGTTGCTGTGTTGCCCTGGCATTCTCACCACACTGAGAAATCTTCTCTAAGTGACTGTTGGTAAATTATCTCTGTGGTTAAGCTGCTTTTATCTCACCACATTTTCCTAAGGCTTTGGTTTTCATGACTATGCTCAGAATGGGAAAGTTGGAAAATTTTTCATATATGAAAAATATATGGACTATTTGGTGAACACTTTTACTTGTGTATTACTAGTCCACTAGATCAATATGCCTATTATTTATCTACCACATCAGTTCAAGGGGATAAGAAATCTGTTTGTGATCTTATCTACCACATCAGTTCAAGGGGATAAGAAATCTGTTTGTGATCTTTTTAATTGTTTTGCTCATTTTTTCTGAATTGAAATATCCAGATTAAGATCGTTAATTTAGGAAGCCTTTTTAAAAAAATCTGCAATACATCTGCAAGTAACTCTTTGAGGGGAATCCATCATTGAGGATCACTGAAGAATCATAATTGCTTCCAAAAAAAACAAAAAAGGGGCAAAACCCACCACCACCTCCTCCCTTCCACCCCCCACTCTCCTCAAAATCCGGTCTTTTCTCTATTTTACTACAGCTCTGCCTCCCAAACCTGTTCTTTAAAATCCTCCTTGATGTGTGAAGGATTAATAGAGACCTGAGAAATTCGGTGGTAGGAGTGAAAATAATAGAAACACGCATGGATTTGTTTTACTACTGTCATCTGTTTAAGCAGTTGTGACAAAAATTTGTATAAAACCAGATACAGGGTGTGGAGGTGGATATTCCTGTGCCTTTTCTTTTTCCCACCTACGTTTAGTTTAGTTTTTTTGGGTTGTTTTTTTTTTTTTAACTTCCCAGCGTCACTCTCCTCAAAATCAGGTCTTTTCTCTATTTTACTACAGCTACAGCTCTGCCTCCCAAACCTGTTGTTTAAAATCCTCCTTGATGTGTGAAGGATTAATAGAGACCTGAGAAATTCGGTGGTAGGAGTGAAAATAATAGAAACACGCATGGATTTGTTTTACTACTGTCATCTGTTTAAGCAGTTGTGACAAAAATTTGTATAAAACCAGATACAGGGTGTGGAGGTGGATATTCCTGTGCCTTTTCTTTTTCCCACCTACGTTTAGTTTATTTTTTTTGGGTTGTTTTTTTTTTTTTAACTTCCCAGCGGCTTCACATTCTCTGAAGTGAAACCTGCTCGTTTTCAGGGGTGCTGTGGAGCAAGGGGCCCACTGCTGTGTCACCCATCTCTGTGTCACCCATCTCTGTGTCACCCATCTCTGTGTCACCCATCTCTGTGTCACCCATCTCTGTGTCCCCCATCTCTGTGTCACCCATCTCTGTGTCACCCATCTCTGTGTCACCCTTCTCTGTGTCACCCTTCTCTGTGTCCCTCACCCACCCCGTAAGGAAGCCAGCACCCCTGCATCCTCCTTCCCTGAAGAAGTCAGCTGCAGTTTATTGAAATAAGAAGATTTCTGGAAATAAAAAGGTCGTTTGCTGCCATGAGGACCTCCTCCAAAATGCGGGCCCTTGCTGTGTGTCCCAGTGCCAGGATGAGCTCATTCCCCGGAGCCGAGTCCCTGCCGAAGCGCTCGGCGCGGTTTGCTCGCCGTGCCTTAGTGTCGGACAGTCCCTGCTGCTGCCTTTTGGGCTGTCCCCTGTGCTGCTGTGTCCCTGGGGCTCCCCTCAGCCTTGCTTCTCCCAGGCCTTGGATTCTGCGCTCCCTGCGGTGGCTCGTGGTCCTGCTCGCTGTCCCAGATGCTCTCTGCGGCCTCTGGCAGTGCCCTGGCTCCTTGCCTGGCCTCCCAGCCAGCTTCTCCTCCCAGCAGCTCCTTCCAGCACTTCCAGCTTCCCCGGGATAGCAGCTTGAGAGCACTCCATCCCCACATGGGTCTGAGCCTGCAGAGAAGACATTCCCTGCAGCTCCTCCCCAAACCCATCGCTGTGCCTCGGTGCGAGGTACCAGTGTTGATACCCTGCCTCTAGTTCAAAGCAATGCCAAGTTCCAAGTCTCATTTCTGCCTCTGCTGTGGTTTAAAAAGCTTATCTCTGCTTCCAGCTGCCCAGAAACCTTTGAAACAATGTCTTGGATTAGGAAGCAACTGAATGGCTCTTAAATGCTCACCCCCAATTTATTACTTTGGTTGGTTTATTGTGGTGAATTATTTTGTTTGGGGTTTTTGTTTGTTTGTTGGTTTGGGTTTGTTTGATTTTTTTTTTTTTTTTTTTTTTTTTAAAACCAGTCTTGGAACTAAGTCTGGCCCTGGTGATTTGCAGGGCTGGAAGATGTTGGGAGCATTTGGGTGGAGAGTTTCCTCTCCACAGTGGCCGTGATGCCACGAGCATGCAGCTCTGACATCGTGTGCTTTGTGCTGGCCCTGGGAGCTGGCCAGGGGCCGTGGAAAAGGGATTGTTTTTCCAAATATTGGAGGCCTTGGCTGTCTGTGTGTGATCACTCAGGGCATCTCTGGCACCTTGGGTGCCTCAGGGCAAGGTGCAGTTCTGCCATTCATTCGGTGCAGAAGGTGGGCAGAGCAGCCAGTTGCTCCCCTGTTACGTTATCAGCATCTGGCAGTGGTGAGTCTCAGCAGCTCCAGCCTGCTTGGCTACTCCTGCTGATGGTGTCCACACCAAAATTCCCTCCCTAAATCAATCGAGTCAGTAAATCATCTCATTTATCTTGATCACCGTGAAAATGCAGGGAACAGTCTATGGGATAGAAGGAATCCTACTCAAAATAGCATGTGCAAAAACACCCTGTTAGCTTCTGTGTGACCTGACTCCTGCGTGTTTGTAAAAATAAATGTTTCCTCTAATATGTAATCAAGGAAATAATTTGTGCTTTTTTTTTTTTTTTTTACCCAAAAAAGAACTTATCGGGAACATTTTGTGCCTACATGCTGGTAACAAACAGTTTCTTATTACCAGTGGAAATATGATCCTGACTGGAGCAAGGCTAATACCCACATTCAGAGAATATGGATCATACTGTGCCCCATTCAGCACGAGCTGTAAGGAGGCAGTGTCAGTCAGAGAGCTCAACAGTGAGACACTGGGTTTCACATCCTCAACGTGCCCATTCAACTAAATCTCTCCCAAAGAGGGGAGATGTTATGCTCATGTTTAAATAGAAGCTCTGCTATTTTGGTGGAGGTTGAAACCAGGTGCCAGCCTGATTGGGTACTCCTATCTTGCTCTTCTCAATGCTGATTGCCAAATATAAACAACTCTTAAAGCTGCTGGCTACCACCCAGCCCAAACTTCTTGGAATCTCATTGGTAATTCATTTTTACCGCTAGTAAATGTGCTAAATCCTTGCAGGGGTGGCAAAAAGGCCTTTTTGCAGGTTCTCAGCTGTTTGGGACAGCTCAGGCTGCCCTGTTCATGTATCACAGCCAGTTCAGTGGGAAATGTTGGATGCAAGTGCTTGGCTTCCAATCCCAGATGGAGCAGAGGAGCAATTTCTCTCAGATTCCTGTGCTTTGCCTTGTGTCCACCTTCCACTAGAGAGAGCAGGAGTCTTTTATGTTCCCTATAATGGGAATGAGGTATCCAGCCACAGTGTAAAGCTTTAAAATCCAAGGGAAGGAGCCAGTGAGCTGGGGCGAGGTTCTCACATGCATTTGGGCTATGTGATCTTGTTTCAGTCTTTTTGAATCCCATTTATTGTCTTTGGTGACTGCTGGCTGCTGTAGCTCACTTTTGTCATCACCATCTCGTTGTTTTTAGAACAGTAAAAGTGTTGTGTACGTGTAAATATGTGTCACAATAAAATTCCAGAGGAATAGACTATAAGCTGAATAGAATTAGAATAGACTTTGAATGGATTTAAAGAGTTTTATTAAACACTAAATGTAATTAATTCATTGATCCCCTTTAATACTTACAAGGAAAAGATCTGCTCATTCCCTCTAATGAAACTGTGCTGAGCTTAAACAATGCTTTAACAAGTCCATGTGGTTTCAAAATGCTGAGGATTCCCTTCCCTTTCAAAGAATATACATGGGACTGCTTGTATTTCAAATACTGGGGTTTTTTTCCTGACTTGTGCCCAGTGGGGGAGGTCCTTATAATAAGATTATGCCTTTTCTATTACTCTGACTCATTTTTGGGGTTGGTTCTTTCTGGTTGGCTTTGTTGGAGGTTTTTAATCTCATTTTTTCCCCAGCCATTGCATAGTTAGCAGTATTGCTGTTTCAAGAGTGCCAAAATTAAAACCCTGGTCCAGAAAAGATTGTATAAGGGAAAACAGGACTTACAAACAGCTGAAAAGGTTTAAATTGTCATACTTTACTTTGTCTTTTTTAGATTTACTTAGATCTTCTACAATCTGTGTGGGTCACATTTTCCTGCAGTTCTCTAATACTAAGGAGGCTAAGAATTATGGCTTATGAATTTTAATGAAAGTTGAAATCCTTATGTAATCATTTGCTGGGGCTTTAATTAAATAACCATATAGGAGGAGAACTGCATTTAGAGAGGCGAGGGCTGAAGATGCTAATTTTTAAATGGCTTTGTTCTACTTCAGTATGGATATCTCAGAAATCTGATGTAATCTAGAAAGTCCTTTATACCATTCCCTACTCCTCTGAAGGTATTGCTGCATTAGTGAACATAAGTTTTAAAACCACAAGCTGAGAAACCTGTGTTTATAGCAAAAACCTGAAGTTTAGAGCACAGTCCCCCACCCTAGACCTCCAAAAGGAGATGAGCCCTTTCGCTGCTCTTCTGTCTGTGGCTGGGATTTTGGTATTGGGGTCTTTTCCCAATTCTTTCCTGCTTCTTCTTGCACTGGCAGGGCTCACCCTCAGCTGGAATGGGGGAGTGTTTTCCCTGGAGAGCTGTCAGTCAGTTTTTAGGGTATCACCTACCAGCTGGTTTTAGCAAAGGCCACGGTTCTGTGCATTCCTGAACGTGCAAGGCTCGTTCTTGTTGCTAAAAGCTGCTTTCATCCGTGAGTATTAAAACTGCCAGAGATGGGTTTCCAGGACAGTTTCAGATGAAATGTAAAGTAGCTCCTTCTCTTCCAACAGAGACTGCATGCATATAAGCTGTGTGGGAGTTTGATTTCAGTTCTATCCCTCCTTTTCTGCTGCTGATACACGTAGCCTTAGTTGCCTGGTCAGTGAGAATAATAAATTTGATGCTCTGAGGCTGTTTATCATCACCGGACTAAATTGATTCCATAGAACTTTCAGAGGAGGTGGTGGGGTCTGGAGCAAACCCATCTGTTAGTGATAAACATAAATCCCCTTACTTCCAAATGCATTTTTATGTCAGTATCTCTGTTTGCATGCATGCACCAATTAAGCAGTATATTATTTTCTTTTTCCATGATTTCAGAAGGTTGACTCACTCAAGTGGATTTATGCACACGCTCTGTTTTCTCTGAGTGTAGTTGGATGGTTGTTTGGTTTGGGGTTTTTATTTCTGTGGAGGTTTTTTGTTTGGTTTTGGGCTTTGTTTTGCTTTTAATTCTGCTTTCTTCACTTTTCATTTCTATTCAGCTTGTGGAAATCATGATTTCTACCTCACAGAATAGTTCAGGCATTCTTTCCTCCTTTCCTGGGTATCATGCTCCATGACTTAGTGTTTGTCCATGAAAAGAAAATCAGGTTTAGAAGCTATTGAGCAGAGTGTGGCTTGTTGAGCTGAAGGGTGTCACACTGAGGCAATTGTCCCTGTGCAGAATGCTGGCCTGGCAGAGATTTTGTCATGACCTCTGGGGTGTTATTCTTTCTGTCTTCAAGCTTGAGGCCTTTTGGTTCAGTATTCTTCTAATTTCATTTCTCATTCCTTCACTCCTGTGTTAGTAGGGACCACCACATGCCAAGAACATTCTGGCATGAGATGAGCACGGCTTTTTAGATGACGAGGGAGAAATAGATTTTAAAGGCAAGTAAGATTTTATAACAGCAGTAGGAAAAGGTTGGTTTCATAGGTTGTGGGTTAGATATAACGCTTGAGAACAGCCTCAGTGTTTTAGCTGGGGACAGCCGCAGCCCGTGTCACTCAGGAGAACAGCCAGGCACAGGGACAGAACAGTGGTGTGGGTGGTGTTTCATGCTGGGGACAGCTGATCTGTCACAAAAATGCCAACGTGGCTAATTCCACCAAGGCATCCTTGTAGAGCAATTAAATTGAACGAGGGCTGTGTAAATTGCTATAAGGAGTTTGCTCATAAAATGGTGACATAATAAGGAAGGACTCTCTCTGTGTTGGTTCCAATGAATTTGGGACTTCTTCAATGATGGCTTTGTCTTCTGTGAGAGGAATGGAGCAAGGATGAGATGTTACAGCCTTTGGAGCCCCCAGGATTGCCCACACGTGTGGAGGGGCAGGATTAGAGGTGGGGAAACAAAAGATTCCTGCAGGCTGGGCAGGAGGAGCAGTGGTGCAGCAGGGCAGGAGTTGGCTGTGGGGATGAAAACTCCCTGTGGAGATGGGAAATACCAGGCAGGAATAAGGATCAGGATGGGCAAACTGTGCCTAGAGGTGAAGGAATGTTTAAAAGGACTTGATTTAGTGACAGGTAACCACCCTGGCTTTCCTGCACTGGGAGCATCCCTGCATATGGGAACAGTAATTCCAGGCCTGGCTGTGACTGCACCTCTCATTTTTGGTGGCAGTAAGAAAGAAACCTTTCACTTTTCAGTGAGCTATTGTGAGAAATTATATTTACTTTCAAAAAATTTAAAAAGGTTTATTAAAGCTTTATCAAAAATTACAACAGAATACCGAATAGAGAAAATAAACCAAATGCCATGAGCAAAGGATTTTCTCCACTATGTGCTCATCTACACAATGGATGTTCTGCTTTTTAACTCTTTGGCCTCTCTTAAAGTTTTGTCTATTGACTCTTTGCTGTCTAGTGGTGGAGATTACTTTCTGACATCTTGTTTGGAGGTCAGGTGTTGCTGTAGTAATGAGCTGACTTTCTTAAATGCCCCAGCTATCTCCTGAGAACAGTGTGAAGGGGGGGAACATAACTATAAATTTATAAAATTTCCCTTAGTACATACATAATATTTGTTCTTTAATTGTGAGAGCCAACTATTTCATTGCTCATTTATTACACCATGGGTTCAGTGAGGGCAGGAGCATGGAAAAACCTGGCAGGGGGATCTGATGCTTCCCTTGGGTTTGCAGCTGTGGTGTGTCTGTGGAGCCTGGAGAACCACAGTGGGCACAGCCAGGCTGGAACATTAATCCTTCTTTCTTCACTGTGAGGATTGCTTTTTGTGCTAATTCCACTGATATGAACCTGGAGGTAGAGATATCACCCTGAGAACTACCAGTGGTCAGACTCAAGCTAAATTAATTTTCTTTTAGCCAAATGAATTAACAAAGCAGGAGTTACTTGCTCCAAGGCACAGGGGCTAAGAAGTAAAACTCAAGAGGGTTTTTTGGTCCACAGAGGAAAGACAGAAGGAAGGTTCTGGCAGAGTTTCTTTGAAGCACATAACCTTTGGTAGGTACATCTCTTGGTAGTTTTTGCACACCAGTTATTTATTTAAAAAACATCAAAGGTGTGCTTCATGCAGTAATGGAGAACAAACAGGGAAACCCAGCAGAACCAGTGTTTCCACCATGGAAAATAGGAAAAAATGGCAGTAAAATGAGGGGGCCAGTCACAAGGCTGTATCAGGCAAAAAAATGTGACACTTCTGATTTTGAATGCCTATCTGCATGTGTGGTTTGTCTCCAGTCACAGAGGTAGATAGTTGTAAGTAATAACCTAAAAAGGAGCCCTTGGGAAAGAAAAGGATAAGCAGGATAAGTTAATGGAGAAGATGAAAAAAATTCTCATCATAGGAGACATATGTGGCTTTCCTGATTTTGCAAAGTAGTTTTAACCTCTTGTCCTGGGATGAGTGTTTTGAAAGCACGTTCTGCAGTAAGTGTGGGTTGTAAATCTCCTTGCCTACCTCTGAACTGGGAGAAGGCATTTCCTTTGGGAAAGAATGCTGGGAAAAATGAGCAAGAAAATGTTCATGGCTGTAAGTCAGTACATGTCACATTAACCCTCCTATCTTTCATTCACATATTTTTATATTTGAATTAAGCAATGCTTCTGTATGTAGGAGCAAACAATGCACAGAAGAAATCCCTGAGCAGATGTACAAAAACCCCCATAATTCAATGATGAAACAGCTTTAAAGCTGTTGCTAATTATCATGGCTGATATAAAATGTACATTGCTGATTAATCAAATATGCCCTGGTCTTGGTAATCTCGTTGCTGATGTATCAGCTTTCCTTTTGCCAGATCAGTATTAAACATTTGGCTGAAGCTGAATCTATGGCAGTGGGAATTTTATTGGCACAAGCAGAGCTGTGATGCCAGATGTATTTGGGTTCTGAATGCAAAGGTACAATGTTCCATGGCTTCATTGTGGAGCTAAAAGCTGTGTGAGATAAATCATAAAAGCAAACCTGCTTATTTCCAAGAAAAATGTGTAGTGGCTATAAAAGCATGAGTGTTTCAATTAAAACTAATGAGTGCAATTTATCACTTACCTCTGCTTTTCTTTGTTTTGCAGCTCATGGGGCATTCTGAATGGGATCACAAACGAGGACCCAGAGGCTCACAGGTCAGTTGCTCAGTATTTTGTGTTTGATTTTGGCTTTTGCTACATTTGAGGCATTCAAGCAAGTTTTCTGTCTGAGTTTGACAAAGTTGTTAATTTGGTTAATATTTGCAGGGTTTGCAGCAATGGAAAAAGGCATAAAACCATGACGGCTTTCATTAATATAATATTTGAGCTGTAATTCAAACAGTTGATCCAGACAGAGCTGAGTCATCCAACAGAAAGGTTTTTTCAGTAGCAGGAGGATGGATTAGATGTATGGAGAAAACATTTCTTGCTCAGCTCTCTCCATCAGGACATCAAAGCAATGCAATTTCAAACAGTGTGGGCATGTTTTGTTTGGTGGTTTGTTTTTTGGGTTTTTTTTTTTTTAACCTGAAAAGCTTGTCCAACTTAGGTGGCTCTCTCACCATGAATCCTTTCATTATTGACCCAGGTGTTAGAACTGTGTGGGGAGGTGCAGAGAAGCCACTGCTGTGCCTTGACCTGTCACTGGAAGGAAATTATGCCAGTAGTGTTAATGGGATCACAGTCCACTCCAAAATTACCTATACTAACTATCTCTTGTAATTACCTATTACAATTGCTGCAAACAAGAGATCATGACCAATATTGATGTTCAGGAATTTCCCTGCTGGGGTAAAATAGCTTTTCCCATCTCGTGTTGAAAGAACATAAATGCATTATTAGAGTTCCAGCCTTTTGTACTGGGTTTTAGTTCAGATGAAGGATTTTCAAAGGATGCTTGGTACAAATGACAGTCCAGAGGTGTCATAAAAGCATGAAAGGATCTATGGTAAGGTGGGAAAAGAAAACTGTAGAATCCTAGAACAGTTTTGGTTGGAGGGGACCTTGAAGATCACCCAGTTCCAACCCCTGCCATGGCAGGGACACCTTCCACTATCCCAGGATAAAGTGGATATCCTTATCCAACCTGGACAAGGATAAGTCCAGGTTGGACAAGGATATCCACTTTATCCTTGTGGATAGAGCCCTGTCCAGCCTGGCCTTGGGCACTGCCAGGGATCCAGGGGCAGCCACAGCTGCTCTGGGCACCCTGTGCCAGGGCCTGCCCACCCTCACAAAAATAATTTCTACCTAACATTTAATCTAAACTTACTCTCTGGCATTTTGAAGGCATTCCCCCTTGTTCTCTCACTACAGTTCCTGATGAAGAGTCCCAAAATGACCCAGCCTTTCTAATTACTGTGTGCTATCCTGTCTCCAGACACAAAAGCCAAGGAAGAAAAGTTTCATTAGAGAGAAGTAAATATGCCTCGGTTATTCCACTGTAGCTTCAGGTTCTCTCTTTCACATGACTCTGAAAATCTTCTAGATAGGAACAGCATTAAACCTAATTTAATTAAGTTCCTTGAAAGGTTAGGAGAAATTAAGGAAGTTCTGATTTTCGCAGAATAGAAAAATTTTTTTAAATCCTTTTGTGATTCACTTACATTGTTGCCAGTTTGTGTCCTTTAAAAAATGCACCTGTTGTAAAAAACAAGATCTTGCTGAAAAATTAAGGTGAGTGATGTTCTAAGTATACTTAAATACCTTAAAATCTAGGGAAAAAAAATGGAAGTGCAATCACTAGTTTACCATAATGTAGAACTAAAATCCACATATGAACTCCTGAAGTTATTCCATCAAGACTCATTTAAAAAGCTCTGATTCAGTGAAGGGGATTTTTTTTTTTTTAAGAGCTAGCAGGTTTTCTGTGGCATGTGTTGAAACATGAGGGGAAGCTACTCCAGTGCATGTCATCCTCCTTAATGGCCCACTTGGAAAACATGTTCCTTTTCTGCACGTAGGAGTGAAATGCAAAGTGCTGTACTTCCAGGTAGAGATGGATCTCAAATGAAATTCTCCGAGGCCCACGGGAATTTCTGTTTGCAGCAGTTTGTCTCGTGATAAGCATCTGCAATTCAACAGAATGTTAATGGCACGAGTGAAAAGGTGTCTTTACAATATTTAACTTGCTCCTGGCTTCTAGCATGACCGTCCCTGCAGTTCCCCTTTTGAGACTGCCCACATGTATGTGTATGTATGTTGTAGGGTTCCTTTTCTTTTAGAATAATTATACTATTAAAGCTGCTCTAATTAGATGGAATTATAGGTTGCCTTACAAAGAGCAGGGAGTTCCTGGCTACATACTTGTTCTTTTTTTTTTTTCCCCTTTCTTTTTTCATCCCTGAAGACAGCACTGCATGCTGTAAGTGCTTCGTGCTGGGAATTTATGGATTTGAAATGAAGCAGGAAGTGCAAAGTGAATTTCATTACATTTCATGCTTAATTTTAAAGATTAATACATGTTGGAATCAAGAATTTAGGCATGAAACTTCAAAATTGAGTTCCAAATTAAAGAAATTTCAACGTGCTTAGGAATATTTAATCCACCTAAAGAAATTTATCTCTATGCAATCTGTAGAACAACATCATGTGAGGGGAAAGTATCCATACACGTTAGTAATGTTGGCACGTGCCAAAGTGCGACTAGCAGAATTCATCCTTGGGGAAAAAATATGCAGATTGTCTTTTAGTTGTTCTGCTGGAACACGGTAGCTGGCAGTGCCGGGGTCTTTCAGGTGGGACACTCTGTGCACGCGTTCTGTGTGGGAGGCATTTGTTGCTCTGTCATCCAGACTTGTTTGGCTTGCTGGAGACGTAGGCGTAGCCCCAGAGCCAGTGAAATCCAGCAGCCCAGCTCTGTAGAAGCACGGTGATGGAGGGAGAAGCACGGGTCCAGCCTTTTTAATTCTCTTTAACCACGAAAGCTCTCGATTATACATCCGAGGTGCTGCGTTTTTACCCCCGCAGTTCCTAAGCAACAGCTATTTTCAGATTGAGCGCGTCTGGTGTTGTCTACCTACTCCAGGCTCCTTCCTGCGAGGTGGCTCGTGGCTGGAAGCCGAGCTGCTCTTGCTGTGCCTCTGCAAGGACGCAGATGCTTTAGAGGAAGGAGCAGCACAAGCTGGGCTCTGACCAGCCTCCACCTTGCAGCTCACAAAAACTCGCCTGCTTCGGGGAGCTCTGCCGCCTGCCATGAGGAGCAGGAGTCAGAACTAAGGTTCTCGCCGCTGGTTTGGGACAGAAGCCTTTTTTGTCGAGTCTGGCAAAGCCTCTAGAGCAGATTGAGGACGATGAGCCGGAAATCTCTGTACTTGCTGAAGCGCAGGTGGGAGTCGATTCCCGCCGGGGACCAGGTACTGTGCTCTGGGAATCTGTCGTGTCTCAGCGTGCCCTCAGTGCCACTGGAAAGAGAATTACAGTGACCTGGTGGGGCTCCAGGGGTTCTCTGAACACAGGGAGAGCCAGCTGCTCCTTATTTGTCCTTCCCAAGATGAGTGCTGGTAAAGCTGATTTTGCTTGTGGAGGTGGAGATGCCACGGGTGGCAGCCCACTGATGCAGAGGTATTTAACCAAAAAAAGTCTCCCTGTCTCACAAAGGAGACTTTTCTAAAGGCTTCCAGGAGAGTTTTAAACTGAGTATTAGAAGCTACGTTAAACCGAGTGGCTGAGGGGAATTGCAGCCTGCTGTTGATGGGTTGGTGCATGACTTTTTTGTGTTTTGTGTTTTACATATGTCTGTGTGTGTGTGTGAAGTCACTGAGGCACCGGCAGCACCTCAGCGTTTTCAGAGTCCTCCTGGTTGATGTGTCCTTCCAAGTGAGCTGACCAAGATGAGAGCAAAGCAGATGCAAACAGAACATATGTAAACATCTGCTGGGAAAAGCAAATACTGTCACCAGAAGCAGGAGTAAGATATGATGAATGGCAGTGTGATCAGTGTATTTCCTACTTCTTGCTCCAGGCACTTCAAGATTCTTTGATTTATTTTTTTTTTCAATGCTTAGCTTGGGATATACAGGTAATAAAAGAAATAATTACAGAAAAAATATTGGTGAGCTAACAGCTCAGCTCTCTTCTCAATCATAATTCCATCTCAGTTTTCCATTTATAAAACAGTTGACTATGAATGCTAGTCCTTATCTGTAGAAAAGAGACAGTTGTTTCACAGGAAGAAAAACAGAAATGCATCCCAGTTTTTGAGAAGCATCCTCCTGTGCATTTTTATTAAGAGGGAGAAGGGCAGGGAAGAGTACATACAATATTTTATGTTTAAAGATAAATCATTCCACTTGGAACTTTTAGAGATCTCAGACATATTAGCTGTCAAAAAAACCCCAAAAACCCATACTGTCACATTATAATTCACAATAAAACAATAAGGCAATGTTGATTAATACAGTTTTATTGTACTGAAAGGAATTTAATTGATCCAGATCAGTCCAGCATTCTTATATTCTCATAAATTTCTAGCATTTTTATATTCTCATAAATTTCCCAGGAAAAAAGGTATGAATTTATGCTCTGGTAGGAAGTGAATCACTTGATGTTGTTTCTGTTAAGAAGATGCAGAGACACTAAAGTTATTTCAAAGGAAAGCTGGTTTTCAGCCTTGCTTTTCCAGCATTTCCTTTGAATCACTCTAACCCTAATGTTGCATTGCATCATACATCCCATTGTAGCACAGTGTGTGGGAAAAATAAATATTTCTCACTTAGGCTTGGGGTGTGCTTGGCTGCACTGAGCTGGGCATCAGTTCCACCATCAGTCCCTCAAGCCCTCTGCAGGGTTTTAAAAGAGGAAAGGGAATTTCCCTGACCCATCTGCCACTCTGGGAGATTGAGACTCAGAAGGTGATGCTCGTAAATACAGTTTACTTGAGCACAGTGTGAGTCTGTGGGGGCTGGCTGAAGGAAAATGCAGTTACTGTGCAAGATGACAACCCCAAAGATGCAACTTCCTGAGTGCTTTAGGCTGATCTGTCCACAAATTATTGTACAAAAACATTATCTCTGCCTTTTGGTGCAAATCCATTCTTTAGCCCTTGAAGGGATGCAGTCTCTTACAGGGTTCTTACTCTGACCTTGACAAAATGACTTTATGCTGTGACAGGTAAGCAGTGCCATTGTAGGTTCCCTCTCTACTCAGAGTAAGATAAAAGGTATTTGTGTTAACAAATAATAAAACCTCTCCAAATGGGCTCTTTGCCACCTAAAATTAAAACAGAAACCAAACAGAAAAAACTAAAGGAAGGAAGTAAAATTAAACTGCAAAAGTGGGATATTTGGCTTGATCTTGTTCCTCGTGTAAAACGATGTGGCAGGTGTGACTTTTAAGAAAGTGGAAGCTGTGAGTCCACAGTAAGTTTTATACTCCATTTGAACAGATTTTCTGGGTTTTTTTAAGTGATTTTTATTCCTCATCTTGCATACTCTGCATGAAATCAAATGACACCCAGAACTGTTTAGGCAAGGACGAGCAGCCTGAGAAGTAAGGGTGGAGAAAAAGCCAAGAGTTTTTATGATGTCTGTAGACAATATAGTTGGAGGTTGTTGGTTTGGGGGTTTTTTTTGGAGCTAGGTTGTTACATAATTTTATTTTTGATCTTTTGAGCATTGTTTATGCTCTCAGACACGACATCACAGAGGTCTCCATGGTTTCCAGGCTCTGGTATGACAAAGGAATTTTCCGCTCATTGTTTTGTATTTTATGGGTGTGAAAGAGTGAGGAAAGTAGATTTAACTGGGAACCCTGAATTAGATCTCTTTGGGTTTGGTTGATGAAAAATGTCTGATATTCCTGTTCATTTTGATATGTGGAAGATACATCTTTATCCTGGGGGTGATTTGCTTGGGTAAATTTAAGCTAAATAGTGATAAACTAAATGCCATCTATTGGCCTCTATTTAACAAACTGTAATATTTCTTAGTTCTTTAATCTTGAATGGCTTTGTCAATAATTTCAGAAAGAATTACCTTTATATAACTAAGGAAAGAATTTGTGAGAGCTTTTCTTTCTTGTCCATCCAGCTATTTGATTGCTTCCAAGCCCTCCCTGAAGTTTCAGTGCAGAGGTTTGGGGAGTAATTCTCTGTTGGTTTAATTTGTTGTATGTGCCTGAAGATCTTGGTTTGAGGAATAAAAAATCCTAATTTTTTGTTCCTGAGAACTGCAACTGAGAATGCTTTCACTGAATGGATATGGATTTAAAATGTTGTGGTAGCCAGATGAGCCAGAGGTGTTAAATATTTGCTGTAATGCTGTTGAGTATTTCTACCTACCTGAAATTCCCCATAAATTTCATGAGCTGTAGCATTTGAGCACGAGTTGGTTTTGATGCAGGTCCTAAGACAGGAAAAATCTTCCCACATTATCCCATGATGGACATTTCTAATTGTATCATTGGTGATTGTGAACTTAAAAAACACTAACTGGATTTCCACAACGATGTAAGCAGAACATGACCAATAGTTACTATAGGGATTTATATACTTTATGGGTTTTTTAATATATTTATACTTTTTTTTTTTTTTTTAGCTGTGGATAGGTGAAAGGAATGTACTGTGCAGTTCAATAAAAGCAGTAATATTTTTTTTAGGTAGGAATTTCTGCTTACAGCAGTGTTGAGCAGTGGCAATGCATTCTGTAGGATTAGATTGGGATGGGTTAGTGTAAAACCCATGGAGTGATGCTTCCCTCACCTGCCAGTGATTTACAGCACAGCTTGCACGCACAGTGCAACATCCTGTTCCTGACCATGGATGTGGTGGAGGGGACAAACTTCCACAGGGTTTGTGGAAGGGTGCTCAGCAGCAAATGAACTCATCCTGACTGAGTCATAACTGCAAAATGATAAACCTAGGGATTTTCTGGGTTTCATGTAACATTACATCATGCAGCCTCTGTGTTCACTGTGTGCTCAGTACGAAGCAGGGTCCTGCTGGGACAGGTCACTGCAGTGATCCCTGTACCTAACCAAACCCTTCTGCTTTACCTGAAAACAGTCTACAATTAAAAAAAAAAATGAGGTTTCCTGTTAAGAATGTTTTTGTGGGTCTCCACAGTTCTTCACTGTTAATAAAACCTGACATTATCCTTTCATTCAGCAGGCAAGCTTTCAAAGCTTTATGGCAGAGCAGAGATTTGCAGGGTTTGGGATGTTATGAGAAAGAGGCCTCGTGGCAGGGTTGTGGGTTCACTGGAATATGGAGCTGGGGGAGGAGAGCTGCTTTGGCACGGCAGGAAAGGTGCAGAAAGCTGAGCTTGGGATTGAGAAATGACCTAGGAAATTCCTCCTTTCTAATGCAGCAGATGAGTGATGCAGGGCAGAAAGTGATCTCTCAGAAATAATCTGCCTCAGGTTTGTCCCTGCTTCTCTTGGAGTGAGGAGTTGAGGCACAGGCACTCTCTGGGACTGTGGGACCATTTCTTTTTGTCCTGCTGCTCTGAGGTGAGACAGGACCTGTCACTCTGGCAGTTGTGACCCAGATGATGTGGGCAAACCTCCTGCAACCTTCCACATCCATCACTCACCCCTGGGGTGGAGAAAAACCTTTTTGAAATGGTGTCAGCCACCCTGAGAATCCTCTCTGCTCTCAAATTCTCTGTCTGAAAATGACTGGCAGGGGGACAGGAGTGGATTGGAAGCTCAGTAATGGCTTTCACTCTGTCATGTCACTGTTCTTCATGCCTAAGCAGGAGCTCAACACAGATTTCCAGAAATGTTGCCATTCTTCTTCAAAACCCTCCTCCACCTTTATTCCTCCCAGGTTTGCAGTGCAAGTCCAGCTGTGGGACAGAGAAGCCTGCTCACAACACTCAGATTGTGTTTTACTTTATTCAGTCAGCCAGTTCCAGTTTAGGAAGGTTGCAGTTTGTAGGATCATAGCCACGCTGCAGATCAGTGCAGTTTGGGAAAGGAATCAGTACCAAAATGCACACAGGAGTGGGAAATACGTGCTGGTGAAATGCCTCCTTGAAGAAGCAGCATGGTAGGAGTACAAGAAGTTTGGCACGGTGCCATTTGTCTCGGTATTTTGAAAAGCAGAGATAGTGGCAGAAGCTGATAATTGTCCTTTTTTTTCCCCTTTTTTTTTTTTTATTCTTTCTTCCCCAAGCTTTTCCTCAGGCTGGGGAGTGCATGTCCACTGGTGTGGTGCAGATATGGATTGCCTGTGGCAATTGCATTGAGAAGATGGGATTGTGAACTGTCATCATTCAGAGCACAGGAAGGAGATTTCTTTTCTATCCGGGGTGATCAGATTCCTGAAACACCCCTTAATCTGCCTGCATTTTGCTCTCTCTCTGGCAGTTTTCATAATTTGGTTTTCAGCAGTTTTCATAATTTTGTTAACTCGTTTGTTTTCAAAACCCTGATTTTTAAATGGTATGATTTTCTGACTAAAGCTTACATTTCCCAGTTACCTTTTATACATTTAGGTCTTCAGGTTAAGAGATTTGGTTCATGTGCTTTTTTAGGGGGTTGGAGTTTTTATGTTGGTGTGGGTTTGTGGGGGTTTTGTAAGTTCAGTTTTGAAAAAGTTTAAAGCAACTGCAAACAGGGTCTTAGGAAGGGAGGGATGGCTAAATTAATCATGACTGATACAGTCAGATGCTTTGTAATGACAAAAAACCACATCCCACATTAAAATTAGGTACCACTGGAGGTTTTGTGATGATAGAAAACTAGATTTTAGCTCCTGACAACTGTGCAGAGCTGAGAGTTGTGCCACAAGGTGTTCTTTTCGTTTCCAATAACACCTTAAATTTCACTTACCACGTATGTGCCTTCCAGGTATTTGTCACCTTCCCAAGCACATTTTTTTACACAATCTTTGCAAAATTTTAGCTTCCTCTATTCAGAGATGATCCCAATTATGGAATGAATGTGATTAATGTATTTCATTTTTTACTGAGCAGGGCTTATTTGTAGTTCTCAGCAAGGGTGCTTCCACTGGCTTGTTAATAGTAGCATCTCTGGGGGATGTGGGCTGCCCTAACCTTCCTTACTGAGTTTCCACAATGCCATTGTTGTTGGAAGATGTCTTCGTTAATGAGGACAAAATGAACTGGCTGACTTCCCTCTGTAAAGGAAACCTCATTTTAAAAGCATTTTTATTACTGCTGGTTTGTTTTGGGTTTTTTTTCCCCCCTGAGTTTTGTGTCCATACTGGGGCAGATATGTATGCTTTAACTGCTGCTCTCTGGGATACTTTTAAAGAATAAGTAAGTGAAAGTATTTCCTATTGTTCCTTCCTTGTAAGAAAACATGCTGAATTCTCTAGTAGCTCATTTTATGAGTTCCCCAGTGGAAAGGCTCACAGCTGATCAGCTCTGCTCTCAACAGCAGATGTTCTTTTTCTTGACTTCAGTAGTAAGCTATAATTTTGTTCTATGTCTGACGGATCAGTGCTCAAAATTTCAAAATGAGTTATTGGAGCAGCCTCCTGAGATTTTTGAATAAGCTAGAGCCTGGAGTAAATCTTAAAGTCAAGTCATAAAAAAGAAAATTTCATGTCAGGTTGGATTTTAGAGATCAAAGGTTCGTTGTGTAATGGCTCTGCATTGCTCCATTTTCAATTCCTGAATAACCTTGAATGTGACAAGAGCAGTATGAATTCTCACAGTCCATGAAGGAAGGCTGGAGATCATAAGGTATTGACTCTGGAGTTCATAATCATTAAGTTGCTGGCCTTTATGCAGGGCTAGAAAAGCTGCTGGTTATGGTGAATAGACAAGCCCTTAGAGGAGAGATAGAGGAATCAATTAGGGAACAGCAAAAAAGTACAAAAACCCCAACATTAAGCACGAGAAAAGGTGTCTTTGTTAATAACCTGGATGCTGGACAGACTGCACCCTTAGGAAAGGTGCAGGTGATACAGGACTGGGGGTGGTGGTGCTGCCATTTAGAGGGACAGCTGGAGAAGGGGACCAAGAGGAACTTTATTCAGCCCAACACAAGGGGAGAAGGTCCTGCCACACCTCAGGAGACACAGCTGCAGGCTCCAGCACTGACAAGGAGCTGGCTGGCTGGGGAAAAGGACCTTGGGGGTCCTGGTGGACACCAAGAATGTCCTTATGGCAAAGAAAGCCACCAGCTTGGCGCTGGGCTGCGCTGGGAATTGCCAGCAGGTTGAGGGATGGGATCCTTTGGTTCAGCTCAGCACCAGAGAGGCACATCTGGAGTGCTGGGCACAGCTGTGTGCTCTGCAGAACGAGACACAGAAATACTGCAGCGTGTCCAAAACAGGAGTGCAGAAGGGATGAAGGGGCTGGAGCATCTGTGCTGCGAGGGGAGGCTGAAAGAGCTGGGACTGTTCAGCCTTGAAAAGAGAGGGCTCAAGAGGACCTTGTGAATGTGTGTGAATACTGGTGTGAGAGTGAAGGAGATGGAGCCAGGCTCTTTTCAGGGGTGCCACTGGATCAGAACCAGTGGGTACAAGCTAAAATACAGGAATTCCTGTTTAAAAATAGGCAGGAACTTGTTTAATCTAAGAGTGGCCAAGCACTGGTCACGTGGAAAGGTTATGGAGCCTTCATCCTTGGAGATACTCTTTGTTTTCCCCCTGCACCTCCCCTCACAAACACACAGAATTCATGAGGAGGCAAAAAAAGCTTTAGATGGAAAAGTGAAGCCAGGAAAAAAAACCTTTCCAAGCAGAGCTGGGGCTATATTAAAAATCAGCTACCAAGGTAGTGATTTAAAACATGTAATCCCTTTTCAGACTACATGGATAGTACTTTGGTAGAAATCCAGATAGCCTTTTTGTTTTGTAACTTTGCTTCTGAAACACAAGAGCTCACTTCTCTAAAAATGAGGAAAATATCATTGTTAATACTGTCTATTCTGGTATCTGAGGAAAAAAAATCAGAGATTTTCTGTCATGTACACTTTTGAAAGTTTATATGCTGGTCTGGTATACATGCCCTTGGCTTCAGAACAAACCCCATGCATTTAGCATTTTCATTTTCCAGGATAGGGGGACCTGAATCTTCAAAGTTAGGTGATGGATATGAACAGAAATGTGGAATGGCAATAAGCTTTTGTGTCATATTACCATGGACGAGTTTTTATAGGTGTCTAAAAATAATAACTCTGTGCATATTGAGATTGTGTTTTAGGACTCCTGGAGGGCTTCATGTGCTTGCTTCTTTTAAATTAACAGTTGGAGTGGAGTGAACAATCTGCAAATAATTATTTTAGATTAAATTCTTCATTAAAATGCAGAATAGGAGGGGGGCTTAGCTGACAAGAGAAGCTGCAGTACTGCTTTCTATTCCTTACAACTCTGTGGGATGTGAAAGTGATGAACAGCTGAAGCCAATGATTAGAATCTTCAAGGATCAACGTTGCCTTTGAGACAGCTCTGTCTCAGGATGGTGATTTTGCTGGGATTATGATGTGGCTGCATTTTCATCACAGAAACAGCCCCTGGACAAAATCACCCCGTAGGTTTTGGCTCGTTTCCACCCAGATAGGAGTTGTTAAAATGCACGATTGTACGCCTGGCTCCTGTGTGGAGCTGCCAGCTCCTGTCTTACAAACAGACACCAGGTTTGGGTTTTGAGCTACTGCTGAAGCAGTAATTGCTGATGGAGGCTGCTTGGTGTGGGTGGGGAGCAGAACAAGGGGTGTCCTCCACCAAAGGACGCTGGACAGTGTGACAGTGGATCTACATCTCACTGGTGATGAGCTCCCCCAGCACGTTTGGGCTCATGCTGAGCAGTGCACATTTTCTCCTGAGGATCAAGTGAAGCGTGGAAGGAGGAGGAAAAGCCAAAGCTGAAATGGAAGTGCTTTGAGTGGTGTGAACGTGTAAGGCACGCTGATGTATCCTGCACCACTCACAGAGTAAATCTCTTCATCTCTTGATGTGGGGTATCCCATTTTTGGCTTTGGGGCTGCATAGACAGCACCTTTCTTTCAAGATTCTGGTGCTGTTTCTCCACCTCCCTCCCCAGTCTTAAAGTTGGGAAGACGAGAGTGGAAAAGTTATGCAACTGGGCACTGGATTCCTGAGATGCTCAAGGTTCTATTTTTGTTGCTACAGGCCTTTGAAAAAATGCACTTCCAATATTTTGTTTTGGAATTATTGCTGGAGTTCTGAAGTCCAGGAATTTTTAGCAAGTCCTCACCATAGGAGCAGAAAGAAACAAATCCAAGATATTTTAATATGGCACACAGAGTTCTGTTTTTGCCAAAAGGAAGTGCTCTGCTTAAATGTCAAGACAATGTTAGCAACAACTGACCCAAGAGAAACGAGCTGGGGCTCCCAGTCCAGTTTCTAATGGTTGAGTGTCTTTCACTGAAAATTCTACCTCAGTTTTTTAGTGCTTGGGAGGTGTTTGTGGATGTGGAATCTGCACTCTGCTTGTTTCCTCAAGTCAGGCTTTTCAGAGTCCTTGTAGCAGGGTAGATGAACCTTTCTTTCTTGGTCAGTGTGTCTCCTGTGTGCTCTCGAAGGAACCACTTGAGGTGGCAGTCACATCAAGGCACAGAACAATTTCTGGGTCAGCCTTTTCTCCTGGTGGTATTTCAGAGTGCACCTCTTATTTCTCTTTAATTAGAGATTGCTGTCTCTTGATATCAACTGCCTTTACTAGGGAAATAATTAGGCAGCACTATTTTAACTGATGAAATTATTCCCATTATCTCATTTCATCTCCCCTGGAGGAAGGTTCTCTGTGTTTCTTTCATTTGCCTGATCACCCCTCCTACTATGAAGCCAACTACTTAGATCTGTCCCATTCATTCTGTTGGAGTAACATGTTGGAGTAACATGTCAAATGTTGGAGTAACATGTCAGAATACTTTTTTGGCCATTGCCTCGAAACTGGAATTTACTTTAGCCCTGCCTGTAAGTTTCTCTTACTGCCATAACATTTTCTATGCTTGTTGATCGTGGCTCTGGTTTAGATGCAATTTTTTCAGCTCTGTCATATGATTGTTATTCTTCCAGATAATTCTTCAGAGTCCCCAGCTTGACTGCTTACTTCATTTCAGTTGTAATGCCTGCCTAGTCCTTTATGGATATTGCTGGGTTCTCTATCCAGAGTGGCATTCCAGACATGTTTTTAGTAACTGATCTTCACCTCCACATTTGATGATATTTCTTCTGTATTAGGGCCTGTGTCCCCCTTCTTTTTTCTTTTTTTTCTTAAGAAAAGTTGAAATGCCTCTTTTTTGCAGTAATTAGAAGCCTAGTTAGTATATAGTGTGTGCCTGGGAGAGCACTGACAGATAAGGATCAAGGGCTGTACCAGGGCAGGAAGCTTTCACTTCCCACCTTTGCCCTGGACACCAGGGAGGCAGCAGACTTCTCTAAGAAGTGTCTTCTGTTCCTTCTGTGACAGTAACACATCTTCTCTTCATTGTGGAAGCAATTTTGATGAAGGGCATGGGCCACCTTAGCCTTGGTGACACCTCCCAGCTGGATGAGCCATCACTCCTGTTGCACCTGCATCAATTCCTGATCTGTGTTCCCTCACTGGCTGCTGAACATGATCCTGACCATCTGAAATGCAGAATTTTTGAACTTGGGCTGGTTCTTGTTGCTAGTCTCCAGGAGTACAACCTTTAGCTTCTCTACCGATTTTTTTTCTGTTTCATGAGACCAACCTGGTCTTGGAGAAGCTCAAAAACTGATCCCTGCACATTGGGGAATCCACCAGGATATATCAGAATTTTTGTCACTGACTTCCTCAGTGGCAGCAGCAGCCAGACTAACACCTGGTGCAGGTAACAGAAACACCACAAGGGTGGAAAAGCAGCCTGAGGATGGCAGTGGAGAAGAGGACAAGGGGACTGACCCTGAGTCTGTCTCTGCTGTCTGGAGAGCTGTAGTGACAGCAGTGCATGTCATTCAGCTGCACAGAGGTGACATTCTTGAGGGTCTAGTGACAGAAATGTGCAGTCTGAACCTGCTGCGTGTGGTGTGTTTGAGGAACAAACAGCAAGGCAGAGGTTGAGCAAAATATATTTAGTGAGAAATTTGCATCGTGGATGGATGGTGAAAAACTATAGCATTCTTGGAAAATTGCAGAGCAAGAATTCTTAAATTAGGCTTAGAGTGCTCTCTATATATGTTCTGTATAGAATATCTATAATGATGATATGTGCATATATAGATCCTAGCTAGCAAATAAAAATGGAGTATAAAAATGGCAAAACTGAAAAAGAGGCATTGTGCTTACTATATTTGTGCTTTATGATTTAATTTAGGAGAAAAAGGGAGGAGGAACAATTCCAGTTTTAGAGAACAAGAACTGAGTTTCCATGACCTTTTTCCCTCCTGAAGTTGTATTTAATTCAGCTATTTGGAAAAGTAGTTGAAGAAAAAGACAGGAGGAATATTCCATCTTGCACAAACATGGACAGAAAACAGAAGCCTCCTCCAGGCAAATAGTCTCAAGAGATGGAGTAAATTGCCAGTCATCCATCTCTCTTTCCTGGATTACCTGATGTATTGGAGCAGTTAGAGAGGAATCCACTGCTTAAGTGCAATCAATAATTTGCTTTTATTGCTTTATTTTTCTTATTACAACTTTGAGGTCATGGTTGTAGTCAGGAGCTTACGCCGACACTTTGCTGAGATGTGCTTTCTTTTCAAATCTAGTGTTTGAAGGGAGGGCAAGGAACACTTTCAGCTGAATGGCAGAAACGATGACTGAAGTCCAATAATTGTAATGCCTTTTAACCCAAACCAAAAGATGAAGCTGCATTAGGAAGTGTTTCCCACCAAACCGTGTTTGCTGGTTTGGGAGCTGGCCATGCTGGACACAAAGTCCTGCTTTTGGCAGAGATTCTCCAAGGCATTTCTGGCAGAGGCTCAGCAGGAGAGTGGCAGTGTTGGAGGCTTCTGATGTGGAATGACTTAACCTTGTGACAACCCATAACATGCACTTTAAGTGTCTAGCAAAGGGATGGGATCTCAGGTCCTTTCTCAGATGCAAAGGTTATCCCATACTGTGGGACAAATCTAGCAGTTGGGTGCAGCTTCTTTTTATTTCTGCTCTTCTCTCAAGATGGAGTTTGTTCAGAGTTGCTTTTTTTTTTTTTTTTCTGAGTAATGTTTAAATAATATATTTTTCATAGGTATATGGACAGACTGTATGGGGAGGTGGGAGGGAGGTGGGTGTCTGCTGCATTTAAAAGCTGTCTTATGTAATGCAAAAAAAAAATTAAAACGTGGGGAAATGTATCATGTCTTTGTTACAAAAATTTTATCTGCTGTTGTTTGGATCTGATGTATCAGGAAAATGTGCTCTGGAGAACAAATTAGAGGTTTGGTGCTTGTGCTGGGCTGTTTTGTTCTAGGACTGGTCTTGGAAAAAGCAGAAGCAGCATCATTGCAGAGCCTGTATTTTCAGCTTTGGAAATTACTTCCTGGCCATGAAACATGTCTGCACTGTTGGATTTTGAAACCAGTTCTTATTTTTTTGCTCTCTCTCTGATAATTAATCTTGTGGAGAAGTGCATGCATGTCTGCAGCTCCAGCTCTCCTGGCTCTTCTGCAATCTGCAGAAGTTTTGTCCAGGTTTGAGGAATTTTCAGAGGAGTAATGATTTCTTGGATTTTTTTTACTTTAAGTGATTCATTTTCTGTCAGTTGAACAATTTTATTATCTTTTAAAAGGAAAGGCAGAAAGTATAAATCCTAGGAAAGAGCAGCTGTTCCCTTTTGGGGCACAAAGTACTGATGAAGGAACAGTGTTCCTCATGTAAATAAACACCATCATTTAGGTTCCAGTGGCTTGCAGTTACAGCTTAAATGGGATGCTCTACAGGCAAAAATCTAATTAAACCTGCAGTGCTCCTCGTGTAAATAAACACTATCATTTAGGTTCCAGTGGCTTGCAGTTACAGCTTAAATGGGATGCTCTACAGGCAAAAATCTAATTAAACCTAATTAGTCAGTAATTTATGTTTCACATCCTATATAGCTATAATCCCTGTCACCACTGGAAATCCACGAAGAGCTGGACAACAGAGGGGGAAAGCACTGGCCTCATACTGAAGCCATTCCCTCTCTGCTTCTGAGGTCATGCCAAGCATCCCCCCTCATGAAAACTGATGGTCATCTAAAGAAGTTTGGCCAGAGTTAACCCATTTTTGTCTTTTATTTTGCTGTCAGCCTTGGCTGAGAGTGGCCAGGAAGTTTCAGCTGTTTCAGGAGAAGGTATCTGGGTGGTGACAGCAATAGGGGTACCACATGGTGAACTTGATTTTGCTAAAATGCTGCCAATGCATAAACAGGGAAGGTGATATGCCAAACATTTTGTATTTCTTACTCTTAGTAACTGGTGTTTCCAGCCAAGAATACCTAGTTGATACATGAGCCCATTTGGGTAATTTTTTTTAGCTGCCGTGCCTTGTAGTTTGACATATGTGGGAACATACAGTACTTCCAAGGGTGCTCATTAATTGTGGATTAGCACATATTTGTAATTATTGTCTTAATTACTTCCTTGGTTGAATGTAAAATAAATAACATACATGGTAGCATTCATGTAAAATACATGAATCAAAGAACAGGATCGTAGGATCTTTGGGAAGAAGCTTGTCACTTCCCAGCAGGAGGACAACTAAAAGAATAAATTCTTTTTCTTTGATACAGACACATCATTACTTGATGCTACAGTATTTCCTTAGACATTCCCACTGAAATTAGATTTCCTTTGACATTCCCACTGAAATCAGATCACCTTCCCTCCCTCTGTTTTCTGATAAAATTTGTAAAATTACATTACATTGAAAAGAACAAGAGGAACATGTGACCACAGCAAAGAGGCAAAACCGATTTCAAAGCAGATAATATCTTTTGTGCTGCTTAAATGCTGCTGGGCTCCATAGGAGCCCATTATTGGATACAGTCTAAGTCTTCTTATCTAAATTATTTTATTAGAAATAGGAACAAAATATTTTTTAACTGCTTTCAAAGAGAAGTTGTGGTCTGATAGAGGTTCTGAATTCTTAGACATACTCTGTTGTTGTGGGGTGTGCTGGTTTTTGGGGGAGGTAGCAGGGGGCATTGGAAAGGTTTCCAGAATAGAATAGATGCAGTATAGAAGAATCCATTTCTTTGCCTCAGTTTTAATCTCTTCCACTTCTGATTTGCTTAGATTCTAAATGACTCTGACTAGTCAGCTACTTGAGTTTTGGGGTTGATGGTGTTTCAGGGTTATTTTTTTATTAAAGAACTCCAAACAGTGTCAAGTTTTACAGTGAGTGCAACTAAAGAATGTAGGCAAAAGGTGCAAAACAAATGTTTTTGGCACGCTCTTAATTTTAAGATTAAAGGGCTCTTGTGTGTTGTTTCCTTCCTGACTTAGCAAGCTCAACCTGTTTTGGGAAGTATTGATTTTGACAGCACACTTGTGCAGACACAAGTGAATTGGCTTTGGTATTGGGAGCAGTTCATCCTGTACTGAATCAGATATCCTCAATAACATATCCAATTTTTGAGCTCACCTGGCTTGTGTGCTTCCAGCAGTGAAGAGATCTTCCCTGCTTAGCTTTGGTGTCTCTGTGCTTCACTACATCACTCCATAAGCATCACTGTGAAGGCATCCAGCCTTTTATGTCAAGTGTCAGTGGACTTGATCTCTATCTGCTCAGCTATTTACTTGCCTTTTGTGTTTTCATTTTTCCCCCCTCCACGTATGAGACACTTGGAAAAGGATTAGCAACACACATGTGAGGAATACATGGGCAGTAGATACAGTTCATAGAAAACAGACCAAATTCTGTCTCAAAAGCAAACAAAACACCCATCCCAACAGAGCTGTGAGGAAGCTGCACATCCCTAAACACTGTGCAGAAAAGGGCAGGGGGCAGATTGCTTCCCTGCTGTCCTGAGCACCACCTAAACATCAGCTCAGCTCACAGGAGCGATGCTTCCTTCCAAAGTGTTCCTGGCCCAGCTCTGCCTTCTCCTCCTGCTCTCTTCTATGGACACAAAAAGCCTTCTGAAGGAGGGAAGCAGATTTAATCCTACCCATAAACTCTTCCCAGCACTGCCTCCGTAGCCAGCTGCAGGGTGTTCATCAGGGATGAAGCTGTGGGAGCAGAAAGAAAGCTGCCTTTCATTTACCAGGCTCATATGACGCAGCAAGATGTCAGGAAAATCATTCAAAATCTGCTAGCTGACCAGAGCTGCTGAGTTTTTAGCAAAGTAGGAATGGTATGATGTTGTTCTGGCACTGCTCCTTTCCCCTGGTAGATGTGCTGTAACCCTTTTTGGAAAGTGTGTGTGTTTTGCATGTCAATGTGCTAATCAAGTTTTAGGTAAATGGAGACACAAAAGACTTAGTCATTGCTTCAGTACCTGTCTCAAAAAGCTCGTTTCCAGCTGCATGCACAAACACTTTGCTTGTACATAAATCCCCTTTCTGTAACAGAATTTGTGAAGCACAAAATAATTTTCCCTGGGATGGTTGTTTGGATTCTTTTTTCCCTGTATTATTTCAGAGGGGGAGAAGTGCCAAAGAGTTTGTGTGCCTGGATGTGTATGAGTCAGTGACTGAATTCATGTTTTATTCATCCCTTGGTTTTCAGACTGGGGGTACTGTGGCACCCAGCAGGCATGACTCAGGTGAATCTGTGCCACTCTCCAAGTACTCTAACCTTTTTTGCTTTGCTTCACACCAAACCTTTGTCCCATTTGTCTGTGGTTCATTCTGAAGCTGTTTGGTTTTTAGAACGTTTAAGCTATTTGCTGACCTTCCTGCCTCCAAGAAAAAAAAAAAAAACAACTAAAGAAAAACCCCAACCAGATCCCCCTCCCACCCCCCAACACTGAACTAGAAAAGGGACCAAGAAGGAGATAATCCTGAGAGGGGACACACTGCTTTGCAGAGGAAACTGTATAGAAAAGGAAGAGCAAAATTTGGAAAAAAAAGGTGGTATCTCCCTGTCTCTCTTTTTTCTGCCAGTTCAGGATTGATCTGTGTGGGTTCTCCTGTGTCACTCTCCAGTCAGACAGCAGTGGAAGTGAGCGGTGCTGCTGTCAGATGTCTTCCACCCCCTTCTTATTCTCTTACATTGAATTTAAATATTTTGAAAGTTAATACACTTAAATTCACATACAGAGATTTTAACAAGAAACCCAGGTTTGTGGGTTTCAGTGTAAACCATTAGAATGCCAAGTAACTGAGGTTAAATTTTTGAATGGCTGTTTATGCCAACAGTTTATAAGAGGGGAGGAAATAAACCTTTCTGAGCAGCTTTCCTAACAGAAAGTGTGACTTAAGCCAACAGAAATGTGCAAATACATAGCTTAGTGCCAAACCTGCCTGACATGAATTGGATTTATTATACACCAGGCAGAAAGAAATTCAAACACTCCAGGCCACATTCTGTGCTGAGATTTGAGTAGGGGGGTGTTGTGTACAATCCGTGTCAGATAAACTGCTTGGGAAATTAAACTTTGAAAGCACCCCCCCCACCTGTGACATTTTTTGCTGTCAGGCTCATGTGATTGCCTGCCCTTAGAGTGTGGGTGAACTTTGTGAACCCTGACATTGCAACTCTGCTCAGTGTCACAGCTACAGTGCCTCAAGCTCATGGCAAAACCAACATCCCACCGGAAACAGCTTCGCTTTGAAGTTCACAAGCTTGCTCTAGTCTTGGTTTTAAAAGAGCAGTATCATATATCAAATACACTGAAAAGTTATTTCAAGCTGCTTTCCTATGATAAAGCACTATGGTTTGGCCACTGCTGTAAGTGCAGATGTATTCATTGCATTCCAGGCTTTGCCAGCACTTTATTTTATTTATGGCTTGCTCCATTCTGCTTTATTTTTAATAAGTGTTGCTAAAATCTGTCACATTGCTCCATGCTAAAGACTTCAACGCAGTGATAAATTAAATTTAAAACTTTTCACAATGATGTATGTGCTACATTGGATGGCACAGGGTGAGGAGTTTTAGAAAGAATTTAAGATGGGACTTCTGAATTGGTTTTGATGATACAGTTTATTTTTCTTATCTTTTGCATAAGCATGAAGGGTGCATTTGGCTCCCGTCATTACAGTATAGCTGAGAAGGTTCTAAAATCCTCAGTTATAAGACTTTTTAAAGATTTATTAATTAATAAAACATTGCTAACAAGGATATTTATGGTTTTGACTTAATCTTTAAATATTTTGTCTTATAGACTTATACTTCAGTGTAAGATTTCTTAATCATGTTATGACATACAAACCTACAGTACTACATTCTAAACTCCTTGTTTACTTCTATAGCTATTTTTATTTTATATCTTAA
Source organism: Onychostruthus taczanowskii (assembly GCF_017590055.1). Classification (NCBI taxonomy): domain Eukaryota; kingdom Metazoa; phylum Chordata; class Aves; order Passeriformes; family Passeridae; genus Onychostruthus; species Onychostruthus taczanowskii. The sequence continues at coordinate 13,557,424 of NW_024498685.1, forward strand.
ACTCTAAAACTCTAAACTTCCTTCTACTTAATGCATCTCTGCTTTAAACTGTAAATCCACATTCTTGCTTCTAACACTTAAGTTTAGAAGCCTTTTCCAAAGTCTCAGATGAAATCCTATGTTTCATTCTAAGCTTTAGCTTACAAGCCCAAAGTTCTGAGAATTGCTCACATTTCAGATTCCAGCAGCACGGCAGAGAACTCGGGGGTTAGCAAAAAGGCAGCTTCACAAATGTGAATTAGCTGCCCCGTGTCAGAAATCGTTTTCTCCTGACGAAATCAGAAAGCAGAAGCGGTAAATGCAAGTCCAGCATTTCTGTGCATCATCTGGCACTGGGTGCACTGGCAGGGCTCAGCTTGCAGTGGCCCCAGTTGGTGAGATGCTGGACTGTGAGCACACTTGCAGTTTGTAGTCGTCCTGTGGCTTCCTGTGGTTCCCCATCTCCCTTGAAATCCCTTCTGTCTTCTTGTGGTGACAGTGAGAACGTGGCTTGAGTACATTCTCTCAAAATAATTATAATTGCACACACCTCTGCTTGGGTTCTGAAGGCTACTGTAAAGGTAGTAAAGGACCCTAGTTTGGGAAACAAATTTGGCCATACCATTATGAAGAAACAGTACTGAAGTGAACACCTGCTTAACTTGCTTGATGGGAACCTAAGTTTCTAATTTTTTCTGTTTTTTGAGAGGGAAAGATCAAGCTGTCTCAGAGATCCACAACTTTGCATGTAATCAAATGACCTGTAATTTCTTACCATTGTTGATCCTGGTACAGAGATTTTATCTGGAGCCTTTGTAATTTCTGTTCTTCCCAGGACATTAACACCTTCGCGCTTTCAGCCTAGTGGAAATATTTAATTGGCTTGTTCCATAATGGGCTATAAAAATGTGAGTGTAGCACCTGCACTGTAAACCTTCGGTTGAGCTGCTGACTGTGATTTATGCTGCTGCTGTAAAATCTGTGCAAGTGGCCCCAGGTGAGGATGCTCAGCCTGCAGAGGAAGGCACTGAGGGCTCCCCAGGACCCTTCCACACCCTTGGTGAGCACACTGCTCTCAGCTCCACCAGTGGGATGGATCAAAGGGCACCTCGTAAGAGCTCAGTGCGTGGGGCTGGGATTTCCTTATTCTGCCTTCCCTGGCTGGGTCTGCAGTGGCTGCCAGGATTGTGTCAAGGGCACATTCTTTCCATTGCCAGAGGTGTTTACTGCGCTATCAGCTGTGAATGGGCACACAGAGCCCTCAGCAAGGGGCTGGCACACAAACAGGGACAGAGCAATCATCTCCAGGGGCCTGACCACATACATGTCCCTGGGTTTATATTCATTTTTTTGGTTAACAACTCAATATTGAATTCAGGAGCCTGTTGAGAGAAGTCCTTCAGTGCAGCCAGTCACCTGCCAGCCTGCTGTGCTGGTTTGGCTTGCCCAGATCTAGTCTCCAAACTGAAATACGGAAGGATCTCCAAAAAAGAGGTCAGTGAAGGGGCAAGGGACTTCCCTGAGCCCTGAGTATTGACTTCAAGTGAGCAGTCCACAAGTAGTTGGAACAGCAGAGGAAGTGACCCAAATAAATTTTTTTTCAGAGGTAGAGACAGCACTGATTAGAGAGAGAGATGTCTGGCTTGGAGAGCAGAACAAAGCAACTGGAAAACAGGAAATAGCATCAGGAAATGCTCCCCGTGCAAGAACAAACAAATATTTGTACAGGAGAATGTGCAAGTGGCACTGCTTTCCTCCCACACTACGTACGGTTGCCAAAGTGATGGGCTCCCTCTGAGTAAGCACATGTAATGTATGCACAGTGCATGTCAGCATCTGAATAACCCCCACAAACCTTGAAAATGAGGTAAATTTGACAATCCTGAATTTTTGGCTTTCTGTCTGGACATAATGTGCACGAGGAGCTGGAAGTTCATTGGAGTGGAGCTGGTAAGACTTGCTGGGAATGTCTCTGCAGCCATTTCTTTTCTTGGCTGAGGAGCTCCAGGCTCTGCAGCAGCCTCAGGAAGTAAAACACACACTTGTCATACAGACACAGGGAGGACAACTTTCTTTGAGTGGGTGATTGGAATGGATGGAGAGGCATCTTGCCGATTTTGGAGATAACACAGTCCCCAGGATGACCACTTAGGTGTAGGGGTTGTATTTGCCATGAGTTCATTGAAATATTACCCTGGGACCAGCGAAAGAAGGCACGAAAATTTCTTATTTATTGCTGAACTTTATAAGCTTTCCTGGAGAGTCCTCTAAGCAGAATCGCCGGGTGGGAGTCAGTTGTGAACTCTGAAAATTGTTTATATTTGAAACAGACATGATGTGATGCAGACCTGAGAGATAGGAGGAGAATTCAGAAAATCTCTCTTGCCTGTCATGCGTGTAGCTGTAAGTTTATTCTCCTACATTTTCAAGTGGAGGCTTAATACCTATAAAATTATGGAAGGATGGTTTTGTTGTTGATGCATTTATGAATAAACCTTGAGCAGAAGTGATTAAACCTGGAATGGCAGCAGGGAATAGCTGTGTCTCTTCTCCATCCTCGGATTCATTCCTAAGTCAGGATTTACGACTAACTCAATTAAATACACACTTTCTGCATAATTGCCCATGTGCTAGCAGAAAGTAGTCAGTTGTCAGGGATTTTGTTCATTTCTGGGTTGGCTGCCTGAGAACATAAGGAATTGGGAAGAAACTGTGGAATTACCCATAAATTTTCTTAATTGAATTGAGCGTAAGCTTTCAAGCTTAAAATGTGAGCAAGGAAAACTTTCCAGTTTCCAGGCAGGGCTGTCTCCTTGCAGTTATTGACACAGTGCTGCTTTGACTTGCTGTTAAAAAGTTACACTGGGGCAGAGATTAGGAATTGAGAGAGCAATTCTGTAAGGAAAATGCCTCGGTTCCATTCAGTAAGAGGAGATGTGTTAAAGGAGGGAGAGAAAGGGGGCAATGAGCAGGGCAAAGAAAAAGGACTCTTGCTTCAGGCAGGTTTGAATATTCAGCCAGGGAAACCTTGACCTAGCAGAGCCTTTAGAATGCACTTTTTTACAATACTTTGGTGAGATGAGTGAGAGCATGTGGCCCTAGATGACAGGGCAGCCTTCTCCCTCTCTCCTCATCATCACCCATCTTGTGTGGTTCTCATTTTTTTTTTGAGGAATACTGTTGAGGGGATTGTGTTTCTGTCACAAAGCTACTGTAAAATTTCTAATCCCTTGTTAAAAGCGACTCCTGAGTTCCTTTTTTCAGGGTTTAAATGTGCCTCATGGAGGACATGTCTATCCTTTTAAAGTTTGTGTTAAAGCAGTGCTCTGCTGCCCTTTCCTGCATTTCAGAGTGAATTGTTAACTGAGATCAGAAATATCTGAAGGGATCTCTGATAACAGGAAAATGTACTTTAATATACAAAAAGATGCCTGCTTCTTTTACATGCACGCGTGTTCATAGTATTATTTTAGCTCATCACAGATAAGGTAACTTACATTGCTGACTTGAAATATTGGCATTTTTCATGAAAATGCAGCAAACTTTTGTGTGCCAAATGGCATGTAATACTTAGGAGCAATATTACACCTTCTATATAATATAATTTAAAATTAGTACCTGCAGCTTATAATACTATCCCCACAGGATCTGGTCATCTGTCCTAGGGTGACTTTACGATGTTGAACTGTATTTTTATTTGTTGATTTAGTCTAAAAATAAGTTTTAAGACTAATTTTAAGTATAAAGAAAGGAAAAGAAGCGTAGAGTCTGTTGTACATCTTTTGTACATCATCCTTGGTCTTTTCTCCCTTACCATCAAGAGACGTTGGTGTGAGGTTTTATTTAAACCAGCACAGAATTTCTTTCGTTGTGTTCCAGATCAGTGTACAAGAAGCATAGCCAAAGGAGTGGAGTGTCTTCCACACCCTGCAGTGCTGGAAGTTTTGTGTCTTTCCCTGTCGTGTATGTGAGAAATTCATTCCTCACTTTCAAACTCGCAGCACCTGACAGCGACCAGGCAGAGAGAGAGAGGAGGATGCCGTGCTCCTTGTGTGATGCCTGGCAGCACTCTCTGAACCCAGGCTGCCCAACAGGGTAAAACACAGCCAAGGGGTGAATTTCCCTGCCCTGCTGGTGCAGAATTCCTGGCTCTGAGCTGAGGTTTGCAGTAGCACCAGCCTGAAGCGCACACGCCATGGAACTCTGCATTCCTCCCCCTCCCGCCCAAGGCTTTTGCTTTTTTGGGGGAGGTGGTGGTTGTTTTTCTGTGCCTGCTGACGTCAACAAAATTGCCAGATGGCATTTCAATGCTTTGCAAAGAGACAGGAGCCTTTTATTACCGGGGTCACGTGGATCCCATTCATCTGCATTCCCAGAAGTGGTCTAAAGCTTTTGCTCACTCTATAGGCAAAGAGTGCTCTGCACCTTCCAGGGACCCAGAGGGCCTTCTGTGGGATGTTGTTGCCTTGGGAATCCTTTAAGGGATGCAGAGATGAAGGCTTCACTTCATGTTCATTTGGCAAATGTGGAAATGCTGAAAGTCTCTAGACAGCTGTGCTTTGCAGAGGTTTTGTGGGTTTCTTTTTGAGCGACAAAGGAATACTTTTTGTGAATTTAGGCTAATAAACAGGCTTGCAGTTTAGGTCTAAGAGGGTTACTTAGAGTCTCTCAGGCCCAGGTGACTCAGTAGCTTGTGGAACAAACATGCAGGTCCAACAGTGTGATAAATATCAGCAGAGAAGAGGGGCTGTCAGGGTTGAGATTTTGAAGGTCTCAGGCTCTATCACTAGAGCTGGGCTGTGACGTGATGGATGCATTGAAATGGAACAGAGTCCCTTTATACCCCTAAACAGATGACTGGGAGCTCAGTACCAGATGCACAAGATTAAACCAATTTACTTTGCTGTGCTTGAGCCATCTCCACAGCAGCTGGGCAGGGGACATGGCAGAGTTTGAAGGCCAGGACGATCTCTCACTGACGTGGTGACTCCAGCCCTTGTCTGGCAGCTAACCCAGGAGAGAGGGAGCTTATGATGGGATCTTCAGTGGACCTTGGAGAAGTGAACCTGGAGGAACCTGCAAGGCTCACAGGGGAACATGTGAATGTTGGAGAGGGGGAAGCCACACTTGATTTTGGGTAGCGTGAAGACTTCTGCTTCTTGCAGATTAGGTGATCTTTAGAGTAGTTTCTCAGGTTAAATGTATTTCTGTCTGAGAAGGAAAGGTGGGAACACCTTTTATTTTTCCTTGAAGCAAATGCAAACTACCTTTGTTGGAGCACATGGACTCTGTGGTGATGCAGAAAGGAGGCTAAGTAATCTTGTTTTGACATCTACATCCCAATTTGGAACTCCCCTAAACCTGTCTGAAATTACCATAGGCTCCAAAATGAGCAATAATCTGAGCTCACATACCAGGTTTTAATACATTGCTCTTCTATTTTATACCAATTTCAGCTTTCAGATGTGCCCCTGTGGTGCCTCCCTGCTCGGAGTACACTGCAGTGACAAAGATGTGTGCAAGTCCCCAAGGGCCATATGTCTGAAAAAAAATATGGGGCAACATAACCCTATGATCTTTCCAAGTGTGAATATTTTATTCCTTAACAAAGTGCTGTTGAAAGGCACTTTGAAATGCAGCATCACAAACTCCCCTTTCCTTGATAAGCCATGTGTGAATATTGCTTACCCTTGTCTTACCAAATTCCCAGCTGTATGACAGGCACTAAGGTCTGCTGATTTGTCATGGTATTTGTGTATGTTAAGCATTGCTGCAATTCACATGGTGTTAAGTGGTCACAGAAGAACACACAAATAAATACAGTGAATTATTGGACTCTTCAAATTCGGTGCCATTATATTCTTGACTAGGAAGTGGAGAAATAATTTTAAACTGGCTCAAAGCAGACTGGGTGATGTCAAAGATTAATAACCAACTTGACCGTGCTTTCATAACTCCATTCTTCAACTGGGGGGAAGAAAATGTAGAGTTTCTTTAGGGCTGGCATCTCAGGGAAAGTTACTGCTCATGCTGCGCTCCCATACCTAATTTAATTTCACCGGGGAGCAGCGATCACATCGTGATTCACAGATCATGGAGCAGGAAACGGCCTGTCAGCTTCTAGGGAGCTGGAAGGGGGGAGAGTTGCTCAGAGAAAACCAGAAAATCTGTTTTGTGAGGGAATTCAGCTCGTGAGCACAGCAGGCAGACTTCAGTTCTGCTGTTGACTCCTGGTGAAGTCAGAGGAGTCACTCTGCAAGATTAATTTGCCCCTCAGTTTTTCAATTTGTAAGGTCTTGAGTGCAGAGGAGTCCTGTGGTGGATTAAACACAAAGCAAACAAGCAAAAAAAAAATACCACTCTTTCTCTTCGAGAATCAGAGGCTTTTGAGACTTCAGTTTGAGCGTGTGCCTTCCATCCCAAATGAGCTGTATTCCACAGCCTGACTTCAGCTTGTACCCAGCTGAGGACACACAAATGTGAATACTTCGCATCTTTTTGCAGTTCACATCAATAACTGGAAGTTACTAACACTACATGCACGTGGAAATGTTGCTTTTTGTGTGTATGTACGCGATGTTTCTTTATTGGCATTTTAATCTGCTTTCATTTTCTATCTTCCATTATTATTTGTACGTGGATACTCTCTACAGCTCTTTTTGGGGGAAAAAAGTGCAATAAACTTCAAGCAAATTTAGAAAATACTTTCATGCTAAAACAGTTCACACTTACAGGTAGAGTATAGCATCTTCAGCAGCTCTGATAACAGACAGAAACAGAACATTGGGAGAAGAAACAGGCATGTATGTGTTAACTTTATGTGTTGGGCTTACGTCTCTGAAAGGAATTCTGCTTTCTTCATACAGTTCTTCAAGCACCTGCATGTTTTGCTGGGGAGTTTTGTGTTCCTAGAGAAACTTCTGCAATCCTTCTGCTATGGAATATTTTAGTATGAGAGTCAGTTCAAAATGCCATGAGGCTCCCTCCACCTCCCCCAGATGCAGTAATTTCTTTGTTGTTTGTACAAGATTTGCAAGATCGTTGGAAAGAATGTGAACAGTGAGAGATTACTGGGCTAATATATAAAAACCCATGGATTAAAATCTTTTTCCTCCCAAATCGATGATGGCATTTCGTGGGCACATCAGAGCTACAGCCCTGATTTGAAGGAAGAGCAGTGCCATCTGGTGATCCCTGGGAAAGGCTTTTCTGCACCTCAAGCTGCAGGATCATAAAGCATGATCCCTGTGTGGAGAGTTCTGCTCAGTTGTACCATGGCTGCTGCCTCACACCCTCTCCTGAGGCTCTTGGAGTGGTCACCTGGCACAAGGTGGTGTGCTCATTTATGGAAGTATTTGTGCTCCAGCCTGGCACAGCTGTTCAGACTAGGTAATTTCTGTAAATTCTGTAACGTTCTCGCTCCCATCCGCTTCTCCTGGTCTGATTTTCGTGGTGCAGCTGGATGTCCTCACATCTGTGCTGCCTGACCCTGTCTCCTGCCCTGCCACCTTTCACCGTGCTGCTGAGCCCGTGAGAGCCTGGGGGGTAGGCAGAGACCATCGGAGAGAAAAGGGACATTCTGGTCCATCCCCTGGGAGCTCCCAGGCTGGCTCTGCTCCTAAGGCTGGGGCTGGGTTCCAGCACAGAGCTGCTCTCTGATCTCCTCCCTGGTTATGTCCTGTCAGTAATGAGGTGCTGGCATGCAGATCATCACCTGTGAGACCCTGGTGGGCAGGCAGAGACCCTCGGAGAGAAAAGGGACATTTTGGTCCATCCCCTGGGAGCTCCCAGGCTGGCTCTGCTCCTAAGGCTGGGGCTGGGTTCTAGCACAGTCCTGCTCTCTGATCTCTTCCCTGGTTGTGTCCTGTCAGTAATGAGGGGCTGGCATGCAGATCATCACCCATGAGAGCCTGGTGGGCCGGCAGAGACCCTCAGAGAGGGGAGGCCAGGGGATTCTTTGCTCCATCCCCTGGGAGCTCCCAGGCTGGCTCTGCTCCTAAGGCTGGGGCTGGGTTCCAGCTCAGACCTGCTCTCTGATCTCCTCCCTGGTTGTGTCCTGTCAGTAATGAGGGTCTGGCATGCAGATCATCACCCATGAGAGCCTGGTGGGCAGGCAGAGACCCTCAGAGAGAGGAGGCACATTCTGGGCTCCTCTGGGAGCTCCCAGGCTGCCTGGCTCTTCTCCTGGTCTGATTTTCGTGGTGCAGCTGGATGTCCTCACATCTGTGCTGCCTGACCCTGTCTCCTGCCCTGCCACCTTTCACCGTGCTGCTGAGCCCGTGAGAGCCTGGGGGGTAGGCAGAGACCATCGGAGAGAAAAGGGACATTCTGGTCCATCCCCTGGGAGCTCCCAGGCTGGCTCTGCTCCTAAGGCTGGGGCTGGGTTCTAGCACAGTCCTGCTCTCTGATCTCTTCCCTGGTTGTGTCCTGTCAGTAATGAGGGTCTGGCATGCAGATCATCACCCATGAGAGCCTGGTGGGCAGGCAGAGACCCTCAGAGAGAGGAGGCACATTCTGGGCTCCTCTGGGAGCTCCCAGGCTGCCTGGCTCACTTCCTAGGCTGAGGCTGGGTTCCAGCTCAGACCTGCTCTCTGATCTCCTCCCTGGTTGTGTCCTGTCAGTAATGAGGGGCTGGCATGCAGATCATCACCCATGAGAGCCTGGTGGACCGGCAGAGACCCTCAGAGAGTGGAGGCCAGGGGATTCTGGGCTCCATCCCCTGGGAGCTCCCAGGCTGGCTCTGCTCCTTAGGCTGGGGCTGAGTTCTAGCACAGAGCTGCTCTCTGATCTCCTCCCTGGTTGTGTCCTGTCAGTAATGAGGGGCTGGCATGCAGATCATCACCCAGGAGACCCTGGTGAGCCGGCAGAGACCCTCAGAGAGAGGAGGCCAGGGCATTCTGGGCTCCATCCCCTGGGAGCTCCCAGGCTGCCTGGCTCTGCTCCTAAGGCTGTGGCTGGGTTCCAGCACAAGACCCAGCAGATCTCTGGTCTCCTCCCTGGTTATGCCCTGTCAGTAGTGAGGGGCTGGCCTGCAGATCATCCCCAGGGCTGCTGCTGCCCGGGGGAAGCAGAGCTCAGCCTGCTGCTCTGGAGCCATGTGGGCTTTTCCCTGGCTGGCAGCTTGGTGCAGGGAGAAAAGGTGGTCTTGTCTCCAAGGTGGGTTCATGGATTGTTCATACAGAGCTAAATGAACATCCTTTTACAAGCAGAAGTAGTTCTGGGCAGGCTTCTAACCACTGTGTGTGGTTAGAAGCCTGCCCATGGACAGGTTTTATTGAAAAGAATTTATTTTGTGCACTTGGTGGAACGGCCTTTGGCTGGTTTGCATTTAGGCTGGTCACATCAGCAAGCCCTTAAAGCAGATCCTGTATTTTATGTAGGGTCAGAACTTGGTTTTATCTTGTTTGACTGGTTTCAAAGTATACCCAAACCCACACAAATCAGGTTTCAGAGTCGAGTGTGAAGTCCTGATTGTAACATGTCTGTTTGTAGCTGGCATGGGCCTATAAGGTTGTCTTTATACACAAAACATTAAACAGCCTTTAGAGACACCTTTTGATTTTCATTTTCTTCTCTGTTTAAAAAACGGCCAACTAAATGTTAATTCATTTTTTTCCAATCAATTCCCCTTCCCTTATTTAAACAGAGCTATTAACACATGTGTGAGGTATATTACTGTGGCTCTGTATAGAATGATAGATAATTATGTAGTTAGTTATGACTTAAAGACGTGTTTAAATCATGCCAGAAAAATGCCATCCTAATTGAAGGCATCTTTCCTAAAAGGCAGAACAAAGTGGATCCTCATCACGTTGCCTTCTTGTGCCACCTTGATTTTATTGATGAGAAACCAAGCATGTTTCTTTGATCTGTCAGTGAAAAATAAAAGGGCAAGTGCATAAAAGTGTTATGCATAATTAATTTGCTTGGGTATTTCATTTTGCTGTAGCATCATAGAGAATTCTTCAGCTTTACTCTCCAGCAGTTGTATCTTGCATTAAAAGAGGAAATGGATACAAATAAATTTTTACTTAGATTAAGGGTAGTCTTCAGATTCCTGGAAAAATGCCAACCTGTTGCACAGTGAGCATTATTGATATGCATTTTCTGCTCTGTGTTAGCTAGGAATGACAGTAATTAAAAGAACAAATCATTTAAATGAAGTGATTCTTCTTTCTAGAGAAGGTTGTTTCCTAATGTTGTTGCCAAAAGTCTCTCAAACGCATTAGGAGAGGAAGGAGGGTGTACAGAGAGAATTGATCAGCAATTTATGGCTTTGGTTTTTTTTTTAATTTAAATGGATAGCTAGGATATCTGGGGCCACTGGTAGCACTCAGATGGAAGCAGTCAGGAAGATCCTAGACAATTAGGAAGACACAATCCATATGCTTCATCAGCTGATCAGCCAGAGCACCGTATGGCAGACAATTTAGCATGTGGTCTGTTTCAATTTGTTAACAAATATGTTTACGTAAAGCTTTGTGATGAGAGCTGCACGTGACTGCTCACCAAGGTCAGGGCTGGGATGTCAAGTGTTTTCTTGTGATTAAACTGGTCTTTTATCTTTGTTGTTCTGAGCTTAACCCCTCAAAGTTAAACTGACTTTGGGGAGGATCTTTTGCTTCAGTACCCTGCCTTAGGTCACCAGTGTTAACGAACCTGAATATTGAAATTATCTTGGAGTCTAATCCACTATGGATCCCTCTTAATTCAACTGTGAGCCTCTGACCACAAGAGACACACTAAGCCTTCTGCAGAAGTCTAATGCAAATATGGGCACCAGGCTGTTCTTCACAAAGAGAAACCATAACCTTTTTGAAAAAAAACACCTGAGGAATTTTATTTCATCATTTTCAAACTAAAGATTTAAGTTTTGAGAAGTTGATGCGATTTCTTGTTCCTGTCTTTTAATAAAACTGTTCTGAAATTGCTGAAGAAAAGCCAAAATAAGCCCTTTCTGTCACCAGCAATTCCAAAACCAATAATTTTTCTGTCAGTGCAAAATACTTTTTGTGTTTGTCTGAAGTTGTCAGTGCACTCTGAATCCTTGAGCTGCTGTTTCTTGTTTGGGAGGACACCACACTGTTCTCTGTGTAAGAGAGCTCTGGGGCAGAATCATGTGATTGTAAATCTCATCAGCAAATAGCTCAATGATGTGTGCACCAATTAACAGCATCAGTTCTGAGCTAAAATGTCAAGTCTCTGTATGAGGTATCTTCCAAAGTCTTTGATTTTAGATGGTAAAACATATTTGTGTGTTGACACTTCTTTTCTATACCCCCTTCTATAAAAATTCAGTTAAGACTTTTAATTTCAAATTTTTTTTCAAAAATTCGAACTCCTTATAAAAAAATTCAGTTAAGGCTTTTAACCTGTCTGCCAGGACCTATGCAGTGTAGCTACTCATTGGTAGTAAGTGCTTCTATTGCACTTACTGCTGCATCATCACTGATTTATTGCTGCAGCAGATTCAGATGAACTGCTGAAGTTCAGCTTCACAAGGACATTTAACATTTAAAAAAGCCCCATGTGCAACCCACAGTTTGTTTTTTTTTTTTTCCTTAATGTCCACATCCAAGCAGAAAACATAACTCACAGTGGAGATAGAAATCATTGTCAAGTGTGGTTGCCAGCATAAGCACCAGTGCTTCATGATCTGTGTCTGTTTTCTGGTCTCTATGGCTCCGTTGCCTTTTGTAAATGAGAAGCTGGTGCTGTTATATTTAGATGTGAGTTTGAATCCAAGCTTTCCAAAAACACAGAAGTGTTTGGCCCTCATAAAGTAGTGCAGACCCTGAGCCAGGAAGTCAGAGTTCAGCATGGTGAGATATTAATGATGCAGAAGTACAGATTGGGTCTATCTCTAATTAGAATTAAGAAGCAGCCAGGGTGTCATAATTAGGAATATTACATGCATTTTACTTTTTTCTTTTTCTGAAGTGCAAGTCAAGCACTGCTCACAACCTAAAAGACACGAGTTGAAAGTAAGACTTTCCTTAGGTTAAAACTGTGCTCAAGACAAATCTGTCACCAGCTCCATGGAAGAAATTAGAGATTGCTGAAATCACTTAGAAAATCCTAGAGCCTTTAGCATCCAGTGTGTAGATTAAAGACCAGAACAGCAGTGGCTGAAAATGGCCATCTGATGCAGGCATTGACCTGTGGTTATCAGCTGTGTACCTTGTATCTCAGCAGGCAATTTTTTTAATTTTTTTTTTTTTTTCATTCGTGACAGCAAAGGCAAAATAAGCCCACAGTATAAACTAACCGTGTGTGTCTTTAAGTTGGTCCTTGCAGGTCAAGGATGAAGTAGGTTGAAAGCAGTCCTCAGGGCTTGCTGCTCTGTCAGTTTATATCTGTGGTAAGTGAAAACAATTATTTTAATATCACAGAAGGCATGCAGAGAATGGTGTTCTATATTTCTTGTGTATGAATTACTGGTTCTCTCTGTTCTGATCTTCATTGAAGAGTCTGCCAATGAATAATCCAGCAGAGGTGGGGGATTTAGTGAGTTTTGCAGGTCGTGGCTTTAGATGTTAGTAGCTTGTACTTTAGAGAAATAATAGCTCTGCAGCAGCTATGGTGAAGGATTTGGGGCTGTAAGTCCCTAGGGCTACAGCTGGGTTTTTTTTTTTGGTTTTTTTTTTTTTTAATGAGTCATAATATAAGAATCCAAAGCCAAGTGTTACAGAAAAATGATTAATTCTTTTCACAGAGGAGATCATTAGTGACATAAAGTCATGAGAAAGAGGAGGAGGCATCTCTAGCACTCAGTGGCTATTAACTGGTATTAGTGTGAGTGCCTAAAGTCAGGAGAACTGAAATAATGCAAACCACAAGGTCTGATGGAGAAGAAAAGAATGTTGAAACAGGACCAATTTGTCTGCAGTGAGGCTCTCACTGGAGTTTGATGTGCAGAGGATTTATCCTTTTCAAAAGGTGCAGAATATCACTGCCTGCCTTTGGCTTCAGGGAAAGCCTGTTCTTAAAAATGGACCACTAAATATCAGTAGTGTTGATGGTCACTGGGGAATTTTGTGGGATCCTTCTGCTCTGTTGCTGCAGCATATGGGAAACATGGCCCAGGATATACATCTGGCTGCTGCTGTCATTTCCAAATCCCTATTGTAATTCCAGGAAGAACAGACTGAACATTAAAGGCTCTTTATCTACAGCTTCACTGATGATTACTTCCTACTTTCTAATTTTTTCTTATTCTGGTTTTCAACACTAAAAACCTTATGATGTTTTCTTTTTTTAGTTTATTCTCCTGTGACAACTTCTTTTTAGTAATTGAAAATATATTTGACACCCTGTATAGCAGCTTTTCACTCCCACCCCCAACCTTTTGTCTTCATTTAGAGGCTGCATTTATCTGCATTATGTTTTTAATGATATTTGATAATTCTCTTCCTCATACTGTTCAGCAGTTCTTAGTGAAGAGCTAAGATGGATGTGAATCCATGGATGGATGAGATGGATGTGAATGTGGGTTTATTTTCATACATATTTCTGCAGTTTTCTGCTAATTGTGAGGTTGCTTCTCAAGCTGCATCCCAGAAGAGCCTGAAGTACTTTGAAAGGGAGAAAATACGGCAGTACCTGGCTCCTTTGGCTTTGCTCTGGTGTAACTGAGACTGTCAAGTTGAAAATGTGGGAGGATTAGTTAGTACACAGAAGGCAGAGCGGTGATTATTGCTTTCAATGGATCTTTTTTTAACTCATGCTGTGTATTTGGCTGCTCTGTTTTAGTTCACCGTAGAATTAAAATAGCTCTCCATGCTGAGCAGGCGTGTAAGCCGTAAACTCAGGGGTAGCATCACCAGGTATTAATAGATGGTTTATCCTCCTGTGTGTGCACCCAGCACCCCACTCCTGCTGGGTCCCAGCAGGAGCTCAAGTTGAAGCTGAAGACAGTTGTCGCAGTTTTCTTCATATGAACACAAACTATCAGCTTCAAGCTACCAATTTGAGACCATCTGATGTACAAATTGGAGAACAATAATGTAAGACAATTGAGGACAGCCTCTGAAGCACAGAATTGTTTTCCTTGGTCTGTGTTACTCAAAGCAGATTTGAGTCCCATTTAGAATTTAATTTTTCCCATCTGCTGTGCTTTAATTAAAAGCAATAATTTTTAAAGTTCCTAGTTTGGTTGGAGTGGCGTCTACTTTGTAAGTAATCAACCCTGACTGTGACTGACTCTGTGATCTGCTCTACATCATCAAGTAGTTCTCTGGGCTGGATATTCGTGATGTTTTAATGTTTTTAGGCAGCCAAATAGCACGGAAAGTCCCTTGGAACTGGGTGACTGCGTCCCCAGGGCTCTGCTGAGAACATCAAATGCCAGCGTCAGAGTTTCCACGAGGTTTGCAAGCTGTGACCGGCAGCTCTCAGCCAGGAAGCTCAGCCTGTGCTCTCGCCTCCTTCCAGGAGCTGCTTTCCCTGGATCCTCCTCGTGGCATGCCTGATGCAGGAGGTCATCCCAACTGGCTGAGTGTCTTCACTTGGACTGGGGTTTCCCAAGGAGCCCAAGGCAGAGCACATGTATGGCTGGCTTGCCCCTCGCCGCGCTGTGCCACCCAGCGCGCCCTCTGTCCCTTTCCCCTGTGCCTCCCAGGGGTTCCAGCTGTGCTCTACTGTGGCAGGAGGAAATGTGGAAAATTAAGTACCACTTGATGTCAGTAGCAGTGGAGTTAGTTCATGGGAGGTCCTTTCTGTCAGATGTATAAATGACAGGGGTTTAATTTTGTTGCATTGGGTTGTGTCCAGTACTTGCATCCACATGGGTTCAGACTTTCCTACTCTGTAGGTCTTGAATCTGGACAAATCCAGTCCTCCCACTCCTTGAGATTATTTCTGCATCTATCATTTTTTATTGTTGCTCTGTTGCTAGTGACCACAAGGATATTTTCCTTCTGTGTGTGTAACAAATCTGGAAAAGCCAGCTAGGTGACCTGAAAGCAAGAACCCACAGCCTCCCTAGAAAGTTATAGATGGCACCAAAACTGCAAAACAGCTCAAAAGTGCTCTCTGTTTCTTGAATGTGATCCTGTGCCCTTTGGAATGTTGTGCACAGTGCTTGAGGACACGTGTGCAGTGTGTGGGGGTGAGCACATTTAGGGCAGCTCCATGGTGGGTTTCTGACCACCCACAGAGGTCGTGCAGGGCTAGCTTTGGTTTTGTTCATTTTTCCTGGGGACTTCACAACCAAATCAGGACATATCAGAGCATGGAAAGCAAAAGGCCTTACTGCACCTCCAGTGCCTGCTGCAGATTAAGTGGTATCAGTTTACGAAGAGTTTTTAGGATGGATAAAAGACTCCAACAGTCTCCTTGTAAATGTCTGAGCAATTTTCCTCAAACACTGGAATAATTCACCCCAGGCAGATACCTGGCAGTGTATGTTTCAGTCTGAGCTCTTTGGCTGACAAAGCTGTCACGAACTGAAAGATCCTGTAATGGAAGAAAGTCAGTCAGCTGTAGCTGTGAGCTTTGTGAGTGGTGTCACCTAAGGTGGAGATGCAGGATGTGGGGATTGCAGCTGCCTCCGCAGACAAAGCGTGCTGCAGACAGTGATACATTCCACAGGTTTTATAAGAAGGGGGGAAAAGTATTTCCTTCTCAAACCGTTAAAGAATGGTGGTGTTGTCATCCCGGTTTTCTAAAGAAAGTAGTCGTGCTCCTCTGTGGCAGCTTCAAACAAATGTGGCGGATGGGATGAGGTTTCAGAGATTATTATCTTCCTAGGAATTGTGTGTTAGCCAGTGGTGGGATACAGGAGGAAGGTCCAAATCAGTGGCCTTGCTTGGTAGTAGTAGAGGACTGGTAGTTTAAATACTGTGAGATTCCAGAGCCAGCCCTGCAGGAGGCTGCTCAGCCCATGCCCACCCAGCCCCAGGCTGCTGCTGAGGAAAGGGCTCACTGCCATACACGGAGAGGACAAAAAATGTGACTCTTCAGTGAGACCCATTTCACCAGATCCTGCATTTGCAGAGCTACTTTGGAATACTTCCTCTGGCTGCTCTGTGATCCCTGGGCTCTGGCATCTTCCTGGCATTACAGACACACTTTGTGTGGCAGCGGTGACGCTTTCTGCCCTGCAGATCAGAGTTCAGTGTAATTGTTATCAGGTAGCTCTGCTTTGCCGTGCTGGTGCCGTCCCCAGCATCTTGGAACCAGGATTAAAACCCAAATCATTATGGCTCAAGCAAGATTTAGAGTTTCCTTCATTGTGGGCTCATCTTTTGTGCCTCAGTGTCTGGTTTATGGTTATGTGGTCCTGGGTGCATTAAAGACTCAACAGCAAAGCCAGGGACTACATAGATGCTTTGGAAAGGTTTTCTTTGATCAATGTGATGAGACAACAGGAAAATGCTATTTTCAGCCCTACCAAAGAGTGTGCCTTGCAGAGCCTGTGGCTGGTTGACCTCCAGAGAGCACTGGGAATGCTGTGCTTCATTAAGCTGGAGCAAAGATTCTCATAAACATCATCTTGCTCACCAAAGAAGAGAAAAGCAGAAATCTCGTGTTAGTACAAAATAAGAGAAAAATAAAAAGTAAAATAAAATACTCCGGTTCCAGAGCTTTAAATAGAGAGAAGTGAAATGTGAAAGAATTGCATGCACGCTTTTTTCCTTAGTCATTCAGTGGAAGGTGGAGTAGTTAAGTCTGTGGCGCCTTTAAAATGATTCATTATTTCCATAGAAGCCAATTGATGTTTATCCTTCAAATTGCTCTGCGGACATTAAAATAATGGAGAATTATATTTGCTTTTAATTTTGTTTCCAGACAGCTTGGCCTGAACATTTATGATGTGACTTGGAAACCGTATCAGATAGTGATTTATAGCTGCTGGTAATTGTGTGAAGATTGAAGATACGCTGGATGCCGCTCTCCTTTGCTTTTTTTTCCTCTTTGCCTCCCCCATTCTTTTGCTTACAGAGTGCTCTTGAGTGTAACGTGGTGAAAGGCCAACATCTCTGCCTTTATTGCTTTTCCTTGTACAAGCCACAGCAAATGAAGATTTTATTTCTCCCTAACACCAGGCTGTGTGAAATTAATTGTGGTTTGTGTTTTGATAATTGGTTTTTGGTTTGGGTTTTGTTTTTTTTTTTTTCCTTTGCATAAGTTTTGACTGGTTTTGTGTTGTCACCTTTGTAGGGTGCAAAGAGTGGTGTTTTTTAGTTAAGCTGGATGAGAATCATATGCAAAACATGAATGGGGAGGGGAAAAACTTCTCTTTGTGGTAAGGCATCTGTTGAGTGTATGGATGTCAAATCTGCTCCCCAGGTGAGCCAACACAAGTATTCATACCTAAATTTATCTATCAGGTCTTATGGGTCAAGGAATTTGTTATTCCTATTTTCCTAAATTCATTTTTCCTGCACAGTTTTATCTGCTTTTTCCTTCTCCTGAGTAAAAAGCTGTTCTTAAGAGTTCTGTGCATAATATAATTTAACAGAAGGAAACAAAGGGGATTTTGTGGACTGTAATTGAAAAGCCCAGTGAAGGTTAGGCAGATTTTGAGAACTTTTCTAGTCATGTTGCAAACTCCAAAATAAATCATTTAAATCTAAAAAATTCCAAATTATTATTAAAATTTTCCAGGACACTCTTTTCGTATTGAATATAAGAGTGTTCCTTACAGTTGTTTCCTGCCCTGACAAACATCATCTGTGTGATACTGGTACATGCTACTTTTGTGGTTTGGTCCTGCACATGCAGCAGTGTGTTTTAGGTTTGTTTGTTTTTTTAATTTCTGTACATAAAAGGAAGCCTCAAAACATGCAGCAAGTGCATTTGGGCCCACTTAGGAATTCCAGTTGGCACTGTGGCCTGAACCAGCTGTTTTTCAGCACCGTAAGGAATTATTTTTAATTCTTATCTTAGTTAAAAACGAGCCTGTTTAGTTTTACTTTTGTTCCCAGCCTGTTTGCTTTCTCATTCTCATGCCCCAGAGCATTTCAGTTTCAGTCACTGCATGACATTGCTGAAATCAGGGCTGGAATGAAGTCACAAAATGAACAGCAAGCCAGTCTTATCCAAAAGTCATGGGAGGGAACTGCATTGACAATTATTGGCAAAGATGAGCAAATGAACGCTGACCATTGTGAAATTAAGTTCACCTTATCTTAGCTCCTCGTTGTTTTGTTTTGTTTTATCAAATTAGTTGTTTGTTAGTGTTTGCAAATGTTGTTCATGCCGCTATTCCCGAGTATCCGGCCTTGGAGCTTCAGTGAGAAAAGTGGTTTGGAAAGAATCCAAATCAGTTCATGCAGAGGGTGTGCACGTTAGTAGAAAACAACTGACAAAGGCTGAGCATGGATTTTGTCTGCACTTTTACCCTAAAAGAAGACTCCCTGCATATATATCTGTGTGCATGTGTGTGTATGTGCATATGTACAGTACATGTGCATATATGTGATTACATTAATCTCAAATTTTCAGCAGTTTACTCTCTTGCTTTCACATTGTCACAGTGATTTACACTAAATTCCAGGTTTCCTTGCCCTTTAGGGAAACACATGATCATCTACTTTCTGAGTAATGGTCTACAAAGCATGTGCTGCTCTTCGCTGTTTTTTAGTAGAGACTCTGAAAAGTAAAATATTTTTTAATGTTCTCATGCATTCCATTTGTAATAAATTTTAGAAAATAATAATTTAAACACCTGTGATTTTACCTAGTCAGACTAGTCTGATTGTGCTGTAAATTAACCCTGAGATAGATGAACCATTCCTACTCCTTGACTCACATAACTCATCACAGCCTGCCATTTGGCTGGGACAAATCTGCAGGGTCTCAGAGTTAAGGTCACCAACAGCCACGAGAGCACAGGGAGCTGGAGGCCCTGTGGCAGAAATGCACCGTGGAGAAGGGCTCTCCCACTTGGTACCAGTCATGGAGAGCAATGCTGGCTGCTTGGCAAAGTACCAGCACTGCTGTACAGAGCCTCTGCTTACAGCCCGCTGAGTCAGACTTGTTTACTTCACAGAAGTATTAATCTCTGCCTCTCATTGTCAACTACTCCTGGCTTAATAGAATTTCAAGCTGTAGATGACACAGTTTTGCTGAAAATATGAGGCTTCTGTTGCATTTGGAGTGATGTATTCTGCCTCACTCCCCTTTGGTTCGTTTGCCATGGCTGAGGTTAAGATGGATAATTAATTACTCCCATCCCAAGCCTTGTCCTTTAATTTAATGATTTTCTTTAGCATCTGCCAGAATCTTCTGCATGCACTCCTGAGATGTTAAGCAATGAAAAAGCCATTAAGTTAAATTCAGGCATTAATTTTTTTTCAGTAGGATGAAATAGCACTCCCGTAGATTAAGCAGTTTCTGGTTTATGTTATTTCATAGCATGGCAAAGAAATGTGGGAAGAGGCTGGTTCTCTGCCTGCAGGAGAGAATGGTGAATGGAAGGTGCTGCAGTCTTAGCAAGAAGCAGGACATGAGAAGGGATCAGTGCAGTGAAACATCTGATTGCCAAGGGCCTGATGTCCACGTTATGCAACTGGGAAGACAGAGGGAAGAGGTTTAGCTATACTTATCTAATATATCACTTTCCTCAGAAATGCTTTTTTATTGCCTGTAAAGCCTTTTCTGAGAACGAAGCAGTGTCAAGTTGTGTTGCTCTGTTCTTTGTGTTTTGAGGTGCATGAATGCTGTCATGACTCATTCCTGGCTTTAATCACTCTCCTTCTCAGTCTGACCAATTCTCCGTGCTCTTTGCTTGCCACTCCAAGTAACTCCTGCATTCTTTTCACAGACATAACTTCCCCATTTAACGAACTATGTATTTTAGCTTTTTCTAAGAAATACATGAAAGCAAATTAGCACAAAATCTGCTGCAGTGGTCTCTCTGGGAAACTGCACGTACACCTGCTGAGTCCCAAACAGTAGCAGCAGGACTGAGCTTGTGTGTCAGAGACACAACAAAGGGAAAATGGTCACTCTTGGAGTGCCCTGAAACAGCAATTCCATGCAGAATTTATGGTGGGTTTTAGTGCACCATCTAGTGAGGCTGAAATGTCACTTCTGCATTGAAATTCCATATGCCTTCTGCCTTTTACTTCTGTGTACATCCAAGTCTCACTGTTCTTTATTAAGAATTTAAAAATCCTCAGACCTTTGCAATGGTACTGTATAGCAATTCACAGACTTGACAGCTTTAAGGTTTAAAAAAATCCCATTTTTACTCCATTTCAGTTTTGGTATAGCTGCCCAATATGCAATTGTTGGAGAAGAATGTTGTTGCTACCATACCAGAATATTATAATTTAGTTGCATGGAGATATTTTACTAATCTCAGTATATGCTTGGGATGAATTTCATTTATCTAGGCCTAAGCACTGAACATTAGTTGTTCTAGATTAGTTGTTCTGTAGTTAGTACTCAGGCATCTCTCAGGAGAGTCTCCTCCCATCCCAAGCCATGTCTCCAAAAAACTGTTTGTGCAAATAGGCCCTGGCTATTGACCACGTCTCTACAGGGAGCCTGAACAATTTATTCAGATGGCTTGAGTCAGCTGCAGATGGGGAAAGCTGTGAAATCAGATATGATGGAATTCCAGAGTCTTTGCAGACCGATGATCGATCTATTCAGCGTTGTTCTCTGTATTTAAAGAATTATCTTGTGTTATTATTTTTCCACCTGCAGCCGCTTTAACAGAAGCTGTGAAGAGTTCACCACAGCTCGAGGCAGTGCCTAGCAGCACTGTTCACTCCTGTTGTCCCACCTGTGTTATTTCTCTCCTCTCTAGTCTTCTGGCACCAGCATCACGGTGGACATCGCTGTCATGGGGGAAGCCCACGGGCTCATCACAGACCTCCTGGCCGACCCTTCGCTGCCCCCCAACGTCTGCACGTCCCTGAGGACCGTGAGCAACCTGCTCAACACACAGCTGACCTTCCAGGCCATCCACAAGCCCAGGGTGAACCCCTTGGTGTCCTTCAGTGAGAACTACACCTGCTCCGACTCGGAGGAGTGTCCGGAGAAGGGAGAGAAACTAGCAATTCCCAAGGTGAGTGCTGGAGCCTGCCTCTCCCTGAAGGGACACCGCTGGGCTGTCAGACATCACTGGGCTTTTTGTGTGAATTGCCACCTCTTCTTCCTTCCCTTAATCAGAAACCTACAGAAAAGTCAATTAAAAAGTTCCTATTGATGACGTTCAGGTGCTTTGGATCAAGTCTAAACTGTTGTGTACCCCACAAACTAACAAAAATATCACAGTCATTGGTATGACAAATACTGTGAGCTTGTGGAAGTTGTCTTGAGAAGAAAAAGAAGACAGAACCATAAATACATATGTATAATACTGCCTTTTTAAAATGGCTTTATGAATGCTCAGGGATCAGGCAGGAAATAACCAGTGTTAACCACCCACACTTAGCAAGTGAACAGCTAGAAAGAGCACATCACATTTGAAGTAGTGTGAATTGTAGGTTTGTTGCTAATTAGCTGTCCTGCAAGGCTTACATTTCATTTCTGAAACTAAACCCAAATGCTTTTGTAGTGCAGCCTCCCTTGTAAAATTAAATATAGGCAGAGTACATTGCACAGGCGAATGCTTTTATGTTTTTACAGTTTAAATGGCACAGCCAGTCGTTCATTCCAGCATTTCCAGGCATCTGAATTGCAACGCTCGTGATTCTTTTATTACAGTTTAGTGTGATGGTAATTGCCACCCTATTTGCCTGTTTAGCAGCTGTATGTTCAAAATGGATGTTCACAGGTTTTTAAGCACATTTCCCAGTTTATTTTAGTGACCATGTCTATAATGGCTGTACCCCAGGCTCTGAGGGGAAGAGTTAAATGGAAAAGCACAGCTATCACAGGAGAACACACAGGGAACAGATATCAGTTTGCTGTTGCATAATACCCTGTGAGGAGAAGAGAAATGAAGGATGAAGAAATGAGTTAATGCTACAGAGAACTAATTTGACTGAAGAATTTATTGACCTAAATGTATCACAGTCCATAAAATAAATAGTTTGCATGTCTTTATTTAAAGTGTCTAAAAGCAGATTTAGGACCTTCACCTTAACCGTCTGACACTGAGCATTTTGTGTAAGGAGATAATGTGTTAACATATTTATCTGCAACTTTGAGCTTCAGAACCACAGATGTCTTCTATCTCATATTTCTTAACCCTCTGGCAAAGTCCAAGCTCTCCATTGCAGATATATTTATTTTAGTTCTTAACTATAAACACTTTACGAGAACTTCACAAGAGAAACAGCTTAAAAAATTATAGGATCTGCAACAGCAAATCTGGCTCCAAAAAAAGATCCTTTATTTTCTTTGCCTTCAAAAATTAAAAAAACCCAAACATGTGAATCCTGTTATTTGGAGAAATGGAGGAGTCAGGTTAAAGAAAAAAGGGGTTCAATAAAAATCTGCTGTAAACAGTGATGCTTCCTCTAAGCTTTTTGAAACATCATATCCCAGAGCATGAAAGTTTTGTTTCAGTGTGTAATCTTAGGGTTGGGTAGATGTGGCAGGGGAAAAAAGTTGGAGCTCCCCTGCCTTATTTTTCTTACAGCCTTTCTTGCCTTGAATCTCTGATTCTGAGGATTCATGACAGTTTCAATCAGAGCAGTTGAGGTTGAAAGTGCATCTGGAGATTGTCTAGTCCAGTCCTGTCCCTCAGCTCAGTGAGGAGAAATTTTCTCTAGGCTCAGCCTAGGTCAGGTTGCTCAGGAGGATGTCCAGTTGGGTTTTGAGTATCTCCATGAATTTAGATTTCACAGCTTCTTCAGGCAACTTCTCTGTGTTCAGCCATCCTCACAGTAAAAAAAAAAAATTTCCTACATTTTAATTAAATTCCTTGTACTTCAGTTTTTGCTCCACTGCCTCCTGTCCTGTCACTGGGCACCCCTGCAAAGAGCCTTCTTCTTTACACCCTCCCTTCAGCTATTTGTGTACCCTGGTAAGATCTACCCTGAGACTTCCCTTCTTCAGAGTGAGCAATTCCACCTTCTCCAGCCTTTCCTTTCATGGCAGATGCTTCAGTCACCTTTATGGCCTTGCTAACTTGTTTAAGTGCCTTTGGCCACATCAGGTGTTGAACATCTGTGGCTATGGGGCTGTGGAGATATATATAGATATATATATACATATAAATATAGATATATATACATGGTTTTTTGGATTTGAGATAGGGAGGATGGTCCGGACTCTCCAAGCATTGAAAGCACTGGCTGTGTTTGAAATGAATAATCCCTGGGAGAACCCAGGTTTAAGGGTGTTGTCAGACAGAATGAAGCAAAGGGAAATGGGTTCATTTGTGTGTGTGTGGAGGTTTTGTGAGCCTGTACAAACTGTGAGGACCTGGTTTCTCCGCAGCGCTTACGGAGAAGTTTGCCTCCAGGACTGCTGAGACGAGTGTCCTCAACCTGGACCACAACAACATCAGCCACAGGACTGCCCACTCTGGAGCCAGCTCCAGTGAGAAGGGACCGCAGTGCCAGCATCAAACCTCACGAATCTTCTTCATCCAGGTTACAAAAGGCCTCCTCTCACTTTTATGTTTCTCTTCGGGCACATTTCTTTGGTTCTGTGTTCAAAATGCATTCAAAAACGCTGGCTGTGAACTGTGGTAGAATTACTTCTTTGTGTTTCTCTAAATTGATTTGACAAAGAAGCAGCATTCCCATTTTTTGTCAGATTATGCCAAAATTATTCATATTATTGGGCAGAAAAATACATTTTTAAAAATCTGTTTATGCTAATGAAGTGCAGAACTGCCCAATAAAATTGGAAGAAAGGCAAGATATCTGGTTAAAGTTTTCTTGATATGCAGGGGTTGCCTATGTAGTTATTGCCTAGCCAAGAAAAACTGCAGCAATTAACGCAGCCATTTCTAATAACACACCTACTGCTGTGGTCCTGTCATTAAACCAGTTCCTAAAGCACTTCTCCACCTCCCATTCTTCTCAGGGCCTGATCCCTGAGCTGGAATCATGCAGCACATGGTCCTCCTGTGAAATGGAGAGAGAGTTGTGTCTGCTCAGCAGCTTTTAACCAGCAGCCAGCTTGTTTGGGGAACGTGCAGAGGTTGTAATAAAAGTTGTACTAGCTCCACACTGTGTCATTAGAACAGGATTTCCTCTTTCTGGCTCCGTGAATACTTTTCTGTTCTAGTCAGAGGAGCAGAGCCTTCAAAGAAGGTGTGGAGCAGGAGTGAGAACAAAGTTCAGGTCCCCTCCCTACCTAGGCAAGGGCCATCATCTTGGAGCTGGTGGATGAAGAAAGAGTGTGGAGACACTGGGGAAGGGAAGATCAGAATGAAAGCACTACGCTCAAGGGGGGAATTCAGAGCTGTGACATCAGAAGGCTCACGTGCTTTTCTGAAATTCCAAATTTGGTGCTGGTAGTGGGGAAGAAGATGGGACTTTGGAAGGCCCAACATCACCAGTGCTGGCTGTTGGACAGATTGGGGGAATGCAGCCCCAAAGGGCAGCTTTCTTCCAAGGCAGGCCTTTTTTCAGATGCCTCAATCTGTCCCGTGGATGAGGCTGTCACACAGGGTGTGGAGGTGCTCAAGGCAGCCTGCAGAGTACCCTGAAAGTCTCGTGCAAGGAAAACACGTGGTTTGCCAAAGCTCCCTTTGTGAGAAGTCCCATCTGCCTCACTAAAAGTAAATATCAGGAAGCTGTAACCAAATGCAAACGTTCTTCACTCACAGACCTGTGGTTCCTGGGGTGCCTTTGATTTATGCTGTTGATCCCACTCTCACGTAGCATGTAAGTGTCCCAAGATGGGAATCAGAGGGAGAGCAATTAAATATTATTGTTGGTCCTTTCCTGTGGTTGTTATATAACCCTGCATGAGGAGCCAGCTGAGCAGGCTATCAATTCTTCCTATGTTTAATGTCATAGCCAGTTGTGTAATTATAGCTCTGTCAAGCCTCCCAGCCTACTGTTTGCACTACTTCTTTCTCAGTAGGAGAAACAATGTGTATTCCAGAAAGGGGGGAAATGAATCCTATAAGTCTAGCTTTAAAAATATTGGCAGACCAAGAGAGATCTGCTTTCAAGGAGAATTTTGAACAGAAGAGAAAAAAATTTATCTTGGTTATCTGCCACTTCCCCTGTACCAAATTCAAGTGCTCCACTGGTCACAGAGAAAGAAACATTTCGTAAGTTGAACAGTAGGAGAGAGGCTGACACTGGAATTGCCCTGTGGCAGATTCTGTAGTTACAAAACATGCAACTTGTTCCTCACCATGTGGGACATGACTTCTGGATTTCTGTAGTGGCATATTTGCAAAAATCCCCTGTAACTGTCAGTTTGAGATTGGTAATTCTGTATTCTCCCAACCCCATGTCACTGAACTGCGTAGACATTATACTGAAAAAATAATAGAGCTCCCACATTCTTTCCCTCGAACACTTTTATATCAAGTGATTCTCCTGCAGGAACTCAAAAGAATGTGAGTCAGAGATTTTTGGTTTGGTTCATTTGGGTTATTTTACTCTACAGTGGGCCAGTCTGTTATATTCTTCACGACAATTAAAAAACAAAGCAAAATTGTAGAACAAACAATTAAAAAAAAAATCTGTATTCTTTCTTTGCCTCCCTTCATCACAGATTTTAAGAATTTGGGCCCATGAAGACAGCTAGCAATTATTTTTGTAGGTAGTACTTAACTACTCCAAAACAAGGTGTTTGCAGAGGTAACACAGCGTCGCATGCTTTTTTCTTTCAGAATGATCTTTTTTTCCTTCAAGTTTATTTTTTTCAAGCTCCGCTGGAGCTATGCTACTTTAAAAGTCTATCTCCAGCGTTGAGTGTCATCTCATCACTTTAATGTGAGGCTGTGAGGAGAAATGTGGAGCCTGAGCTCCCTGGCAGACCTGTCCAGAGAGCTCACAGCTTGATAAGAGCCAGTGCTGCATCCCTGAAAGAAGCTGACATTTGATGGGTATCTTTCAGGAAAGTGATTATAAATACAGTTTTCTTGCTGTGCAGAAGATTTTGGCCTCTTCTGCCATGCAATTACCACCCAAAGGCTAAAAGCATGAACCCATGCTGCTGCAGGGGACTGACATTTGCTCCCCACACACAAGGACACGTGCACCCAGATTCCCTCAGCACAATTCTCTTGCACTGATGGCTCCAGGGTCTGAGGGGTCTTGTGTTTGTGGGGTTCCCAGACAAAGGAAGGTGATGAGTCTGACTCCATGTTCTCAGAAGGCTAATTCATTATTTTAAGATATATACTATATTAAAGAATGCTATGCTAAACTATACTAAAGAATACAGAAAGAATACAGACAGAAGGCTAAAAAGATAATAGTGAAAACTCCTGACTCTTTCTAGAGCCCTGACACAGCTTGACAGTGATTGGCCATTGAGTTAAAACAATTCACATGAAACCAATCCCCTGTTGGATAAACAATCTCCAACCACATTCCAAAGCAGCACAACACAGGAGAAGCAAATGGGATAATATTGTTTTTCTTTTTCTCTGAGGCTTCTCAGCTTCCCAGGAGAGAAATCCTGGGCAAAGGGATTTTCCCAGAAAATGTGACTGCCACAGAGAGGGGCATTTTTTTGGGATACAGCAGGTATTTCACCTGGTTAGGGCATGAAGGGGCACAGCACTGACCACAGCCACACAGGATGCTTCCAGTCCTCATCCTGAGGAATTTCTCCAGTGCCCCGAGGGTGGTTGTGTACCTGCAGTGGCACCAGCAGCAGAGGACACTGGTTTTCCCGTTCTGCTGAGAATATAGGTCACTTCTGGCTCTTTTGAGGAGGTGTTAAAAGAGAGCATAAACTTTTAACTTACTTCAAGTCAACTTTTGAGCCTCTTCGTGCTGTCTGAACAATATAATGATGGCATCTTCGTGTAAATAAGGCAAATAGGTCTCAGCACTGAGGGAAGTCCAGCTTTGGACTGTCTGCCCTGTAAATATTTTTGCTGAAGGTGGTACTGAGTGCCTCACAAACACCACTTCAGCCAACCCATGGATGTTTCCCTCGCCAGATTTTGAGCTATCTCAGTATCACGTACTCCTTGCTGCAGCTCCTGCCTTGGTAAGATCTGCCACTGGGGCTTTTTCCCGTGTTGAATGTTGCTTGTCTGTGCTCTGCTTTGGCAGCTCTGACTCCTGGAACAGCTCCATTCTGATGACCATCACCAAGAGCAGGTCCTTCTCCACCTCCTACGCCGTGTCCTCTGCCAACCACCTGAATGCCAAAAGGCAGAGCCGCCAAGGTGAGTGGGCACAATCAGCCTGGCCTGACTGTGCCAGTCAGTCACATGGACTCTGTTTGCTTCATGGTGGAAAAAGCGTATTCTTTATTCACTTTTTATACAGTTTTACAGACCTCCTGGGTGACTCCAGTTGGTCAGGAGCTTTCTTGTCAATTATTTATTGGTTATTAACAAGTTGTTGTTCTGTATCGATTGGTCACTCAAACCCCTGGTTGTACGTGCAGGAAAAGTTGTTTGTGAGAGATAGTTTTCATTTTTCTGTCTGATGGTGTAAAAACAGTTTATACAGGTGCAAGTTGTTTTTTCACCCAGGGACAGATTGTTATGCTGACGAACTGTTCACACCAGGATTGCTTTCACATGGGAACTTGCAAAGTGCTGGCTTTGACAAGGCCAGCCACTGATTTCAGGAGAGCAGGCTTGATTTTATGAATTTTATAAAAAATCTTTATAATTTTCCTACCTTAACTGCTCCCTGTGACTAGCTGATACATCTGCTTTTGTTCTCTGTCCAACCTGCTGCTTTTGTTATTTTTCCAACAATATAATATGGTTATTTCTTTTATTTAAACCAAAAAACCCCAACACAGTTGCTTAAAGTACTATAGGTTGTAGTCATGCCCTTTGTAAATGTTTTGACTCTTTTGATTTATAGAAGTTAGGCATGACACGATGCAGCAAGTGAAATACTAAATTGTGATTTATATCTGTAATTCCCTTGGCTATAGCAGGGTGTTTTGCATAACATTTGTGGCATTAGCTGTCTGTGCATATTCCTTGAGTGAGATTTCCTTAAGCACAGCCTACATGAATCCATTTTGAGCTGGAAGCAGAAACTGATTTGTCTCATGCAAACGTATCCAAGACACAGCCTTTGTAACTCAGAGGTCTACCTCTGTATATTCACTACTGAGAATATACAGGTCATTCTTACTGATTTTTAGACATGAGAAATACTGGTTTTTTACTCAGCCTTTTGAGCCTTTTAAAAAAACATTACTCCTGAATTTCTTTGCTGAAAGAAATTAAGGTGACTTTGGAATGGATAATGAAATGTGTAATATGACAGCCATGAAGCAGCTTTAGTCCACAATAATGTGCTTCTCCTCTCTACTAAAACAATACAGCATGCTGTTTACCCTTGCTTCAGCTCATGATCCAAAATTATCACAAGACTTCCTTTTTCATACCAGCCTGCTTTTTATCCAAACATAAATACTGTTGAGATACTCAGAGATCCTGGCTACCCAGCTATCAGATAGAAATTGTTAGATGGCTGAGGCCTGACATTGGAAAAGTCAGAGAATCCCAGCTTGGAGATGAGTTTGAAGATAGGGCTGTACAATTATTTTCCATTTCTGGTGCTGTCACATCACATCACCTTTTCAAACTGAAGAGAACCACACAGAAGATCTTTTCTTGTACAAAGCTGCTTTGTTTTACCAGAGTGAAGATTAAGTAGCACTATACCATCTTGAAAGGTAACAGTCACATAGGCAAATAAATAAAATTTCACCTGGAAGATAATGCAGAGTAACAAGAATCCAGGGATTTGCTTTAGAACAAAACAAACATTTGACTTGTGACTTTCAGAGATTATCCCAGTAAACTGAGAGGGAGGGGAGTGGGTGTGTAATATCTTGTACTTGGAAAACAACAATTATCAAGCCCATCAATCAGTTTTACATTTAGCAATTTCTGCTTTCAGAAAGTATTAATAATCATCTCTGTTGTCCAAAGACAAGAGCTCCCCCATGATGGAGGAAGGTCTCCATTCCATCATGAGCAATTCCTGGGGATGCTGGTGGAGAGGAGTAGAAGTTTTGCATCAGTGCTTTATGTAGCAGATTGATATTACAACAGTTTAGACTATTTGCAATCATGTCTTTTTAGTTATGATTTGTTTTCATGTTACAGCTAAATAATTCTTTAAATTTGCACTAGTTAATACAATTTCGACTTTTATTTATTAGCTCCATTGGTAATATACAATTATTATTATTAGAAGTTGATCTAGCTAAATCTGTAAATACATAAATTTGTAAAAAGTGTCTTTAATTATGCATGAAACATTCACATTTTAAAATATTGCTAGGTCTACCTATATTGGAAAAAAACTCAAATGTTTTCATATGTAATTTTGCACCACATTTAAGTTGCTGGTTTATATCTTCAACACTGCACATTTGAAGAAGTTCTGGAAGACCTAAGTGCATGGATGTACTTAAAATTTCTTTTTGTATTTTTATTCTTCACTTATCTTGATTGTGAAAAAATCCTTGCTGTAGCAAGACACATTTTCTCTCAGTTTTGCCAGTAAATGGTTGAATGTTGGATTATTAAAAAAGGTTGGCTTTTTTCTGGTAATTTTATTCGTGGTTACCTTCCCTGGTAAATTATTTTCTTAAAAAAAAAAAACAACATAAGTACACACAACAAAAAGTATTTCAAAAGATAGGATGTCTACTAGCAGTAGAAAGCTTGCTGTGATTAGAGAAATCATTGTGAAAACTGCTGTTTAAATTCTCAGGACTTGTTTCAGATTGCTGAAAGAAGACCATATGTATTGCATCCTCTAAGAGTTATGGATATTATTTGTAACATATATCTCAAAGATAGACAATAATCCAACTCAATCCCCTGTGCAACTAACAGACTGTGAAATGTTTCTAAAGACACATTTTTGTTGGATGGAAAGCTGATATCACAATGAATTCGTAAATGTGAAACAGAGGTTTCCTGTATTTTAAAGCCACTTCCCTGTGTCCTGGCCATCTGATAACATTTTAATTGCTCTCAAGGCTGTAGTGTTCTGATCTCAAGACTGGCATTATATCCTGCTTGCAATCATTGAATTAAGACAGTAAATACATACCACATTTGCTGGAGAAATACCCTTAATCAAAACACAGATGCTGGATATCTCCAAATTACAGCACAGTAACTATCAGATTTTTTTTTTAACTCTTGGATTGTCAACAGTAAATCATGTTTTAGCCTCCTATCACAGTAAGGGAAAAAACACTGGAACTGTACATGTATATCCTGCAAGGTTAATATTTCATAAACTTAGATCAACATATTGCCTTGTTTTAAGATAATTTTTGTGTCTGGAATGCATTTAGATAGAGGGCAAAATTCAGACATAAAACCCCTCCAACCTCCTAAGGTCTTGCTGTCCTCTGACTTTGAAGATGAACGTGGTAAATTAAGTGGGGCTGAGTTCCTGCAAACCTCAGAACAGGAGGTAACTCAATTTCCATGCATTTCCTTTCAAGACAGATGAAGTTTGCTCCTCTGCACTTGGATCATTTTGTCTGAGACTAGGAATTGTGAAGTGGATTCCAAGAGAGGGCTGCACTTTGATTAAACACGGGCTGCATTTCACCTTGGCAGGTGGAATGAGGGACATTTCACCTTGGCTCAGGTGGAATGAGGGACAGAGAGAACTGCACCTTGCTGGTGTTGCACGTGTGGATGTTGGCAGTTTCTGTGCTCCAGCTCAGGTGTACACTAGCATGTGCTGCAGAAATGGTTGCAAGTCTCCCTTAGTGACCAACAGATAGAGAAAAATAAACTCAAACTGACGATCAAGGCCAGAATCTTTGAGAAATGGCCCCAGAAGCCCAGTACTTTGTATAATGTATGACTACTAAAAATTGCTCTTTTTGTTTTATTGCTAGTCTTCAAACATGTAGAAATCCAGATTTTGTGGCAATGTGTGTAAGCCTTCCTTGTCCCTGCTTTAGAATGGTGAGAGAGAAGCTGCAGATGGCTCTGGGACCTGCCTGTCTGGGGCTGTGTCTCTGTCACCAGCTCATGTTGGTACCAGCAGTCGTGCCACAAACTCCTCTTTCATTTCATGCCTGTCCACTCAGTGCATCCTGCTCACCAGGGAAAATATGCTTTGTGTTTTGAGCCAGATCTTCAGCAGGTAAAAGTGGCTGGTAGCAATGGAAGTTGGTCACTCTGTGACAGCCCTGGGCTTGGCTCAGAGTGGAGAAGGGAATTCTGTTATCTCTTTTGGTTTTGGAGACTCTGCTGGTGCATCTCAAGAAGAGTATTTCTGCACGGTGAACTAGTAAAGCATCTGCCACTTGTGTTAACTGACAAGACTCCTCTTGTCCTTGGCCAGGTATCCCACCAAATATTTCACCTCTCACCTCCCCGTGCCATTCACCGATTCAGGGGACGCCTGCCACGAGTCCTACTGGAAAAACATCTTCTGTGTCATTTCCAGAGCCTACAGACACTGACACCAAGCAGGGCCTAAAGCCACACAAAGTCTTAACTTCTACTCAGAGTGCACCTAGCCTGTCAGACCCTATTATCAGCCCCTCCATCATCTGCAGCAGGTAAGATGGTAATTTGACATGCCTTGCAATCATTTCACACTGTTTTCATGAACACGTTCTGTTGGCCCATGTACAAGCTTTTGTGATTTACTGCAGTGTTTATATTGATATTTCAGGTTTATTGTACTTCACTAAATGTGTAGATCAATGCTACAAAATACTTTTGAAGTGGGAGATTGTTGGCTATATTTATTGCTATGTTTATTGCTTTTACTCCTGTCAGGTGGACAGCCTGGTTCCTAAACAAATTCTTTGTCAATGACCTGCAGATCCCAAAGTTGGATTTTTTGGGATCTGCAGGTCATTGACAAAGAATCTGTTGGATTTCATGTTTACAACTTGTGTTTCTGGAGCCATGCCCTTGGCATGAGCAGTCACCTTTAGGTCACAGGCCAAGACTTGCACGGCAGGCACCTGATGTAGCCTAGAAACATCTGACTGCTAGGGCCAGCAGTGCCTGAAGACTCTGTGATTTTGAACCTTCACAAAAATCACTCAGGAGCCCACTCAGGAGGAGTGGGTCCTGTCTTCCTTAGGCAGAGTCAGGTTAACTACTATGGGGATTTTTTTTTTCCAGAAGTCAGCTGCAGATGAGTTTTTTTCTACTGCTAAGAGCTTCAGTAACACAGTTTAATTTTTTACTTTAAAGTACACCTTTATTAGGGAACACAGACCAGATCTGCTTTGCAAAATTAGCATTTTAGAAAGAAAGTTGTTCTGCATATCTTCTCAGAAAGGATTCAGTTGCTAAATCAAATTACTGGAGTTTGCAGTATGTGTCCAGTTCAGAACACTGGGAAACACTGGCATTCCCAAGCCTGTCCCAGTGCAGTTTCAAGGTTGCTTTACTCTCCAGATGTTGCTTTTGGCCATAGCACGAGTGGCCAGCCAGCAGACAGCATGGCTCTTATCAAGTTTGACTATCTTTGGAAATAGTTTTTAGTTTCTGCCTTCAGGCACATGACTTTGGATGTGTCTCAGTGTGCTGTGTGCAAGGCTAGGAAGTGGCTGTGAGAAAGTCAAAATTGAGACTGCAGCTTTGCTCTAGGGAGTCATCCTCGCTGGAGTTTGGAGTAGGATCCAAACAGGCTTTTGAGATGGATTTTGATAACTAAATAGAAACTGAAGTGCTTTTTAAGAGTTTTCCAAAGGAATACCAGAATTGGGATTTGGAGGGATTAATTTGAAATTAAAACTATATTACACAACAGAAATATAGCATAAAGGTGCTGCAGTCTTACTAAGCTGTGCCTTTATTATCACTGCAATAAAATTCTGTTATTTCATGAATGGCATTCATTTCTAGAAGCCTTCTATTTAAAAGAACAGTTAAAAATTGCATTAAAAACGTCAAAAAATAGTCAGTGTAAGGTTGTTGTAGGTAGTAAAGAAATTAATACCTTTTTCATCTTGTTTATCAGCCTGACTGATACAAGATTTGTTTGCTTGGCTATGCACTACAGGTATCATTGAATACAGATTAGCATTTTAATCTGGAAGTCTTTCAGGAGCTCATGATGTTTGCAGGGCACACCAAGCTCCAGGATATGTTTGGATGACCCAGCCAAAAGCTAGCTGGCACAGGAATTAAGCCATTTTTATATGTTGAACTTCAAATGGTGCAAAGGTTCTAGTACAAAATTTAACCAATCCAGGTAATTCTGTAATAGCTGATTTGTGATGACAGTTTTATATAAGATATGCCGCAAAATGCTGACTCAAACCAGAGAAAATGTTAACATGTCAGGTTGTAATTAGGGTTTAAAGGGAACTATACACGAGGAATAAAGCTTTTTAATGGAAGGAAAGAGGCAGTCATTTGAAAAGGTCATCATGTTGTGATCCCTCCCAAAATGTGTTTCTGTTCTGGAAATGATGAAGCAAACTCTGCCCTCTTGGTTCTTATGTACTTGGTATGCTGTCACTGAAGTAATGATAAAATATATTTTTCCTTCTTAAGAGGAGCATATTCAAATTTTAAGCAAGAAGAGTGAAGCCAGATAATGACTGTGTTCAAACTGAATTCTACAAGATTGTATGAGACTCTGGCACGGTTTCATAATTTTAATTTGTCTTTATAGGGCATCTGTAATATAGAACTAGGGGGTTTATTTTGTGCTGGTATACTTACAGAATAATAAAAAAAATATTTAAAGAAATCACATGGCTGAGGTTTACTGCTGAAAACACAAATTCACAAATTTAATGGTGGTGGGCAGTTAATCCAAGATCTTTCTGTATTTTTGTCCCGAGATCCAATAAAACTTTAGCACTCTCCTGTGGTTTTGTCTGGAGAACATACCCTGGACCATGACTTATGCTGTATGACATAATCTCACACTGCCAGTGGGAAATCCTTTCACACAAGACTGTCTAAGGCACGTGGTTCTTCATACTGTGTGTGTTTCTTGATGTATTTCAGCTGTGGCAGACCCTACAACCAAATAGAAGCTGGTGATGGGACACTAAATAGAAATGATGCTACTACACACACCCTGAACAGAACAGGTAATTCTTGGTCAAAAACACCTCGTTCCCTCAAATTAAGTAATTATCCACTAAAAGGGCAGATGAGCTTGTCTGCCATAAAAGGAGCACACACACAGGTGAGTCCATACAAATTGTGTTTGATGATTCCATGTCCAAATGCTCCTTCCCTTTTCATATGTGCAGCACGTACAAAATGCTTATGAAGTTAAAATATAAAGGATATACTGTTCCTCTCAATTTATTTAAATAATGGTCCTCAATTTTTTTTTCTCTCTCTTGATTCCCTGCTGCCATTTTTTACACTCTGCAGGGCGTATCTTCAGTGCCCTCGGACAGATTGTCTGGCATCGGCGCCAGCCAAGCAGCACATATGTAATATGAGTCAGAGCTCCTGTTGCTGCTACTCAGAAGGTCACAGGCTGGCTTCCATGAAACCCTTGCTGTTCACACCACAAGCTCTGTGATTTGTGTTTGCAGATGATCCTGCTCAAGCCACTTCTGACTACGAGACCAACAACAGCGACAGCAGCGACATCGTGCAGAACGATGACGACACGGATTGCTCCAAGGAGCAGCCACGGAAGGGATCTGGCTGTAGGTCCTACACACCTGAGACCATCATCCTGCATCCCTTGACTCCACCTGAGGTAGCTCCTCTGAGTTCCCCCAGCACAACAGAATGAGTGTATGCTGATGCTGAGGGGGAAAAAAAAACAAAACTAAAACCAAACTAACCAAAAACCCAGAGCCCCACAGAAAAAATGTGGTCTAAGGGTGCTGCAAGGTATTACTGTCTTTAACCACAAATATTGCAGTGTGATGAATGAGTGGTGATTGTCTCACAGCATTCAGATATGAGCTTGGTTGAGATGCAGAGGGAAAGCTTTGTTCAGTTAGGTTTTCCACAGTCTGTTGTGCAACTGAATTAATAATCTGCAGTTGGCAGGAGCTCTTGAAAAATTTATTGTAATCTGCTGGAGTTGGACATGCTGAGAGAAGGCATTTTGCTTGAAATGTTCTGGCATGTACTCATCTCCAGTTTTAAGTAAAATGAAATTCCAGGGAGTATACTGGGGGAAATGTAAAAGGAGGGGCACAACCCAACTTTTATTTGCAGACCTTGAAAAATAGATAGGTTTCATTTTAAGGACTACAAATCTTTGCTTGAACTGAGCTCTGTTAGCCATGTTAGAGTCTAATGAATGGGTCCTGATGCAGAAGCAGAAGCTGGGAGCTTTTCTCTCTGTACCACAGTGAGTTTCACAATGAAGGCAGCCTCCCTTGGAAATGAATGAATGATTCCCATGAGAGAATGAGTGAGTCTCAGTGCTAAGTGCAGACACTGCTGTTGCATAAACAGAATTTCCTATCCATTCAAGTGAAACACATTACAAAGGAGAGTGAGTAGCTGCAGGGCTGCAAGAAATGAGGGCATCTGCACTGAGCTGAGTGAAGTACCACTGGCTTACACATGATGCTAATGTGACTTTAGCTTTTAAGAGCACCAATTTTTGCTTGAGATGCTTCACTGATCTAACAACCCTTCTTATTCTGATTTGTGGCACAGGACAAGCCTGTACTGGCTCCTGAGCCCCTGGTTATGGACAACTTGGATCCCCTGATGGAGCAGCTAAATAGTTGGAACTTCCCAATCTTTGATTTGGTGGAAAAAATTGGGAAGAAATGTGGTCGGATTCTCAGTCAGGTGAGAGGTGCACCTTGTCTGCAGGGTCTAAATGTTGACAGATTTAGACAGAGACATGTTCAAAGGCATTGTCCTTACAAGCTGATGGTCCAATGAACTGTGATCCCTGACACCTAATTCAAAGCTGACAGTATGAACTCTGCCTCATTACATTCCTTACTTTTGAATGTCTTCATTTTTAAATTTAAAAATGTGAAAGATTAAAATCATGCAGCTATTTTGCTTTCTGCTCTTTGCTTTTCTGAATATTCTCTTGAGATGCTTTCAGCCCTTACTGAGTTCTTTGGGAAAGGATTTCTCATGGGGTTTAGCATGGGAGGACTAAACAGTAAATATATTCAGTGGATGCAAGATACACACAGTTTTGGTCCTCTTTTATACTGAAGATTTCAGTATAAGATCCCAGAAATAAAAGGTTTCAGATTTCAGGCTGGACAAGAAAGCAAGGTGTGAGGAAGTGGGGGTAGAAAGAATTCTTGCTATGTTCCCTCATTTTTAAAGAATCAGAACTTTGAGAGAAAATTCATATAATATTACACAGGGAAGATTTGCTATGAGCTGGGAGAGCTTTCTAGTCTTTCTTTCAGCTCTCAGGTTTTTATTCCTTCCTGTGGGTTTAATTCAGTTACTGACACAGCCTGTGTCTAGCCAGCACGATTAGTGTCACCTCCCAAAATCACTTTCTACTCTGCTCTGCCCCTTTTCCTGGCACACTGACAAATTAGTCCTTTTTTTCTTATAGAAATATCGAAGATTATTAAACAGGAAAAGCAAGTCATTATTTTTATTATTATTAGGGTTGAAAGGGAAAAAAAGCCCCAGAGAATCAGACTGAACGAGGATCACTTTACAAGGTATTATGTAGTGATGAGTGCTGGAAAGAAGAGATAAAGTTAATTGGTACAATGTGGTACAATTATCACCCCCCCAGAAACACAGAGGTCAGTGTGTCAGGCAGATTTCAGTGTAACAAGCTCCAGAGAATGCTGGATCAAATCACAGTCCCTTGGTGGTTACCTGTTATTCAGCTAGATTCAATTGCTGGTCAACAAGGAGAACCGTGGCATGAATTCAGATTTATTCTGTGGTCTGCCTTTTTGTGTTCTGCAGCTTGGCAAGCAACATTTGAGTTTGAGCAGCCTGCCAAGTCCCTGGGTTCACTTAGAGAAATAGGCAAACTGTGGATATTGGATATATTTATGGGATAAACTCAGAGATGCTCACTGAGGCGCTTTTGCACCGGACAGCGAGTGTGTGACGTGTGAAATGCTCTTCTAGATCATACTGCTCATTTTTCTAATAGCATGGAATGGTAATAGAATGATGAATGAAACGTAAGGAAAACCAGAACTTTCTTTCAATGGCACAAAGAAGAGTTTGGATGAGCCAGAATTTGTTCTGGTTTTACATGGGTCCCTCTGTAGGCTTTAAGCACTTCACCAAGCTGCATGGGGTTCTGTACCTCTGGACACAAGTCCTCTGTGCTTCCCTCAGATTGCACTAAATCTCCTCACTCTACTTCCCAAAATCTGTTTTTTTTCTGCAGGTTCTCAACATGTTACCCACTTCACCCAGTTCCACAAAATGAGACTTGAGAAATAAAATAGAGAAGCTTTAATATTTGTGACAAAAACTCAACATTTTCTGTAACAGCTGTTTATAATATCTCCTTCTCCCTAACAGCAGAATATAGCATGTTCTACCTTGTTCACAAAATAGAGATCCTTATTACCCCCACCTCCTCAGATGTTGCTAATGAAATTACTTTCAGAAATCAGGAAACTAGAATAAATAAAATTTTTTTTCCAGCCAAAACCACTATTTTTTTCCTGGTTTTATTTTTAAATCCTGGGATATTATTAATAAAGGTAAACAAAAGCTCTTATGATTTATTCTCAGTGTTTTGCTATCAAATGGACTAACCCATTCAAAAAAAAAAAAAAAGTCAATTAAAAAGCTGAATTAACTGTGTTTGCCATGCTAGGTTAAATTTCTGAGATGGAACAAAGCAAAGTTGACACATGCCTCCAGGGAAGCATTCAGTTTAGAAAGCAAATGCTGGCTTAGCATCTTTGAAGCTGCTTGAGATACCTGTTCCTTCTTTGTGGAATGTTAAATTGATTTAGACATAGAAAAAGACCCTAAACCAGTCAGGAGCCATGAAAGCATCTGTGCAAAGTGGAGTGGCAAGCTCAGTCAATGTGGCAGTGACAAATGTGCATGAAAGGGTTCAGAGAGGAGCATAAATTCATTCTCATTGCAGAGACGAAGAGCCGAGCTCTGAGAACTGAGCTGTTGCTTCAAATTCGTTACCTTTTTTGTTATTCTTACCTTAAAAATCCACAGTGGCAGGGCATTTGGAGCTGATAATCATTCAACTTTAGGTGCAGCTTATAGAGGCCCATTTATATATAAAAAATACAGACACAAGCAGGTGTGAATAGATGTTTGAATTATACTCAGATGTAAAACACAAAGCAATTTGTGACCATTTCTTGCCCTAGAGCACTCACAGTCCAAATGTGCTTCAGGTTGCTTGGCTCTAGGTGGGTCATTACCAGGCAGATGGTACCAAAAGGACAGAATTTAGCTAACAGCAGTAAATAAATAAAGATTGTGCGAGGATTTAGGGTCCGATTTGCGACAGAAGTGAAAAGATCAGGCAGTGATTTTCCTGTGTCCCATTATTTTGTGTGTCAAGTTCAAACTTGTTTTCAAAAGTGCCCATTTTGTGTCAGCTGCTGCCTGCATTTCTGAGCATCCATCTCTCCTGAGCACCTCCCCACTCACCCACGGCATTCCCCTTCCCAGTACATCCCTCCTGGATGTTTGCACTTAGAGCAGCTCTGCCTCCTGAGCTCTTTGCTGCCCCTGATATCCTGGTGGAGTCATTTTTGTCATTTCACCACCAAAAGTGGAGAGAAAGCAAGGACACAGTGCAGAGGAGCCATGTGGTTCCCCCTTCTGTCAGTCCTTTCCTTGTTCTTCCTCTTCTGGGAGTTGATTTGAGCCAAGGATTTGGGAAAATACTCCCAGGAAAGCAGATTTTCACAGGGTAATTCAACCTAAGGAGTTTTATATCTAATTTGTAGAGTTTTTTCTCATCTACTTAACAGCATGGGGGGGTTTTGTTTGTTTTTTTTTCTTCTTTTTTTCTTTCAGGTATCATACAGGCTTTTTGACGACATGGGGTTGTTTGAAACCTTTAAAATACCAGTGAGGGAATTTATGAACTACTTCCATGCCTTGGAGTGTGGATACCGAGAGATACCTTGTAAGTAAAAATTCCTGGCACATCATGATGCTTCCCTCAATTTTTGGGGATTTTGTATTGAAGCCTTTCTTCTTGCATTATAAAGCTACTTTTTTTTCTTCCAGTGTACATCATGACCAAGTGGATGGCTAGGCAGGGGCTGGTGCTGAACCACAGCCTGGCATCTTTTTCTCTTTGTATTTCATCTTTTGCATTGTTTCATAATTCATGGCAAAATCTGCCAGAAAGCCAGAAATCATATAAAGCTGTTATTAGTAAAGACTGTTTCCTGAATAATGCAAGTGTACCCCAGTGCATTTGGAGGTTCTTGAAACATTTAACCACCTAAAGGCAACGTGCATTTTTACACAGTAGCAGTGCTATGCTACCAAAGGAGATGAGCTTTATAAGCAGAAAAAATATACCCAAAAAACATGAGTGAACCCTGTTCTGTTGCTACAGCTTAGCTGATGTTTTTCCGTGGGAAACATTTATTCCCTGAAAAAACTGTTTTCAGCCATCCCCAAAGTATTTGCTAATTCAAATCAAATTTATCAAAGTGCTTCAGCTGCAAAAGACTGGGAAAAAAAAAAAAAAAGAGGAAAGACTGATCACCCCCTTTAGGTTGCAGATAAACCCAGCACTGAGGAACACAACACCCTGTTTTCTCTACACTCACAGAAAAATGTGGGAAAAATCATTATAAGTCATGTGCTCTCTCTGTCAAATATTAAATTCCAATTGTAGCAGCTACAGTGGGAAGGATTTAAGGAAAGCTACCTCTAAATGCCTTCAGCCAGATGGTTTGGAATCTCTTCTGGGAAAGAGAGACCCAGTTTTGATCCTTTCCTTGTGGTTGAGCTGGATCAGGGATCTAAAGCAGCATGTCACAGCCTGAGGAGGTTAGAGATGGAAGTCCCACAGCCTGTCCTGCTGAAGCCATTCCTTTCTGTCTAAAATATTTAACTATTCATAGAGTCTCTGGGATTTTTATGAACCTAGCACTCCATTTCCCTTTTTTTTTTTTCTTAAGTGATTTTTTTTTGTTTTACTAAAGAAGAATCTCTTTCTAATACAAAATCCATTTATCTTCCTTTTTTTTTTTTTTTTTTTTCTTTCATTTCTGTGAAAAAGGTAAAAGCAGCTCTGATGCTCGTGCTAAGGTTGGTTTTGTCTCTGCTGGATTGCCTGCCACCCGGTACCCACTAGATGGTGCTGCTAGCCCTGTGTCAGAAACCCCCTGATGTTTCACAGCTGGCTGCTTTTCTCCCCATCACAGATCACAACCGAATCCACGCCACGGATGTTCTGCACGCCGTGTGGTACCTCACCACCCAGCCCATCCCGGGACTGCCCACTGTCATCAGTGACCACGGCTCAGCCAGCGACTCAGGTACCTTTAAACGTCAGCATCCTCAAGTTTCTCTCGTGAAATTTGCTGTGGGAAAGGCGACAGCTGGGGATTGCACGCGGGAATTTTTTTGGCAGTCTGTGGGAATGTGTTAAAAGTTCAGTAGCACAACGGGTGTTGAAGGAGTTCGGGTGTGTTTGTGTAACTTTGAAGGGAATGGAATTGTTCCTCCAAAACCTGATACTTGACATTTAATGATGTGTGAATGCAAGCCTTTGTGGTCACCTTTAATGACAGATCTTTGTTACCATTTGATTTTTGCAAAAGGTTTTTATTTTTGCAAAAGGTTTTTTCCTAGGAAAACTGCACTATTAGTGCTTTTCACTGCTGTACCAGACTTAAATCCTTAAACCTTCATTGTTTTGCTATTCTGCAATTTCTGGGGCATGCAGGCAGAGCTGTGCACTTGCCACTGCTTGGCTCTCATGAAGTGTTCTTTGCTTTTCCTGACTATCTCCAAATAAAAAGACTTGTTGCCATCTGGCAATTGCTTTATATCTTGCATTTTTGTAGTAATTTCTCCATGTTCAGTTGTGGCAACTAGAAGACCTGTCTGTGTTTTGTTGGAGTTCTCAGAGAGTTGCTGGAAAAGCAGGAGTTTGTTCCATTCCTGCTTATTTTTTCTCTTTTTTTTTTCTTTTCTTTTTTTTTTTTTAATGTGGTGTTAAATGGTGTTATTCCTAAGAAAAATTTATTAGCAAGGGATTTCAGTGGCTTTGTAGGTAAGGTGGAATGAAAGGGGTTGAGCTCTGGGGCTTTTTTTGATGTTTGTTATTTGAAAAAGGTTTTTCAGCTGCATGCAAGATCCACTTGAGGTTGTTCAGATTAAATTAGCAAAGCATCTCAGTATCTGTCTCTGACAGGTATGCTCAAGATGCTTCAAAAAGAGGATGATAAGAGGATTATCAGCAAAGATCCAAAGTCTAGACATTTGTATTGGAAAACATCCACTGTAATTTAATTATTAAATTCTAGTCCGTTGCTTTAAGGACTGTCAGTGTCTCGTGGACTTGTCTACATGATGAAAGAAATTAGAGAAAGGAGTGGGAAGATTAAGTTTCCCCACAAAGCTCCAGCATGGCTGTGAATCCATGTCTTACTGCTTGTAACTTACATAGTTTGAGAATAGGTTTTGCTGGAGGACTGGAAGATCCCCAGGTGGGATCAGAATTTGTTCCTTTCCAGTTGTTTGCCTTACTGTACTGGATCATAGGCACAGAAAGCACTGAGGTCAGGCTGCATTTATCCTTACTGG
Organism: Onychostruthus taczanowskii; assembly: GCF_017590055.1. NCBI lineage: Eukaryota > Metazoa > Chordata > Aves > Passeriformes > Passeridae > Onychostruthus > Onychostruthus taczanowskii. The sequence continues at coordinate 13,599,101 of NW_024498685.1, forward strand.
GAATTTGCTTCTCTTACAGCAGGTCACTGAAAGAGTGGCCCTGGATTTTTGACTGTTTCCATTTCTTTATTTCTGCTCAGATTCCGACAGTGGAATCACTCACGGCCACATGGGATATGTGTTTTCAAAGACATACACACCTACAGATGACAGCTACGGCTGCCTGGCTGGCAACATCCCTGCCCTGGAGCTGATGGCTCTTTATGTGGCTGCAGCCATGCATGACTACGATCACCCAGGAAGGACCAATGCCTTCTTGGTAGCAACGAGTGCTCCTCAGGTAAATAAACCTCAGGCAGTGTTGCTGCGCAGTTTGGAAGGTCTCGATGACAGCTTTTCCTTGCTAGTGGTGCCTGTGGCTTCCATTAAGCACAAGTCTGCCAAATATTTTGAAACAGCTTGTCAAAGTGACAGAAATAATCACTTCACTTGGGGATTGCTGGTAAGAGTCTTCTTACACACCCTCAGTTAGCAGAGCTGTTGAGAAAGGTGCTGATAAACTGTGTCAGTGGAGAAGGTAAAGCTCTGCTGACTGATAGAGAACCTGCAACTGTGGAAGAAAGGAAGAATTGTTCTATCAAGTAATGCACAGAAAGATTAAATAAAATAAAACATCCCGGTTGTGTAGCTGACTGTGCTTTGCAAGTTAATTGTGCACGATCAGAACACATTTTGTGTTGCTTCTATAGAATATGAGCAGCGTCAGTCTTTTTATGAAAGTATTTGGAAGCAGGGAGTGGAAAATAGTGTTATAAATGTAGAATTAAGGCTTGCCTAAGGTTACATAGAAGTTACTGCCAGTACTGAGAGTTGGACTCAGCAATTCTGAGTCACTCTTTATTGGCTTAATCATGAGATCATCTTTCCTTGCTTTACATAGCTGACCTGCCTGGCTTCAGCACACTGTGCTGAAAAATACTTCTATTGATGAGGAAATTTTTAAAAAAGATATCTTAATGGTGACAGGTCAGGTAGGGGTGCGGAAATTGTGGATTTACTCCCCAGCTTGCAACCAGACTTCCTCTGTCAACAAGAGCAAGTCACCTGAACTCACTCTGGTGTCACTTTGTGTCTATGACTTGATAGAAAAGCTTCTCATCTTTGCAATGCATTTCTGTGATCAAGAGCTTTGATGCTTTGGCCAGATAAATAGACTGGGAGAAGACATGTGCTATCCTTAAATCTAATTGAAAGAAACTAGTGCTGTAGCTCTGTGCTTGTAAAAATCAGAAAAGGAAGTTAGATGATTAGCCTTTTTCTATTTACTCTAGTTTGAAAATAAATTAAGAGGAAAAAAAAATTTCGTGTTATTTTCTGAATGGAATTGCCATCACTTTGAGAGTTCAGCTTCTTATTTTGATAAAGATTTGACCAATTTTGGATTTTAGCACTGAGATATCTGTCAGGCTGAGTATATGTTTTCAGGTTGCAAAGTGGAATTTCACCTGTTCCTGTGTTTGGAATCAGTCCTGCATGGACACCTCTGCCTGGTGCAGTTACCAAAGTGCAGTAATTCATTAAGTGAGGTTAATTCTGACAGTCGGGGAAGCACGCCCCTATGTTGTGTTAGCCCTCAGCCTGTGGCCTGAAACAGATGGTCCATTGCTGTGATTTTACTAAGATGGTTTTGTCAAAATGGTTTTGCCAAGATGATTTTGCTGAGATGATTTTGCTAGGATGGTTTGGCCAAGATGGTTTTGCTGAGATGGTTTTGCAAAGATGATTTTACTAAGGTGGTTTTGCTAAGGTGGCTTTGTAGATGATTTTATAAGATGGTTTTGTGTAGATGATTTTGCTAGGATGGTTTTGCTGAGAGGGTTTTGCTAAGATGGTTTTACTGAGGTGGTTTTGCAAAGATGATTTTGCTAAGATGGTTTTGTGTAGATTGTTTTATGAAGACGGTTTTGCCGAGATGGTTTTGCTGTGAACATCATTTTGCTGAGAGGGTTTTGCTGAGATGATTTTGTCGGTTTTATGAAGACGGTTTTGCTGAGATGGTTTTGCTAAGATGTTACTGTGAACATCATTTTGCTGAGAGGGTTTTGCTGAGATGATTTTGTCGAGATGATTTTCCTGACATGGTTTTGCCGAGATGATTTTGCTAAGAAGGTTTTGCAAAGATGGTTTTGCTGACATGATTTTGCTAGGATTGTTTTGCTAACAATGGACGGTTGGCCAAGACGGTTTTGCCGAGATGATTTTGCCAAGATGGTTTTACCAAGATGGTTTTACTAAGATGATTTTGCTAGGATGATTTTGCTAAGATGATTTTGCTAAGAAAGTTTTGCTAAGATAGTTTTGCTAATATAGTTTTGCTGAGATAATTTTGCTAGGATGGTTCTGCTGAGATGGTTTTGCGTAGATGATTTTGTGAAGATGGTTCTGCTGAGATGGTTCTGCTGAGACTATTTTGCCAGATGGTTTTGCCAAGATGGTTTTGCCAGATGGCTTTGCCAAGATGGTTTTGCCAAGATGGTTTTGCTAAGATAGTTTTGCCAAGATGTTCCTCAGCTGCCCCTTGCCCGTTGCTTCCACAGGCGGTGCTGTACAACGACCGCTCCGTGCTGGAGAACCACCACGCTGCTGCTGCCTGGAACCTCTTCATGTCCAGGCCAGAGTACAACTTCCTGGTCAACCTGGACCACGTGGAGTTCAAGCATTTCCGCTTCCTCGTCATCGAGGCCATTCTGGCTACTGACCTGAAGAAGCACTTTGATTTCGTTGCCAAGTTCAACGCCAAGGTGAGATCAGTTTGGGTTTCTATTTCCGCTGAATGTCCTTTTGGCTGCTGCAAAATGTAGAATAATAATCTGGCCTTTCTGTTGGGTTTTACTCATTTAAAGTTAGTGGCACAGCTTCTCTTCTTATATATATATATTTTTAATTTTTTTTTCAGAAAGTGGTTTAAGGCTAAAAATTTCACTAGCTATTTTTACATTCTACTTTTCAACATTGCTTTCCTGTTCACTGGCACTTCGACCTATTAGCAAAGCACTCAAGGGGGGAAAAATCAAAGGTGTTATTACCAAGTTTGCATAATGGCTACTTTAAGGGAATTTTTACTGATTTAGGCATTCTGTTGCATTATCAAAACAGAAATCAGAACAATTTTGACATTCTAATTTCAAATGCAGTGAAAGCATGGTCTTCCTTTCCTTTCTCTTTTCAGAAGAATGTCACAAAACATCTTTCCTGCATGCTCCATTCAGTGAGCCATAACACTACAACCCTGAGAAACCATTCTTAAAAACTGTTTACAGTTTCAACCTAACTTATTGGAAATCACCTCCTATAAAGATACTTTAGTAAACTCCATCACCCAGCAAAGATGTTGGCATGTTAACTAGATACCTGCCCTTGGAGCTGGTAGTGTTTTCTTGTTCCTAGTGAGAAACGCCCCAAAATGGTGTGTTTTGTATTTGGGACCTCCTGGCTGTTTTGGTAGCATGGATAAAATCTTTCCTGTGGCATTACTTAGCATGGATCTGTATGCTGACACTTTGAAACCTCCACGTATGTGACTGGAATTTTTTTTTATCCATTTCCCTGTAACATCTCCCTTTGTCAGGCTTTATGAAGCTGTGGAGAAAGGCCCTAGGTGTGATCCAGGGTAGAAAGAGATCTGATCTGTAGATCCATAAAAGTTTGAGCTCCTTCTGCACCCCTGCCAGTCAGGTCCCCTCCAACCTTAACCTTTCTGCTTTTATTTTAGAGCAGCTGACAGTATGTGTGGCTTTTTCTTGCGAGAGGTATGGGGAAAATAGAGAAAAGGGAAAAGGGAGGAAATCGTTTCAGCCATGCTTAGATCAAACAGGGAAATAAGCTCATTACACACATCTTCACTCTGCAATCAAACCATCATGACACTTTATAGTAATTTGTATTTCTACACCAATAGGTATCAACTTCTTGAAAAATGTCGTGGAAAGATTGCATTTGTTTGTTTTCCTAATAAATCCTTTCAAACAGGTGCATAATGTGCAGTTCTAATATATAATATTATATTACATGATACATATTATATTACCATATAGTATATATAAATGATATATACTATATTATTATGTAGAGCATAAATAATATTATATAATATAATAATTTATGTTATATGACATTAATATTGTATATTATATAATAGGTATATAATATAATGCATATTATTATATATTATATAGTAATATATAGTGTATATATATAGTATATATAGTATATATATAATATTATATTATATTATATATAATGTTATATATATAATATATAATAATAATATTGACTTATCTTTATTCCTCTTTATTCACCTCAGTGTTCCTTGGTTTTCACTTATTTTTCCCTTTCCATCTTGTTAATTCCAGCCTGGAAAGATTGCATTTGTTTGTTTTCCTAGTAAATCCTTTCAAACAGGTGCATAATGTGCAGTTCTAATGTATAATATTATATTACTTACATGATACATATTATATTACCATATAGTATATATAAATGATATATACTATATTATTATGTAGAGCATAAATAATATTATATAATATAATAATTTATGTTATATGACATTAATATTGTATATTATATAATAGGTACATAATATAGTACATATTATATATTATATAATAATATATAGTATATATACTATATACTATATATAGCATATATATTATATATAATGTTATATATATAATATATAATAATAATATTGACTTATCTTTATTCCTCTTTATTCATCTCAGTGTTCCTTGGTTTTCACTTATTTTTCCCTTTCCATCTTGTTAATTCCAGCCTGGGATTAGCTCAACTACTTTTGCTAGTGATTTTTTGCAGTAGCCCAGGTCAGATCCTGCTCTGCTGCCTGGCATTACCCTCCTGGTTTCCTTTTCCCTGTCTGCAGGTGAACGATGACGTTGGCATTGACTGGACCAACGAGAACGACCGCCTGCTGGTTTGTCAGATGTGCATCAAGCTGGCTGACATCAATGGGCCTGCCAAATGCAAGGACTTGCACCTGCAGTGGACAGAGGGCATCGTCAACGAGTTTTATGAGCAGGTAAAGGCATTCCAGAGCTGCTTTCCTGGTGTTCTGGAGCATGACTGTGCTGCTGGCCAGTGAAAAATCACAGAGTAGGGGAGGAGAGGTTGGCTAGAGTCACATTAATCCAATTTTTTGCTGGACCAGTGAAAGTCCATTTGTCACTGAAGTTTCTGATGTGTCCTCAGAGACCTCTGGTGATGGTGTTTCTGCAGGCTGAACTGTTCAAGGCTGGCACTGTGGATGGTGAAGAAGTGTTCCTTTCCTCTTTTGTTTTCCTGTTGTCAGTCATCATGGCTGTCATTTCCCTCTTCTTTAGTGCAAGCCGTGTTTTCATCCACAGATGGATTTAGAAAGCCCTGGGAATACAGCCAGGCACTGCTCCTCTCCTTCTAGGTGTAAGGGAGCCCTTCACTGAACCTAATTTCCTCATTTTAACCTATTTAGCCCTGCTGAGTGCAAGCTCAGGGCTGTTCCCACACTGTTCCTCTGTTTCCTGAGTGGGAACAATTTGAATGTTCTGGTCAGGTTAAACTCCACATCCTTTCTTTTCTACATGAAGCAAACAGGCTAAATCACTGAACAAGACAACCCACAGACTTCTCAGAGAGGCTGTGCAGAAACTTGGAGTCACAGACTAAGCCCTTTTAAATCTTTTTCAACTTCCCTTAAATTTACTGCACTTACAGTTTGGGAAGAAAAAAATCCAACCAGGATTTGCTGCTGCCTTCTGGAGAGTATAAAGAGACAGGGAAAGGGACATAATTCAGGTATTGACCTGAAGCTTCTTCATTTCTTTCACATCTCCCAAGAAAAACAAAGTCCAATGAGCCTTACCTATGGTATGAATATAGCTGGTTCCATTTTTGTTTTCACTTTTTTTCTTAAACAAAGAAATTGTGTCCCAAAACAACCTTCATGCCCCAAATTTTTTCAGGCAATGCTTTTATTCTTCATTACAACTGTCCCAACAAACTGTGCTTCAAAATTCTGGTGATGATCATAGCTTGTGTGGGTGACCAGTGCATGCAGACAATCAGATGTAGAATATGACTTTCCTTTTTTCCAATAAAAGTTACATCAGAGGGAAATGCCCCAATTTATTAACATCAGCAAAGCCTTGGAGAGTCAGTCAAGCTTGTGAGGATACAGATGTGGGAAGATGTTGTGTTACCTGTTCCACAGTATGAGCCTGTGTTGTTTTCCATCATTCAGGAATGGGATCCAAAACAGAGAACGTTTTCTTTCTCGGATTTGTTTCTGGCATTAAGGGGGATAAGCTAGATTCTCAGGTTCTTTAATCTCTATTAAAAGCTGTTTTTCTTTAATGTTATAGGCTATAAGAGGTGTATGAAAACATATTAACCATGTTTTTGAGCATTAGATTTTTTCTGCGACTGGAAAAGTCTTCCCATTCTCATTCCTAAAAAGGAGAATTTTATGGCAAGTTTGAATTTCCCTGGAAGTATTATCAAAATTCACACATATGTGAATTCAAACTATGCTGTGAAAATCATGAAATATCTTTGATACAGTAAACACCAATTCCTTTCAAGAATTTCACTCCTATATAAGTAAAAACTGCTTATTAAAAATGTGTTGTATAAAAATATTCAAAATCCTCTGTCATATTGTTGCAGGATGATTCCTTCTCTTCACATGTCCAGCATAATTATATGAAGACAGGACAGACAGAATTTAAAAAAACACACTGCAAGATGTTTCACATAATAAATCATGTTTTAACAGAACAATAAAAAGGAATTTGCAAACATTTCAACAGTCAGCATTTCTGCCAGTTCACAGCTAAGAAATCTCAGATATGATTCTGTAAAGAAGAGCAAGCTGTCACCTCTTCTTAATTTGCTTGCTATTTCAAAAATGGATGGCATGTTTCAGTGTTTTGTCAACACAAAAATTTTGTTTTTAATGATTGCAATAACACTTCTGGCTTGGTTATTACTAAATTAGCAAAGAAAACACAAGGAAATGAGATATTTGCTGTACATACTCCAAAATTTAGCTGTTTTTTGGCCTTCACCATATGCAGATACAGACAGGATGTTGGTCAGCTGTGAAGACCTTACTTTTGAAAAATTTACATTACAAGGAGATAAGTATAAGCAAACATAATGGAAACTGAAAAAGCATCTCCAAATTCTAACATGTATCCCATAATATGGAACTCTGTATTGTGTTACAGCAATCAATCACATATCAGGCTTGATTAGGGAGGTTAGAGATTTTTGGGGGGGAGATGGCATCTGGTCTTGTCGTGTCTGCTCAGCTGAAAGCTCACTGATGCCACCAGAGGCTTTGCTGTGATAGGGAATTGAGTATATCAGATTTGGCTCTGCAATAAAGTTTTGCTTTATTTTACATCATAAAGATGAGAAGAGAGAGAAAAAACTTCTCTTTTGCCTCCCTCTCTCCCCCAAAAAAGCTTTGTGGGAAAGATTTACTGGTTTTGAGCAAATGAATGTGATGCATTGCTTTAATTGGGATCATTCTAATAGTCATAGGAAACAAATATTATGACCCAAAGCCAAAAGGACATCTCCAGGTTACTTTTAATAAGGACGAAATCAATAGGAAAACTTAAAATTTAAAAAAAGATTAATAAGAAAAATTCAAAAAATCAAATAAGAAAAATAAAAAAATCAGTAAGAAAACTTTTTAAAAAAAAGAATAGTCTGTGAGATAGCCCTGTCTTGTATAAATTGTCTTACTCAAACAAGTTTGTTGTGAACTAACAATCACACAGTCAGAATGGATTTTTTTTTTTTTAAATAATGCAAAGAAAGAAATGAAATAACAATTTCCAAATTTTCACACAGTGTAAAGTTCAGGGCTAGGGGAATCCTTCTGCAGAGTCAGTGTTAAATTCATCCTTGTTGAATTCACATTATTGGTAGTGGGTTTGTGTCAAGAAAAGAGCTGTAACTGTGCCATTTGACACGATGGCACTGTCACCACGGGAGTGCCAGGCTGGCATTTAGATGCTGTCCTTTCAGCATTTTTAATTGGCTGGGTGTGCTTTACCCCTTTCTGTAGCAGGGTTTTGTTGCCTTTAGCTCAGAAATGAGGGCTGTTTCCCATCTGCAGGGCGATGAAGAGGCCAGCCTGGGCCTGCCCATCAGCCCGTTCATGGACCGCTCCGCGCCCCAGCTGGCACACCTCCAGGAGTCCTTCATCACCCACATCGTGGGACCACTCTGCAACTCCTACGACTCAGCAGGGCTGATGCCAGGAAAGTGGGTAGAAGAGAGTGATGAGTCAGGAGACACTGATGAGCAAGAGGAGGAGGAAACAGCAGAAATGGAAACTTGTGAAAACGCCGAATCCAGTAAGTTGTTGACGCTTCCCTTTTCCAACAAAACAAGTTCCATGTGGTGACCAAAACACTAAGCAGAGGCTGTGAGCTGGCCAGGTTCAGCATGGGCCTCTTCCAGAGTGACAGAGAGTCCTTGGTGTCCTTGGCTGTCCTTGGAGGAGCTGTAGCCACTTACATTGTGAACGGAGGTGCTCCGTGGTTTCAGCACCGATGTGCTTCATATCCACTGTGGTATTTTCGGGGTCCCCAGGATGAAGGAGGAATGATTGAATCTGACTCCGTGTTCTTAGAAGGCTAATTTATTATATTATGATATTATATAATGTTAAAGAATGCTGTATTAAACTATACTAAAGAATAGAGAAAAGATACAGACAGAAGGCTACAAAGAATGATAATGAAAACTCAGACACTCTGTTCCAGAGTCCTGACACAGCTGGACATGATTGGTCATTAAATAAAAACAATTCACTTGAAACCAATCAAACAATGACCAGTTGGTAAACAATCTCCAGACCACATTCCACAGCAGCAAAAACAGGAGGAGCAATCAGATAATTATTGTTTTCATTTTCTTCTGAGGCTTCTCAGCTTCCCAGGAGAAGAAATCCTGGCAAAGGGATTTTTCAGAAAATGTGACAGTGACAATCCACCACTTATCTCCACCTTAGCTGGGGTTTCTGGTGGTGGATCATCTCTCTGTGCATGAGGGCTTTCTAGACTCTTTCAGGACTGGTGTTGATAGAGTGCAAGAATTTCAGTTGAAAATAGGATGTTTGGGAGAAGATTTTTCAAGGAAAGCACTCATTATTTCCACGAGTTAACATGGCAAACAGGAATAATAGAATGAGGATCTGAAGTGCTGATGGAGTAAAGGAGTTTTTAACAATGGAGTCATTTTAATGCACATCTCTTCAAGGTATCACGGAGAGGAGTGGGAAGAGAATTGGCACTGAGCTTTGCTGTGTTGTGTGCTGGGAGCTGCATCACTTGGCTAACCAGTAACTAAAGCTCAAGTTCTCCTGCCCTCCTCTAGAATGGCAACACTGCGTGTTTGCTGTACTGAGATTAAAGGGTTTTACCTTGAAAGGAGATTTCAGGCACTTGTGGGAAGTGATTTTTAAGAGAAAATACTGCAGCTGTAGACCTCTTCCTTTTATCAGTTCCATCCTGCATTACTTTTTTCTTTCTTTCATGTTCTTTTTCCCTCTGAATTTTCTACTGCTGTTCCTTTATTTCCCTCCTCTAAGTGATCTTTCTTTCTCTCCTCTGTATCCAGAAGTTTTAGGAAACAGCAGCCTGAAGTACACTCATGAAATACCCATACTTTTCCCCTCAGCAGCCTTTTTCTGTTCTTTCTCACACATATTCTTTCATGCCCTGCCTGGGTATCATCCCTGTTTTCTGTTGGGAAAGCTGAGAAATATTTGATGAGTGCAGTAAGTCACATATGACTGAAGTGCACTCACGAAATACCCATACTTTTTCCCTCAGCAGCCTCACTTTATCTGTTCTTTCATGCCCTGCCTGGGTATCATCCCTGTTTTCTGTTGGGAAAGCTGAGAAATATTTGATGAGTACAGTAAGTCACATATGGATGTGGAACTAAAATCTGTGTCTCCTGATGTGCAGAATTAACCTTTTATCTCTAGTAAGATCCAGAGGTAAACAGCTTGGATTTAAGAAATCATTGCTATTTTTCACACACACACACCCTTGCACATATTTTAAATTTAGCACTTTCACATGCATTAAAAAAAAAATCCTGTAGAGAACAGTAAACATCAGGTAGTGTAACACCCATGGGTTAATTTATCACCTTATGATCTGTTAGTTCTTTAACAGGCAGAGCCACATGTTTGTGGCAGATTGGCCTTTCTGGAAGTTCCTGCTAGGAGGAAATGTAATTAACACAGATCCCAAAGCCTGAAACTGATACTGCTGTATTAAAAAAAATATGAAGGATGTTCTCATATATGCATGGTGTCTCTAACCTCACTCTGAAATCCTTGGTTTCCTTTCATTTAATACCTCTATTCATTTATCTTCTGTATCACCATTAGTGGAGTCAAATAATGCTGTTTTCAGGTTAAAAGCACTGATCATTATTAACCCTTTTCACATTGCAAACAGACTGATTTTAGTGATCTTCTGTCCATGTTCACAATCAGCCCAATTTTGGACTTTCTGAACTTTCTCAATGAAGCAATAAAAGGTTGAGATGTCAGATGCCCAGACTTTGACTGGCGTAGATGTTGGTAAAGATCTGTGATGAAAATGCCTTTTAGGCATTTTCAGTGACAGAAAACACTTCATCTAGGTCCTGATAATTCACTGAAGAAGTTGAGATAAATTTAAGAGTTATATCCTTAAAGTAGCCTTAAGTAATTTTTTTACTATACAGGAGCATGTACTTGCCCTGAAGATGTTATGCAAGTATAAGAATTAAACAGACTCAGTCTTTAGTGATTCAGACAAATTTTAACACCACAGCAAGTGTCTGCAGAGAGCAACAAGATGTGGGGTCACCTGGGAAACCCAGGAGAGAATGTCCTGCTGTAGCATTGGCAGCAGAGGGGCTTCTTGTTAGTGCTAAACCTGAAGGTTTCCTACAGGGAACCAAGGGCTTTCTAATGAAGGATTGAATTGGATTTGGTCTGTGCTCAGTGAAAAGCTCTTTGTTTCCAGTTCAAAAGCTTCAAGGGCTAAACATTCTGGATCCTGACACAGACATACTTTAGGCAACCTGCAAATACTAATCCACGCAAATTTATTTGGTACAAAACATTCCTCTACGTCACCTTCTTTAAAGAAAAATCAGCAGTTGTCTTTGGAGGGGTTGTTATTTCACTTCTGTGATGGCCATTGTCACTGCTAATGACCAAGAACATTTTTCAAACTCTGTAGTGCTAAGGAGTTAAGAATCTGTGTTGGACAGACCATATTGACAGGAGAAATCCACCCTTCAGGCAGCAGAACACTTGTAGTGTGTGTCGGGAGCTGTGAGAACCAGCAGGGACAAAAACACTTCATAGGCTGAGAGCAGGGGCCTGGTGCTTCAAAAGCCAAGAGAAGCAAAGCTCCCTGTGACAGTATTTGGCTGTAGGAGTGCTTCTTCAGTGCTCAGGCTGCTGCCACAGCAATGCTGAGCTTAAGCTTAAGGTCACCTCCACTGCGATGGGGGAGCGATGGATGACTGTGAAAATGGAACATAGGAAAACAAAATCAGGATTTTTTTCCCTAGGACAATCAGCAGGGAGGTATTGAGGGTGAGGAGGGCACAGAATTGAATGTGTGTTGATCAAAATCTTTAAGAACTTCATGTAAAATGAGCAGAAACAGCTCAGCAATGTTTTTTATGCATAATCATTCAAAGACCAGGCAGCTCTGTAAGCAGCTGAGTCAGGCACAACATGCAGACTTGGCACAGAATGAAGTTGGGCTCAACCTTTTCAGGAAACCAGTTTGCCTTCCCCAAGATCCGCAGAGGCACAGCCTTCTGAATTTTAACACTGTTCAAATGTTGGGGTTTAAAAATCTGTCATAGTACACTATCTGCTTCCTGTGCCTTCAGTCGCTTTTCCTTCTCCAGTAGAAACCAGCACATTAACGTCACGTGGTGTTTTACAGGAAAGAAGAAGTTCAAGAGGAGGAAAATCTACTGCCAGATCACTCAGCACCTGCTTCAGAACCACAAGATGTGGCAGAAGGTGATTGAGGATGAGGAGAGGTTAGCTGGGTCAGAGAAGCAAGGCACGGAGCAATCCCCACTGCACCAATCTTCAGAACAAATCCAGGCCATCAGGGAAGAGGAGGAGGAGAAAGGGAAGGCCAAGAAGGATGAAGAGGAGAACACAACTGTAGAACCAAACCAATGACAATATTTACAGCAGTATTTTAAGACAGATTGACTCGTGCACAGACTCTTTCTCAAGCCAGCACAGCATTTAGACACAACACTGTAGAAGTATGGGATAATGCGCCTACAGCTGTTTAATTTGTTTCTCTTTCCTTTTTCTGGTGAGGTACATTGTTTAAACTCCTATGCTCAAGGAAGCTTTCACACTGCAACACCGGCTTTACAGACTTTCTTTGAAGAGATTTGGGGGTGGGTGGAATTATATATATATATATATATATAGCCAGGTTTATTGGCTGCACACTTCAGCAAAATACATTTAATGATATATTATGGTCACTGTGATATTTACAGGAGAAAGTTATCTGAGGAAATGCTGCTTCTGAAGCACATTTGCAGTTAACAGTAAGGTACCAGTTAAGTAGCTTTTTGCTCTTAATGCTGAGGGATAAAAGTTCCAAAGCTTTATATGAATGCTGATATATCCTGCCAACACATATGTGTGAGTGAGGGGGTGTTTGCAAGTGTGAGTGGATGCGAGGAAATACAGCGTGCTCTGAGTTCTTACCACACTAGCTGTAGCACATGTCCCAGCATACCACAACAAAGAGAAGGCCAGAATTTTAGAGAATTCGTGCCTGCAAGGGAACAATTTTGAGGAGCTTTGCTTTCCCATAGCCCTCCAGTGCCAGTTTGCACTCCAGCTGCGGGCAGCCTCCGCTCAGCAGCGCGCCAGGCGCCGCTCCGGCCCTACCCAGCTGTGCTGGATCTCCTCCTCCTCCTCCTCCTGGGCACCTCCCGGACTGCTGGCGAAAGGGATGTGCCAGGAGAGCTGTTTGCAGAGGGGGAATGCGTGGCACAGCAGTCTGTGCCCCTGCAGGAGGCCGGCCCTGCCTGTGCTCCGCAGGGCGAGCGCGCCGCGGGGCCGCTGGCGTGTGCGGGCGCGGCGTCCTCTCCTGCCCTCAGCCCCTGCCTCTGGGCAGCCACGGCCAAGCCTGGCATTAGGAACAAAGCTAAACTGCTGGCAGGCAAAAGAAGGGCAGCGTGGGAGCCAGGGGAAGATGGCAAAGATGCATTAGGAGCTGCCTGGGGACAGGGGCCAGGCACTCGGTGTCCCAGGTGTGCTCTCACGGGCTGCAGAGAACTCGGGTTTTCACTGTCAGGTGCTGCATGGCAGCAGTTTGTTGCTGGCATTCTGCTTAGGAGCAGCATGTTTGATCCCACCAATATATTTTTCCTTCTTTCTTCTTTTTTTTTTTTTTTTTTTTTTTTTAACAGAAAGTAAAAGATCAGGCCTGTAAGAACAGCGGATCTTTTTTTTGTTGTTGTTGTTCCGTTCATTTGTTTTCTCTGTTGTTTATGCTGTGAGCCAAATGTCTATTTAAAAGGTTGGATATTCACTTTCAATATTTTATTTCACGATATATTTGTCAATGATTAGCTATCTAGATGTAAATATGGAAAAATTTTTATGGGTTCCTGTAGATAATGATATCTTTAAGAAAAAAAAAAAAGAAAAAGAAAAAAAGGGAAAAGTTGTTTTGTAAAGATAATTTTTTAAAAAATAAATACAAAAACATTTTTATACAGTGTAGCCGTTTCCAAACCCCAAATAAAGTCTTGAGTAATCTGTATAGACCCTTCTGGGAAACCAGCAGTCTACAGGATCAAGGCTTTAAAATATTAATGCTCTTGGGGACTGGCAGCACCAAGCAGTACCCCACAATTCAGAGATTTGTTCCCACAGAAAGAGTTATATATATATAAACTTCAGTATCTCTCAGAACTCCTTTGACTATGTATGCTTTTTCTAGTTTGATTTTGCAGCCCATTACCAAGCAAAAGGCTGCTTGTGAGAGTAAGATTCCTTGTGAAAGGCAGAGTTTGTGGAAGTCCTTTCTGTATTAAATTTCTGGCATTACACCCATCACTTTTTGCTATTGTTCCACGTTCACCACATTTCATGGTCCTGTTGACACCTCCCCAAAATGTTGGAAAACATTCTCTATCAAAGCCAATCACATGTGTGTTATCACTTCAGAGTTCCTTCTTGCTTTGTGTTTCTGTCAGAATGAGGTTTTGCTCAAAAGAGGATTTTTGGAGTTTTTGCTGGTTGCATTTTCCTGATATTGTCCTGTCCTGCTCTTACCAGTAGAAAATGTGTTTGCCTTTCAGCAGAGTGACTGGGGCAGGTTCTGAATGCTCAGCAGGAATATTTAGGAAGTGTTTTCCAGTGAAATCAGGAAAGCAAAGATCCAAATTGCACTGATGTTTTAAAGGGAAAAGACACAGCAGGATTCATTCAAAAGGAAAAAAGTTGTCTCCAAGATCTCAGCAAGTCTCCACCAATTCCAGCTTGTGTTGTTTTCCTATCTCTTCAGTCACTTTGATTTATCATTTTATTTGGGCTTTTCTTCTGCAAGTGATATGCATACCTTACAGTATAAGAAAGATTTACTATGCCTCATTCTGTCCTTCAAAAATTAAAATTACAGAGATGTTTTAAAATGTCACATCTCCAAGCACTTCTTTCTTGATTTTCAGTGCATAATCACTGCAAATGAATTTTAATACTGGGGTTTATATTGCCTTTGCTGGAAGAGGAAAACAATTCTGTTGCTGCAAGTGTTAGTGGGTGCCCAGTTAGTAAAATTATGAAGAACCATTCAAGAATAAGGCAAAATCTTGTAAGGAGGGTTTCACATATTCCTCTAAGAGGGTTGGAAAGAACTAAGAGTAACTAAGAAAAGTTATCTAAAAATGTGCTGCAATGAAACCATTATATTTTTCTAGTCATCATTTTTGGTTGCCATTAAGTAAAGTTAGTGTCAGCTTCTAATTTGTTTTTCTGCATTGCCAAGGCAGCTGTTAGAAACTGATACACCAGCCTGTTCATGGGAGCAGTCACTGAACTGGACCTTAATGGTGAAGAAATTGCTGACAGACTTAGAATGAGAATGATTGTTGTTTTTATCCAAACTAGAAAGAAATTCCAGTGAAGAAGCTGAAGTGGCTGTGAGTGCTCAGCTTGGTAAGAGGTGAATTTTTTTTTTGTCCCACTTCAAATAGTAATCCAATTTCTGCAGGTGGTCCCTCCTTATGAATCTGATTCTCAGTCTTTGAAGGGCATGTCTGGCAGCCAGTGATCAGAAAATCTCCAGGTTGGCTTAGATATAACACAAAAGAAAATACCAGAGTGATTTTATGTCAAGAATGTGAATTTCTTTTTTTTTTTTTTTTTTTTTTTTTTTTTTTTTTTTTTTTTGTGCTTTGGGGTTCATAAATAACGAATCAGGTAATTTAGGGGGCTTTTTAATTTTTTTTTTTTGCCAAAGGAGGCAAAACTTTCCACCTGCAGTTACAGCAGTCTTTTGGAGGCAGAAGGTTTTCCACTTTGTGTAGTCCTTTGGTGTTGCAAGCACCAAATAAACCACAGCCTCATAAATATTTTAGGAAGAAAAACTCAATCAAAGGAAATTAATTATGTTGCCAAATTGAGCACCAGTCAGTGGCAGAGCCTACAAGGACTCTGTGTGGGCATCCAGCACTGCTGATCTGTGAGCTGAGCAGGTCAGCAACCTGAGCCTGGCTGGACTTGGAATCCTAGAGAATTTTGTCAGTTTTCAAAATGGACCCTAAGCATTTCTGAAAGCTTAGCCACGAGTCTAACGCAGCAAAAGCTTTGTGGCTGGAGCTGGTTGTTAATGAAGTTCTTGTGCAAAGTCCGTGTAAGTCCTGCCACAACTGAGATGTTCCAACACCACGTGGGAGGAAGGAAGGGTTCAGTTTAAGGAGGAGAAGTTTCTGAGCATCCCACGACCTCGTGGGCAGAAGATTAGACAGAAGCAAGTTCCCAGAGTGAAGGATTTACCTCTCTGCCCAGCCTCAGCCCTGGACGTTGCCCTTAGCACTTGGGAATTCCAGTCCTCCAGTGGATGGGGTTGAACACAGGCAGGAGAGAAGTGAAACCTGCATTCTGTGGGGAGGAGGAAAGGAAATCGTAGCCCATTCTCAGCCAGATTTTATAAAACAAAACTTATTTTCCTTTTCTTTCGAAAGCAAATGTAATCCTGCTGAAATGGAGTAACATAGAGTTTCTAGGAGGTTAATTGCTGTTTGATGTTGCAGTATTAGTTAAAATTATGGCAGTGTTAAAGAGAAGATAATTATTCCCATTAATTAGAGCAGGACAGTCTTCTTTTTTTTTCCTATTTTTCAGTGAATCAACAAGTAAGAACATCCAGGGATCTTGGAGAACCATACATTAAGTGTTTTTGAACAGATGAAAGAATCACAGAAATTAGGTGTGAGCTGCCTTAAGAAACATTGAGAAGAGCTTGCAAAATTATTGACTGTTGGAGTCAAACTTTGATTTAGAGCAAAATAGCACCAGTGCTTTTGAGAGCAATTTAGTATGATAGATCTTTCTTTGAATTTCATCACTTTCTTTTAGCAAAACAGCATTCCTCTGCAGGTAAATCAAACCAGGGTTTAGCCCCTGCTGTGGCAGATATTGAGTTCCAGTGTTGGAGGGAGCAGTGTGAGAATTATTCTCCACTTAGAATCTAATTATGATTTATTCAGAAGCCATTAGTGGGATTTTCCTGGCAGGCAGGTGTTCTGTTGATGAAAAATGCATCTCAGCACCTCAGCAGGATGCAGGTGTCACCTGAGTGAGCTCCTAGGACAAGCTCCTCAGGAGCCTGGGGGCAGAACAGTGCTGGTGTATTTCTGCAGAGTTCCTTTTCACAGTGACAAAAGGCACAAAAGGCAAGAGCTAGTTAACAATACTTCTTGGATAAAAATGAAATGGTAAGCATTGTGCACTCTGAAACCCTGCCAGCATCACTGAGGTGTATGCAGACATTCTCCCCACCCCGTGCTTGCTCCTGTAAAACTGCTGGCGAGTTCAGGTAAAACCAGCTGCCCTTGGGTGTGGGCTGTCAAGCTGAAGGATGTGGTAAATCAAGAAGAATTTTAGACTGAAGTTGTTTAATTCTCCTTCATCAAGGAAAATTTTCCTTGGTGTAAGTGGAGGGAGAAAAAAAGAATAATTATTTCATTTGAGCTTTTCGGGTTGCCAGGGGATTCTGCTTGGTGTAAGTGGAGGGAGAAAAAAAAAAAAAATAATTATTTCATTTGAGCTTTTCTCTGTGCCAGGGGTTTCTTGCTTCCAAAGCTGTGTGTGCAGTATGTCTGAGATGTGGGAATGGGGCAGCAGAGGAGAATTGTTCTGCCCTGGATGCCAGAGGGAGTCTTTGTGCTCTGGGGAGCACCACTGAAACCTGCAGCTGTGGAAAGAGCAGTGAATTAGTTGGGGAAACCCAAATATTCCTGTTTTGTGGAGGCATAGAGGCAGGTACACAAGACTTGGCCACAGCTGCAAGCCATGTTCTTTTATGGCTGAATTCTCTTGTCCTGAGGCAAATTCATAGAAATAAGATCAAATAATAACTCAGTTTTCAACGCTGTCTTCCTGTACTGCAGCGAACGCTTAGAAACAATTGATGTGAATTAGCAACTGCTCTTTGCTTCTAAGTATTTATTTAAAGGACTTGGGAGGTTTTGGTGGTGCTTTTTATTTTCCTCCTCTGACCCTAGTCATTTTCACCCAATGCTTTCCTAAAAATTTTTTTAAAAAATTAAAAAGCTCAGTGATGTGGTCAGAGAGAAAACAGCGAGGGGTTTGCCAAGTGTGTACATACTGCTTTAGGCAGAAAGGCTGCTAAAGTCTGGCAAAGCTGCCTTTCCTTCCCAAAATTCCTGCCTGACCCTGAAACACAACAAAAACCTGTATTTGAATGCCCAGTGTTGATTTGTAGGTGTTTGTAAACCTTGATACAGTACTGCAGATGGTGTCCCAAAAGATCAAAGACAACGTTAATAACTGCTCTGTGATGTTGATGATATCTTTAATATTTCAACCATGTCAGCGTACTTTTGATCATTACTTTTCTAAAGTTAAGTCTTCTTCTCTTGAATAATCAATATCAGATGTTTGCATGATGGAAAGTAATTTAGTTCACTTTTCCAAAAGCAGTGATTCATTCTGTGGGTTACGTTTGTTTAACAGATTAACATTTTCACTGATGGGTGGCAGTTTTTTTTTCTTTTTAGTGCTTTTGATAGAAGAACATCTAGGATATTTTCCAACAAAAACACTTTTTTTCACCTTTGCCTCCAATTGTGGAAGAAATACCTTCCTAAAAGAATCCTTTTCCAATACAGTTTGGCCTGTCTGGGTAACAGTATGCAAATATCACATAGAAGATGTGGTCGAAAAAATTAAAAATCCCATTTTGGTGAAGTAATTAAGAAATTAACCTAGCAAGATTACAACCCTTTCTAAATTGAAATCTTGGGTGTGCCAATATAATGGAAGCACTTGACCCCCACCAGATTTGGGGGCCAAATTATACACATTTTTTATTTTAAAATTGACAACAGGCCAGACAAAGTTTTTTTTTTGTTTTTTTTTTTTTTTGTTTTTTTTTTTTTTTTTTTTTTTTTTTTTACTTCAGGAAACACTGAGAAATTTGGTCATCTTACATCCTGTCCTGTGAGGGTTGACTCCTGGTCTGGGACCTTGGGGTAAAATTATTTTAATGATTCTTATTCAGACTCAGCTACAGTAGCAGGTTTCCACAAATCACTCGTGTACTACAAATTTAATCCCTCCTTGATTTTTTTTTTTCACTTCAAAAGGTGAGAAAAAGAAGGGGGGAATGTAATTTTATACGGCTCTGTTTGAAAAAGGGTTTTATGTATACCTTTATAATTCTTTTGAAGCAATATTTTAAAAAATAACTGCCAGCCAAAGTGGCAATGCAGAAAAGTGCCATCTTGTTTAGGATTTGTACACGCCAGTTTTTAACACAGTGTTCTTTTCACTAAGTACTACATACGTTAATTTATATTTATATATTGTCAATATTGTTGTAACCAAGCTTCTCCTTTCTAAACACTTCAGGAACAAGGCCTTGTATTTTTAGGTGATTTTCATAAACAGAATAATTCTTTTCCTTTCACTAGTATCTTGCACTCGATACATGTAGCAATACTTAATATATTCTCTTCACAAGTATTTGTTAAGTGATTTAGTTAATGGCTGATAAATGTTTTGTACAAAATAGATTCTGTACAGGAAAAAAAATCTTTTAGATAAACATTATTTATTTTTACTGTTTTGTAAGTTAGACACTATAATGAAGCTCCTTTTTGCCAGAATTACTGGAAGTGCCTCTTGGTAAAATGTATTATACAGTAAATATGTATTCAAAATTATTAGAAATACTTGTCACAAAATGAACAATGTGGATGTTGCAATGTGAAGACAAATGTACAACATAAATATAATTCTGTGGTATCCTGTTGGCCGTGTTTCTTCTTCCTTTATTGAACAAAATTGCTTTCGGTGCCCAGCTTTCAGTGTCAGACTACAAATGACTTGTACCCTCTTTAGACTCTGATTCAAATCCAGTGAAAGCTTGTATATATTGAATTTCCATTTCAGCTGCCAGCCCTGCTTGGTGTGTGTTAGTGACCCAAGCTCGTGTTTATTGGCATCTGATTTCCTGAGACTTTTACCTGCAGAATTCTGCACTTTGCTTCAGATTACGAATAAACCCCATGTCAAATCCTTTGTGACTCAACCAATCTGTGGAAAGCCTCATTTTAACCATTCTTCTCTAATGATGCCCAGTATTTCAGCATCCATCATCAGTGTGCCACTCAATCCAATTAATGTGGATTGGATGTGGTCAGTGTTACATGGCAGCACTCAGCAGGGCAGAGTGACTGATGCTTCCAGAGAAAATGAAATGTGTTATCTTAACAGATTCCCATATTAATCATAGCAGTAACCTGTCAGAGTGGGACAGTGAGTGAAATCAATTCTCTTGCCATTATATTGATAAGTATGCTGTCATTTTTCAGTGTAAAATTTTACTAGTCTTTTATGTGGGCTAGAATTGATATCTAGCTACTGTCTTTGCTCACTGTTTATAACTTCAAAAAAGTATCTCACAGCTGTCAAAAATTTTACCCATTTTTAAAGTTTTATTTCCTACTTTCGTCAAAGACCTGGAAGCTCTTCAGCTAATTGATTTGAAATGGTTGTTGCATAAAAATTATCTAGATCAACCATGTGCTCAAAGCCTCTTCTCCTATAAGTGAAAAATTAACAGATTTCAAAATCCTCAAGGGTATCAGCCACATATCTGCCTGTCAGTTTTCAAATACCCCCAGTTTATTTGTCCTCTGGCTAAAATTCTGAATGGAAAAAAATATAAGGAAATTTGCACCAGGCAATGATTAGGAAGATACAAGCCAGAATCACTGCCAGTAGGAAAGTAAAATATGTTTATTCCAAGGGATCTGCTTCTAAGGCAGCAGCTGGTCTATCCAAACACTTAATATCTCAATAGCATGTAATTACTTGATGCTAAAATTCACAGAGAGGAATGCAACTGGAGCAGCAAAGAAAAACTTTTGCCTCACTATTCTCACCGCAAAGAGCAGGGGCTACCAAGGTAAGGAATGCACTTGTCTGAAAATGCCCAAACTCTCTCTGGAGCTCTCCAAACAGCGAGAGGTTCCCATGGGAAGAGCTGAGCAATAAAGGCCAGGGCAGAAGCAGTGAATCTGCTAATGAGACCACACGTGAGCCTGCCTCCCCTGGGGTTCTGCTGGAGCATAAAGGAGACCATGACGCACAGCCCCTCGCAGCTCAATTAAACATTGCATTTTCCAGGTGTTCAAATGGCTCTCAATTGCTTGGGCAAATGCAGTTGCCTGAAAGCACTTGAAGTGTTTCACTGCAAACACAATTCTGAGAGAACTAGTGGGGCTTTGTTTGGCAATGCTTTCTTTCAGTGTGTCTTCAATGATCTCATCAAAATCCTGTGGAAATCCACCTGGTTCCCAGATATTGCCAATGGTTTATGTAGGGATGGAAGAGCAAACAGCTTTGACAGGAGGGTAACTGGCAGGTGCTACCCTGGCTGCTGGGGTCTGCAGCTCTGGGGTACCATCCAAAGGAGAATTTTTAACCACTCCACAGATTCCTGGATTCCCACAGACCTGCACGCTGCAGTGGAAGCTGCCAAAACTATTTTGTTGGACAGCTTCACTGCCCAGAGGTGATAGGAACCTTGCATTAATTCATGAGGAAACGTGCAAGTTTCAAGTTTTACCATAAATTCTGATGGCTTGTGTCACAACCAGTGAGGGTTGCCAGTTATAATCACGGGACAACCTGGGATACACACAGGGAGAATGGTTTGGAAGTCTGCTACAGATGAAAGGTTGCTGCAGCACCTGCTTGTCTTCAGCCAGGAAACACACAGCAGAAGGTTCCTGTTTGATCTGCACAATGGCTTCATTTAATGTGCCTTTGGTTGCTGTTGCTGATAAATTACTTCCCTTCTCAATCCCTTGCACATGGTGATTTTTTTATTACTGTTCTTGCCAAAGGCATAATATTGTATAAATCCAACACCTTCAGTGTAATCAGCTCTTCTGCTCGATTCTTGGTTCCTTCTCTCTCTACATTTCTAGGCAAAATCTTTGGGTTTAAACCTACTTCAAAGAACTTATCCTCATTAATGAAAGTGTTATGGGACTTTATTTTTTAGATTAATGGTATTAATCTCTGGTAGCTGGACAAGTTTCAGTTTCTCTTATTACATCTTTATACACAGAAATTCTCCCCAAAGCTCCAGTGGGTGCAAGTGCTTCCTGCCCTGAAGAATACCACATCTCTGGATCTCTCATTGATCCTGTTTGTTGTACTCCCTCAGAAACAGGTCTCACAGGGCCCTCTGGGATCTTTGCAAAGTGTGCTGCTGTATAAAAATACAAAGTAATTCTGTTCAAATGTCACATTAAAACCTGTCTGACTCTGCCATTTCAGTGGGGTGGGCAGGCAGGGCAGGGGCAGTTGGTTGGGGTTTTTTGCTTGCTTTTTTGCTTGGTTTTTTTTTTGCTAACCATTTAGAAAGAAAAACCTCTGAGCCATTTTACCTGATCAGTCACCTTCTGCAAGTGCTTGCAAGGTAATGTACAGCCATTGATCTCACTCCTAGAAATTGCCTCAGGTACCCAGCATGGAGAGCATGCACAGAGGAGATGATACTGCTTTGTGGTCAGGGTGCAGTAAAGAAAGGCCTTTACTGCCACTCCTATTTTTGAAAATTTTTCTTCCTTATGTCTCATGCAAGGGGCTGCAAATGTAAAATTCAGGATTTAATGAGCACCTCAGAGTAAAGAGACTATTTAGTAAGACCTTTCCATATCCTAATAACAAGAATTTAGACAGGTGCAAAATATAATTGGAACATTTTTCTATTGCTTTGCTGTCCTTTGGTAAGAAAACTATTCTTTGAGGCTAGATCTGGTAGTCCTTAGTTGGGAAAAAAGTCCCCAAGGCTGAAGTTCCCCCAGCAATCCCCAAGAATTTCTAAAAGCCGACGTGTTTAATTTGTCTCTGGTTCTTTGGTGTGGAATCGGTACCCAAGGTTTGTTCTGGCAGTGGGTTTCCTACTCATTTATATTCTTACCAAGCCTGCTGCTAGGACTGGCAACAAAAAGAAGAGGAAAATTAATGTCGAGGAATTAATAATCCGTAAGAGTAGAGTAGCATAACTAAAGCAATTAAAATTTTATAGGCAGTGAAACTAGGATGCCTTATTAGTAAACTGCAAATGTCTTCCCTATTTCCACCTCTCATTGACTGCAAGCTGCACATTTACAGTATTTGTTGCTCAGGGTTGGAGCATTTACATGCCAGCAAAAATAAAGTATTAAAGGAGCATTTGACCAAGTTTCAATGAGAGTGTCAAAGACTCATTCCACCAAGGGTTTATAAGTAACTTTGCTTTGCAGCACAATATTAAGGGTTGCAAATGTATTCCCTGTTGGACTGTAGGAATCACTTGAATTCAGATTTAAGGTGATATTTGTATGTTTTGGTGTGCATTTTTAAACAGCGTTTTTCTTCTAGCAGATAACATGCATTCTGTTGGAATACTTTTTTTTTTTAATGTGTTTTAGGAAGGAAAACGTTTCATGCTTCCAAAGGCTGGCCTATAAACCTGCTGTGTTGTCAGTGCAATGGTAGGCCCGTGTATGGAGGTTATGATTGTCACAGCTATTCACTCTGGCTAGACAAGGCTTTGTAAGTGTAATTAATTTAACCTGTGCTTTAGAAATGAAGGTGGTCTGGCTTCTAATTTCCTGCTACTAATACAAAGTAGGAATGTAAAGAAAACAGACCTCAAGTCTGGTTCTTTGTCCTGTAGCTGCTTTAAAGGTTTTGTTCCATTTACAGAAGTATACATAAGTAGGCAATTCCTTTTAGGTCTGTAGGAAAGCAAATCCTGGCTTGTCTGGTTGATTGTCTAGCAAGCTTCCAATGGGTTTTGTGTCATTGTGCTGTGGGAGGCACTGAAGAGTGACAAACAAGAGGTGTCATGTCCAGGATTAGAATTGGCAGTGATTTGTTTCTCATGTCTCAGTCCTTGCTAGTGAGCTGTGGTAGGTGATGTACTGCATTGCCTTTCCCTGTGACATCCATGGCCTGCAAGGCCTAGAAAATGAAGAAATTCGCACCTGGATGAGACTTTCTGTCAGATTAACTTACTGAATTTTAAGGGGGATCTGGTGTTCATTTACTCTGAGCATCTTGAAAAGCATTGTAGAGGATGTAAGTACAGTCATTTCTGAGAAACTGCTGTAATTAGTTCATAAAGGAAGGGTGACACTCTTCTGGAGGTGTAAGAAAACTTTCCATAATGGAAAATACCTCCCCCAAGTGGTTTTGGGGAAGTTGCAGTTAAGATACCGCCACCTGTAGAGAAGTCAGAGGCAACTCTGCAACAAAATCTCAAAAAAAGATCAACCGTGGTAAAAAACTTGATACTGAGGTTTTACAGTGAACCAAAAATCCAGAAAACTTGAGAGAATTGCACTAAATCTTGTGGGCCCTGTTCTTCACAGCACTGCTGCTTTCTAAAGGATATAAAACCAGTCTGTAGGTATTTTTCTGGGAGGGTGGAGGACAAAGCTCTGGTACTTATCAACACAATTTGTAGCATAATTGAGGAGGATTAGAGGATTAAGAGATTTTTATAACAAATTTAGGAATCTGATAATGAAACTTCATTTATTTTAAAGGACAGTGTGGTAAAGGTTACCAGTGGCAGAAAAACTGGAATCTGTATCAGAAATCTTTGAAAGCCACAAGGCCAGCAATGAAGATTAAAGGTCATGCAAAACCAGCACAGGTCCTCTATTGTGTAAACTCAGTTCTCCTGATAATGGAAGGAAATGGCCTGGAAGCTGTTCTCTTAAAGAGGCTGAAAGAGCTCATAATCACTAAGTCTCCTAATCACTAATTACTGTGGACTACTAGGCACCCTGATATCTTTTAGTAAAGGGGAAAATAGATTTCCAAGTTTCCAAACCAAAGAAGGATACAAGACACTTTAAAGTACAAAATGTGAATTACGTGTAGTGCAATAAAATTCCAGCTACATTAAGAGCCCAAAATGGAGAAATAACGAAGGGAAGGATAATAATTTGTATTAAATCTAGGAAAGCAGAAGCTTACTCTGTGTTTGGCTGTGTGAGAGAGGTTTTAGCTGCCATGGGAACCTGCTGTACTGCAGAGTGTGGGAGGGAATAAGAAGGGAAAAGGAAGAAGAATTTTTAACTTTAATACCTTTTCTGTTTGTATAATCAAAGCAGAAGACAGGATTTACAGCCTATCTTGGCTCAACAAACTACAGAGGGAGCTAGTCACGTTCCTCACCTTTACCCAAACTTTAAAATAAATGTTTCAGCAGCTGTGACCTTGGGCCAGGAAAAACTCAGGGTGGGAATGAAGTCTTCAAAATTTTCCTTTCCTTTCCTTGTGGCAAAGGACTTGACTGACTCTTCCACACAATTCTGTCCTCCCCATAAATGTATCTTTTCCCTCAGTTGTTTCTGTTGGGTTTTTTCATGTTGCTAGGGTCATTGCCCTGTGGATTTTGGGCAAGAGGGCAGAACAGGAAGGAGCAGGGACTGGATAAGAAGACTTTGTGAATCTCCTGTTCACCTCCACCCTGTCTTCTCTCATGCACTCCCCATCTTCTTTTCTTTTTTTTTCCCCAAGTCCATTCCCCCTTCAATTCTTCTGTTTCCTGGAGTTAAGCAATTAATAAGATCAGAGTTTTGGGTTTGTTGTTTTTTTTTTTTTTTTTTCTCTCCACAAAGCTTTGTCACGTGTCTCATCAAACTACAGCAACTTGCAAAGAAAAATACCCCCTGGGAGCTGTTTAGGTGCTCTCCATGATTCCCATCTAGGGCACCCAGCCTCTTTGCTTTGCTGGTGTGCCCAGTGTCCTGGAATTGATAGGAGGGGACAGAGGAAGAAAAACCTGAGGAGGTGAGGAAGGAGGAGGATGGGGGGCAGACAAATAGCAAATGCTCAGGCAAAACAAGAGATGAAACAAGTTCCCCCACCCGCATTCTTTTCCTTTCTCTACCTCCAGAATAAGATGTACCTCCACAGACAGGGTCATTTTTGAGAGGAGGTTTTCCCCTCCAATTTTTTCCCCCTTCTAAGCTGGGACCAGTGCCTGTGCATGCATGTGTGGGTTTGCATAAGCAGTAGAGGAAGCTTACCTATGAAAGCTGGTGGGCACCATCTCTGGGGATTCCTGCTGCCAGGTAAGATTTGGCTTTTTTTCTTCTTCTTCTCTTTGTTGCTTCACTTTTCACAGAGGATGTCTCTTAGCTGGGCTCATGGTGAGTGTTTGTGCCCAGCCAGTGCAGAAGTGCAGCTCCTGTGCCTGTGGCAAAGGCTAAGGAGGCTTACTGCCGAGTGCATGAGTTCCCTGAGGGGGAAGGATGTTCTCTGCCTGCCCGCACTTTGCATGAGCGAGGGGGCACTTCTGCAGGTGTCCCAGCCTGCTGAATGCCTGCTCGGGGACAGGGCTGTCCCTGGAGTTGGCCATCAGGCACAGGTCCTCATGCCAGGACGGTGAGTGCCACTGCCACCCAGGCTGTGTCACAGGTGAGCCACCACCGGGCATGCTTTTGGTGGGATGGAGAGCAGGGCCACCAGAGAGGGCTCCCACAGCCTGGGCAGCTGGAGGCAGGGGTGGAAGGAGAGCTCTGAGCCCCAGCTGTGGGCCCAGAAGACACTCAGGGACAAGGTGTGACCACAGCCAGCAGCTGTCCTTCAGGCAGTGTCACCCACCCGGGCTCACTCAGCTGTTACAGCTGGAGTGCTGCGGTGGATGGTCACAAACTCTTCAGCAGGGACAGGCACAGAGGGAGAGGCCGTGGGGCAGTCCTGTGCATAGCTCTAGAAGTTTTGATTCCTAGAGCTTAAGGACAATGACAACAGGGACAGCTGTTTGTGGGTGGGAGTCAGGGGAAAGGCCGGCAAGGCAGATGTGATGGTGGGAATCTGCTAGAAATACAGCACAGCAGAGAGGAAGTGGGGCCCAGGAGGTCTCATTAGACCTTATCAGGTCTTTATCAGGAGGTTCCTGCTGTGTGTGGAAGAAAACTGCCTGACACAGCTGGTGACAGAGCCACTGAGGGCAGGTGTCCCACTGGACGTGGTTGTGAACTCAGAAGGACTGGCAAGTGATGTGGCATTTGCACGGTGTCTAGGGAACGGTGAACATGAAATAAAAGAGATCTAATCCTTGGAGAAGTAAGGAGGGGAGCTCAGCAAACTTTGGACTTGTGGAGGGAAGACTTTGGCCTGTTCAGGTTGACAGAGTTCCTGGGAAGGCAGTTCTGAGGGGAAAAGGGGTCAAGGAAGGCTGGACACTCGTCAAGAAAGAAACCCTAATGGTGCAGGAGCAGGCCCGTGGGATCATGGCCTGTATCAGCAGCAGTGTGGCCAGCAGGACCAAGCACTGCTGAAGGCACACCTCAAATCCTGTGTCCAGGGCTGGGCCCCTCACTGCAGGGACATCGAGGGGCTGGAGTGTGTCCAGAGAAGGGCAGTGGAGCTGGGGAAGGGTCTGGAGCACAATTCCTGTGAGGAGCACTGAGGGAGCTGGGGGTGTTTCCCATGGAGAAAAAGAGGCTCAGGGAGGACCTGATGGGTCTCTACAACGCCCCGAGAGGAGGCTGTAGTGAGGGGGTCAGCCTCTTCTCCTGAGTTACAAGCAGTAGGACAAGAAAGAGCAGGTTCAAATTGTACCAGGGAGGTTCAGATTGCATGTCAGGAAAGTTTTTCCTGGAAGGGTTGTCAAGGCCTGGAACGGGCTGCCCAGTGAATTGCTTGAGTCACCATCCTGGGAGGTATTTTTAAAAGATGGATGGATGTGTCACTCATGGACAGAGTTTAGTGGTGGACTCTCAGTGCTGGGTCTACAGATGGACTCAATGGTCTTAGGGGTCTTTTCCAACCTAAACAATTCTATGATTCTATGGTTACATTTTTCTGGCATTCCTGCCATGTTTGGAAAGGAAATGTTTAGGCATTCTCTGTCCTCATTTTCTATGTCACCAGAGAAATATGGTATGGTAACAACCTGAGGCCATCCTTGGATAGAACCAGAGATGTCCCTCCCCTCCCACTGGAACTGACAGACTATTAGGACTAGTCCCACTGTAACACCAACAGTGCCAAAAGAATCTGAGTGGCAAATCTGTGATTACAGTGAATCAGCCCTGTGTGTTCTGGTTGCACCAAAGAGGAAGGATCAAAACTAGCAGTGCAGCTGGCTGTGGTTCAGCTGGGCACATTTCCCTGTGCTCTGTCTTGTGTTAAATTTTCCATCAGAAAATTGTCAGGGCAACCAGACTGATGCTCTGAGATACATGGCTGCAGGTGGCTCTGAAAACTACCAACCTCCTTTAAGCCATGCCTCAAGAGCAGCTGGGGATATATATTATACATATATATATATCCTGTAGATATTAAAGCCTGTAGATATCTGTATATATACCTGGGGATATATTCAAACCTGCATGGACGTCAGGCCTTCCTTGCACTCTTCAATTTGACAGTCAGACAATAAATGTTAACAATTTTTATACTGTAATAACGTGAGCATAAGTGCTGTTTGAGCTCTGCTGTCCGTTTGAGATTTGTTTCAGCTCAGTGGAACACGACCTTGCATGCTGCTGTCAAGCCTCAGTTTATCATATTCCACCACACCCACACCACCACAGCAATTTTTGTGTGTTCTGACCAATGCTGCATGTGTGGTGCAGTGGAGGAGACCCTCTACACCTCTGCCCATCTTCTCTAGCTGGGAGGTGCTTTGCTCAGAGATGAGGACAATTCACTGAGCTGTGGTGCATATGTTTTCCTCTTCCAGGTTTGGGGTTTTTTTTTTCATTCCAAAATTGCTGTAAATATGCAGAGCGTTTCAAGCCTTAGAGTAGAGGCTATTTGATGTGCTTACATGGCAGCTCACCTCATGTGATTGTCATAAAAGAATTTATGCTCTGAGGCACATGCTGGTTTTCTCCATTGTACAGGTTCAAAAGTAGGGTTCAGGTTCAAAAGAAGACTTTTCCCAAGACATCAAGAAAATTAGAAGCAGAACAGGAAGAGGTGCAATGAGTGTTCAGCAAGCACAAAAAAAAATTATTTTCTTCTTACAAAAAAATCCCAGCATTCCTTGATGTTGATAAGGAAATACATTAGAGTTCCTGCCAGGACAATGTGAAATGCAAATATTTCTATTATATGTAGTCACAGATCTTATTTTAAATGATGGAGAGATCTTGGTGAAAATTTTGGCTTCACAAAGTCCTTTTGTCTTGTTCATATAAGAACAGCCTCTGAGCAAATCTTAGCATCTAAAGATATACTTTTGTTATTTTCACCTGTATTTCTGGTAAAACAGGTGCCTGTTTGGGAAGCCATGGAAACACATGCATCCATCTATATAAATATCTGTTTATATAGATATATACATAAAACCATGGTGTAAGATCTGTTTCTTCAGGCAAACATGAGAGAACAGGAACTTTTCCTATTTATATTTTCAGGCAGTGTTCTGTAAAACACAGGACTGCCTAAAAGTGAACACAGAAGCTGATTTCATACATATTTTCAGATCTAATTTAGGGATTGAAATTAAGAACTAAGTACTGCAGTATGTAACTGCAGAGATTTAAGAACTGCTGGTACCTTTTGTTTTCAAAGTGCAGTATTTAGTTTTTCTTTACTTCTTTGTATTTACCTGCAAAGAAGCAAATTCACATTTTTCCCCGAAACAATTGACCACTGAGCCCTAAGACTCTATGTAAAATGGTAAAGGGAACTAAACCTCTTTATTCTTGTGTAACTCATTAGCTGAAATCAGACGATTAGAGCTAATGTTTCCATCTAAAACAATTCAAGTGCCTCATTAACGGGGATAGATTTCCTTTGATCTAATTACTTCATGTCCCAGATATATGGGAAACTCAGAGATCAGCACTGAGAAATCTCTGCAAACCTGGTCACATCCAGAAACGTGAATTTACATGTAGACTTCAGAAATGTAGTTTAAAATGATAATGAGCTTTGTTTAGTCTGCTGGCAATACTTGGCCAAATGTTTAATGAAATCACATTGATGATAGCCAGAGAACGAAGATGATGGCTGTTTGCTGAGTATGATTTAATCTCCATTATTATATGCAAGTGGATTGCAAATTTCCATAATTAAACATCCAGTGCACTGGTCAGATTCTGTTGTAAAGTTTGGTAATTGCTGTTGTTGGGAAAACAGTCCAGCGGGGTGTTGCTGTCACATGATGAGCTTTTGAGGCTGAGCTAATGGGATGCCCTTTAAAAGTGTTCTCCATGTTTTCTGCTTTAGAGGCAGAGGATACCATCATGGAGATTTCATCAAAAGAAAATACTCACTTTTTCTCAAACAACACAATCCTGCCCGTGGACCGATCTTCATTCAAATCCGAATCATCCTCATCCAAGGAAAAGCAGTCGTGTTGTGGAGGTATAAAGGTAGAGTAAGAGCTTTTGAATATTCCAGTAGGGAATCTAGAAAATCTTATAAAATCTCTCTTTTTATTTTTTTTTTAATGAATGATCTCTTTTTAAATTCTGATTATGTCATGTTAAGTCAGTATGAAATTATTAGATGCATTTCTAATTCACAAGAAAATCTTCAGATCCGTATTTGCCTAATGTTTGGCAGTCATCAAATATAATTTGTTGGCTGAGGCTTGCATATTGTGAGATCTTCAAGACCCATCCTAAAAAGTCCCTCTATCTTCCTTATTGCTCCACCTGAAGCTGAGAACAGGGCACTGGCAGACAGATGCCACAGGCAGCTGTGAGTGCAGGTTGCTTTTTTAAGGTAGCAGCCGTGGTATTCCACTGGGGTCTCCAAACTAATATTGTGTTATGGTCTGTGTGTTTCGAGTGCTGTATTATTAAAGCATGATTGTAATGCTCCTCATTCAAGAGAACTTGCATGAGGTGACTTTGAAACTGCAGCACTATCACCACTTTATCTACACCTCTCTCAGCCCCCAGAAGTTTTTGCTGGAGCAGGGACGTCCCTGCTCTGAGCTTCACGATGTGGCTGTGCCTACCTGGTGGGGCATGGTGCACAGCGGGCAGCACAAAGCTCTGCCTGCTGCCTCTGCCTCTTTCCCAACAGGCTGGCACTCTCCTGGTGAGGTCTCAAAATCACCATGCAATGGTGAGATGATTTGAGTTACACGGAAAATGAGTTTTCGGCCTTGCCTCGTTCTTTTCATGGTGCACAGTCTTTATTTCTGTTGTTTTTTTCCACTCACTCAAACACACATCTTCTTTCAGGTATTAATCCAGCTCCCAGTACAGCCAGTGAAATGAGCAATAGTTGCCCTGAAGTCTGTAACTTTTGAATGGTTTTGTTTTGAAATGGAGGATGAGTTGTATTAAATAAATTTTGTACCGTAATATAATTCTGTCATTTCTTCTCCATTTGCTACAATGATAACCCAATTCCCTCAATGAAAAAAATTTCAATCACAGATTAGCCAGTCAGGAATCAGTTTATTAGCTCCAGAAATTGAAAAAAAAAATTATTTCAGCTCAGTTTCTTTCTCTTTAAAGAAGTTGTGTCTTCTAGGATGACATTATTAAACTGATATTACTAATGTGTATCTAGGAACTAAGATATATTATATGATATGATATAATGTATATATGTAGGAACTAAGACGACCTCTCTCTTTTTTTGGTGAACTAAGACTTTTTGAGTTCTGATTAGGTCTTGCTGAGTCAGACTGAAATTACTAAAGATATGTCCAAGTCATGAAGAAGTCTTCTTCAGGTTTTGCCTAATGTGTTAAGAAAACAATAAACAGATATAACAGGTTATTTTTACCATTTATCAACCTTTCTGTGTCTTAAAATTGCCTTCTTTAACCAGAAATATGTGGTGAAATATCTGCTTACAAGCACTGACAAACCAGAGAAGAATGTGAAATCACCTGTACCTCTCTGTCCCAGCCCTAACTCAGGAGTGTCTTTCCACCTCTGCACACCTGGGACAGAAAAATCCCAGTTAAAAAAATTTGTGCCAAAGACATCCAGAAGCTTTTTAAGTTGTAGTTTACCTATACAATTTTCCTGAAAAAAACCCTATGTGCTGTCACATTGCTATTTAAAATCCAAGGGCATAAGCATACAGGAAATGTAAATTATGATAATATTTGTACTGGAGAGTCTTTTGAGAGATGCTGCTGTAGGGAAAAAGACCCAGAGAGGGTTTGTATGTGCTTATTTACCCACAACTGTTTTTGAAGGAGGGATAAACAGCCCTGGATAAAGTGACACAGAGATATATCTGAACCTTAACACAAGAATTTGCATTCAGCAGTGATGTTATTGCCACTGTGCCCTGTCAGATGAGATGTTGTGAGATTTGCACTGGAGGTGAGTACATTGCTCAGAGCAGCTGCTTGCTGGGAGTGTGATTGTCAGAGAGGATTAAGGAGCAGCACAAGGTTCTAGACTCCTATGCAAATAAAACCTTAACGTTAAGGTTTAAGTCCCTCTTAACTTCTTTGTGGGTTTTACACAAAACATCCATATTTGTTTTCATTTGGAGTCAACACCTCCTGTATCTGAAGGTAGAAAGCAAAGTTGTGGTTTCCATGACCTATTCCACTGTGTGGGAGTATCTGTGGAGCACATAAACTCAACGGGGCTGCATTCAGTGAGGGCAGATTGAGGCAATAAATCTGCAGGAACAAAGAGTTCCCTCTAAGGACCCTGCACTCCCACCACATGCACTTCAGACCAGGTGAATTTTGTGGGAAAGGGGCTCAGTCTGTACCTTTGAGGTACATACCAAAGCACTGTGAAGGGAGATGGAGTTTGATTTCCAAAGCCCACTGCTGGTTCAGAAGGATGTGCTGAAACAGATGCAGTGATAGCAAAGAGAAAACTGCTTCTGCAAAACAACAGGAGGGGAGAAGGTGCAAAATGCACTCTGAGGAAAATGCACGTGTTAGAGACTGCAGGAGAGCTTGTAGGGGAAGGATGAGCCTGGGAGAGAGTTGCCTGGCAGGTTCATCTCACAGAACATGTAACATATTTTAAAATGTTCAAAAACTCACCTCCCCACCAAGCCACACCTAGCATTTACCCATGTGGTTACTGGGTAAGATGCTCCCTCCTGAGAAAATCACAGGTTTCTGTCTTTCAACAGAGCAGTAGCTTTGACATCTACCTGAAATTAGCAATGGTTGAGGGTCAATTCAGTTTTTATCAATATTGTTCATAAGAGATTAACAAATCAGTAATCTAGCATTTAATAAGAAATAGGAGAAATATTGTTTTGGCCATTTGGCAAAAGAAGAGGTAGGAATGCAGAACATGTTTAAAAATAATTCATATCTCTTCTGTACTGCCTGATTTTAATCACTGTCTTTTTTTCACAGATATTTCTTGGTGCATTGTCTTTTGTTTATTTTGCTAAAGCACTGTCAGGAAGTTACCTAAAAAGCACTATCACACAAATAGAAAGAAGATTTGACATCCCTTCCTCTTTGGTTGGTGTTATTGATGGAAGTTTTGAAATTGGTACGTGCTATAGAAAGCTATTTTTATTTTCAGGAAAAAAAAAAGGAGTCATGCAGTTTGTTCTGAAGAATAATTGCATTAATCTCCCTGAAACTTAAAACTGAGCAAGATTCACCTGGTAAAAATAAGTGGGACTATCAGCATGATTTTCAGTAGGATAAGGTTGCTAACACAATCAATTCAGCATAGACATAAAAAGAATTGTAATTTGATAAGCTAAGCACGTGGCTAATTCATACTAATAGATGTTTGAAGTGTTGAATGAGAATTTTCCTGCACGGATTTCTGCAGGCAGAAATCCACCTCCCCCACAAGTGTTTGTCCTTTGTGATCTGTTAAGCAGCAGGGGGACAAACCTCTAACTGTAATCCACATTTCCTGTCCAGTCCCTCTCCTTCCCTCTCACACTGAGGTTTCCAGCATGCCTTTGTCTCTTACAACTTCAGATCACTGAATTTATCTCATGGGTGTTCAGTGGACTGTGGTACTCATAGGAATGAAATCTTAGCCTAAGTGTGTAAAACTCTGTTTGATTCCTCCTTTTTCTGCTTTTCTGGTCATTTGCTCTCTTCAGCTGGCACAGGCTTTCTCCTCTTTTCCAGCTGTTTATCCAAAGGTTTATGGTTTTCCTGTCACAGAAGGCATTGGGCTCCTGCAGAATGCCTGGAAAGAAGGAGAAAGGCCATCCCCTCTAGCCCTGTCTCCCTGAAATCAGTGCCTTACTACATACTGGGAATTGTTCTTTTAGGGGATCTCTTATCAACAAGCAGTAAAACTCAGCTTTCCTTTTGTACTCTCAAAGGGAACCTCCTAATCATAATTCTAGTGAGCTACTTTGGAGCAAAGCTTCACAGGCCAAGAATAATTGGAGCAGGCTGCTTAATTATGTCAGCTGGAACATTCCTAATTGCAATGCCCCAGTTCTTCATGGGAAGGTAAGTGCAAAGTGATCCCTGTTTTCCAGCTGGGCTGTGCACACTGAATAGCAGCTCCCTAAAACATTTAGGCATTGGTTATGATGATAGAAATAGGCATATGGGGATGTGGTTACTTAATATTTTTTTTGTGTGTGTGAAAGGATTTATTACTGTAGAGCAAATAATTTAATATGTATACTCTTTTCAGTTGTAATCAGCTTTTTTTAAAATTAGTCTCTGATCTTGACTGGCCACATTTTGGTGTGGTTTAGGAATTGCTGAAATGACAATAAAGTGGTGACTAAACTCAGGAGGACAATCTCAGTACGAGCCAGAGGATACACCAGTGTCTGATAATCTCTTAGTCCAAATTCATGTATCACAGTAAAGTGCCTGTTAAACTGAAATTAATCACCTTTGCAAAAAGAACCAATGGGACAATCTCATGTACAGCTGCAGTACAAAGAGAGCTCTGTTTGTCCCCTGAAAACCACCACTGGCAATGGATCCAGATGGATTCTTATGGATGCAGATGAAATTTGCATTCAAGTGCTATAGCACTGTCTGGTAGTTACAGATCTGCTTGCTTTTTCTCATCAGTTCTTATGAATAAATACAACTTTGTTTTCCAAACAGATACAGGTATGAAAGATTCCCTTCCACCATCAATTCGACTGTCAGCCTCTCTCCATGTCTGCAGGACAAAAGCCAGACTCCACTCTCAGCCTTGGAGAAATCTCCAGCAAAAATAAATGCAGGTGAGAATTGTCTCTGTTAAACCTGGGCTGGTAGTACTTGCTGTCATTAATGTTTCCCAAATCTTTCTGTCAGGAGATACCAGTTTTGATATGAAGGAAGTGAAAGAGTTGTCTAAAAAGGGTTGTGGTGGCAAATTTATAAAACCAGCAAAACTGTACTATCTTTGAGGCAGCTCATGCTAAGGAATTTTCTACCTTAAGCTATTTCACAGTTTTCCTACTGTTTCTCCCACAACAGAAGTATTTTAGGAGGCCTGAGCTTTCAGTGTCAAACTGTTACTACAAACACATCGTTGCTGTCTCTTGTTGTGCACACAGGGTGTGAAAAGGAAGCAGGCTCTTCCATGTGGATCTATGTTTTACTTGGAAACCTTCTGCGTGGAATAGGTGAAACCCCTATCCAGCCCCTGGGAATTGCATACATCGATGATTATGCTGTTGAAGAGAATGCTGCCTTATATATTGGTAAAATAAATATAATTTCCTTTTCCTAATGGATTTCTCCCCAGAGGAAACTGAGTCGTTCTGAATAATGGAATGAATGTTATTGAATTAACTTGCCCTGATTGTTTTGTTTGCATAATTTCCAATATTAAAGTTTATTTAACAGTCATGTACACTCAAGGGACCAAGTTCCCATTTAATTATACCAGCACAGTTCCATTATCTTAATTTGGTGAAAGAATTTGACCTTGGGTTCCTGCTGTTATCCTAATCTTCCTAATTCTTCTGGATGTGGACTGCTGAGCTTCTGTGCACATTCAGTTCTCTGGAAAGTGATAAAAACAGGCACTCTTTTAAGCACTTAAAATAGAGTTTCAGTGGGCACTCAAAACATTCCCTCCAGATTCATGTGGGATTATAAACAATAGTACTGAAGCTTTAGGAAGTTGGGATCACTGGTTTTTTGTGTTCATTGTCTGATGGCTGCACATTCACCTGAAGTATTACCAAAAAGTCTTATCTCATCAGCATCTGCTCCTGACAAGTTTCCAGCCAGGCAGAAGGCAAAAAATCAGATTCTCTCTGTAAAAGATTCAGTCTTCCCAGATTTCTAGGTGAATTTTTTCAAATTCAAAGTATTCAGAAAGTTTGGCTGAGGGTGTATTGAAACATATTAACAGTGGAAAATAAAGCAAAGTGGTTTCTCAGCCTCTTCAGGGCCTACCTCAACTAAAAGTGATCAGTTAACTTTAAAAAATGACCTTTGCTCCCCAGTTACTTTAGTCTTGTCAGCTAAAGCATTTCTAGCAATTGTGGATTGCTGCTGCTATTGAGTTCAGGCCATTCAGTTTGCTGACAATTTTTCCTTCAGTCTGAATATAATTCTCTTTAATTGGATAACAATAAAAAGTGTCATCATAGTGGGGAAAATTTTATTGATGACTTTTTTTCTTCTTGGAAATATTTCAGTATGTGTGACTGTGTCTCTCTTGCTGCCCATCACAATCTGCTGTCAGATGCAGAAGAACCAGTGCCCTTTTTTAGCTCAGGAGTGTAACAATCCCCTGTTTTCCCTTCCAGGCTGTGTGCAGACAGTGGCAATCATAGGGCCAATATTTGGCTTTCTCCTGGGATCCCTGTGTGCCAAACTTTACGTTGACATTGGCTTTGTGGATCTGGGTAAGTCAGAGCACTCAGGCTTTAAAAACCCAGTCAGGCTCCTAAATGCTTATTTTTGGCCAAGAACTCTCTGGTTATCTGCTAGGCATGAGGGGCTACCAGGGGCAGAGTGGGCACTCTGTGAAATGAAATGATGACAGCAGTGTGGGGGTCCATGCAGAATAGGCTGGCAAGGAGGATGGGTGTAGAGGAAGAAGGAGGTCTGACTCTTCCTCAGCCCCAGCAGGTCTGCAGCAGGTGCCTCCAAGAGATGCTCTGGTAAGGAAGCTCTGGGGAGATCTTGGGAGCCAGGAGGAAACAGGACTGAGGCTCAGGATCCTGCATGTGCCTTTTTAATATCCTGTTGTTGACTAGAAAAGTGTTTTGGCAGGGTTCAAATCTCCTGCTTGCTCTTCTGCAAAAACAATAATTAAAAAAAAAAAAATCAGGAGGAAAACAGGTTTTTTCCTGGGGTTTTTGTGCAGAACAGCCTGGCTGGGAGCAAGTGAGTGGCCACCTGGACTGCTCCACGTGCTGGTGCTTGCAGCACCTCTGGGGATGTGCAAGTGGCACAGCAGGGTCAGGGCCAGGCTGCTGTTGTGCCCCAGCAATCAGTGAGTCCTCAGCATGTCCCCACAGCTGCTCCTGTAAAACACCCACAGAGACACAGAGCACAGCTAGACCTAGATGGAAAACCCACCCTGCAAACCCACCTTCCTTTTTAGCAGCACATGTCCTCCAGATGTGTTTATTTGATATAAAGGTCTCCTCCAGCCAGGTCTTACGAGCTCTTGGAGATCTATATCACACCCAAGATAGCTCAGCCACCTCAGATGGCATCAAATCAGCAGGATGGCTTCTGTGGCAGTGTTGGAAACAGAAAAGTTTTAATAAAAGCCAAAATAACAAAGCTCTTTACAGAGAAAAACCGAGGTAGGGGCAAGAGGTCCTTGCTCCTGGTAAAACACCTCACAAAAGCGATTTGTTTCTTTGTTCTCTTATTTTTCTAGTGAATTGCTTAGGCAGGACTTTTTGGCTTCTGTCCAGTTTGCTATCCTTTAGTTTGAGGTGAAGTCCCCAAGGTCCTATGAGATGTCTTTTTACCTAATTGAGGAGAGAAATTTCTGGGCTTTTTTCCTTTTTTAGGAGATAAAGGATAATTTTGTCACTCCATCAACAGGGGCACATCCCTACATTTATTTCTTTCCTCTTTTCCACTTTCTGCAGACAGCGTCACGATCAGCCCCAAGGACGTGCAGTGGGTGGGGGCATGGTGGCTGGGCTACCTGATAGCTGGAGTGATCAGCATCCTGGCTGGCATCCCCTTCTGGTTCCTGCCCAGGCACCTCCCCAGGCCCGAGGGCAGGAAGGACTCCAGCACCTCTTCTGAGCACTCCAAGTTCATCACTGAGGAGAACAAGGACCAAGGCACCTCCTCTTGGCAGCAAGCAAAGCTTGCAGAGATGGCAAAAGGCAAATCACTTGAGTTTTCTTCCTGATTGTTGAGTTTTTCTCTCAAAGGCTTTCAGACTTAAAATTTTTATACTTTCTGAGTCCCTATTTTAATGGTCTCAGAATTAAGGTTGTTCCCTTTCACTCTTCAGCTCCACAGTACACACAAAAAGGTCTCTTCAGTGTTCCCTGGACTTGCTATTGCATGAGAAATGGCTGAGATTTATAAAATTACAATAGTGGCCCAGCACATACCATGAAGCTCTGCAAAAAAATTTCATTCACATGTAGTGACTGTTGCAGAAGTGGTGCTCAAAAAAACCCCAACCCTTGGTTTTTGCTAATTATTTTTTCCTGTAAGTTCATGAGTTAGGAAACCATGTACAATATCTGATCAGAATATAGATGGGCACAGAGCAGCTACAGTACTAGAGGAGGCTGTCTGGATTTAGACAGGAGCTGGTTTGCACAACTGCATTTCCATATTTTGGCTGTGCTTTGCCAAAAGCATTTTCCCTCAGAAACTGAATGTGCACCTCAATTTGTCTGTGCTTACTGTCAGCTGTGCTGAGCACTCTTTGTCCCAAATTAAGCCAAATAGTGCTGTGGCTGTTGAGGACACATAGAAACCAAATCATTCCTGGTTTATGATGGAAAGAAGGTGTTTAAAACAAGAGATCTCTTCTGGGGAATTAATGCTTAGTGCTTTGCTCCACTGTTCCTCCCTCCAGAAATGGGGGAGCTGTTAGGAACTTCAGCAGGGTACTTCACAGATTCCCTCTGAAATGTTTTGCAGTTTTGGATTTTTTGGAAGGGGCACACGTTACAAAGCATTACTCACAGCTGTTATTCTCTCTCTGGCCCGCTTGTTATTTCTGCTGTTTTTTCTTGCAGACTTCTTGCCATCACTGAAGAACCTCTTTGGGAATCCAGTTTACATTCTGTATTTGTGTGCAAGTATTATTCAGTTCAATTCTTTAATTGGCATGGTGACATATAAGCCAAAGTATATTGAGCAACAGTATGGGCAGACATCTTCAAAAACTAACTTTGTTATAGGTAATGCTATATCTGCTTCTTGATATCTTTAAAATGGACATTTTAGAAGTGGCGTATACATGTAGAAAAAATGTATTTTTTTAGGGTATGTTCATTTCTTCTCCTTCCTTGTCTGACTTTAAGTATTAGCTCATAGAAGGTAAGTTATTTCATTTCTGCTTTAGCACTAACTAACTCTGAGTTTATCTATGCAGGAGTTACTGCAAAAGTTTACAAGATTTGATATCTTAATTCCCATTTCACTGGAAATTTGAAAAGTAATTTATGTACAATGCAAGAAAATAATTGAGAAATAATTTAAAAATATTTTACATAAATTTATTCATCAGACAGATCTGATGCCTTTATGGCTTCCCATTTATTTCAACAAAAAAAAAAAAAAAATCAGTTCAGTGGGTGCTGTGGGTGACTCTCTGCAGAGATTGGTGTTAAATAAAAGGGAGACAAGTCATATCCCAAGCTGTCCCTTACAGCACAAGAGAGAAAAGCTGCTTCAGCCTTTGGGTTACAGAAATCAACATTTTTGTAGCTGACTTCATGAGGGTGGACTGGACTGCCCAATTCTGGGTTCAGCTCCAGAGGTCCAGGGCTTCAATAGCATTAACAGCAAAGAGGTTTACATCTCCCCACCCCAGAGGGAACTGCCTCGTTCCAGAGCAGCATTAGTTGCACAGCAACAGAGGTATATATGTGCAGAAAAGCTGTAATGATCCATTGTGCTATGTTAATTCCCTTCAAGATAGAAGCTGGAATTTCCTGGCACGAAACTCCTCAAAGCGAGGAGAAATCTTCAAGTACAGTTGATGGCCAAAGAAAGTCCAGAAAACAATCCCTACATTCAGTATAGTACTTCTCATTGTATTTAAATATTTTCTGGAGCTAAGCTTTCAGGTATGTGCAAACTGAGTGAGGATTAAGAACCATTTGATTTCTCTGAGCACAGGGACTGTATCCAACAGAGAGTGTGTGATGGCTTGGTTAGGGAAGGATCCTGCTGAGTGGCTGTCCCTGCAATAAGGTGATTTTTCTTCCTCCTTTTCCTTTCTCTCCAAATCCACCCTTCTTAGGAAACCTGAGGGCTGACTCAAACTCACAGTTCTTATTTCTCTTTCACAACCTCTTTTACTTTCTTCTTCTTTAAAACAAAACAAAACAAAACAAAACAAAACCAGTTTCTATCACAATCTGAGATATCAAAATTGTCAGAGCAATTTGAAGCAATAAAAAAAAATTAAAAGGCAGGTCTTGCTCTGGCTCTCATAACATTAGATAAAACTAAATTTGTCCTCTAGGAATCAGCAGATGACTCCACTGGCAAACTAATTGTGGAAAAAAACACCTAGC
Source organism: Onychostruthus taczanowskii (assembly GCF_017590055.1). Classification (NCBI taxonomy): domain Eukaryota; kingdom Metazoa; phylum Chordata; class Aves; order Passeriformes; family Passeridae; genus Onychostruthus; species Onychostruthus taczanowskii. The sequence continues at coordinate 13,639,500 of NW_024498685.1, forward strand.
TTAAGAAATTGGAAGAGCATTATCTAAACTTTATCCATAATCTCTCTGTCAAAGAACCAGCATAAAACACGACCTTGGGAGTAAGTTTTACAAAGCACCTAAGGTCCCAGCACCTTTGTAACACTCCAAGGATCAGTCTAAGTCTGGACAAAATGAGATGCCCTCACTGAAGATCTTTTATGTTTTGCTCCTTCATCGGATTGCTGCAGCTGTTTTTGTGGCTGACAAGGTTAGTCCTTTGAGCTGGGGTTTTCATCAATACAGAATTTTCTGTTTGATTTCAGGTCTTATTAACATTCCTGCTGTGGCCTTTGGCATATTCTCTGGAGGACTGATCATGAAGAGGTTCGGAGTCGGTGTTGTAGGGGCTGCAAAGCTTTCCCTGGGATCATCTTTCTTTGGTTACCTTTTGCTGCTCTCGTTGTTTGCCATGGGCTGCGGGAACTCGGAGGTGGCCGGGCTGACCGTGTCCTACCACGGGTATGCTGGCAGGGCAGAAAGGGCTTCTGCAAACCCAGCTCCTTCCTCATTTTGTTTCACAAAGTAGGTCTTGTTGAAAAGAGAGTGGCTGACCTGAATGTGCTTCCCAGAAATGTGATTCAAATCGGTGGAAACCACTCTGTTACAGCGGGTGTTGTGTCATGGCCCTCTCACGATTGTGGCATAAACCGGTGGGGTTTATGTCACAAGTGCAGATTATTTTTCTGATTACTTTTTAATTACTATTGCCATGGGACCCATCCTTTGAGCCCAGTGATTCCTGGAAATGTGAGTAACTCAGTAGGGGGGAAGAGGTTCAATTAATTGTTTCTTGCCTTTGTGTGCCACTGAACAATGAATGGCATTTAATAGCCTTTGAATGCAAAACATGAGGATTCATGGATTAACCATGATGTTAACCATGAGTTATACCTGAGGCTAACATTTTACCCATACTATTACTCTGTAAAACTAACTTTTTGGGAGGAGTTTCCAGCACTGACTCACAGCAGCTGCTCCACTGGTGTCTGATGACTGAATTTGGCAGAGTTGTCATGTAAGGTATCAGACTCTCAGTTTGGATGGATCCCATTCTGATCAGTTCCTTGCTGACTTCTACAGAGACCATTTTCCCTGAGTAACTCACTCCTTTCTGTGCCACTTGTTGTGTTAAAGCTGCATAACTAAAACCTTAGAAAATCTGAGAAAATGCATTAATATAAATTGTTAGTCGTCCCTCTTAATAAAGTAAAGATTTATCTTGGTAGTGTGATAGTGTGAAAACCTTTGGATAAAAGAGAAATGAGGATTTACACTGCTGTGTGGATGTGAAGAGACAAACTTTTATGGGCTACAGAGGGAAGGTGTGGCCAGGTGCTCCTGGCAGAGAGCATCACCCTGGAGGTGATCCTGGCCTCATGGTTTTCCGTGGTTCACATCTGCTGGGCAGCACCTCTGCAGCTTCTCTTTTTTCCACAGAGCTAAACCGATGAGTGACCACGAGCAAGCCCTGTTTTCAGAGTGCAACTCAGGCTGCTCCTGTTCCAGGAATGACTGGGATCCCATCTGTGGGGACAATGGGGTTACCTACGTGTCCGCCTGCCTCGCCGGCTGCCGCACGTCCAACGGCACCGGGAAAAACACCGTAAGGCAATCCTCCTCTTTCTTTCTGATACACAGCACAGGGAAAAACACCATAAAATCCTTCATTTCCCTGTGAGCTGGGATCATTCTTTCTGATACAAGGCATAAGACAATCCTTCATTTCCATTTGAGGTGGGATCTTTCTTTCTGATACAATGCACTGGGAGAAACACCATAAGACAATCCTTTATTTCTCTGTGAAGTGGGATCTTTCTTTCTGATACAAGGCATAAGACAATCCTTCGTTTCTATTTGAGGTGGGATCTTTCTTTCTGGTACAATGCACTGGGAGAAACACCGTAAGGCAATCCTTTATTTCTCTGTGAAGTGGGATCTTTCTTTCTGATACAAGGCATAAGACAATCCTTCATTTCTCTGTGAGGTGGGATCTTTCTTTCTGATACACAGCACTGGGAAAACACCACAAAATCCTTCATTTCCATGTGAGGTGGGATCATTTTTCTGATACATCCAGGTCTGTCAAAGTGGATTTAAACTGAGCACAGCACATCCTCTTCAGCCCTGAAGTCCCCAGGGATTTTTAGCAGTCTGGAAACCAAATTTAAAATTTTTTCGCTTTGCTGTTGCCAGAAATCACAAGCAGAGAATGTTGGAGGTTTTGTTTTTTTTTTTAACTGTTGGCTACTGTTGGAAAAAACCCTAATAACTAGATTAATCAACAGTAGATACTTTATAATTTTCTCCTTCATTATATAAACCTTTTCCTTTTATAAAACATTTCCCACTTTGGACTTAAACTTTCAGCCATCCAGAATGTGCAATTCCTAAACATCCATTTCTCCACCATTTAGGTTTTCATCCACTTTTGTCTGCTCTCTTCCAGGTATTTTTTAACTGCAGCTGCGTGAGAACCTTTGAATCTTCACAAAGCTCCTCAGCTGTGGTGGGACCATGTCAAAAAGGAAAGGAGTGTCCCAAAATGTTTCTGTATTTTCTGGTAATATCAGTTATCACTTCATACACTTTGTCAGTAGGTGGCACACCTGGATACATACTGCTTCTAAGGTAAGAAATAATTCCTGCTAGCACTGCCAAATGTTTTCAAAGTGTTTTCACATGTGACTGGTACTCCCTCCCCTCCTGCTATTCCTAGTATTGGGAAATGTTTTGCAGCTATGCAAGGTGGCATATTCCATATAATTGTTCTCTCCCAGATTTTTCTCATTGTTTTAATGATCGTTTTAGCATGAGATTTTTTTTCCTGTTTCCTAATCACAGATTTATTAAATGCTTGTCCCAGTGCATATTTAACTGCTGGAACTATTTGTCCATCACTGTAAGCTTTGAAGCTAATTTTAGCAAGTGCAAAAACATTTAATACTACAAGTGCTTAATCTGGATTTTTGTCAGCTACTTGCAATGTTTGGATTCAAAGTCCTGCTCTGCTCTGTTTTGGAAACCTTTCCTTCTCAGTTCCTTTTTCCAAATTATTTCCAGATGGGCACATTCTACTTCTCAAACAAAACAGGAGTAAATCCAGTCTAACTAATCTTTAGTATTATAGCTGTGTTTTCTTGCTCCCAAATTCTCTTTGGTTTTGAATTCAATTGTCTGGACCAGGCCCTGTCTCATTGCTGGTATCTGTAGCACATGGACCATGCCAGTGTCAGAACTGGCTGAACATAGAAAAACCTAAATAAAGAATTGTGATTTCAGCTACAGTCCCATCACAGTCCTTGAACCAGAATAAATATTCACACAGAGACTTTGAGAAATGGCTGAGGAGAGGATCCTTCTCCACAGCCCTGCACAAACTCTGCCAGTGAGGTGCACACAAGCTGCACAGCTTTCCTCACACACCTTGCAGGGTTACCACTGAGTGCTGCAAAACCTCACAGCATCTCTCTCTCCCCGAGGGCTCTCTCCAAGAACAATCACTCTGTAATCCATTTTAGACCATTTTTACTGAAGCTCCTGCACAACTGAGCTGTCCCTGTGCCAGGATGAGGATGATTCATGAGTGGAGAGCTTGCAGCAGAGCCTCAGGGTTTGTGCCAGATTGCTCTCTGTGGTTGCTTCTGACATGCTGGATAAATATGGGCACAGAGCTCCTTTCCCTCTACATCAAATCTTCCTTCTATCCATAAAACACCTGGTGGAAAATGTGCAGAACTGGTATCTAACAGGGCCTCAAAATTGTGGCAGCCATGCTCAACCTCCTGCTTTCTTCTTGTCTCCACTGCATAAAAAATTGAGTGTTTGGGAGATGTTTATAAGTGAACATGTGCTAGCTCAAATCACATGGAGCTGCCTACCCTTCTCAACCCTAAGAACTTGCTCTTGGTGTCTTGCTGCTTAATCCATTTAGTCAGAAAAGCTTAGGAAGGTTTTCTTTCTAAACCACTGTCTTACATGAAATCAGAAAAGTTTTATTGGTTCTGCTCCAATGCTTTTATTGCTGTTGAAAATCATTTCACTTTGAGAGACATTTAACTGAAACTGAGAAGTTTTGTGTTTCCCTGCTGGATTGGAGGCACCCACCTTTGATGTGCAGCTAAATAAAACATGTTTCAGTCAGTTCAATCCTTTTTTATTTTTTTTCTCCTGCACTGCAAGTGACCTATGGACACAGCTCCACTTTAAGCTCAGGCTTGCTTTTGTCTTTTTTGAAATCCATCACCGACTAACTTTCTCAAAAAATCTGGCTGAACTGAAGGTGTGCTTCTGTTACCAGAAGGAAAATAAATTTTCCTTGACACAAATAGCCCCAAGGTCAAGTTTCAGGTTTCATTATGTATTTTTTCCAATGATCACTTTTAAAAAATATTCAATATTCAGTCATCTCTGTTAAGATTCCAGCACTTAAGCAAGCTGATGTTTTCAGATGAGCAGATATCATTGCACCTGCCATGGAGGACAAAAGCAGCTAAATCCCTAAAAGCCTATAAGATATAGTGACATTTACTTTGATGGTTTGCACACTGAAGCCATTAAAATACGCTTACAGCTGGTGACCAAGTCAATTGCTGAAATGTCATTTTGGTGGTATTAGTGTAATTACAGTAGCCAAAGAACTTGGGAAAGCCCTGAAATTTTTGAGAAAAAAGCCCTGCAGTTCAGATAGCTGTTGTTCAAGCACCAGCTATTAATAGCAGGGGATTAGGCAGTGAAAAGGAAGTCTCAGATCTCCCTAAGAGGTCTGGCTATCACTCAGGATCACAAAGAGCTCCTGTTTCCTTGCAAAGACAATACAAAGAATAAAACAATTTTTTTTTTCATCTGAAGGCGAATATTTTTTTGGAGGATATAAATCCTGTGGAACACATATCAAACATCCAGTTATTGGTTTTATTTTCCACTTTTTGCTTTCTATGCCCTCAGATTTGTTTAGAGGGACTCTAGGCTGAGGAGTGCTTGTGGAGCAGGTGTCTAGTAGGGGAGCAAGACATTGTTCTTCCAACTTAAAGTCATTTTACAGTCATGCCCTCCTAGATGGCAGTGCTTGTATAAGCCACAATCAACAGATTGTGTGGTGATAATCCATGGCCAGGGCATTAGAGAATAAAGTGTTGAAAACTACCCCTGGAGAGGAACAATAGAGTTAATTCTGAAACGTCTTTATTATTTTTTAAAACATATTCCCAATTACATTAATTTTTGCAGGAGCAGGGTCCACCCTAGTTCAGAGACTGCATCTCCAGAGTGCTATGTTCATCCACAGTGACAAACTGAATTTCAGCCCAGTTCATTTTTTAATGATTTCTATTGAATATGACTGTGACAAAAGTTTTATTAATCACCATATTGATATATGTGTTACCCCACAGACCAAAAATGTCCTTGTTTGACCATGTGACTGGTACTACCACTTGCCAAAATCAAACATATGCCCGATTTGTGCTGGATTAGGCACTGTAGTAGTCTGGTACCTTCTGGAGGAACAGCAGGTTGGAGCAGCTGGTGGGGGAGAGGTGATTCCTGTCAGTCTGAGAGGCTCCATGCACAGCCTGCTGTTCCCCTGCCCACCACCTCCCCTCCCTCAAGGAGCCAGGGTGATGATCCAAGGCTGGAGCAGGGCTCATCTGGAGCCAGAAGAGCTGGATGTGTGTGGGACTCACCCTGCAATCTCAGCAGGGTCCAAACGCAAAAATGCTCTGTCAGAGAATGGCCTGGAGGATTTACCTTTGCAGGAGGTGTGATCCTGATCTAGATAGGTGTAATGAAAAGTGAGTGCTTAAATACCTTGTACTAGCCTGGGACTTGATCCTGAATTTCAGGGAGCACCTGACTGAATAAAACCATCCAATGGGTGCATGATTTCATTAGCAGTTTTCTTGTCTTATGTTAGTAACACCTAAGATATCATCTGAAAATCCACAACCATCCTAAAATGTTGAATATAGATGTTCAGAATTTCTAGATGCTGTTCTGTTTTTATCACCCTTTTTACATATTTCAGCAGTTTGGTCAAAGTCCATGACATTAAAGAGGAAAAGGTCAAGTTTCTTTCCTTTCTCCTGCTTTCTATTTGTATTCTAATTCTACACACCTGATGCTTTATTGCTAGTTAACACCTCTTTTATTATTATTATTATTTTCAGGTGCATTAAACCCCACTTGAAATCATTTGCACTTGGTATCTATACCCTGGCAATAAGAGTACTTGGTAAGTCCATTTGTGCTCCTGAGTCAGTTTTAATACACCCCTCACTAATCATTTATCTTAGAATTAAGCTTTGATTGTTGGCAAGAACAGTGTCTATCTGCAAATAGATATCATATGATTAAAAAAAAAAGGTTGGAAAAAGGAAGTTGCTTTGTACTTCATAAATCACATAATTATATCTTAGGCATAATTAAAATACACAAGGCAAATATTTATAGAGATGTGATCCTGTAGATTATGAAGCTAACATCAAAATTACATTTTGTCCCCTTACTCAGCAGCAAGTGTAATAGAACAGCTGTGGCTGAGAATTTGTGATTGCTTTTCAGGCATACATTCATTAGTTTCTAAGGGAATTAATGTGACTGACTACAGGTGTGCCTGGGGACAGGGTTCACTGCAGCCTCACGGTAGAGCCACCTGAAATCAAGGGTAACATAATGAACTGGAAATTCTAAAATCCTCTAGGTCTTCATGGAAAAAAAATAGCAAGAAGAAAGTGTCCTATTTACCTGAGCAGAGTTAGATGAACTGGGTGAGATTACATCAAAGCAAGCTGCTGGCTTCTTTCTTACACCTTTGCAGGCCAGAATTTTCTCTCCAGGCTTACATTCTCCTCCAGCAGCCCAGGTGACACAGAGTGCAGGATGTCCCCATCAGCATGCGTAAAAAGGCTTTTCCTTCCCATCAGCCCCAAGAGCTGCAGTAGGTTTGCCCCTGCCACAGTGGGATCTCAAGATACTTGGAGGATTCCTGCAGCCCCACTGTCTCTGTCCCTTCTCATCCCCACCCAACACAAAGGACATCCCTACATCCAGGCTGGACAGGCTCCATTGCTCTCAAGAAAGGAGAATTATCTCCAATTTTTTTTTTCCCCCAGAGGTGTCCCGCAGGGTGAGGAAACCAAACCATGGCCAGGACTCCTTCCAGGGACTTCCACAGGCTTTTTGATGTTTTGTCATGTTTTCCTGGCTTCCCACAGGGAGGAAAGGGTGGTGTGTGCCTGGGCAGCACAAGGCACGTCTTTCCCAACCAGCAAACAGTGTGCAAGTGTCATTGCTGTCAGAGTGTATTACTGAATGTTCTGCATGAACCTGCCTCTAGATCAAAACTGATCACCCTGGAAAGTAAATTTCTTACCTCTGTTTGTTTGTTGAATACACCCAGCGGGGATTCCAGCCCCGGTGTATTTTGGAGTAGCCATAGACACCGCTTGCCTGAAATGGGGAAGCAAAAGATGTGGGGGAAGAGGAGCGTGCAGACTCTATGACTCCAGTGCTCTCAGGTAACAGCTCTTCTCCATTTGTTCTTTACCTTTTGTTCTTCAAGTACCTCTACACCTGGCACTGGTAGAAGAATTTCTGCTGGAAAATTTGAGTGAAAGATTTGAAACTGATTGAAAAACTCTGACTAACAATATTAACAATAATGCTCACATTTCACTCTTTTGATTCAATCTCTTTTTCGGGGGGAAGGGCAGATCATCTTGTTTCAGTATCAGCTGGAAACAATTATCACCAAATAATTCACCAAAAAAGAGTTGTGTTGAAACCTCAATTTTATGCTAAAGCTTCCCTCAGATTTCAATATCTCTGCTGTCATAATGTGTTATTAAACCTAAATTTTCTCCATGTTGGAGCTGGATCAAAAAATGCAAGGCAAAGGTGCCACAAAACATGCTTGGCTTATCTAGAGGCTTAAGTGCAAAGTTGTCTTTATCAATTTATTGCTAGAGGACAGTAATTGTCTGAACTGCATTTGTGAAAGGCTTCTCCAGAAATGAAGAATGGAATAACAGTGGTAAGAGGAAAATGGGAGAACAGGTTGTCCCTTCTCCCACCCCAAGGAAAATAAACATGAGAGAAGGGTACAACTTGGTTTGAAAACTTGAAGGAAAGAGCAAAATCTCAGCTGGGACTCTTTTGCTAATAAAACATTATGATGTCATTGTTGCTGCTGTTGTTGCTGTCATTATGCCTGTAAAGCCAAAATGCCATCAAATGGTCTTGTCATCACCGGTCCTGTTTATATATTAAAAAATAGAGTAACTGCCCCAAAAATATTAGTGCTATTCTTACTGAGGCACTTTGGGGTGGAGGTCAGCCAATGCCTGAGATGCTTTCTTGAGCACAGACCTCTCTCTACCTGCTCTGGGCGAGCTGACAAACTCCCCTCTCCTGAATCACCCCCTTGACTGAAGGTTCCTTAGCCAGCCTTACCTGATGAAAAGATGAATGTGTCCTTGATGCCTTCTGGTGGCGTGTTGCCTTTGACATGGGCTCTGATCAATCATTTCTCTCTCAGGTATGTGTACCTGGGGCTGACTTTGGTCTTGGGCACGGTGTCCATTTTCTTCAGTGTTGCTGTCCTTTGGGTTCTCCGAAAAAGGTCTTCTCCACAAGATGAGATCCTCTCAGCCAACGGGGAGAGAGGCGCCTGTGGGACAAAGAGCAGAAAAGATAATTTTGTCCATAGTGACCAGTTAATTCAGTCAACTTACTGGCCAGAAAAGGAGACCAGACTTTAGGAAAACTGAGATCTCCACCGTGATTTTACCCAGTGAGTGGTGTTCCAGGCAAAAATCTATCATCAGTGAAGCAGTATCTTAGTAGCCACCCTGAAAATGTTCACCCTCTTTCAATTTTCACTGTGAACCCCAAAAAGCAAAGACCACCAATTTTTTAGCACGTGAACAGCTCTAAAAACACTGCTCACCATTTTTTTCTGCCGAGTGAGGGGATTTCCTCCGGCTGGGGAGGTGCAGCTGTGCCCTCACCCAGACACCGTTTTTGCGGCTGCCCCTGAGCTCCCTCCCTGCTCACGGAGCTGCCAGAGCTGCTGCTGCCCCTCGGTGTCCCCCTGGGTGTGAGGGGAGGCTGCTCCCTCTGCCATGGCACCAGCCAAGAGCAGCCAGGGCACCAAACCCGACTTGGCCACCTGGAAGGTGGAGGGATCTCCAGCACGGAGCCCGTCCTGGCCAACAGCGAGGCACGGGGCAGGAGGAAGGAAAAATGGAAGGAAAAACTCAGCCACAGGCTCTGGGCACCCCATGAGTTCAATCCATAACACCTAGGATGTCGAGTGTTGTGGTTAGGAATCCGTTTTTCCAGTAGGTTTTGTTACAGCACATCGATCAGCAGTAGAAGTTGTTGTTACAAAGAGGCCACAAGAGTACCATCCAAAGGAAACTGGAATGAAAATAGAGCTTTTTTAGATTTCCAGCAGTTTCTTGCTACTTGCTAGTACTCAGTGTACTAAATAATTCCATGCACTTTATGATGTAATAACAAAATTATGCAAGATACATATGATTTATATTTTAAAAAGCTATGATGAGACAGCTTGGGAAAAATAAAATTAAAATTAATTAAAAGACCAGGTGACTTGGGGCTTTTCCTTTTAATTTATTGTATTTTCTAGCTGAAACTAAGATATTTTTGGGGCTTTGTCAATATTTGATATTAATTATATTTGGGGTGGGGAGTGCAAAGGAGAGCTGTTTGATATGAAAAAAAAAAAAAATCTCAAGGAAGCTTGCAGTGGAAAAGATGACAGTGGCACCACAGAGATATCCTTTAAAGCAACCAGAATTTTTGAGCACATGGTGAAATGTAGACTTCATCCTTCACCACACCACTGGCAAAACAAACCCATATCACATAATTTGTGTCCCAGCAGTGACCCTGCTGCCTCTCTGGTGGGGTGCATGAGAAGGGGCACACGTGTAAGAGTGGGATTCCCTGGGCTTTGTCAATGACCAGTGATCAATACCTGTCCTAAACCCATTACTGGGGGAAATGCATTTGTCAGAGGAAGAGCCAATGCCACCCAGATTTGCCACGTGGGTGAGTGTTTGGCAGTGGAATTTGGAGACCCAGTCTCCTGTCCCAGATCTTTGTCCTCCCAGGTGAGTGTCAGAGGCTATGGGCAGTGAGGTCCTGCATGTCAGTGGCTGTTCACACTGGGTTCGATACCACTGGATATTGAACTAAACAAATATCATTAAAATAATCTGGAGGTTTATGAATGTGAGAATAAGGCAAGAGTTGTGGTTGGGGTGAATCACAAAGATTGGCAGTGCTATATCAGGTGTCATTCATATTACACCATCACAAAAACAGCAAAAAATGTCAAACTGCACCAGCACCCAGGAGTGAGAGCAAAGCTGGGAGCCTTCCACAGCCTCCTGAGGAGGGCACTTCCCACTGAGATGAGCTGTCAGATCCCATGAGAGAAAGCAGGAGCCCAGCTTAAGTGCACACTGGGATAAAAAAGGAGAGATGTCTGCCTTTCACTCAGTGCTTGATGGTGTGTGTGTGTGTAGCAATGGGGGTGATTCCTGCTCTGTGAATCAGTGGCAGCTCTGCACACTCCTGGCAGCAAGAGGGCCAGGAAAATTCACTGGTTTCACCTGGGAGAGAGGAAATTTTCTTCTCAGGAGCTGGAAGAGTGCTGTGTTTTGGATTCAGTAGGAGAATGATGTCGATAACACACTGATGTTTTGGTTGTTGCTGAATTTTGTTTACCCCAAGTCGAGGACTTTCCAGCTTCCCATACTCTGCCTGGGAGAAGCTGCATGAGAAGCTGGGAGGGAGCATGGCCAGGACAGCTGGCCCAAACTAGCCAAAGTGATATTCCCTACCCTGGAATGCCATTTCCAGTATATAAACTGGAGGGAATTGGCCAGGATGAACCAGTAATTGTTAATGAACTGACTGGATATCAGTCAGCAACCACATAGACAACTTTTTGATGCACTTTCTCAAGTTTTGTTTCTCTTTCTTTTTTTCCTCCCTTTTCATTACAATTATTATTATTCTATTTTATTTCATTCTAATTGTTAAACTGTTCTTAACCCATGGGTTTTACCTTTCTTTTTTTTTTTTTTTTTTTTTTCAATTCTCCTCCCTGTCCCTTGTGGAGGCAGGGTAAGCGAGAACCTGCATGGTATTTAATTGTTGGCTGGGGTTAAATCACAACAAGCAAGTAAAGAAATTAAGATAAATTAATATATCCTACTCTAGTTCAGAAAGAAGCAAGGACAGAAAAAATCAGCTTCATGGGTTATCTCCTATGGCTATATATTAAGCCTGTACTTGGTGAATAATTCTTTAAAATACAGCTTTCCTTCCATAACCCATTTTCTTTACATGTAAGAATACCAGAAAAGAATTTGTTTCAGTAACTCTTATTTGCACTATACTTTGAAAATGTCCATTTTTCTCCTCCCTACCTTCAGCTATGATAATCCTGTAAGTTAGCAAGCAGATAGAAACCATTCCCACTTTGAACAATTTTCTAGTCTGTTACTTTATTTTAGTGTTTTTTTTTTTTTTTTTAAACATGGATGCCTGGCTGAGTGTCTGACCACAGATGCACAATCTGGACTTGTTATAATCCTTGAAAAAAATTATCTCAGCACTATTTGGATCTGTGAGCATCTTCCTACCAGAATTCTTCATCTTAAACTGTACCTGCAACTTGGTGCTGTCGCACCAAGGTCAACAAACCTGGACCTTTCTTTTCTTTTTAGAGTTAGAGACACTAAACCACAGCCAAGAGACTGCAAAGGAGACAACACCTTTCACTTCCAAAGGTGAGACTGTTAAAAGAACTAGCTGAGGGGATTTCCCAACCTTTGCTATCAGCCTTGGAGGCAGAGTGGGACTCACCCCCTTGTTAAGAAGCTCTGTGTGCCATGTAAAGGTGGGATATTATAGCAAGGTCCCCAGCTGGCACCTGCAGGACCAGGCTGGGCTAACCAGGCCATGCCACACAATAAAACCCCACGAGCCAAAGGCACATTTCCTCTCCTCCCTCCCAGGAAAAAACGCCACTCTCAGATGAAATGACATGTCTTAGTTATAGACACATCATTTTTAACTGTGTCAGGAGGGAATCTTCAAGAACTTCTAACACATAAAAAGGCAAGGTCAGAAGACTGAGGGAACAATGCATTTTATTTATATATATATATTTAAAACATATAAAATATGGCTAGTATATAAAATATAGCTATAGAGTTCATGCCATCCCAGCATCTGAGGGAATTACCAAAAAACAGAGAGCAAGGGGTGTGGCTATCTCAAAAAGAGTAAACAGGCTGAATAATTATAGATTGCCTCCTTGAAATGCTCAAAATAATGAGGAAGATTGATGTATGAAAGCACTATTGCAATATTTTGAAATAACAGCAGAATTGATATCATCTGAGAGAAAACACTGACAGCACCACTTTGAATGATGATGACACAACATGCAGCTTAATTCTGCAAAACAATAAAAGAAAAGTTACTAGAAATTCTAGAAGCTATGAAGTGCATAGACTTGCAAGCAGCTAGGTTGCAGGGGTATTTTAAAAGCATTTTGACATAGGCAAACATTATTAATAATTATTAATAATCTAGCCCAAAGGCTGTTGCCTAGAGGGCAGATCTGACCCAGTCTGGTTGTCTTTTTTTGTGCCCTGGAGCATCACTAAGCAGCTGCTGCATGAGGCAGTTACTCATCCAGTGCTAATCAACCTCTAGAAGACAAAAAGTCCATAATTGCTGTAAAAATGATGTTGGGCAATTTAAATGTGGGGCCCTTTAATGGTGATTTGAAGTGCTCATTAAAAGGACCTTACTTAAGCAACATGTGGCTAATATCAGCAGGTTAGTTAACCAGCAGCTCATCCCAGATTAATGCAGTTCACTGAATTTTGGAGAGTAAATAAGGAAAGGATTTAGTGGGAGCACATTCTCTCAGCTGGATGGTCACCAGGCCAGGAAGCTCTCTCTCATGGCTCTTGAGCATGGTAAGTGTGAAAGGTTGTTATGCACAACCAGAACCCTCTTGTTGACCCTGTGATGCTGGCACTTCTAAAATAAGATGTGGGAAAACACAAACTTGTTTAAGTAAAAACCAACCCATGATAAGATTATACAGTCAGCAAAAATCTGTTTATTTAACTGTGCAGACAGACTGTTTACCAGTGTCTAGAAATCAAGCAGGATAAAACTATAATAGAAATATTTTTTTTTTTTTCCTACTAGAACAGTCTGTGGGATGTTTCTGACATCTGATAGATTTTTCTGGCAGGAAAAAATCAAGACTCAGCCATTCTTGTAAAAGATCTGCTCTAGTGCAACAAGACAGATGAACAGTGGTTTATGGCAGTGGTTTTGTATATAATACCAGGTATTCAATTACATGAGCCATATTAATTTTTTCAGTCCTGTTAGCTCAGTTAATATCCCAGACCACGTGAAGGTGATGGGGAGCTTGCCCTGGGGTTTCACCTGAACTCAGCATGATTTTTGTTTCTGCTGTTCTATGATGCAGCTCACATTTGGATGGGCTACTAAAAAGGTCTAAGCACTCTCACCTGCCAGTGATTTAAACTTAATTAATTCTGTGTCTGTAGTAACAACTCAAATCCAAGCTGCTGATTGAGGCTGGATGCAAAGAGAAGCTGTACAACCAGCATTAACATCTACCCTTTGTTTTTCAAATAGAAAACAAAGAAAAAAATATCATTAAAACAGCATATCGTGGTCTACTCTTCCCCAGATAGATGCATGAGGCAAATCCACGAGAAAATAGCAAGTTCTTTTGAAAGGCAGATGCTCCACTGAGCAGTGGAAGGATAAATTCCCAGACACTGCCTGAGATGGAGACCACAGATCAGCTGTTTTTGTCTCGTTAGCTCAACAGCACCAAACACAAACTAGACACTGGCACAGGAGCACCAAAGACTCTTTTTCTGTTGTGGAAAAGTCTATTTCCACCCTCTGAGGATTCCTGTAGTATCCTAACTACAGGAGTATTTGCTTACACTCGCTGTACACCATCCCTTTTATTTAGTTTGTTAACGAAGAGTTAAATTTTAAAATACATCGATTTTCTCTATCTGGGGATTAGTGTCCCGAGAATAAGAAGGGCTCTGATCAAAGCTGCCCACTCCAGCTGGCCCTGCCTGGGAGCAGCTCCCTGCTCCTGCCCTGCCAGCTGTGCCTTGGCAGCCTCTCCTTCTGCTGGGGTCTGCTGCCACCCTCTGCCTGGAGGAGCCTGCAGCCAGAGAAAGGTGACTAAAGGTGGCCCAAGGTGACTCACTGTGGCTTTTGTAAGGACTGCTTTTAACCCTCAGCAGGAGTCACAAATTACTGATATCTCAGTGTTCTTATTAATGGGATTTTTTGCTATCATAATCCTTTTTATTTATATTTTTCCTGCAAGTGTGAGTAATATAGAGGGGAGTCTTGGATGGAAAAGGTGATATGTCCCTTTTATTTTTGTTTTGTTGTGAGTCCATAGTCTCATTTTACTTCAGTAGTTTCCCTTTCTGGTAGTTTTAATCAATAGTTCTTAGTTCAAGAGTTCAGCCTTGTGAAGATTGTGAATGCTTCCACAGACTGTTTGGACAGCAGCTGTCTGAAGATAGAAAAATTCTTCTCAGCCATACTGAAAGCAAAGTACAAAAGATATTTTAATCCTGGAAAGTTATAAATTAATGGTATATACAGGGCTAGGAAAAAAATAAGGAGAAACTGATTTTTGTTCACTGTCAGAATGATGAAAACAAGGAAATGCTGTTTCCCTTATATGAAAGAGAAAGTAGCACCTTTTACTACGGGTTCTACTGCTCCAAAGTACAGAGAAATTTTAGCTCCATTCCTTTCCAGATTTTTAGGATTAAAAGGCCAAAAACCCACTTGGGCAGGTCTGCTAATACATCTGAAGACAGCCTGAAAAGGCAACCTTGGGAATGCAAAGCTTCATCATAAAACTTTATAAAACAGGGAAAACATGCTTGTCTTGTGACTAGAAGTGGGTAGCTGAAGTTTTATGCCACAGCAGGACATGAAGGATCATTAATTCTGAAAAAAAGAGGCCCATTAATTTCCATCTCTTGCATGTATTTATTGCTCAGTAATGCTCTGACTGTGAGGACAACTCTTTTAGAAAAATTGCAGTGATGGCAATGTGGGTTGGTTTGGGTTTTTTATTAATTCAGACTTAAATACAATGGGTGCAATCATACCCTAACACCATGGATTTTCTCTGCAGTGATGAATGAAGTCCCTCTTGACCATGTTATTGATCATTTAGTCATGGAAAAATAAAAATTGTTCTGCACAAAAAGTTGCAGCCAAAATGAATCAATAAAATAACAGCAGAGGTTTATGGAAGATTATAGAGCAAGTTAACCTTGAAGCCATTATAAGACACAGTGGACTGGTGATTTGGAGCTGTCAGCATGGATTTATCAAGGGTCCATCAAGGTCTGACTGAGCTGGATGATTTCTATGAGGAAATCACACTTGGTGGTGTGGTGAGAGAGCTGGCAGGGAAGGGGCAGGAGCTGCCAGGAATGGAATATTTTGGTGCAACGTCCAGGCAGACAGCAGTCATGCCTCACCTGCCTCAAGAGTAACTTGCCTTTTGAGCACAATTACTCTCAGGAATCAGGCAGAAGGCACAGCAGGGGCACAACCAAATAAACCTGTTTGGGTTTCCTTGAACCGGGCTTGTAAGTGATAAAGGGCTGCTCCAAAGTACACACAGCCCTAATGAACTTTCATATTTCACCTGCTTTTGCTGCTAGTAGCAATAAACTATAAGTAGGAACAGTCTTCTAAGCATGAATGATTCTTGAACACCGCCTTTCTTCCATATATCCAAGGCATTCCATACTCTATTCCTGCAAGTTCTTGGCTGGCTCTAGCAGAATGTGAGCTGAATGGATTTTAGCCATAGAAAATGAAAATATACCTTCGTAACAAAATGCATTAGCAACAGGAATATTTCTAAAGCTCGGACACCATATTTTTCAACACCAGGAAGGTGTGAAGCATTATAATGTAGACAATTTCAGGGGAAAAAAAAAAAAAACAAACCCAAAAAACACCAATGTTTCAGAAAAATTTACAAAAGGAACACACTTGCATGTCTTCTTCCTAATTAACTTTTGACCCCTGTGGACAAACATGGATTTTGGGACCTTTAACAGAGGGCAGAACTGGGAGGAGACAAGATTAAAACACTGGTTTGAGTTGGAAGTTAATGATTCTTCTACCATGTACCAGCAGAGCTTTGCTTAAGGAGAGAATTCTCAGACTTTTGGGCATTTGTGTGGTAATATAACTGCTATTGTTGTGGATGCAGAACCTAGGTAGGAACCTCTTCAATTTTCTTTCTGTTTAGGAACCTCTTCAGTGTTCTTTCTGTTTAGGAACCTCTTCCATGTTCTTTCTGTTTAGGAACCTCTTCAATGTCTTTTCTGTTTAGTAACCTCTTCAGTATTCTTTCTGTTTAGGAACCTCTTCCATGTTCTTTCTGTTTAGGAACGTCTTCCATGTTCTTTCTGTTTAGGAACCTCTTCAGTGTTCTTTCTGTTTAGGAACCTCTTCAGTGTTCTTTCTGTTTAGGAACTTCTTCCATGTTCTTTCTGTTTAGGAACCTCTTCCATGTTCTTTCTGTTTAGGAACATCTTCAGTGTCTTTTCTGTTTAGGAACCTCTTCAGTGTTCTTTCTGTTTGTCTTTAAAATGTTGCTGTTAGTGTTTGCAGCTGCCAAACAGGACCTGTGTAGTTTCCAGTTGCATTTGCTGTAATTGGTGGCAGCAGAGCCAGTCCTGGTGGACGTGTCAGTGCTTTAGTGGTGGCACCCTGCACTGTGTGTGTGTCCTTGAGCTGGCAGCATGCTGTGTCTTGAGCAGGGAGCACTGGGGTCTGCCCAGCTCTGTGGTACTCACTTTTCATGGCAGCTGAGCTTCAGAGGTGTCTTTAAAGATCAGACAGTTGGATTAGCGCTGCAGTTGGTGTAAATCGTTGCAGTTCCATAAATTACTGCAGGAAATGTGGCTCTTGGTTTGTGGCTTGCTCTTCTGCTGGGTGATGTCACAGTCCCTGAGACTGCACCTGGGGTGACAATCAGCCCAAAGACCTAGAGTGTCTTTGCTGCATTCTTAAAAGTCCTCAAACATCACTATATTTTTCTTTTGTAAGACTCTACAAAACCTGCAGCAAACCATTGTCTTGACCTTTGTAAACTTATTACCTGTAAACTTATTACCTGTTATTCACGTGGAGTATTTTTTAGTTGATGTTCTTATTGATTATAATTTGCACGTAATTAGGGGGGATAAAACAAGCTGATTGGTTTTGCATATCCAATAAGAAACAGCTCTGTATCCAATAAGGAGCAGATCTACTGGAGTTAGGCTGTGATCCCTATAAGATCACATCCCCTGAAGCACTGAGGAAACCTGTCCTTTGCAGGGCTGGCTGCATTCACTCTGCACTTGAATTGCAAGTTGCTGCCTGATTTCCCGTGGTGTCCTGGAAGCTGTCAGCTCCCAGCAGTACAAACAATTCACACTGGTTATTGGTTCAGAGCCTTGGTTTTCTCCCACCCGATGTGGTTCTCAGAAGAGACTGTACTGAGCATAAAATCAGGTGAATTTGTCAAATGTTCCAAAAAGTGAACTGAGTGTTAAATTTCATCTGTCTGTACTGCTTAGAATTTTTTAGTGGATTTTTTTTCTTGGTTTTTTTTTGGGAAGAGGTTTGTTTTCTTCCCCTAGGAAGAAAGATGGGTTAATTTATGTTTAGGCTGATTGACTACCTAGACAATACCAATTATTTACTTGCCTAATCTAGTCTTTCTGCAAATGCAACTTTCTCAGATCACTATTACAGAAGAGTAGCTTGTGCAGGCCAAGAATGGTAGTTTTAGAGAACTCATATTAGTGAAAGGGCATGTTTAGTGCAGAAAGCTTCCTACTTTTGCTTTCATACTTCCTATTTTTAACCAGACCCTTGATTTATTAAACATGGAAAAAAATACTAATGAAAAAAATCTAAAATAACAGCTTTATCAATACTTAAAATTATCATGCTCAGCAGCTACTGTATGTTGTCATCAATTGTCAATTGACTTTTTTTTTTTTTAATGTTCTTGTGGCCTGGAATTTCCCCAGCCTTTATATTTTCCATCTCCAGCTGATATCTCTGTAGGTCAGGGTCATCTGAGGGTGGGAGGACATACGGTCACCAGATTCTAAACCATGTTTTACCTTTAAACTCTCAAAAAAAAATCCACTTTTCCAATCCTGCAGTGATACGATCCCCCAGCATATTATTGTGGTCATCAATGTATCATAATTTCAAGGAGAAGTTTGTACCCTCAGGCTACACAAAGAAAGGTGAATTTCAGAGGACCAGCTGCTCAGCAATTTTTGTGTATTAGCTTTCCCTGAGCACCAGAAATTTTATTTCATCACATTTTTGTTCATAGCTCTGCAGTCCTGGAGAAATCCTTCCTCTACTTCTTGTTCCTATCTGTCTGAGTAGCCAAAGGGAAAGAGAAGCCAATTTTTTTTGTCCTGATACATGTGCTGACCCAGCCTCATAGCACAGCCACAAAAGAGTTTGGGAAGTAGATATTAGCAGTGGGAAAGCAGATGGACGTTTTCCAGCACTGGAAAAGTTCATCCAACTTTTTTCAGCTGCATTCAAGCATATAAAACCTCTCTTTGTGTGATTTGTTCCCCCTCTCTCTCTTTTTCGCTCTTTTCTCAAATGAGGAGAGTATTGTGAAAGGTAAAACAAACCAGGTCATGTGAGCTGAGATTTCTGAGCTCCGATTAATTGCAATACTCTAATAGAACATGCAATACTCCTGTCTGCAGGTCTGAACATGGCTTGTTTCAAGTGACCCATTTTTTTCTGAGGGGCTCTGCAGTGGCTTCTGGATCGTCCTTGAGAAATCTGTTCTGATTGTAGTGGGAGTTGCACAAACAGGCAAGTGTTTTCATTCTTTAAATAAACTATGCAAACAGATATATAGGCTTCCTTTATGGCTTTTCTCTGAATTTTCATTTTTTAGTTGTTGTCCATCTCTCAGATACAGAGTTTTAAAAAGCTGAGTAAAGAAAAAAAAAAGATGAAGTATTGAGCTATCCATTGCAATAAACCAAAATACAACTTAATAACCAAACAAGGATTTTAGCACTAAAACATTATGATGTGTCAAAGGATATATCATTGTCTATGGCTACAGGAAGCTCCTGTGGGAACTGGAGAAGTTCTGCTGAACTTCTGAGTTGCAGATGATTTCAAGCATGTGGGCATATAGACAGCACTGTGCAAACAGAAAGAGATCAGGGATACCCTGCATGTTATTGCAACAAGAAAAGAAACATGTAATATTCTTACAGGAGGTCAGTTAGGTGAAATAATAAACTCCTTTGTCACTAAGAATTGTTTCCAACAAGCCAGGGTAAAGGAATAAATTGGATGGCACAGTGTTGCTACAGATTTTACCAAATCCTGAGTTCTAAACCACATGGCCTGCAAATTCAGAGCTTCCTAGGAATCCCTGTACTTCAGCACTACTGCTTTGTTGACCCTTGTAGTTTATTTTTGGACAGAGACTTTGTCTCTTGCTCCTCTGTCTAAACAGCCTTTTTAGCATTAAAAGACAGTACAAGGTAAAAAGCGGGGTGCTCATATCTCTTAAAAAAAAAAAGAAGTCAAAACTAGATGTTTCAGAATTTAAACAAATATACACTTTGAAACATGCAAGTCATTGAGCCAAATGGTTTTAAGTTGCAAGGTTCAGTTTCAACATCTCAGCACTTTCCTGTAATTAGTTTCACAAGATTCATCAGAGAGGTCCTTGAGCAGCTCTGTTTTGGCATATGTGCTTTTGCATTTATTACTGTTTTCTCTTGAGTTCAGGTCACTGAGTAAAGAAATCAGCCATGACAGTGGAAACCAAACCCAGCAACGTCAGTGACTCAAACCAGGAGGCAGAACCTGACCAGCTTCTGGATGATGAAGGAAACAAAAACCCACCAGTCAAAAAGACTTCCTCTTGCACTGGATTGAAGGTTTGGTGCCTTAGCAGTATCACCATGAATTACCATTGGGTTTTTTTTCCAAGAAGTGACATTTGTGACGTGCCAAATTCCTTCATTCCTATCCCTGTCCTTTGAGGAACTGGATATGCACTAGAGGTCCAAGGGACAGTCAGATATTATATTTTTCCCAAAGAAAACAAAAACTCACGATCTACCATATTTACTCACAAGTTACTTGTAGGTGGATCCCTTTCTTGGTCATTAGAGAGAGGCAGCAGCTTCAGGTGGAAAACTTGAACCAGCCTCACTGAGTGCCTACCATGCACTTGTCTGGAGGTTACTGTCACCACCAGTCTCGTAGGGTCAAAACAAGGTGAGGTGAGCCACGTTTCATCAAAGGTTTTGTGGCTGACCTGAGCATTGCATTTTAAACCCCAAACGACCCTAGGGATTTTTGTTTGTGTTTTCATGCTTATCAGCAGTTTGAGGTTTCAGCCAAACCCTCTCAGAGTACTGCTGGCATAAGGCACAAAGGGTGGTTCTCAGAATTTTTGCCAATTGAGCTCAGGAAATGTAGAACGTATCAGGACGAACCCCACACTTGGAAGAGTTTTCTCTTCATTCCTGACAAAAAGAGAGTAAATATACCAATTTTCAAGCTTTTTTTTTTTTTTTCCTGGATTGGCTTTGCAACCAATAGAATTACAATGTCTAAACCTACATTTACTTTGTTGATTTACCCAAGTTTCTGTTGTATTAGAACTCTTGCCCAGTGAGCAACAAGTCTATTTGGTTTTTAGACTATGTGGAAATCACTGGATAATATTTAAACAAACTTAAATATTTTTTCCAAATACATCCTTATTTGCAAAAGCCACAAGGTGTGTTGGTGGAAGCAACAGTCAAACTACAAAAGAGTATTAAGCTTTTCCTTGTGAGATATATGATATACAAGCAACATTTCAGAATATATCATTTGACACAGAGATAAGCTCAACCAGTTAGTACCACATTCCTCATACTGATATATCATAAAAGCTTGCTGAAAGCATCAAAATGATGCCATATGATTGAGTTAGAAGCAGTTATGAATTGGCCTAAATTAAGGGACATGTGACCCAAGCAAAAGGTAATTTGGGCTCAGATTGACTTTGCCACTCCAATTTGAGTGTCAAACATGTCACGATGATGATGGCTCCACATCATTTTAAGTGCGTTTGATCCCTCTGTGACCAGTTCTCCTGCCTGTCCCTCCCCTTTCCTGTCTGAATCTTTTCCCCAGGTGTTTCTGGCTGCTCTGTCCTTCAGCTACTTCAGTAAAGCCCTGTCTGGTACGATAATGAAGAGCTCCATCACTCAGATTGAGAGAAGGTTTGACCTGACCTCCTCTATCGCAGGGCTCATCGACGGGAGCTTCGAGATGGGTAATGGGTGTTCCCTAACACACTGAGAACTGCTCAGAGACAGCAGCTGGCACTCATTCTGCTTCCTTTCCTTGCAGGGAACTTGCTGGTGATTGCATTTGTAAGTTATTTTGGAGCTAAGCTGCATAGGCCCAGAGTAATAGCTGCGGGATGCTTTACTATGGCTTTGGGATGCTTTTTGTCAGCCATGCCTCATTTCTTCACGGGATAGTAAGTACTGATTATGGTTAATTTGGGTAACCTAGCACTGGAGTTGCATGCTGCTTTTTAGATGATACATGTGCATTTAGCCTTAGATTTCCTGTGGAATCTCACTTCCAAGTGCAACAAACCCCAGGTGGCACACACATCACTGTTGTGATGGGGAATGTTCATTTAAAAAACACAGCTCTTCTCAAGTGAAAGTTCAACTCCTCAAAAGAAATGAGAAGATCACAGTGCTTTAGTTTCCACTCAGAGTTGTTCAGAAAGGAACCAACGAATGCAGTGGTGCTGGAGCCTGCAGGTGGATGAGTGCTGGTAGAATTCATACCAGGTTTTTCCTGTTCCCAGTGCACATGCCTGGTTAAACTGATTTTCTGTGTCTGGTTAATTGTTATTCACCTTCTCCAGGCTCAGGGAATTACTGCATTATGCTCATATGTGAAAATGTTTCTAGCCATAGCTTGAGCACGGGGATGACAAATAGAGTGAGACATATTTCTGTTGATTCCTTAAATATATTAGAATAATTTTAGGTTTACCACTGCAAAAAGGAAACTTAGGAACGCTTTCTTTCATGTTAGTGGATCTTGCACTAGAACCAGACTTTTCATCGGTTTTTCACTCTTTAAGACAGGCCATGTATCATCCTCATCTACACTGGGCAAGTCACGAGCCTGAACATTTGTAGGGGAGCTGCTCTGCACTGTGTCTCCTGGTGACTGCTCTTTGTTTCAGCCTGAAAAATAAGCCTGCGTGCTCTGCCAGAGCCAGGGCAATTCCTTGAAGCTGAATGTGTGCTTCAGCATGTTGTTCTGCTAAAGCTAATTGTACTTTGCCCTTCAGCAGCACTCGTTTCTGAGAGAGGGATAATGTTGAAGCAGCTGAACAGACCAAACACATCTCTAAGATGGAAAGGGGGCCTTTGCTCAAATTCAAGACATTAATCTTTTTCTTCTTGGCTGTGGGGTCCACATAGGGAGCTCACTTAACCCTCAATTTAGACACAAAAATTCAATCCTATCTGAAATACTTCCACAAGCCCTTAAAACATTATGGCTTCCAGACAGCTTAAAACATTATGCCTTCCAGATAGAGAATTCTAAGTTTTATTTGTTCTTAACTTCAGTATTTTGGTTTTCTAAAGTGTTCTTTAATAATCTTATTTGCTCGTTTGAATTGATATTTAATCAAAGACACCTTTCTCTTTAGGGAAACAGCAGCCAAGGTGGTTCCAGCCCTACCACACTGGTGTTTCCCTGGTGAGCACTGCTTCTAAACCTCCTCTTGTGTGTTTGCAGCTACAAGTATGAGACAACATCACGCACAGTTGCTTCAGCCAACTTAAATTTCAGCATAAATCCCTGCTCCATACATCAAGATGTGAATGACACTGTCCTGGAAGTCTCACGAGCAGGTATGGAACTGTGAATGAAAGCACAAATACAGGAGATTGTTTACCTGGGACCTGGAGATGGGGACAGAGTATGAAACTGCATGGAAAGTAACAGAAATAAATGGAGATTTCTATAATCCTCCTTACAATATGGAATACAGCTGTTTTATGTGTTGCTTGTATGGGACACAGGTAGAGAATGAGCCAAGCTCTGCACCAGAAACCATCTCAAACTTGTCACGTTAAAGATACATGATATATGCCAGGTAATATATTTATGAAAATATCAATAAGTTATTTTTTTAATGAGATTTTTTTCTGATGGGTGATACCTGTGCTTTTAAAAATCAAATGCAATGAAGGTGGAAGAATGTGTTATTAAAAGATCATGAAAAGTTATAACGGGATTGACAGCCTTTTATTTATCTTCTATAAAGAATTGTTCTTAATACCTTGATTTCTAATCTATAATCATTTCATGTGCTACATTTCCTTGATCTTCCCCAGTTTCCCCTTCAAATATTTTATTACAAAGGCGTGAACTCTCCTCTGCAGGCTGTGAGAAGGAGCCATCATCATATATGTGGATATACATCTTGCTGGGAAACATGCTGCGTGGGATTGGTGAGACACCAATAACGCCCCTGGGCATCTCCTATCTCGACGACTTTGCCAAAGAAGAGAACGTTCCCGTGTATGTAGGTAATCCCAACGTGAAGGGAACTCGGAGATTCCCAGGGTGAGAGGTCGAGGACCCTCTGCAGGAGACAGCACTCAGCCATCTGAGGGTACTAGCATCTGCCTCGTTCTATTTTCAGCCTGCTTGCACACCATAGCCATGATGGGCCCCATGCTTGGTTTCCTGCTGGGATCTCTGTGTGCAAGGCTCTACGTGGATATTGGATTCGTGGATCCAGGTGAGCAAAACAGAGGAAAAGTGGAAGTAAGCTAATGCTTGTTCATAAGAATTGCCTATAAATGGTTGCATATGTATGCATTATGTTAATTATATTGTATATGTTATGTTTGAATTATACTTATTTTAATTGTTTTTATTGTAGAATTTATTGACTTTTATTATTTTTATTGAGTTATAAATATTATATATTATACTTTTTATATTAGATATTATACATTATATATATTATACATTACATATTATATAATATATATAATACATAATATATAATATTGTATATAATATTATATATTATTATAATTTATTATAAGTAAATTATTTCAATAATAATAATGAAATATTATTTAAATGTAATAAATTATATCAAGATAAAATATTAATATGCATAAAGAGATACAAAATATAAATAGATTATATAAATAAATAGATGCAAAATATAAATAGATTATACAAATATATTATATAATGTATAAATATAAATGTATTATGTAAATATAATATATTTTATAGCATTATATTATATTATTGAAAATATGGATTATTATTGAAATAATGTATTAATTTTTATTTATTGAATTACTGAAATCTTTTAGAGTAAAGGCAGAGTTAGACTGGGAACATACTTTAGAACTGTGGTTTAATATTAAAGGATTGCAATACACACTTAACCTAAGAATTAGTACCAAGAACTCTCACAGAACCCAGATTTTTTTCTAAACTGGAAATATAACAAAAAAAGATTCTGCTAGTGCAGCAGCTTTACAGTTTGGGGTAATTACCCACCCTTTCCACTGAGTATTTTGCATTATTTGCATTCCACACAGTTTTTGCAGCACAATGTACACATTTTCTCAGCCCTTCCTTCTTCAGATGAAATGAAAACCCATGCATGTGCTCACATCTGCACAATGCCAGAGGGGACACAGCAATCCCTGTAAGTGGTGGCTGTTCCTTTGCAGTGGTCTTGTTTCTCCAGCAGGACAGGGAAGTTTTCAGATCTTCAGAATCCTGTAGCTGAATGGGTGAACTATTTTGTCTTTGCCCTTCGTTAAGCCAATGTTTGATTTTATTTAGGAGTAAAGACAGTGAGCCAATTCTGGTCATGCAGTGAAAAGTCGTATGATCTTGGTCGCCCGCCAAACATGCCAGAATCAAAAATCATCCAAATACAACCAGCTGCTCCCATCTTCCTTGCAGTACATTTAAAGCCATGGGTAATTTCACTGACACTACAGAGAATGTCCAATTGCTTCACAGCAGCCTACACAATTCAGGAAAGCAGAGCATGGAGCCAAAAAACACACCACAAGTGAGCCCTGCCTGGTTTCCCTTGTGCTGGGTGAGGACCTTGGTGCTGCTGTGTCTGCCACGAGACATCAGGCAGTGAAAGGTGTAGAATGGCAGATAAAATAACGCTGCACAAACAGGAATGGCTTCAAACCAAAACAGAGTAAGGTTGGATCAGGAAGAAGTTCTTCCCTGCAAGGATGGTAGGGCACAGGAACCAGTTGTCCAGAGAAGCTCTGGATGCCCCATCCCTGAAAGTGTTCAAGGCCAGGCTGGAGGGTTTCAAACCATCCTGGTCAACCCTAAGGTGTCCCTGCCCACAGGACACCTTCCAACCCAAACCAATCCATGATTCTACAACACCTTTCAGGGTATGATTCCCGATGCCTTCACTGCGTGGTTGGTCCCTCACTAGATGTTTATTGCTGGAAGTCAGGCACTATAAAATGCAGCTGCTGCAGCAGAAAAGGGCTGGGGAGGTTCAGCTTCTCCACTGGGATAACTTGTGCCTGTTTCCCTCATTTTTAGGGAGCATCACCATCACGCCACAGGACTCCCGCTGGGTGGGTGCATGGTGGCTTGGCTTTTTAATAGGTGGAGCAGCCAGTTTCCTGTCTGCTATTCCATTCTGCTTCCTGCCAAAGAGTCTGAAAAAGCCAGAGGAAGCCAAGAAGGACAAAAGTTCACATGGGCTCTTGGAAAACATGGGTGCTGCGGGGAATAAACTTTCTCCTGAAAAAACTAAGCCAAGGAAGTGGTCAGTGATGCTGAAAGGCAAGTGTTTCTCATGTTGTACAAATGTGAAAAGCAATAGGCACGACACACATAGGAAATGTAACAGTTCTGCAAAATATTTTGCCTCCCCTGCGCTTCCATCTAAACCAGGCAGCTATCCCCAGGAAAGGAAAGGTCCACCAAAAATTATTAGAAGTGAAAGAGCTTGTTCAGGATTCTGAGGTTCTGCATGCATTGCCTGAAATAAATCATCACCTGGGTGGCACCTCCCTCTAAAATTTTGCACTGGAAGAAATTTGAACAAAAAAAAAAAAGTGTTCCTGTATGTGAACCTGAAGGAAATATTCAAAGGCTCCTTTTGCCATATGAAAAGACAAATTATTAATTTAAGAGAGTTCATGGGGACTCTGAAGTACTTTGGTGCCTGATGAAAATACTTCAGTCTTGAATAGTTATGGTTGCGCAGTTCTTAGGCCAAAAAAAGTCATGGGAAAGTGATGGAAAAAAGTGACTCTGCTTCATTTATCAAATTTTTTGTTCAGATCCCAGTGGAAGACACTGGACACCCCCACTGAGGCAGCTCTCACTTAGCCTTGAGCCTGTGGTAATATTCATGGAAGCTGAGCAAAGGCTGTGCTGTGTGGAGCCCCTTAGTCTTCATGTGCATATCTCAACAGAGCAGCCAGGCCTTAACCCCCTTAACTTCTGTCTCCTTTAGGATTCTCTTCCTGTATCTCAGCCTCTGGTGTTTTTCAAGAGCCTGATTTTGCTTTCAGATACCCTCATGCAAATGGAGATCAGTGCAGCTTGCTCTTGGACAGCTGAGAGGAGGAGCTTGCCCTAAGTTTTGTAGGTTACTCACCAGTAATGATGCCGTGCATCTTTCAACGCCAACTCATATGTCCCTCTCTTTCAGATTTCTATAACTCCCTGAAAAAGGTATTGGGTAATCCAATGTACTTTACATTTTTGTGTTGCTCACTGTTACAGTTCAACAGTTTTATTGGTATTGTGACTTACAAAGCAAAGTACATGGAACAGCAGTATGGACAATCTACATCTAAATCCAACTTCCTAATAGGTGAGTTCCACCATGCAAGGGCTGCTTGTGCTGTCAGCAGTGCATGGGGGTAGGTTCTGGTGGGCTCTTTCTGGGGCTGAATTCCAGGCAGAGCAGGTGGGGGTAAATGGTGGTCTGACCTGAACCTGAATTATAAAAAAAATACAGGGTTTGTGCCTGTGGGACCATAAGAAATTTTTAGGTTATATCACATTACATTGCATTTATGTGATATTTATAGCTAGGGCACCCCAAATATGCAATGACTGTGGTGTGGAAGTTTTGGTTGCTGAAGCAAGTTCCTTGCAATGGGAGTGGGTTTGGAGGGTTAGGCACTGCACAAACATCAACTCCCAGGGCTGGAGTGAACACAAACCTTCCTAAAGTCATAACAGAACATAAAGCTGCCAGGAACAAAAAAACTAAGGACAGACTTTGGCTCTTGAGACTATAATGTTTAATTCTAACATTCCCCTTCTATAATCTCTTTCAGGAGTGACATCCTTTCCTCCTGTACTTCTTGGAATTTTCCTAGGAGGGCTTATAATGAAAAAGTATAAGATGGGCGTCATTGCAGCGACAAAGTTTTCATTCACCATGTCATTTTTGTCCTATGCCGTCAGCTTGTTACGCTTTTTTGTTGGCTGTGATAACCACGTGGTGGCAGGAATGACAGTGTCCTATGAAGGGTGAGTATAGAATAGAAAAAAAAAGAATGCTTTTTTCTCCACAGTTCTCAAAAAATGTACTGTGGCATCAAGGCTAAAGGAAAAAGATGCTTTTGCAATGCTTCAGAGAAAGTGAGCACTGCCACATGTCACTGGGGTAATTTTGTTGGTCAGCCTGCCAAAGCCCAATGCTGGTTAAAGATTAATTAGGAATTGCTTCATTAGCAATGTTGGTTGTTCTGCTGGGGGAGGGTGGGAGTACTGCTGTGCTATGTTTTCACTAGGAATGTAAATGGTGGACCAGGGAATAATATGCTTAGGAAGCACTGGGATAAGAAAATGGCAAGCACATCAGTTTCATTTGCCTAGAAAGGAGAAACTGAGTGAAGACATATCTTTTCCCTCAATACACAAAGGATGTCTGAAAGCAAAAGATAATACTAAATTATTTATATCCTCTATGAAAAGCTAGACTAGGCTTTAACAGAGGAGTATTTTCTAACTACAGAGACCAGGAGATCTGGTTTCTGTCATTGGTGCATTTTTACCATCTGATAAAGATATATTTGATAAGACTGTGATAACCCTTGCCAGCTCTAAATTCAGTTAGGGGGGAGCCCAAATGACCTCTCCCTCCTTTCTGTTTTCTGTCTACACCTGTAAAATCCGTAGCAATGTTTTCATTTGTTTCAAAATCCTCTATAATCTAGCAATGGCTTTAATATCAGTGCAAGTAGGATGGAATCTCAAACAGACCAATAGAGATGTAGAAACTCAGCTGTGGAAACACGTCCTGGGCGTGTGAGGTGGGGCTCAGAGCAGCAACACTGTCACACAGGAGGGACTTCACTGGCTTCAGCACTGAATTAAAAATGCCTTACCCTTGTCTGAACTTCATTTCCAAGCAACCCCATTCCATACCACAACAATTCCCTATTTTCGGAATGCAACTCTCACTGCAAATGTGCCTCCAACGTGTGGGACCCTGTGTGTGGAGCCAATGGGATCACCTATGTTTCTGCATGTCTGGCTGGGTGTGGGACTTCCGTGGGACATGGAAAGAACACAGTAAGAGACCCTGCTGTGGTTCCCGAGGTTTCCTACCAGCTTATTCTCCATGCAGCATCAGGAATTTAGTGGGAGGAATGCATGCAGGAAAGCCAAAGTTACTGGGGTCTAGTCAGTAAGGGATTTTTGCTTTCTGGCTACAAAGAGCACAGAAAAGAGAGATTTCTCTGATTTCTCTGTGGGTTTCTCTGAGATTTGTCTATGCACATTAAGCAAAAGGCCCTAGCTCCTTGTTCTAGATATTAACTTTCACCTTCTGTAGGTTGAGCATGAGAGGGGGAAACACACAAATCAAATTGGTTCCATGTTGCCTGAAGGTTTTCCACAGGTTTTGCCTTTCATAAATGTCATTTTGGCTGTCCTGAGGCTTTACCTAACAGCTGAAATACACTAAGATAGAGCAGTATCTTCCCTGCTACTGATCATTAAAGTATGAAAAATAGGTTAAGGCAAGGCAGCTTGTTTCCTCCATGTGAGACTTTGGGATGTCAGGAAGCTGCTTGTTTTTCTGGGTGACTGATTTTTGCTTGGCATGGAGATAATGCCCAGAGTCCCAGAGACAAAGCTCCAGTCCATGCACGTAAACCTTCATTGGGCTGTGCCATTTGCATGTTTCCTGATCACTCCAGAACACACATGGTCTGGAGCTGTCTCTTTGCTCTGTTTTCTCTCCAGCAGAATCCCCACTTCATGAGCAGTGTCCTACCAAACCTGTTTTGTGTCTTCCAGGTCTTCCATAATTGCAGATGTCTTGAAATCAACAGTTCATGGACAGGAAACAATTCTGCCACCTTGGGGCAATGTCCAAAAAGTGATGATTGCTCGAGGAATTTCATTTATTACACAGTAATACGAGTCATAGGTGGATTTTTCTATGCCCTGGGAGCCACTCCTTCATACATGCTTACATTCAGGTGAGAACAGCTGGCTGTTGACCAAAGGCTTTCTAGGGAAGTTTCAAAGTCATGTTTGTTTCCTTATCTTAGATCAAAAAGGAGTTTCTTGCTGATTAGGAGCTGTAGTAGTAGGACAAGGAGCAATGGGATCATACTGAAAGAGGGAAAGTTTAGGTTAAAAGAAATTCCTCCCTGTGAGGGAGGCCCTGGTCCAGAGAAGCTGTGGCTGCCCCTGGATCCCTGGAAGTGTCCAAGGCCAGGCTGGATGGGGCTTGGAGCAGCCTGGGACAGAGAAAGGCGTCCCTGCCCATGGTTTTGGAACAAGACAATCTTCAACATCCCTTCCAAACCAAACCATTTTGTGATTCTCTGGTTCTGTAATCAGGTTTTCCAGAGCATGTCCTTTTTTTCTGCTTGGATTTTGAAAGTGCCATGCAGTTGCCAGGATTTGTGGATGTGCAAGGAGATGGCAGATGCTGGAGATAAAATTAATTTAAGACCAGTGCCCATTTCTGATGCCTGCAGTTCCCCATGGAACAGATTGCCAGGAGGCTCTGTGCTGTCCAAGATGTGTTCTTGTACAGAGGAATTCTGTTCAAGCACAGAAAGATGCTGCGCTGACCCTGCTACCTGCAACTCTTTTGTCTTAGGGCAGTAGGATATTTCCCATTAAATATTCCATCAAGTGAAGGAAATGTATGCCCAAGAGTGAAAGCAGTTGGAGAAATCATTTCCAAAAGGTCAGGACGGACTCTGATTGTGGCTTTAAAACTTCAACTCCTTAACTAGGCATAGGGAATGGACTTGCCAGGAGCTATTTGATGAAAATCAGTAGATTAATTCACCTCTTTCATAGCACTTAACACACTTCAGCATATGAAGGAAGCACTCTTCTTCCAAAGAACTTCCAAAGTGCTTCTTCCATCAACAAGTGCATTAAATTCAGGTTATTTAATAGCATTTAACAGCCATGTCTAAGCACTAAACAGGCCAGCACTTCTCACTTATCCCTCTTTTTTTTCCAGATGTGTCCAGCCAGAGCTCAAAGCTCTCGCGGTGGGTCTCTTCACGCTCATTATGAGAATGCTGGGTAAGAGAAACCACGGCAGGGTCCAACCCACCTGGCGCTGCCCTGGCAGCCTGCAACCACCCCTGAGGAAATGGAAAGCTGGTTCCTGAGAGGGTGTCCCTTCCTGCGAAGCCCTGTTCCCATGTTTTGCTTGTCTCCTTGCAGCTGGGATTCCAGCTCCGGTTTATTTCGGCGCAGCCATCGACAGGACGTGCCTCAAGTGGGGCAGCACCAGCTGTGGGAAGAGAGGGGCTTGCAGGCTCTATGACTCCAATGCAAACAGGTGAAGAAAATTAGGGCCCAAAATCCAAAGGCATCCAAAATCATGGTCAGGTGTTAACTCTGGGCTCAGCTTTAAGTCGGCCCACAATTCCTGAAATTGAAAAATCTCGAGATAAAGCGTTAAGCTCTCCACTTTTAGTCAGTTTTTATGTTGTATAAAAGGAATTTAATACCCATGACAGAGACTTCTGGAATGAATTGTGTATTTTTAGCCAATTAAAAATACCTCAGGCTTTAGGACTTTAAAGTGGAAAGTTACCTAAATTTAGCTTATTTGCAGGTAGTTTGTTCACACTGGCAATAATGTTAACTCTGTGCATTGGCCACTTTTGGAGAAAAGTCCATGGAAGAATATTGCACTGAGTAGCTATAGGTGGTGGTAAAACCCAGTCACCAGCCTGCTGGGGGAATGCTCCATAGATTTTTCTCTGTTTCACTCAAGCCTTGGCCACTGCTGGTGTGTTTTTTATTTTTATGTATAATAGTCTACTCTGGTGACCTCAATATATTTCTAGCCCTAAAGAGTCTAAAGCCTTAAAGTGGCCCAAAAATCTTTCCCCCCCCCCCCCCCCCCCCGAAAAAAAAAAAAAAAGGAAAAAGAAAAAAAGGGGGAAAAAGGAAGATGTAGTTTCACTTTGAAATTATCTTTGTAAGCAAAAAGAATATGATCTGTTCTTTAAGAGAAGTTTTTGCAAGTAAAAATGTCCAGTTTCTGGTATTATTCACAAACAATGGGTTTTAATGTCCTCTCCTAAGCTTTTTTTTTGTTGTTGTTTTTTTTTTTTTTTTTTTTTTGTATATATGAGAGCCTTAAAAGCCATTAAAATTATTTTCTTTAGTGTTTTTGAAAAATTCAACAGCTGGCCCAATCTTCTGTGCTCTGTCCCACAGGTATGTCTTCCTTGGTTTAGGAACAATTTTAGTAGCTCCTTCCTTCTTGGTTGGAATAATTTTTTATACATTGGTAAAGAAACACTTTCAAAATAAGAACTCCAGCTCTCTAGAGAATGGACAAGAAGATGCTGCTATGAATAAAGAAGACAATTGCAAGATCAAAGAACATTTGCCAGGTTCTGACGCAGAGAATGAATCCTCTATTTAGAAAGAAATTTAGAAATGTGAATCAGGTCAGCTTCTTTTAGAAACACCATTTAAAATGCTGTGAGTAACTAAATAATAAATAATAGCACTGCACAGAGAGCATAACTAATAGCAAAACTGCAAACAACAACAATAAACGCTAACAAACGAGAATGAAAGTGCCTGATGTGTATTTATTACCAGTAATAACAGAATGAGTTACACAACCTGGGAAAGGAAAAACTCCTGGGCAATTCTGACAGAGCCAGTGGGGTTTTTTTAGTGGGATTAAAGATGCTGCCAGGACATCCACATTCCAAAGGCTCACAAAAAGTGATCCCTGTATGCAGATCCATGCAGGGGACTGACACAACAGGGACAACCTTTGTGACTCCATCGAATTCAACCAAAATTCACAGTAAGCCAAAGCCAAACACCTCACTAAATTGCATCATCGCACCTGGTTTTCGTCTCAAAAATTGGCAAAAACAGTATTTTTCCAAGAAGCGTTTTGTCTTACCTCAGCTGAAAAAGTTACGCCTGCTTAAAAATACACACATCTTTTCATAAAGACGATGGGGTTTTTTAAAAAGTCGTGGAATTTTTATTCAAAACCACCTTTTTATTAAATTATTTTTTAAGATGTTCTGCAACACTCCCGGCTGGGCTGCGATGCCCGGCAGTGTTCTGCAGAGGGCACCCAAAGGACAGCGTTATTCCCCATGACCACCCCAATTATCCATGTTTTATTATCATCACTTTTGGTTATCCCGGGAAAAATTCATCACCGGCCGGGAAAAACACCCATCCGTGTTCCCACCCACCTTAAAATTCCCTCGGCTCGTACGCCTGAGCTCGTGTACTCAGAGCTGCCCCTGTGTGTTTGTTGGTTTGCCTTCGCTGCACTCGCCTCGCTTGGAGCTTGACAGCTTGTTGTGACTTCAAATGAAAAGATGAGCACTTTTGTACCATTTCACAACACGGAGGTTGACACTTTATAGATGCTCAGGGCTCAGTGGGATGTGGTTAATAGAAATATTAGATATAAAATATATATATATGTTGAAGAAAAATGCTGAATTGTTCTAAAGTGTGTTGTCGGTCGTGGCAGTCACTCAGCAGTGATTGCAGCAGCTGAAGGGAGAAGAATGGGATTTTTTTCCCAAGTGAAGTGATATTTACTGAAGGTGGAGGTTCTCCATCCATCAAAACTAGAGAGTTTTTTTTATTCTTCATTAGCCTGGATAAAATGAGGCTCAGGGGAGCCTCTACAGATCCCTGCCAGGAGCCAGGGGAGGTCAGGCTCTTCTCCCAGGTAATCAGCAAGAGATGACCTCAGGCTGGGCCAGGGCAGGATAAACTCGGCTTCAGGAATATTTTCTTGTCAGAAATGCTTGGAACAGAGTGCCCAGAGAAGTGGTGGAGTGCCCACCCCTAGAGGAAACACACCAAAGGTGACATGCTGTAAACCCTAAAATAAATTTACATTGTTCAGTGCTTGCACAATGGGCAGGAGAAAAACACAGGAAAAGAAGAGGAGTCTTTTCCCATCTTGCTACTTGCTGTGCCTAAAGCAGGCAAGGGAATTATTTTTGTCTTTTCTATTACTGCTGGAGAAAATAGCTGTGAGGAATCTTTCCCACTTTTTAAGAAGTACCTGATGTCCAAAATCAATACAGAAATACCTTTTAGCAAAGCGTGGTTTACTTAAGATGTTTCCCCTTTTTAATTGTTTTATTTTTTTAGTACTTCCTCTTCAAGAGAAAGCTGGAACACATTAAAAATAAAAATAAAGTGGTTTCCCAAGTCTGTGTGTAGAGCTTTATGTCTGAACCAATGCAAAACATGAGAAAAGCTCATTATTTTTTATGTATTGGGTTTTTTTACCTATTCCAACCCATGGATGTTGCCATAGGTTTATTCTAGAGTACAATCTACAGGCAATAAAATACATCACAGACATATGACACAAAGATAAAAAAATCTGTCAGTTTTGTTTTTGTGACAAAGGCCTCTACTGATGCCAGTCCATCAGGTGTGAATAATTTTATTTTTGTCCAAACTGGGAGGTGTCACCTAAAGCAGTGTTAAATGTTATCACTATTCTTTTTATAAATTTCAGAATTTATCAAGTGAGTTTTTTAGCAAAATGCCCATCTGACAAGCTTTATATTTATAAATAATATATATCCAGTGCAGCAGAACAACAGAACCAACTTTAGTTTCAAACAAACAGATGCATTTTCCTTTCTAATAAAAGTCTTGGAATTTGAAAGAAAACATAAATTTAATGCATCAGTGTGAAATGTGAAAATATAAGGGACAGCCTAGAGTTCTGTGAGGCCCACCCTGAGTGGGATTGGGGTCACAACCTGACCAGGGATGGATGCTGTGCTCAACTCCCTTCGAGGATAAATGTCCCACATGCAGTCAGATCTCTCAAGTCTTTCAAAATGTCAAATTGTTTGCTGCTTTCACTGAAATCCTAACAGTTATCAATATTTTTAAAAGGTAACTGCAGTAAAAGTACTGATTTGTTTTCTTGGTGCTCCTTCTTGTGCATGCTTTCTGGAATTCCACTGGAATTCCACTAAGCAGCTGCAAGTATTTACTTGCAAAAGCTCCTTAGTTTCCAATTATTCATACTATTCTTTTTTCTTTTCCCCTTCTTGAAAACAGATTTTTTGAAGGAGAATTCAATAGCTGACTCATTTCTGAATCATCATTAATTTCAGCCCACCAGTCTTTTTTTAATCCTCATTTTAATACACAGGATTTGAAGTTGTTTGTTGTTTTCCTAGACTTCAGGAACGCGTTGAGTTGGTTAAAAAGAAGCACTGTGGGGAGTAAGAAAAGCTTTTGCCATCCAGGTCTCACAAATGCCCTCATTCCTGCCCTGTTTGACAAATCCTCCAGGGATATAGGAATTCAACAGCTGCTCCTTAAGGTCAGCCAAGCATTAGCAGGGCTGGAAAACCAGGTTTTGGGTCAGTTGTCCTTATCTCTGTATTGATGACACTGATGGGATGCACTCTGCAGTCAATTTGAACTTGCAAAAAAAAAAGTCAATATTGGCATGGAAAGAAACAGCAGGGAATTTATTGAACAAACGTGCTCCTGTCGATCCTTAAAAGGTTTGGGAGGACTGAGCATTTCAACAAATGTAGAACTGCAGAAAACTG
This sequence comes from Onychostruthus taczanowskii, assembly GCF_017590055.1. Taxonomy (NCBI): domain Eukaryota; kingdom Metazoa; phylum Chordata; class Aves; order Passeriformes; family Passeridae; genus Onychostruthus; species Onychostruthus taczanowskii. The sequence continues at coordinate 13,674,866 of NW_024498685.1, forward strand.
ACGTGGCAGCATGTACTTAGGGAAGTGGGGACGGGCCGAAAATCAAAATAAAAATGTGTCAAATCCACGTACGACCTGAGTTATTCTACCTCCTCAAACAGATGAAATGGTGAAAACAGTAATCAAAACACAGTGCAGAGATGTTTGCAAGACATCAGCTCTTAGGTGTTATTTTGAAAGCCAAATTCAGAGGGCAAGGAAAAAGGACTGGAAGTACAAGGAACAGAACTGATTACAGCAAAGAGGGTAAATTGCCCCAATTAATTAAACTTGGTATTAATAATGAAAATCTGCAAATTATCCAGCCCAGCTGATTCCAAAAAAAGGGAAGCTCTGGGCAGGGGCTGCAGGCAGGGCTGGGGCTGTTTGTGGTTTTGCTGGATGAGTTCCTGCACGGTGCAGCTTGAGGGGGAAAATCCTGGGCAGGAATTCCTCCCCTGCCTGTAATCCCTGCTTTGGGAGCTGCTGCCACTCACCCCCTGCACTGACAGCTCAGTGACCACCAGGAATTAGGTTTGTTCCCTTCTGATCCTCAGTTTTTCTCTCAGAAGATGTATTCTGGGATCTATAGGAGATTTTTAAAAAGTGTAAATTGTGGTATTTCTACCAAACTTGCCATTTGTATCTTCAGCTCTTAGGTCAGTCTCCATCAACACTATGGAGTCAGAGAGAAAACTGAGCTGGAAATGACAATTATATATCACATAAACATTTATATATCACACAAACAATTATATGTATATATAACAATTATAAAATATATAACAGTTTTAACAATATAAAAATAGAAACATTTATATATCATAATTTATAATATATAATATTATAACAATGTATTTATATATAATAACATATAATATTTTAACAATATATGCATATATAACAATACAACAATTATGTATTACACAAATAATTGTCTATAACAATTATAAAATACATAACAATTATAACAATATATAAATATAAACATATATCTATAATTAATAATATATAATGTTATAACAAAGTATTTATATATATAATAACTTAGACAATATTATAACAATACATACATTTGTAACAATATAACAATTATATATTACACAAATAACTATATGTGTCTATAACAATTATAAAATATATAGCAATTATAACAATATACAAATATAAACATATATCTATAATTAATAATATATAATGTTATAACAAAGTATTTATATATATAATAACTTAGACAATATTATAACAATACATACATTTGTAACAATATAACAATTATATATTACACAAATAACTATATGTGTCTATAACAATTATAAAATATATAGCAATTATAACAATATACAAATATAAACATATATCTATAATTAATAATATATAACATTATACCAAAGTATTTATCTATATAATAACTTATAATAGACAATGTTATAATAATATATACATATATAACAATATAATTATATATTACAAAAGCATTTATATATTACATAAACGATTATATGTGTCTATAACAATTATAACGTATATCATAATTATAACAATACATTAAAATAATAAAAATTTCAAATATTTTGATAATAATTAATACTATAATAATAATGTAATAATTATATTATATATAGCATAATATAATTATAACAATTATATAAATTATATCAATATATATAATTTCATGATAGAATAATATTTTAATGTATTATAATATTCTAATACATATAATGATAGATATTATATACTATAGTATACTTATGCAATAAAGTTATAAATAATAAAATCTTAATATCGGAAATACACTGTATAATATTATAATGTTAATATATATAATATTATAGACAATGTTATATTTATATTTTCTTTATAAAATATATTATAGATATTATTTGTATTACACTATATGTAATAAATATAATTATTAAATAATATTCTCCTATTCTCCTATTATATATTATTATGTAGTTATTATAATTATTATAATATCTATTATGAATGTGTTATTCTTATATGTATTATTATTTTTATATTTGTATATATAATTATTCAATATAGCATATAGTATATATTATATATATTATATTATGTTATATATTTATAATTAGAGCAGTGACTATAACTAATAAAATATATATATTATATATAATATAATAATGTATATTTTAATGTAATTATATTGCAGTAATAATTACATAATGTATAATACTTTTTGATAGTTATACTAATTGTATGAATAATATATAACATATAATTCTAAAACTGTAATATTTTATTATAATAGTATAATATAATATAGAATACAATGCATATTATACACAATATAATAATATTATATATAACATATATAATATATAACATATATTATATATAACATATATGCATACAATGTTATATATATACATTTTATCTTATATGTTATAGATATTATATTATTAATATTATATTATATGTAGTAAATATAGTTTTTATAATTATATTATAATATTTTATATTACTATATGATTATGATAATTTAAATATGTATTATAAATGAAAAATATTTATTATATGTATTATTATAATAGTATTAATGTATACATAATTACTTCATATTTAATTAATAATCATAATATGTATAATATATAATTATATATTATATTATAATTTTAATAACGATTAGAATATACAAATATTTATAGTATATTATTATATAATGTAATATTTATATATAACATATTATATACCTCTATAATATTATATATAGTATTATAATATAATATCTAGTATATTATATAGTATACATATGCTATATAATATATATATTATATTATTTTATATGTACAGTATCATATTCTATATCTCTAATACAATATTCTATTTGGCTGTTATAATCTTGTGAAAAAAACCTTGTGAAGAATAATATTTTATATAATCATCTATTTATTTATTATGTTTAAGAGATGGTTTTGTGCCTCACGTACCTGGTGCTTTGAGAAAAATGTTGAAGCAATCGATACAGAAAACCTGGGCTATTTCAGATCACAGTATTGTCATTATTATTATTATTATTATTATTATTATTATTATTATTATTATTATTATTAATTATTACTATCACCTGTCATCAGTACGGGGTAATATCTCAGGTTTCATTGATCTTGTCAGCTCAGCCAGGACCCAGCACCAAGTCTGTGATTATGTGACCTGGTGTAATACTAATTTTAGAGGTAGTGATATGGAACATCAGCGTTCCAGCGATAAGATGAGATTAAAATAAACACGCATTCAAATGAGATTGAGTCATTTATGGCTCTTGCAGATAACAAGAGCACTCATCCATTTCACAGCAACATTTCCTACTGAGAAACGTGAAACTCTTCTGATTATTTCCTGTCTGGTGACTTCAGAGAGGGAAATGCTGCATTTTATATAAATGGAATTATTTAGCAATGACAGTCACTGACTCAGATTGTCTCTGGTTTAAGATGCAGATCTGTCATAAGAATTTCAGTAGCACTTCCCAGGGGTTTTTTTTCTGCAAAATGCGATTTATTTTTCTGAGCAAATCTCAAGGATTCCATCAGAATATTTTGTCACGACCTGTATTTCTCCTGTAACAATAACCTTATTCAAATTCAATTACAAATATATACAGTACATACAATTCAGAGTTCAATTATACATATATACAATTACTCATTACAGTTCATTAAACTGAACTGAAGAAATTTGATCACCCATTGCTTTCTGATATTCTCAATCACTCAAGACTGACTTAGTTTTCCACTACAAGTGAAATCACATTACAGAATGTTTAGAACACCTAACTAAAACAAACAAAAAAAAAAACCAAACCCACACTTAGTCCCATTACAAAACAATCCTCTCCTTGAACTGTGATTTATTTATGTTTATGTACTTCAGAATAAATACGTTCATTAAATAGAAAGTAACACTGGGGGAAAAAAAAAAAAACCATATTATTCAGATCTTTATTAAGAGTTTCAGCTGGAAAAAAAAAAAATGACAATATTTCAAACTTGAGGAAGGCAAAATGACAATATACTCTACAGTGAAAACTGGTAGACTAAATCTAATGTTACCTATGTTAGAAAAATATTTTGAAAGCTTTAAATTTATGTTGACAGCCTGAGGTATTTTCTGTTTATTCTGCAATAACCAGTACTTTATTCCCAACTTATTTTTGTGCCAGGACAGACAGGATAATGTTGATAATGGGGACACAAAAGCTATAGGAAGCCTTGGTTTTTTTATAGGGTACATGATCCTAATGCATACAGAAAACTGTGGGTTTAGGGATGCTGGTTTTTTTTTTTTTTCTATTTTTTTGTTAAACAGCAAGAAAACATCTCAAAACCAGGTAGTCATAGGTCATTATGTCTGCTCAATTGTACATCTAAAAACAAAGAAATGCCAGATAACTGAGCTGTCTTCTGTCTTGTGTAGTTTTTCTGGCAGAAGGACTTTGAAAATGCCATTAAAGGGCTTTCTGATATCCTCAAGGAAGAGTTGGGTAAACACAAGGCTCATGCCCTTAAATCTCCCACAGACTGATGAAAACTCCCTGCCTTTTTTATTTGCCCATTGATTTTACCATGATTTCTGTACAATGATCCCTAAAATGTATGTTAGTAGTCTGTATCTGAAAGCACGCCTGGCATGGTGAAGTTGCAAATTTGCCTCCAAAATGGCTTTCTTGGTTAACAATTTCTCTCATGAACTTGGAAAACAACTGGTTTTTCTTCTTTCCTGGAGGATTTTCCCAGTGGTGGGGCTCAGACACAGGACAAAGATGCCAGTTTTGATCCCAGAGTCAATAATGTGATTTTGCAATCAAACCAGAGCCCCAGGGCCCCCTCTGCCTCTCAGGCTGGTGAAGCCTTGCCTTTGGAGCAGGAGGAATTACAAGGGAGAGCATTTTTACTTCTTCTGTATTGTGAGAAGCAAGGAGATAAAAAACTTTTGGAAAAATCTCACTTGGTTGATCACCAATTATTTAATTTTTTGCATGTTCTTTACTAGCTGGCTGTTGAACTACAAGCTGTTCCCTTGAAGAAACTTCTACCTTCTGTTCACAGGAGAGTGCTGGATTTGTACTCAAAAAACAGGGAAACACAGGGAAGTGAGACAGCCTTGCAATTCTCAGAATGCTGAGTGAGAGGCTCATTTAATACTACCTGTGGCAGGGCTTGTGTATTATCAATTCAGGACAGTTATGAAGAATGATGGTAATTCTTATTTGTTTGAAAAGCCTCACTTTGCTGAGTTTCATCTGGGGTAAATATCTGGGCATGAATCATCAGATCTGACCAGAATTTCATTTCCAGTCTGACATCAATTATCAAAGCACCTTTGCTAAAACATTGCCTCCTGGGAAAATCAAGATGTTCCCATCAAAAAACACCCTATAATATAAAGGAAAAAAAAAAAAAAAAAAAACAAAAAAAACAAAAAAAAAAAAAAAAACAGTGTCCAGAAATAAATACCCAACCAACAGAAGTCAAAGGGAAATGATGTTAGCATGAGTCACCTGACTGACTCTGTGTCTGGCGTAGATGAGTGTTTCTAGAGCTGCCAGGGCATTTATTCAAAGTTAAAATACTGCTTACAGAAGGAGAATGACACACCATTATTTTCTCTGTGTGCAGTTCCTGAGGTTTCTGGAACTTGGATTTTTCTTTAATGATTTCCAGGCCTAGATGCATTACTGATGCCTTCTGTACTGGATTCCCTTCCATTTCATCTCTTACAGTAGACACACCTTGCCCAGATCTGCTGGCAGTTTCTAATCAGAGCTGTGAATGTAAAAAACAATGCCTACATGTGCTGCTCATGGTCTTTAAGCAATAAAATGCAATCAAATCCATCCCCAAAGGCCAGGATGTGAGGAGCTTCCTTTCAGTGAGAATCCAACCCTTTTCCCATCCCATCTGAGCAAATAGTAAAGCAAAGGTCAGAAAATCATTTAATACAGAGAATCCCTCTCTTTAGCTCTCCATCTGCTACTTTCTCAGATAAAGTGTGGTAGATTTTCTTTATGTCCATTATCTCTCTTCCATATCCTAAGGAAGTTTAAAATTAGGGAAGAAATTTTGTTCCCTAGTTTTAGGTTTCTGCACAGCACTGCAGGAAGAAGAGACACCCTCCTCCAGAAAATAAAGCAAAAAGCCTGTGGTGATGGAGAGAAAATCTGCAGTAGGTTTGATCCTATTGCAAAGGTGCTTCCTGAGGGCTGTCAATAAAAAAATCACACTAATAATATTTTTAGACATTTCTTTCCCCTTTTAATAACTGTTGGGATCTTCCTTTAATAAAGCTTCCATCTGGACAAGGCTGCCTGTGGAAAGGTGTGAATTTTCAAGTATTCAGCACCGTGTTTCAAGGTTTACTGAAGGAAATTTTTATATATGTGGTACAAATACAGTGGTCCTTTGGATACAAATGCCCTCCCTTCCCTCCACACAAACACCAAAAAAACCCAAAAGAACAAAAAACAAACAAACAAACAAACAAAAAAAAACAAAAAAACAAAAAAACAAAAAAAAAACAAAAAAAACCCAAAACCACAAAACCCCCCCCCCCAAAAAAAAATCAAAGAAACTTAAACACCTATCACTTTATTGCATCAGTTTAGAGTAATCTTTCTCAAACCCATAACTGAGATATGCTGCAAAAAAATTAATACACCACTTTCTTCATTTGCTCTCCACTTTGACTGTTGAACACGCTTTGCTTCAAAACTTCATTTACAAACTTCATTTGCTTTCCACTGTGGCTGTTTTTCAGGCCAAACCCCAGAGCTGTGGTGCAGTTTGAGTTCAGAGGGTGCTCACTGACAGCCCTGGGGTCTCACCTGGCCATGGCTGGAACAAGGAGCTCGGCTCACGAGAGGCCATCAGAGAAGGCAGAGTGAATCTTGATTGCCTGTGTGGAGCTGCAGGACTAAATACAGAGCAAGAGGACTTGAAATAGAGTCACTGAAAAAAAATGTCAAAGCAGCTTATTGTGGATTTCTTCTTGATTTTTCAATCATAATCAAATTTATGGCACTTGTAAAAATTTGGCTTGTCCTACTGTTGGTCTAGAAAGGGACTGAGAGCAAGAGGATGGGAGACTTCCCCAAAATTTTGAACACCTTTTCCCCTTATTGTTGTTTCAGATGAGGAAAGGAAGAAGATAGGGTGAAGCAAATAAAAAGCCAATGTTCAAAGATACTTTTTGAACTCTCAAAATGTAAACTAGTTGTTGAAGTCTGTACTTAGACCCCTTTTGTGCTCAGAAAAACTGGAGCACAGGCAAAGTTACAAAAGACCTTGTTTTTGTTTGGTTTTTTTTTTACATATAAGTTTCCTCGCTCTCCTCTGAGGTTCTTGAACCAGGAAGAATTTCTCTTTTGTTGGCAGTTTCTGGTTCTTTGCTGGTTGCTCTTTCTGCATTTTTAATATCTGCCTTCTCTTTGCCATCTGGTTTGAAGCGTTTCATAATTAAAACAGAGAGCACTATATACAAGAGACAGCATCCTGCCCGAAGTCCTGCAATGAGGCCAAGATACACATTCCTAGGGGGAAAAAAAGGAGCAAAATACATTTATATTAATAAAACTTTCCAATTCTGTATGGGACCAAGTGAGATATAAAGAGCAGCTTGACAAAACCATCTATTCTCAGCCAGGTATTGCTCCACATTTGAAAATAGGAAATAACAGGCAGAAAGAAAATGACCTCGTGATATTTAGCCCCAGACAGGCTCTAATCAGGTCTCAGACTTGCAGCAGAAGTGTCTGGGGTGTGCTGCCATCCAGCAGACTCTATTTTAGGGCTGACAAAAGGGGAGCTGCACCAGCTGGGCCTTTTTGCCTGCCGTCCCTGTCCTTGCCCTGCTCCTCCCTGGCACACTCGGTGCTCCCGGCCACATTCCCCAGCCACTCGTGCCCTCCCTCCACGGGGGTTTTGTGAGATCTCTTACACAGCAGGAAACAAACAAATGAGGGATGAGGGAGAGAATCTGCAGAGCTACACGTGCTCCACAGTTTTTCAGCACCCCACAAAGCCAAAGTGTCACAGAGCTCCTCAGTGCACTTATTTCATTATTCAGTGCAGAGTAGGACAAAAGAACTGATTCTCGTGACTTCAGGCAGCACCCTGCAATTTTAGATGCCAGACTGAATAAAAATTATTTGGTTTATTTACCTAGTGAGGTCTAGTCAGAGTAAGGAGCAGTGGTGCTGTTAGACCCTAATCAGACAGCTGGCAGGAGGAAATTCCACCTTGTCCCTGCTGCTCAGATTCCCAAAGCCCAGTGAGGATTACCTGAACTCTTTTGTGTCGTACACTCGGCAGGATCCTGATCCCCCACAGCTTTTTGTCCCCCATTTCAAGCAGGTCTCGTCTATCAAGGCACCAAAATAAATAGGGGCTGGGAGTCCTCCTGCAAAGAAAATTCTCATTACATGATCTCACACATGGAGATCTCATCATTTAGTGTCATGTACAGAAGTGAGGAAGTGAATCTCCAGGTTTTTTGCTTATGCCTGCATAGAATGGGACTAAACATCCAGTTCCAGGCTTGAGATGGCAAGATTTACTTAAGTAAAAGTACTTAAAGGGAGTTAAAACAATGGACTTAAAACAATATCCAGCAAGGGAAATGTTAGCCATTCCCTTTAATAGTATTTTTATTGGAAGTTTAACTTCCACTGTTTAAAGAAATAATACAACCAACATTTCTTTTGCAATCCCTGGTGTGGAATTACATGCCATGACATATGAATATTTGTGTATATTGATATGTATATTCAGGCCTTGCCATAAAAAGGTGATTAGTGCAGTGCAAAGGGATGAAATTAAGGCCTTACTCCACAGAAATTGGGTAATAAGTGTACTATTTATGTAGTAACGAAAGAATTTCTTTTAGACAAACAATAATGTTTTAATGTCATCAATATGAGGGAGAGTGTGCAATTTTCTGAAGTTAACTGTCCTGTAAAAGTAGAAGATTGATTCTCTGCAGTGTTCAGCTAAAATATGGAGATTGGAAAAGAGATCCAAATGACTACTTGGGCTTTTCTGCAAGGCAGAAAATCCCAAAAATTTCAAAATCAGCAAACAAGGGAAGATGAGGCAAGGTTCATTTGAGGCAGGGCAGACTATGTGTCTGAAAATTAAATGATAATTTATTGCAGATAAATTCAAGAAACAAAATAATAGGCAAAGTACATGGGAGCTTTAAGTGAATAATGGTCAGGAAAAGGGAGGGATATGCAGACTGTTGAAGCTGTGTCCACAATTAAAAAAAAAAATAAGCTCAACAATAAAATGAAATTTGCTTCCTTTGCCTCATTTATTTTCAGTGTAGAAAAAAAATTTGAAGAGATAATCGTAATATGTAAATACATAATAATAGTATTTAAATACCAGGTGATCATAATATGTAAATACCAGGAAATCATAATATCTAAATACCAGGAAATATGTAGTAAGCTCTTCCAAACATTTTGAAATGTATGGTCTGTTTACAAAGAAAAATTTTGGAAAATTTATTTTGTTCTTCTCTGGACCAAGGGCACTGCAATGGCTACCTCTAGTCTACCTCTTTGGCTTTTGATTACCCACTTGAAAGCCCCCAAAGAAATTAAACCTTACCTAGTACTCTACCACCCAAAGTTTCTATCCCAACAGCAAAGGATTTCAGGTCTGGCGAAACAGATCTGGAAAGGAAACAAGACCAGAGTGTTGAGGAAAAGAAAAACGTGTCCACAGCCACGCTGAGAACATCTGCACATGCCCCACTGCAGCAGTGCTTACCCAGCACAGCCCCTGCAACCCTGACTGAAAACATCCAGCAGATAAAAATTCAGGTGTAGAATCTCCTTCCACAGAACAACAACCATTTAAATAAATGCAAGAATCTACAGAAACTCACCTTGAACCAAAGGAAAACAGGTTGTGAATACTTTTGGGAGAGGATGCACAGGGACATGAAAGAGAACCCACCAAAAGAAGATAGTTCAGGCCCATAAATTAAGCTCAAGCCTGGCTTTATGAGGGGCTGCACTGTGCAGTGATGACCAGAGGAACAAGAGTGTGCAGCCCTTGTTGATTTAACCACCTCAGCCTCCAGCATTTTACAGAGAGACAGCGAATGTGAGTGACCTGGCTCTAAAAACACCTCATTCCTGCGTGTGGAAAGCAGCCTGTGTCCATCAGGTGAGCTGGAGAATTGGGAAAACCCAGAGGGGAGCACCGAGCTGGCACAGGGGCAGGAGGGAGCCTTGCTGAGCCCAGCCTGCCCTGCACTGGAGTTTGTACACCAGTGTGTTGTCTCTTCAGCATCACCACCAAAGGCTTCTCATCACACCAGTTAGGGCTCTGAGAACTGGCCAGCAAGGTGAGCCTTGCCCAAAACCCAGGTGTGCACTGCACTTAGAAATACTGCAGGAGATCAGCAGCTGGGCCAAGTTATTTAGTCGTGTGCACTGACCACTGTGATTCACCCGTGGGCAGGAGGATAAAGGCATTTCCAAGTGGCAGGCACAAAACATTGTCTTTTCTTCTGAATGTAAAATTGTGGTGCTGCTTTCCAACTGAGGGAATGAAAATTTTAAAAATATTCCTGCTCTAATTCTGCTTCTGTCAGCTGACCAAAAAAAATGGGATATCAGACTTCTCCCAACACAAAAGATATTGTGAGGCCACAAGGCTTAACAAAGGTGCCTGTTTTTCTCTGAATAATGTGAACAGCACTGCTTATGGCTTAGCATTGCATCTTATTTCAAGTCCAATGCTCTGGTAAAAATATCCCTGTCACTGGAATTGAAACCCAGCATTCAGGATCAGCATAATGCCCCTCCCTTTCATCACCAAGGTATCTACTCAGCATCAAATTGGAATTAAATTTCTGGACAGATATTTTGCTCTGCCTCTGAAAAGAGCTGGATTTCAGAGCACAGACAAATAAATCCTCAGGGGCACAATTTGATCCCCATGCCATTCCTCACAGCAGGAATGAAATAGGAGATATCATTTTCTGTTTCTCTTTCCCCAAGCTTTATGGTCAAGGTAAGGTAAAGTATTTCACCTAAACATAATCATGTACGTAGGAGTGCCTCCTAAGGCTAAAATAAATGCACATGCAGTCTGTAATGCTAAAAAATAGGGAAAGGCTTTGGTACAGCTTTCTCTTTGGCATTGTCCCAAAACTGCAGAGGAATTGCCAAGCCCGAGCCCTTGTCCTTCCACACAGCTGCAATTGTGGAACACCTGAAAGGAGAAGATGAGAATAACTTATTTATTCAGAATCCAGGACCAATAAACAACCATTTCATCAGCTAGATTTTTCACTGCCCATACCAGCCTGGCTGTTGTTGATGCTGAAAACCCTTCTGTAATCATCTCTGCAGGTCACTGATATGCTCCAGCCTCTCTGAGCTGCTCCAGAGACACAAAGCAGCTGGAGTTCTAGTTTCAGCCATGCCTCTGCTAGAACACAAGGTGCTCTGCGTGTGCTTAAAGTGGGTCAAAGCTAAAAAAATCAGATGTGAACTGCTATCCAGCCGTTCTGCTCAGCTATCCCATGGAGAAGATGCATAACAGCAACAAGAAAAAACAGAGGTGTGGACCAAATATGCACCATGCATATAGATCTTTATGTGCTTAAACAGCATTTGGATTGATAATGGGCTTTGAAGTTAGCAGGACACATGGGTTTGAAGGCCAGTTTTCCTGAAATGAAGCCAGAATATTGATGGGATGTTTAAATACAAGCCTGATAATGCTGTTAGTCTTTTTCAGTATTGTCAGTGCAGACAATTCTGCTTCTGCCAGAAGATATAAGCATTTGCACACTCTTCTGCAAACATAGTGTTTTCAGGAATATTTACCATATTCCTTCCTGTCCCAGATGATGATTTGCACCCTGCAAAGCAGGCTGTCATGTATGTGATCCCATTGTCCCCACAGACAGGGTCCCACTGGTCCACCTTGCAGCTGCACTCAGCATTGCAGCTGGCTGTGTAGATGTGCTTGCTGGAGGAAAGGTGCTTCATTCTGCAGGACAACAGGAGAAATTATGGAATTATTTAGTGGAACTTTACAGTAAAAAAAAAAAAAAAAAAAAAAAAAAATATATATATAAATAAAAAAAAAAAACACCAAAAAAATATATATATATATACACACACACACACACAATATAAATATTAATTAAATATATATATATATAAATATTATATAAATATATTAAATATATATTATATATATGCATTAGGAAAGTGAAGTGATCAAAATGGGCAGATATCTGCACTGTGAAGTATGGACACCATGATAATTTCAGCTAAAGCAAAGTTCTCTTGGGATTTTAATCAAGCAATAACATTTCTTTGGGTTGCCACTGAGAAGGCATGGAAATTAAAATGCTGGGTGGAAATATGTGGTATTAGTTTTGCATTTGAAAGCTCACCCCAAGAAAATCATAGCTAGAATCTCTTATCACTGAGAGGTGGCCCAAGGGAAAACCATAATTTTGGTATGATATCCTATCACACCATATCCAGATGATAGAGGTAGGATATAAAAGTTTAAAAAAAGTACATAAAACCAAAACAGCAATTGACTATTTTTCTCTGGATCCAGGCCACTGTATCAGGACACTCTGAGCACATGTCAGCAGTGCTCAGTTTCCTAAAAATCATCCTTGCTGTGAGCTCAAATGCAAGGTAAAAAAGTTCAAACCTTGCCTTTTCTTCCTCCTTCTCCCTTCCCTCAGCCACGAGCACACATTATGTGAGCTACATTTCCCCTATGTCTCTTAGTAGGGAAGATAAGTGAGGGATTTAGCCCTCATTAGACTGTTGTCTTCAAAATATAAATTGTTAAATAAGTAAAACGCTAAATGGGTCACTTAACCAGAAACAACTCTGGCATGTACCAAATTCTCCAGACTCAGTTCTCCTGGAGAAACTGTAAATGCTCTTTCAATAAATGCTCTCTTGCTGTTGATGCTATTTTTTATTCACTCTGTGGCATCAGAGGTTGCACTCAACCAGTTTATAAAATCTATAAATATATATATATATATATATATATTTTATATTATATATAAATATGTATATATAATGTAAATAATAAACAACAAACAACTTCTATCATAAACAACTATGCTAAAATGATAACAAAGAAACTGAGAAACCAATTACCAAAATCACAAGAACTAAGTAACAAAAAAACTGTGAAACATCTAAACTGTGACCAATCACAAATGCTAAGAAACGAAAACGAAAAAAATCAAAAAGTATATACTTTATATATATATCAATTAACAACTTCTACTTAATCATATTAATCAATTATACAAGAGTCCTATATTTCTCACAATACCTTAAATTAAAGCTTTGAAATAGAATAAAGAAATGTAATTTGGCTGTAATAAATGTCATCTTTTTTTAGCAATTTGCTGGAATATTTAGGTATATTGACAGAAACAGGCAATTTAGGAGAAAGATAATTTAGGAAAAATAAATAGCCAGTTTAAACAAATTCAGAAAATAAAATTGGGATATTTTCCCCACCCCCAGCTCCAGGCATGACTCCAGACTGCCAATTCTGTCTCAAAATCTAGGATTTTTTTCTGTGGCCCACCCCAAAGAAGCAGCTGTGCCAAATGTGACAAACCACCCTGTAGCAATGTATGTGAACAACTCAGCCTCAGTGTGCAGCAGCCACAGCACTTGTATCTGTTCTTATCAGAATTTTCTCAGGGCACTATAGAATTCATCCAAGGTACTAAAACATAAACTGTGCTAAAATAAGAATGAAGAAGCTGAGAAACCAAATACCAAAATCACAAGGAATAAGTAACAAAATACTATGAAACACCTAAACTGTGACCAATCACAAATGCTAAGAAACGGAAATGGAAAAAATCAAAAAGTATATACTTTATATATATATATATATATACACACATACTTAACATATATAACATATATATATACTTTATGTATATATATGTATACTTATATATAATGTAAACAATAAACAACTTCTTCTTAATCACATTAGTGAACTATACAAGAGTCCTGCGTTTCCCACAATACTTTAAATTAAAGCTTTGAAATTGAATAAAGAAATGTAATTTGCCTGTAATAAATGTCATCTTTTTTTAGCAATTTGCTAGAATATATATGCATATTGTCAGAAACAGGGAATTTAGGAGAAAGATAATTTAGGAAAAATAAATAGCCAGTTTAAACAAATTCGGAAAACAAAATCGGGATATTTTCCCCATCCCCAGCTCCAGGCGTGACTCCAGACTGCCAATTCTGCCTCAAAATCTAGGATTTTTTTCCTGTGGCCCACCCCAGCCCCAGGGGAGGGGTACAAACCCAGCGTAGGGCGCCGTCAGCCCGGCCACCTGCAGCACCTCACAGCTGCACGTGAAGTACAAGAGGTTCAGCAGATAGGCCACGATGAAGGTGATGCACGCAAACTTGGCCATTTCTGTTATGTGCAGCTTGAATTTCTTGATCAGGAAGCCTCCTAGAAACATGCCCAGGATTGTGACAGGTAGAAGTACCACACCTGCAAAGAGACAGTAAGAAAAATCTTAACTGCTCTCACTTGCATTGAGTCTTTTAGAATAAATTTCTAAAATAAATAGGTATATTTTATTCTATTTCTAGAATAAATAGGTATCAGATACCTATTCTTGGGCTGATTCTTTAAGGTTCTAAGATTTATATTACTTTCTAGTAATTTCACATCCCCATTTTCTCTTGCAAATCATATTATGACTTTAGAAAGCTCAACTCCTCAATATCCATTTTTTACTATATTGCATTTAGATATAACAAAACCTGTACAGGTGCCTGTTAGAAACTGGAGTAACTGATAATGTCTTAGCTCACATGCACTTCATATAAAAGAAAACATAAAACTTTATGTAAGTCACAAAAAAGTTTCCAAAATGGAACATAAAAGGAAGTTGAAGTTCTGCTCTGCATTCAGTTTTGATCTGAGAGTGAATAATGGGATGATTTGCATTTAGATTTAATCTGCTCAGTATTTCACAAACACCCCTTTGTTGCTAAACAGAGAGGTTTGACAAGGTGTTATTGGCAGGGGTTGGCCTTTCTCTGGTTTTACTATTGGTTGGTTTCCTTGGTCATTTCTGTAAAATGTTCTCAGCATTTAGGAAAAATAAATATAGGAAAAAGAAAGTTCTTTCTACATTTATAGCTGACTAAGGCATTGTGTCTTCAGGTTAAAGTAATTCAATATCAGCTCTGCAATGACCTCACATACCCTGGTTTTCCTTCCAGATTATGAGACCATATCAATCACTGTAAGATTAATATAATTTCAGCTTTTTTTTTTTTTTTTTTTTTTTTGAACAATACAAAGCACTTTTTTGTAATATAATTTCAGCATTTTTTTTTGTAGAACACTACAAAGCACTTATTTCTGAAGGAACTGGTAAATAGAAAAACAGCTTTGAAATTAATTAAGTAACTCAAACTTTTATGTTTTGGT
The DNA here is from genome assembly GCF_017590055.1 of Onychostruthus taczanowskii. Lineage (NCBI taxonomy): Eukaryota > Metazoa > Chordata > Aves > Passeriformes > Passeridae > Onychostruthus > Onychostruthus taczanowskii. Next base: position 13,690,366 of record NW_024498685.1, read on the forward strand.
TTCTTATTGCTTATAAAATTTGGATTTGTAATCAAAATGACATTTATACCAATATGTCGTTCTGAAAACAAAAACGCACCCATTTCATTAAACAGTTTAACATTTTTTTTCTATTAGTTTTTATTTAGCTGCAGCTAATATCTGATGTGTGGTTTTCACTCATGAAAACAGACACAGCCCAAATCTCACTATGAAAAAAACTTCCACCCAGTTTTAATAATCCTCTAGAGCACTGAATTAGGAGCACTAGGAAAATTAACACTAAAATTAACATCCATTTTCAAAATACACTAAGAAAATTAGGAAACCATTACACGCTTTCTTTACAAAGTACTTATTTCTGAAGGAACTGAAAAACTGAAATACAGTTTTGAAATTAATGAAGTGACTCAAACTTTTATGTTTTGATTTCTTATTGCTTATAAAATTTGGATTTGTAATCAAAATGACATTTATACCAATATGTCGTTCTGAAAACAAAAACGCACCCATTTCATTAAACAGTTTAACATTTTTTTTCTATTAGTTTTTATTTAGCTGCAGCTAATATCTGATGTGTGGTTTTCACTCATGAAAACAGACACAGCCCAAATCTCACTATGAAAAAAACTTCCACCCAGTTTTAATAATCCTCTAGAGCACTGAATTAGGAGCACTAGGAAAATTAACACTAAAATTAACATCCATTTTCAAAATACACTAAGAAAATTAGGAAACCATTACACGCTTTCTTTTTAACCAAAAAAAAAGTTCACATAAGCTCCTTCTAAAACAGAAGTCGAGATAACAAATAAAAGCTTCCTTTTTGACACTGGAATTTGAAAAGAAGTCAGGTACCTACCAATTAGAAAGATGGCTTTTGCCACTGACACATTAAATGTCTGCTCCATAAACTTTGTCTCATAGGTTATTATCCCAACAAGGGAATTGTACTGCAGAATAGTGAGGAAGATGAACACCACAAAAATTGGGTTTCCAAACAGCTTCCTGAGTGCTGGCAAGAAATCTGCAATGGAGAGGCAAATACTGTACACCCTGCTAAACACAGAGAGGAGTTGTTTTGGCATCTTTAGAGAGTGAAATTAACTTTGGTTTAATTGCTGGCTGCGTTGCAGGCTATAATTCTGTGCTTATCACAGCACATGATTGCTCAGGTGAGAGTTCTCATGGCCAACACGACAGGAGGAGCAGCCCAGCGGATGCTGAGCTGGGAATCAGGATCCTGGATTATCACAGGGCTCCTCAGGCTCACAGCACACCTCCTCAGCGCCTGCACTGAGCATTGACACCCTCCACCAAGAGTAAAATGTGGTTCCCAAAGCAGGAGCCTTCACCAGCCACACAAGGACCCCACAAGAGGGTGATGTTTAGAGAACAGAAGCACCTGGCCCCAAAAAAAGAAATAATTTCTGGAACCCTTGGTTAGAATATTAAAATCCATTAAAATAAAGTGGACATAAACACCTGCATTTAGACTGTAGTCTGCCTCTGGCACAGCTGACTAAAAGGTGAGAGTTCAAAACACATCTGCTGTAGGTGTGCACATATATACAAACAAACCTTGGGTCTAATAATAGAAATATAAAATTAAAAGCAATGGCTGGTTGGATCTGGTGTTTCCTATATAAGATGAATTCAGCATCCCTGAGCTCAAACACAGGAGCTACAAATCCAGTGGAGTCCCTCCAACATCTGAGGTAGCCATAACGAGCTCCATGTTTCCTTGCCAAACATTTGCCTCAGTTTCCTTGCCAAACACTTGCCAGTCCTGACCTGCCCACTATGGATTGCTCATTAATGAGGGACAGGATGTTTTCCCCACTCTCTCTCCATGACCATGGGATTTTAGCTGTAATACACCACCACACAACTACAAACTGAGCATCTCTGGTGCTCACAGAAACAGCACAAGTTTTTCCCAGCTGTCTGACATCAGGAGAGGACTGAAACTCGCCCTTAACATGTAATTAAAATAGCACAAATTAATGACATTTTTGTTGGTAGTTTGCACTGCAGAAACCTGCATTTTGCTGAAGGTTGTGTGAGTCCATGCTCAGCTCACAACGAATCCATGAGACAGAATTCATATGCAAATATTTGAGCAATAATATTTCACCTTTTACTGCCTCTGAGAACTTTAATTGTGGCTGAGCTGGGGTGTCTATTTTACAGGGATCTCCTTGAACAGACAAGTGACTAATCTTCAAGTTTTCATTCTGTCCTTCTTTTGGTAAGGAATAGGGCAAAAACCAGAAAGGCAATGAAGCAATGAAGTTGACAGCACCACAGATAAGCAATCCAAGCCACCAGGCACCAACCCAACGGGTGTCCTTAGGATTTATGCTGATGGCATCTACAAAATACAGAAAGACAGGAAAATAGGGTAAACATTATGCAGATAAATTATTATAGATTATTATACATTACTGTATATCCTCATATATATAATTTAAAAAATAGAACAGAGGTCATCTATATCCCATAAGAAGAATGAAATGCAGCTTGTTTCAAATAATAGAATCATGGAATAGTTTATGTTGGAAGGGACCTTTAAGATCATCTTGTCCCACCCCCTACCTTGGGTAGGGACACTTCCACTGTCCCAGGTTGCTCAGAGCCCATCCAACCTGGCCTTGGATACTCCCAGGGATGGGGCAGCCACAGCTGCTCTGGATAAGCTGTGAATGACCAATCCCTGAAGGGAATCAGTCCCATGCAGTCAAAAATAAATATGTGCATTTAAGCCCACAATGGCATTTCTTTGCCACAATCCTCTAATATTGTCTGGGGAAATGAGCAAAAGGACCTTTACCACAAAAAAAAAACCCTCCTTCCCTTTCTCAATTTCCCATAGTGCCCTCCTTCTCCATCCCCAAACTCTACAGTTTTTCCTCAATTTTTCCCTGGGATTAGAGACTTTTAAGTTTGGACAACAGATTTGAACAACAACATGAATTTTGAGATGAATCCTTGCTGCATGCTTTTTAAGAGAACACACTTTTTGCTAAGTGTTGAAAGTGTCCATGAGCCTTTCCCTGTTCCCTCAACACAGGGATGGCCTTTTATTCAACCAATCCTTTGTCCTCAGCCGCACAGCAAGGGCGTAACAAGTGTGTGTGCGAGCATTAAAAAAAAACAGTGGGCGTTTTTCAAGGCCTATTCCAACACCAGGTTTTAAAACCTCGATTTTTGAGCTGGAAAAGCTCTCCAGAGAGCCCCTGGTTTTTTGGGGGGGGCAGAGAGCTGGGAAGGCGCTTCTTGGCACGGAGGTTGCTCCACCCAGACAGCTTCTGGCTGGCCATGCCACCCCACGGCGGTGGCCGTGGTCCCTCACCGGTGTCCACGACGCCGACGTCCACCCAGAGGCTGGCACAGAAGGAGCCCAGCAGGAAGCCCAGCGTTGGCCCAAACATGCCCGAGGATCTCACCAGACCTGCAGGAGAAGGGAGATTGAGCAAAAAACTGCATGGCCACGGCAAGCCTTCCTCTGTGAGGGCGAGGGAAGGAGAGAGGAAGGAGCAGGCCGTTACGGAATGTCCTGAGGGGCAAGCTGCCCTCACCACGGCTGTGGTGGAGATCAGAAGGTGGGATGCCCCTAGGAGCAAATGAATAAGCTGTGAAAGCTGCCAGAAATCCACACTGCTGACTGGATGTGTAAATAAAGCACAATTTGATTTTTGGTTACCGCTGGTGGTAGTCGACATAAAATATCTTCTAAATAATTCAAGCATATGTTCTCACACTCCCTCGCCCCTTTGTGCTGTTGTGTTGAAATTTAGTTGTGAGCAGGTGACAGGATCAAACTACAGCTCAGTAATTTGGAGTCCTGAATTCTAGAGCAGAAGTGACACCTTGAAGTTGCAGAAGGCTTCATTCCATTAGAAATGAAGGAATTCTTTACCAAATGCCTGTAAGTCCTTGCCCACATCCAGCACTGTGCTCTGTAAATCCTGTTGTGTTCTACTGCAGAGATTTTCCTCCTGAGAGAGTTGGTTTTGCAAACTCTCTTCTGAATGTAGTGATTGCTCAGTTTATCACCCAGAAGTTCTGTAATAAATTGTTACATCTTAACAAATATGCTAAATTTTCTGTTCCTTCCCATGGCAACTCTAATATTATTGCTGTCACCACAAGTCTACCAAAATTATTTTAGTTCATTCTATTAAGAAAATGCTGTCTCTGCCTCAAAATAACTTATGTTCTTACTCAACAAAACATTAAAGGGCAAAAGAAAAAGGAGAGACAAAGACGAGACTTCTTATTCGGGGTAAAACAACGAGATTAATGCTCAAAATTCATCAGCAAGCCTTGACTGACTTTTTTTATTACAGGACAATTTTTTTTGTTGCTTGTATTTTACAAAAACACTGAGTATAGATTGATTCAGCCAGATGATGACAAACAAGATGTAGAAAAGTATTAAAGTTAGCCAAGAAAAGAAAGTTCTGTTCTATGGAAAAGACTGTTTCAACTTTCACTTTGTTTACAAAGTGATTCAGTCCACCAAAATGGAATAAGTGACTGAAAACTGCTATTCTGAATGTAAAAATGAAATATATTAATAAACTGTAAACTAAATACTTTATTTCTGTGGTGTAAATGAATTTCCATTTTGGTTGAATCCATGTTTACATTATCTTTTTCATCTCCCTTGCCCAGTAGTCCCCATCCTGTCTCAATCTCTCCCACATTAAATTCTGACAAGGAAAATATTCAGCTAAACTTTTTAAGATACCTTTAATCAGAAGGCAATTACAACTATTTTGGATAACTGCTGAGTGGAATGCCTGTTTTTGACAGCTAACTCCACAACACTTCCATTTTCTTCAGCCTGCAGATTTCCTCATTCCCAAATGAAGACATTGGCTATGGCCTTACCCTGTAGCATCACATGCTGAGCTCTTCCTGTGTCTCACTGTCTTTCTGACCAGCTCAGTTTCACCAAATTGACTTCAGGTCACACAAACACCCCCTGCTGCCAAATCAGTTTGCCAACAAATTAATTATCTTGGGTGTAAGTCTCTCTGTCTTGGGCAATAGGTTATGAGCCGTCAAAACAAGATCAAAGCCCCAATTAGAAAGGATTTGTTACAACACCCTGGAGAGGTGTTGTTTTTCCTTCAGCAAAGAGTGACTTTAAAAGGTTTTAACTAGAAATTGTATTTTTTTTAATTGTAATACAAATTATTTTTTGTATTTCACATGCAGTGTGCTGCATGTGAAATACAAAAAGTCAGGTAAGATCTCCTGGAACACATTGACATTGCTGTAATTAATTGTGACTTCATTAGAGATCCTCACGTTAAGGATCATTCCCTTATCTGTGAAATAGTGATTAGGGAGAATTTGGTTCTCTGAAGGTGTGGTACCAAAGTTGATAGGCCAGATATGACTTTGCACTTTGGGGAAATGAGTATTTGATTATGCTTCTCTTCATCACAGAAGCTCCTCTGGGACAACAAAAACACCATCCTGGAATTATCCCTAGAAAATAAATATGGGACCTCTTTTGCACTGCTTGGGGCTTTTTTGTCTCTGTACAGCTCAAAGTTACCCAGATAATTTTTTTGTTGAGTATTTGCTTGACTATAGAAATGTTAGAGAACAGAATGTCTAGCACAAAAATCATTAATTTGTACATTACCTATGTAAAATGCTGAGTTTTCTTCTTTAGAAAAATCATCAATGTATGAAACTCCCAGAGGCATAATTGGTGCTTCCCCAATTCCACGTAGAAGGTTCCCCACCAACACAAAAAGCCACAGGTAGGAATTTGTTGTTTTCTCACATCCTGCAGGCCATAAACATTTATACTCCTGTGAACATAATTCTGACAATGCTTTACAGCAGCAGTAAAATAACATAAAATATGGGGATTAACAATCATTATAGGGTGGGTTTAATATATAAATATAATATATAAATAATAATAGCGTGGTCTCTAGCAGGGGTTTTACTGCTTTCCAGTAAAAAAGGGTGTCCAAAAGGGACAAGCAGAAGAGAATCCAACATCAGGGTTTTATCTTACCAGCATTTATCTCTGTGCTGAGTGTTTCTGTAGCATCTGTGGCTGGAGGGCCCTCAGACCCTGGGGAGCAAGCTGACACACTCGTGGAGGAGTTGTCCACACTAACAGTTATCCTTTCATAATTGTAACTGGAAAACAACTGTGTGAAACACAACTGACACATGAAGGACTTTGCTCTGCAGGAAGCGTGGCTGAGCCCTGTGCTCACACGTGTTTATTCCTGTCTCGCACTCAGAGTGGAGGGGAGGCCCTTTTCCAGGGCTTGGCTTAAAAAAAAATGGGTTTCTTCATGCCATTTTCAAATGCTCTGATGATTCTAACCCAAATATTTTCTGGAGATAAAGAACAACTAATCTTCTCCCAGAGATCATTCTTTAGACTGCAGGACAGAGGCAGAGCTCATCCACATCTGTGTTTTGGCACCTCTGTCTTACCTTTGTGGCAAATGCAAGGATACCAAAGGTATGATCTGCATCTGACAATTATGTGTTAGAGCTTAAATGTGAATGGGGTATTTAGATATTTAATTCTCCCCAAGTTTAGATTAAAATCTTCAGCATTTTAAAGAGTTTATCATGAGTAGCCACCATGGAGAAAGAAACTTTTTCCACCAAGATCTAATTACAGTTCACTTGTATAAAAAAATAAACACAGTTAAAAATATCTATATCTGTATTATTTATATTTATAACATTTATATTTATAACATTTATATTTATATTTATATTTATATTTATATTTATATTTATATTTATATTTATATCCATCCCAGGTGAAAAATTCAACCCACTTTATCCTCTACTTATAAGTTCTGAAGAAATCTGAGGTTTCTCTCCTGCTTACCTGTAGCAAGAGCTAAGCTTTCAGAGAGGAAATCAGAAAGCCAATATTTAAATATCCAATATTTAAAAATGTTGGAATAGCTGGAAGAAACTACTGCTGCCAAGCTTCTAACTCAGGTGTACGCTTGAAAAACCACTTTGTATGATCAAGTTCCATTAGTGCATAACATGAAAATCTCCATATTTACCGTCCCATTAGGAACTGAGGCATCACTGACAAAAAAGCTCCTACAGACATGATGAGACACCCAACAGCAATTATTTTTGGCCTGTGAACTCTTGGTCCAAGGTAGCTCACCAACACCATCACCATTAAGTTACCTGCATCAACAGGAGAGAGGGCAAGCACAAAAAAATAGGTTTTTTGGGAGTGAAAATGTACTAAGAAGCACTTATCCACTTTCAAAATACATATACCTATCTCAAAGCTGCCATCAATAATGCCAACAATCGATGATGAGATTTCAAATCTCCTTTCAATTTGACTGGACATGCTCTTCATGTAGCTTCCAGAAAATCCTTTGGCAAAAAAGGAAAAAGCTAGAGCTCCAAGAAATATCTGAAGAGAGAAAATAATTGAGTTTGCAAAGTAACATTTTTTGATTTATGGCTGGATGCCTGAGCAACCCACTCAAGAAGCACAAAAATCATATGCTTTGCTTTCTAATTCTCTGTGAGGAGAATCTTCCTCCTGTTATCATTAAAACAGAATTTACTTTCTTTATCAGGGTGGCCTCAATTTTACTTCAAAGAGAACGAAAGTTGACATTGGTGGTATGCACCTTCTAACTTTCTAGTACATATTGGTCCAGCTGTTTCCTTCCTTAGGAAAACTTGCAGCATAATGTTGCTTATTTCTGGCAATTATATCACATACTCATATCTGGTACTCACATCTTATCACCTCTCCTTCTCCTGTTCTAAAACACACGAATAAAAAGATATATCTGCAACTACCACTGTGACTATAGCACACCTCTAAATTAATTGTTAGTAAAATATGACCTCATTTTTCAACTTCTGAGCACATTTATTGACTTCTGTGTGTTTGGAATCACAACCATAGAATAAGAATGGTTTGGGTTGGAAGGGACCTTAAAGATCATCTTGTCCCACAGCCAGACATGGGCAGAGACACCTTCCACCAGACCAGGTTGCTCAGAGCCCCATCCAACCTGGCCTTGGACTCTTCCAGGGGTGAGGCATCCACAGATTCTGTGGGCAGCCTGTGCCAGGGCCTCACCACCCTCACAATGAAGATTTTCCCCCTAATATCCCATCTAAATCCACTCTCTGTCAGTTTGAAGCCATTCTCCCTTGTCAATATTCTCTCTTCATCTTTCTTGTTGGTTCCTTCAGGTCCTGGAAGGCCACAAGGAGGTGAGACCTGAGCCTTCTCCACTCTCAATTCTCCAGCTTTTCCTCCCTGCAGAGCTGCTCCATCCCTCCATGTCCCTCCTCTGGGCTGGCTCCAGCAGCTCCATTCCTTCCTGTGCTGGGACCCCAGAGCTGGAGGCAGCCCTGCAGGTGGAGTTTCAGCAGAGCAGGGCAGAATCCCCTCCCTCCCCTGCTGCCCAAACCCCTTCCATCCCCCTATGGATGAAGCCCAGACCATTTTTCCCACCACACACAGCACCAAGCAGTGCCATACATAACTGAATTTTGATAGGACTTCAAATGGCAATTCAGTGTTCCAGAGAAAATATGTGGTGAGGGCTCTTCCCTACCTTTAGCTTTGAACAATTATGGCACACAGTCTTGGCAGGAGCTGCGCTGCCATCAGTGTCCTGGAACAGTGATTTTTCTTTCAGCTGGCCAGCAGTGATTGGTCTGTCCATGATTTTCCTTCTCCACGTCTGAAATGTTTCCTGTTTGAAAAATATTGCTAAGTTTAACTATTATTGCCATAAGAATTGCCATAAGAATTGCATGTTCCAATATTTTTCAGACATACTCAGTGGTGAGACACTGCTTGAGATATCTGCACATTGACATCTTTTCTCATCATTAAAGAGTGCTCAAAGTAACGACTGCAATTAATTAAGGACTGCTGCACCTGATTTGTGAAATCTGCTTTCTAAAAGGCTCCAGGACTTTCTTGGACAGATGGAAAAGTTATGGATAACTCACTGAAGATTTTTAGAAATCTCTGTGGAAAAAGGAAGTCCCCAGGCAGCTGAAGGCTGGGACAGTTTGTCAGAAAAACATCTTCACCAAACTTGTGCCAATCCTTTCCGAGATATCCATTTTTGATCACTGTTCCAGACTAAGGTGTGATCCAGTAGGTTTCTGCTATTATATTTCTAAGGATTTTCTTAGTGAATACTGCCATTCTGCTAGCATTTGAATGAGTAACATTATTTATTGGATAAATCTTTGTAGAATCAGACCACAAATGATGACAGAGGAGAAAATAGGGTGAGCAGTATGATAGGTGAAGATGCATTAAGGGGAAAGAGAGCACTGATTAAAAGAAACAAATAATGACTATCTGTAAGCCCACAAGCCTTCACAAGTTCCTGCAGAACAGATAATAAATGTAAATATTTTAAAAGACTGATAAAGTTTTAAGTTTAAAAGTTGGTTCTGATTCAAGGAGTCAGCTATGTTGGCTGGTGTAGATTAAGCTGATCAGGGAAAAGCGGCTAATACTGAGACATCTGGAATGATAAGTAAAAAAAATATATTTCCAAGCTTTTCTGTTGGAAAACTGGTGCAATAGTACTAAAATCAACCAGTCAGATCCTATATACACATTTGCACATATATTAAAGGAGTATAGAGGAATATATATCAAGAAATTGGCCTGTATAATTTTCCCCCCAAGACACTGGAATCTCAAACATGCCACGCTGTTTCAGTCACACGGGAACTTTCCAGGTTTCCCTCCTGAAGGACCTGAGGCCAGCTGACCCAGGAGTGGAGCCCACCCAAGTGCTGGGGGGGATTTTTGACACCAGGGTTGTGGGGATGTGGCAGGGTCCCGGGATAACGCACAGGGATGTGGCAGGGTCCCAGGATAACGCACAGGGATGTGGCAGGGTCTCAGGATAACGCACAGGGACGTGGCAGGGTCTCAGGATAACGCACAGGGATGTGGCAGGGTCCCAGGATAACGCACAGGGATGTGGCAGGGTCCCAGGATAACGCACAGGGATGTGGTAGGGTCTCAGGATAACGCACAGGGACGTGGCAGGGTCCCAGGATAACGCACAGGGATGTGGCAGGGTCCTGGGATAACGCACAGGGATGTGGCAGGGTCCCAGGATAACGCACAGGGACGTGGTAAGGTCTCAGGATAACGCACAGGGATGTGGCAGGGTCCCAGGATAACGCACAGGGACGTGGCAGGGTCCCAGGATAACGCACAGGGATGTGGCAGGGTCCTGGGATAACGCACAGGGATGTGGCAGGGTCCCAGGATAACGCACAGGGACGTGGCAGGGTCTCAGGACACCCCACAAACATCACCAGGTTCCTCTGAGGAGTTCATCTCTCCCAAGCAAGATGCCCAGGGCTACCTGGGTTCCCTGGGAAATGCCCACCTATGCCAGAAGGGACAACATGCTCAGAAACCCAACAATCCCCCAGAAGTTATTCCTAACCACTGAAAATAGGCACTAATGTCTCATAAGGAGATATAAAGCCTCACAAGGACTCTAACTTGATTTTTGTAAATTTTAGTTCCAAATCCTACTCCGGTAGGAGGGGATTGTGCAAAGCAAACATGTCTATTTCAGACAAAGCCCCATATGAAATTTCTAAAGGGACCTAATCTTCCTTGGACCATCTTCAGCAACTACTAAATTAAAAAAAAAAATAAAAAAAAATTTCAAAAGTAAGCTATAGATAATTAAAATATGGTGAAGTCAGACTTACCCCAGTCTTTATAGGATAGGAGCTGAAAGACAGAGTTCTCTAAAGCAAATACATTCTTTATTGATTTGTATTTTGCTGATGATTAACTTTGTGCAACATCTGACTCTGGTAAATAAACAGGATCTCAATCAGTGACGTGGTTTTCTTTTCAATATATCAAATATTAAATATAAAATGTTATTTGTAGTGCCAGACTAATAATCTACCTGAAACTCACAGAAAATGTTAAATTGTAGAAATACTTCTCTTACCTAATCGAACTGTACCTAATTGTGCAATTACATTTTCTATAACCACTCCATGAGAATCTGAACTTTGATAAGCCAGTGAATCATTGACACCAGTGGTATTTAAAATTAAGCAAGAAAAATTATAAAAGATTTCGTTTATGAATTAGAGGTAATGGATAGTTTTTCTACAGAGGGATAAAATACCCTGTTCCCAACAGGATCGACAGCACTTATCCTTTAAAAAAAAAATTGAATTTGCAAAATTGTACCTTTGCACTTTACATAAATCTTTCAAGCTGAGCGACAACGAGATGTGCAGAAAGGCTGCACCGGGAGCTCACAAGTGAACAAACAAACAGAGCAACTCCAAATGGAAGGGAGCAGGGAGGGAGGGACAGGGAGAGCACTCACTTACTGTGTGTCAGAGCGGTGTCAGGCTGTTCCTCTGCCGTGCCCCAGGCTCCAGGCTGGGAGCCAGCGCAGCGTCACGGCCAAAGCTGTGACACAGCCTGCTCCCAGAAGTGGAGCACCTCAGCACATGGGTCTTAAACCTTGGATTTCCTTCTTATGGTGATTGCAAAACTTCCCCCAGTCAGCGGTACCGGAGCAGTGCAGAAGGAGGCAGGTCTGCTGCTGTCCCTGCTTTGGCAGCCTACCTGCCCGCAGTGCCAGCCTCTCCCGGGTGGAACAACTTGTTTTCTTCACTCTTTCTTTCTTTCTTTTTTTTTTTTTTTTGCTTCCCTGATGTCTGAACATTGGAGCTGCATCAAGCACCTCTCCAAGGGAGCTCCCCACCATCCACCCATCAAGCATGGAGTGGCTCAGCTCAGGCGCAAGAGCCCTGGGAGCTCAGGCTCAGCTTTTCCAAGCACCTGCAGCCTCCCAGCTTTCACTCCTTGGTGCCTTGGAGGAGGGTCACAGGGACACCAAGGGATGGCTGAGCTCCTGGGAGGGCATGAACAGCTCATGGGCGTCTGCCAGTTTTGGGTTTGAGCCCTCTGTGCCCCAACCCCGATGCACAGGTTTGCATGCAGAGCATTGATTATCTTCTTCTGTACAAAAGTACACTAAGGGATTTGCTAAAGACTAAATGAACTCAATTATTTGTGAGTTATGGAATTGTGGAATCACAGCATCTAGTCAGAACTAAAAAAAAAACCCTTATGAATGCTAAAAAAAAGTTATAAACTTGCTAAGTACACAAATATGCAAGCTCTCCCTCATTGCCCTCTGAAACTTGCAGGTTAACTGCAGACAGTCATTTTATCTGCCATATTTGCACTTGTTATTGGATTTTGCTTGATAGAATTTTACACATTTTACTGTGATCATTAAATATAATATATTATATATTATGATATAATAGATAATAGATAATAAATATATTATATATTATATATTATATAATATTATATTATATTATATTATATTATATTATATTACATATATATATATAGGTCTTAATTTAAAGTTTAAATTTTTCTGTTTCACCACCACAACTACATGCTCTCCATATTTGCCCTCGGTGAGCAGATGAAAACACAGCTCATTTCTACCATTTCATAAGAATATTTGCAAAAGAACAAAGTGTTATTTTCTATGATCATTTTAATGTAGCGTTCCTGAATTACTATTTAAATGCTGACTTCTTGTTTAATTAATTTAGTTTTAATGCAAGGGAACAATGTAGATGTTGAAACTCACTTTCTCTTAAAAGAGTTCAGAATATGGGAAATCCATCAAACCTATTCTTGAGATAAATGAGTTCTCATTTGCATACTTTTACTCAGGTGAAGAACATTTATCTTTGCCTACTTCTTAATGCCTTAATTATTTTAATTTTTTTTAATGTTTAAAAAATTTAGATTCATTTACCAGAATATCATTCCAATTAAGCAGATTTTGCATCATCTGACAAGGTCAAATTTACACATACTGCAACCTGCATTTGCACTGCTTTTAACTATTACAACATTGCAAAGCTAGCAGGAAAAAATGGTATGAACATTAGCAATGGGTTCCCTATTTATTCTTGTCAGTCTGCAACCAGGTGGAAAAGTGAAGTCTGTTGGAAAGGCCCTGCAAGCCCACTGTCTGTCAGGAGAGCAGGCTCTTAAACACAGCTCCCAAGATCAGACACCCACAAGAAATGTGTTTTAAAGTTGAATATACACAAGTTTGTCTGTAGGGGACGTGACATTTGCTGTGCTCCTGGCAATATCCACTCACAAGGCAGCCCCACGTGGGTTCAGTGCAGACACATCCAGATGAGCCACTCAGGCTCACCTTAGAGGAAGGAAAATAAGTATTTCCACAGGCATGGATCCTTTGATCTAGTCTGGATACTTACTTTAGGTAGGAGATGGGGTGAGCTCCAGATATGGCTGTGAAAGGCTGGACAGCCAAGATCAAAGGCATGGGTCCTTTGATCTAGTCTAGATACTTTAGGTAGGAGATGGGGTGAGCTCCAGATATGGCTGTGAAAGGCTGGACAGCCAAGATCAACTTTTGGCAACAGGAAGTCAGGAGAGATGAATCCCACGGTAAAAGGCTTCACAAAAACAGCCTTCTGCAGCTTCTGCAACCTGAGCTGCAGTGCCTGTGGCAGCATTTGTCATCATGCCTTGTCCAGCAGCTGCTGGCAGGTGAGGAAATTTCTTCCTTGCTATGGAAGGGCAGTCCTGGAAGGGCAAGGCACATCTGCAGATCCTGGCAGCCCATGGGCATGTCCTGGAGGAGCACAGCCCCAGCAGCACATACCAGAGCCAGCAATTAAAAAAAAAAATAGGAGAAAGAAAAGGATATCTGAACATGCCACACCGTGGGCTGTTGTGTCAGCCACCAACCTGACAACTGGCTGTACTGGGAACCTGTTCTGCAAGGCCCATGGCAGCACAGAAACTCAGAATCAGGAGAGCAGGTGAGCAATGAGGAAGTGTTTGCTGCAATGCTGCTGCAGTGCTGCTGCTTCCAGCCTCGCCAGGGCTGCCTGTGACAGCCTGTGACAGCCTGTGACAGCCTGCATGCCCAGGGCTGCCTGTGACAGTCTGTGTGCCCAGGGCTGGCTGCAAGAGCCCCCTGCCAATGGCCCCAGGAGCTGCCTGTTCCCAGGCTGGCTGTGCAGCACCACCTTCCACCCTCCCTAGGCAGGAGGTGGTGTCCCTGCTGGGATGTGCCTGCCTGGCTGCACGGCAGCCCCCGTGTGTGGTGAAGCGCATCCAAAGGGTGCGGGATGCTCTGGGGCTGGGGAACCCCTATGATAACATCTTCAGAACTCCCCTTTTCACCAGGTGATTAATTCATTATTACTCTACTTAAACTTTTGTGACTTGTGATTCTTCATAGAAGGATGGTAATTTGCTCCACGGGTTAAGATCGAAATCCCAAATGTCTTTAGCTTCCTGCCAGGACTCCCCAGCCAGGTGCGCGTCGCCCAGGGCACCCAGAGGGGTGTCCTGTGTTCTGACAAGTGCTCAGCCATCTCCTTCCTCCAAGAGGTTATTTTGTGTGGCAGTCACTCCAGAAAGTGTGGAATTTTTAGCCCTGGCCTCCTGCCACGCTGAGGTGGAGCGGATCATCTCGTTCATCAGCAGATCATCGGCGGAGAGAGCTCCACACGAAGGGGACCCGCTTGTCACTGCCCCAGCTGTGCTTGGTTGCACTGGTGGAGCTTTCCTGCCAAACACAGCCCCAGCCTGCAGCAGCACAAGCCCAGGGGCCAAGCTGGCAGCCAGAGCACCATCTGTGCTGATGGGGCTGCGAGGGAGCTCGGTCTGCAAGTCACACCATGAGCTCCCAGTCGCAGAGGGAGGAGGAACATCAATTCTGACAGATTGTGCCCTACTCCTGCTGAAACACTGAAGGACAGCACGTGCAAAAAGAGGGGATAAAAACAGTTAATCCTGTGCTTCAGTACTAAAAGAGTTCTTAGAGGTATGATTTGTACATGTCCTGACACCAATTTTTCACTTCTGGAAAAGCACATAGAGGATTTGAGGTTGCTAAGCCAAGAAATCATTGGATCTTATTTTACTAATTCCAGCCTCTTTAGGTTCCAAACAAAACTTAAAACAGACAGATACAAGTGGCAAAAAATAATTTCAAAGTGCTCTTCTTTGAGAATATTCTCCTGTAAAACTTAATTTGGCAACTCTTCACAGGCATCCTGCAAAATTGATGCCATCTAACTGTGCAGTAAGGGAATTTTCCCCCCAAGGATGGGACCCTACTTGTGTAAAAACCTCCAACAATAACAGTAGTAGCTGAGAAGTGTTATGATCTCTTCAACCTGTAAGACAGGTATGCTTCTATGGGAAACAATACTATTAACCTTAGAGAAATAAACATTAAAAATTATTCTAACCCATAGCATTTCTGAGCAAGTTGTGCCTTTGCATTTAGATATAATTTGTGCTTGAATTAATTAGGCTTCTGAAAAAGAAAAGGATATCTGAAAAAAATCAAGTTTTTGTCAGAATTGATGTAAGAATTCCAGTCTGAATCTCTAGCACATGCTGGAATGATACTTTAATCTGAATAAAGGAATTATTGTTTAGATGCACCCTAGTCTTAAAATTAAGACATCACAAAATTTGAGCAGCCCAAAGAGGGGATGCTTTCAAAGCTGAAAAGGAGAAGTTAAACTGCCACTGACAACCTTTGGAAAAGGAATGCCCACATCAATTTTTGCCATTGGAAATCACCTTTTTTTTTTTTTTACACGTGCCTTATGTGCAATCTGAATTAAAAATGAAGCTGATGAGCTGATGGAGAAATTTGGCATCTAAAAACCACAGCTCTCTTTTGCCACAGAAAGTTTGCATCAAAAGGAAATAAACAAACAAGCCTAGAGTGGAGCACAACCCAAAGGAAATCATCTTCATGTTACTAGTGTCTCTCCAAGCTCCAGCTTGGACACAGAAGGACACAGAAGGAATTCCCTGCTGCTAAAAGAGTGCAAATCCCCTGGATTCCAGTAAATTTGGCCAAAGCCATAGGAAGAACTCTTGTGAGCATTAGCTGTGGTTTATCAAGGTGGTGGATGCTCAAGTGCTGGCCAGCTCTTGTATTCAAAAGTACAATTATTCAATAATTCTCTAAAAGTTTTCGTCTTATCCTTGGTGTGAAACACAGAAGGAACATCTCAATACCAATTTGTTTGTATATTTGGATATTATAGACTTATCTTCACTTTTTTTTTTTTAAATAGGAAGGAATCTTAAAGTACTTTTATATGCAAGACTTATTACTTATGCAACCTAGAGCTGTTTTTCTACTAAATGGTGTTGCAAAAGTCATTAAAGAAAACTTAAAACTTTGTGCTTTCACTTAAAAAGAGATGGATGTGAGAAGCTTCAAGGGAAACATTTCCTAAATTATTCTCAGAACAGTACTTCCCTTTGCAGTTCCAAAGAAGACTGCTTTTCTTACAGTCATTTTTTGGAAAAAAAAAATTACGTAGAGTTTTGTTTTTCAATAAAACTATGCATTAGGAATTTTTTAAGCATTAGTTTCAGTAACTGGCTTTGAGCAAGCTGGCTTTTTACACGAGAAAGATCTGAAACAAACATATTGTGAGCTATCATTAACATTGTTGAGCAGCATAAACTTGGGCAAACATCCCATGAGAATTTCTTTCTGCTGCTGAGGAATGTAAACAGATCACCCTCTGTGATCTGGAAGAAAAGTCAGAGGTATCATGGGCACAGCTAGAGCTGTTCCACTCCAGGAAGCACATGGCTCCTTTTCACTCATTTTCTTTGTTACAGGAGTCCTGTAAAGCAAAAAAGAGTCCATGGGACAAGTTTCTGACACTCAGCTACACAGGAGCAGTGACAACACAATTTGTTTAAAATAGTTCTTTCCTTTTTGTTTTGTTAATGTCTTGAAAAATAAATAAATTGAAAAACAAATTCTTGAAAAATAATAAATAAAAATAATCTCAAAGGTAAAAATTTCACACAGTATCAAAATGTTAAAGCAATATAAAGTACATACAGGCATCTTTCAAGGAAGCAAAATACAATGCCACCAAGCAGCAGTTTTCAGAGCAGTAAGATGTTGAGCATGACACAAATTTCATGCATTCTTGAGACAAATCCCAGTGTACCTAGTACACATAGGGAAGGACAGCCTTACTTTAGGGAGAGTGACACTAGTAAATACCTGAAGAATGTAACAATATCAAAGAGAAAAAAAATGTTAAATTGGATGAGGAACTTTGTATTAAAATTTAAAAAAATGAACACGACAGGGTGCCTGTGACACACTGGGAAAGGTTCCAAGACAGCAAAATTAACAGAGTATAAAACAATCTCCAGAGAAGTAATAGAAGCCATGCCACCTATATTTTTAAATTTGACTTGGCAAACATCAATAAATACTTGCCAAGAAATAATCTTTTACTGATGGCAAGGAATGCAGTTTATTTACTGCACTCAATTTATAAAGTCGAAAGCGTTAAACCAACTCAGTCAGGACTAGAATCAGGGGTCTGGGACACTGAATTGTTCCCATCTGCTCATTACCCTCCCTGCCTGCATTCTCCAGCAGGAGCACTTCATAAAGGGACTTTTTACAGGGATTTTTAACCCCTTGGATGCCCCTGAGCTGCCGTTTGCAGCTGGCAGTGCAATTGCTGTGCCCGAGGCAGATGCACAGATGTTTTCTCTCCTGCTGGGGTGGCAGCCACAGCACCTTCTGCTTATTGTGCTCCTTTCCCTGTGACCACAGGCACACAAACATTTCCTGCCTGCCCAAAACTCTGGGGGAACAGTTTTTCTGGTTTTCATCCCTTTCCGTGCACACACAAGCTAGTGGATCCTCTTGGTACCTCTTCTCCTCCCTGATTGCTTTTTTTTTTTTTTTTTTGCACTAAAGGCATATTCAGACTAACCTCAGTCTTGGCACTCTCCCTTCCTGTCTCTTTGTTTAAATCTTTATTTAATTATTTATTAAATCTTTATAGAATCTTTTCTTTAAATATTTTTTAAATTATTTAAATTGCTGTGAGTTTGTGATAAAATTATGAAAATGAGCACGGAGAGCTCAGCTCAGCTGTCATTTAGGGCACTCAGGCCCTTGAATTTCACGGAGTAATTCCCCATCAGTGATCTCTGCACCTGGAAGACTGAACTGCAGCCCTGTCCTGGCTCCTGTGAAAAATTCACATATGAGGAAAAGAGAGGGGGAAAGTACCAATTCCACCACCTACGCTGAAAGATTGCAATGGCTCACCCTCAGAAGCAGAAGGGTTTCTGTGTGAAATGGATTTCTGTGGGATTTGTCAGCCTGCAGTACTGAAGGAAAGCAGCTTTCCCACACCTACCACTCTTCGTGTCCCCAGGTGCTTACCGAAGTCATAATTCTTTTTTTTAACAATACCACTGGCCGACTCTGTGTGTGTATAACATCAAGTTCATGATGTTCATACAGAAATAAGATTTGGAGAAATACCAGCTCTTCTCTTCCCTACACAGACTTGTCTAATTAACACAAGAAAATCCCACAGTGGCTCCTAACGTTTCTGAGAGAACAGTGAATAACTGAATCCAGGCTCAGCTGAAAACATAGCAGGATGAATTAACAGAGGAACTTGGAAACAATTAATCATTTTGTCTTTCCTGTATTTGAACTTAGAAATAAGTCCTCCAGCACCCAGGATTTCAGATGCCAGGCTTCTACAGAAAAGGAATCCAAATGAAAAGCTAGGTCCTTTAGTAGACTCCATCTGTTAAACTGGAATGCTGGAAAATTGACAGAGAGCATAAAAAAGTTGCCTATGTCTGAAACAAGGTGTCTGTGTGCACATACATATATAAATATAAATATAAATATTTTTCTATATAATATTATCTATATATTTTATATATAGATAATATATGTAATATCTTGCAGGACTATTCTTTCCAGACATGT
This sequence comes from Onychostruthus taczanowskii, assembly GCF_017590055.1. Classification (NCBI taxonomy): domain Eukaryota; kingdom Metazoa; phylum Chordata; class Aves; order Passeriformes; family Passeridae; genus Onychostruthus; species Onychostruthus taczanowskii. Next base: position 13,709,262 of record NW_024498685.1, read on the forward strand.
ATGTGTGTATAAATATATATATTTATGTATAAAAATAGATATATGTATATATACATATAAAATATATTTTCTATATTCTTTATATATTTATATATTTATCTATAAATATATTTTATATATTTATATAAAATTCTATATTTATATATTTTATATATTTATATATTTTATATATAAATATATATTATATATTTTTTGTATATTTATATATTTTATGTAGATTTTTTATATATCCATATATTTTATACATCAATATATGTGTTTATACACACATATATATCTGAGAGGAATATTCCTGCAAGATCCTGGTCATGGAAGTAGAACTCACAAAGCAGCAGCAGCAGCATTGCAAATGCAACTGTCCTATCACACAGACTCACCAGGAAGAACATTCAGAGTCACCATGGGAGGTAAAAAACTACATCAGCACCACCACCACCACCAAAAGTAAAGCAAAACAAATCAAAAATCAAAGGAAAAAAAAAAAAAGAATGACAAAAAATCCCCACCCACAAGCCTTGTGCTCTCTAGGGAATTTTTTAAAATTTCTGCAGAAATTTGTTTTTCCATTTGGTTGTGTGTTTCTGTGAGAAGGTTTCCTGGGGAAGGAGGAGAAGCCGTGGTGTGCCAGGCAGCACAGCTGTGCCATGCACTGAGCTGCCTTGGAACAATGGTGCCAGCACGGGTACAGCATGAACTGCCCCCTCTGTGTCTCATTAACCTCACGGGGGAAGTTTGTTTTATCAAAGCTGCTTTTGGAGCCATTCAGCCTCACAAAGCCAGGCAGCTTTTCCACCAACACAGGGGGGAAGGCCTTTTAAAAAGCAAAACCTCTGCAATGAGCTCTTTCTTCTAAACCACCATTTCCCACCTGTAACGGGGCTTTGTGCCCCTTCCTCTGCCCAGGACCCAGCAAGGATCTGCCACACAAGGTCACACACCTGAGCAAAAGCCCTGAGCACCTCTCCTGGAAATTAATAGGCACAAATGTACTGCTTTTGCTTTGCTAATTAGAGATTTTTTTTGGTTGATATACTAATGATTGTGGTGGGTTTAGTGTTGGCACTTACTGGAATGTATTTACTTATTTTTTGTTGTGGTATAGGATTAGGAGAAAGGTTTAAAACTTTAAAAGGGAATAAAGAAAAATTTATTAACAGTAACTAAAAGAGAGAGTAATAAGAATTAGAATAAAACTTTTAGGATACTTCTCTTTTTCTTACAATTTTTTCTTTCTTAATAATGTAAGGCAACAAAACTTGAAATTTTAGTTAGTTTACTACTTTTAGAATAGTCACACTTCTGGCCTGGAGCTACAGCATGGTGTCTTCTAGAAGGGAAGCCAGGCATTGCAATATCTTAAATTGCACCTTCCAAAGGGATCCTGTGTGTTTTATCCTGTGATTTTAGCCTGCAGTGATTTAAGAAATGTATGCCCTTGATTCCCTGGACAAAGCAGGAGAGGGGCAATTACCAGGTAATTTTCTACATTCTCTGAGAAAGTCCTAAACAAAGAAAGTTCAAAATCCCAAGCATCATAACTGGGAACATTTCATGCCTTGTTAAGAAAGGAAAAGACTAACAACAATTCCGTGTAGAAAAAAAAAAATAAAAAAAGAAAAAAAAGAAAAAAGAGAAAGCAGCAGTATCCAGCCAAGAAGCTGTTGCTGGATATATCCAGTTTGTGTCACATGATCAGACTTGCATAAACTAAAAAGTGATTTGGCTTCTTTGCATGGCAGATCCCACCCCAGGTATTCCCAGGGTGTTCCTCCCCACAGCCACAGGCTCAGGCAGCTTTTGGTGCCACGGTTTGCTTGGATGAGAAAAGTCTGCAGGGAAGAGGCAGCTGCCAAAACTCCACCTGAGACAGAAAGGCTACAAACAGCCCACTGTTCACCACAGGTGGAATTACAGGAAAAGGAAGTAAACTTAGGCTTCCAGTAAAACTTACCCAAAAATTGTTAATGTTAATTTAATAGGTTTGTATCACAAACACAAGAAGTAAACTTAGACTTCCAGTTATACCTACCCAAAAAATTGTTAATGTTAATTTAATAGGTTTGTATCACAAACACAAAGCCAGCATCATGTCACCATCAGAGATGACCTCAACCAAATTACAGTGCAAGGATGCAGCTTTGGTCATCACACCTCCCTTCTGTCCCCTAATTAAAATCAGCTTGTCAGGTGGCATATTTGCCTCCCAAATGTGCAATTTTCTCTCAAGAAAGAAAACCAAAACAACATGATCATAGCTTGGGCAACATGCATAATCAGAAATGTTTATCACGTGCATCTGGAATAGGTTTCAATTCTTTAAAGCTGGAAGTTGCAGGGAGACAATGATGTTTATACCAGACACAGGATTTTTTTTTAGGATACAGATAAGACTGTAAAATAATGAGAGACTTGGCAATTAATTAGCTGGTGAAATTAAAATACAGAGAAAATAGTGAAAATAAACAAAAAAAAAAAAAAAACCCACGTAGCCTACTCATGCACCTCTGTGCATTTTACAAAGCATTGGCATTCTTCAGTGAGACTGAAGATTTCAAAAAAAACCCACATAGCCTACTCATGCACAGAGATGTGCATTTTACAAAGCATTGGCATTCTTCAGTGAGACTGAAGATTTGTTATTTCTCTGAAAATGATGGCTCAACAGCTGGCCACAGTCAAAAAAACCCCAATGGAACATCAAGGATCATTACCAAAGACCTTGAGTACAAAATGTTAGATAAATGCATGTCCAAAATGCTAGGTAAACACTTGTGTGCATGGTTTGTGCATCACTGCCTTTAAAATACCTCCAGGTTCATCACACTGCCTGAAAAACTTCAAGTGTTTGTTCCTTGGTGTTTGATAGCACCCATATCCAGGCACCAACACCCAGCCTTCCACCTGGGAGGCTCAAGGATCAAAATTCAGCTCTTGGGCACTCTTTGCTGGGTTGAACCTTCAGTGGCAGAGTGGCTGGTTGTGAAATCCACCTGCTGGGCCCTCAGGCACTCAGAAAATAATCCCACCACCCATTTTTATGATGCAATATTGGGCTTTATCAGCTCAGACATTCATGGGCTTTGTAAACCTTACACCTCTGTTACTCCAGTGCCAAGGCTCCCATTTGTGGCTTGTGCTGACACGGGTCTTGGTGCTTGAAACATCACAAACACTGAAGCACAATGAAAGCCCTCTGAGTGCCTTCTGTACCCCAAAACTCTGTTCAAATGGGGGTCACAAAAGTGTCAGCTTGGGCTTCACTCTTGCAATGTCCAGTGTCATCTATTTAAACAATAAAAATCAATAAGGCCACTCATTTTTAGCACATTTTTTAATGGTTTGCTGAATTGAGGTCAGCATGCTAGAACTTGAAGGAATCCAGTCCAAAGCTTGGCTTTGCATTTGAAGGACTAGCTTTCAGAGGAATTTCCAAGCTCCCAGCCCAGTCCCAGGAATGTCTGTGGTAGCAGGATTTCTGAGGCTCACCTTGGCACAACCAGCACTCCCTGTTTCCTGGCTTTGCCCTGCACAAGCAATGCTCCCACCACAGGTTTATGCCCAGAAGCTTCTCTGAGGAGGCATCCCCCAGCCAGCACTGCCCACCTGGACACACAGCCTGGCTCTTTCTCACTGCTACATTCTCAGGCAGGTGAAGCAGACCAATTAAACACAACGTTAATACATCCACTGAAATGCTAATTTTGAGAATTGGAGGCGTTCCTGCAGAAATGCTAATTTTAAAACTTGGAAAGGTTCCTATCTGCTTCCTCCCACTCCGAAACACAGGGATTTAACTAGGTCTGACCCTTTGGCAGTGCTCCATGTAAGTGGCACAGATTTGCCTGCTTAACAAAGCCCTTTTGTTTCTCACAGCTGTGAAATTCTGCTGCCCTGTAACTTTTCATGTTTCCCAGGTTACCTTGGCACCAAGCTGTGACTAAACGTCTGCAAAGGGTTTTTAACTCCAGCTTTGGAGGAATATGACCACAAGGAAGAAAGGTGGCTCCCAGTGAGTGCCCCAGCAAGAACAATGCTCAAGAACAGCTTCAAATGTCCACAAAACTTCTGGGATATCTGTGGTTTAACAGATATCTCTGTTCTGTTCCTGGCTGCATCATATTTGTATTTATTCCATTCCCCTTCCTCATGTTCAGCCCCATCATCCAATACAAAGGGAGACAGGGGCTAGGACAGATCTTTTGAAAAGAGTCAGCTTTAAGGATCACTTGCATTTGAAGAAACTTTAAATTTCAGAGCTGATTTCCTGCTCTGGGGGAGGAAATGGATCTTTCCTCACTGACTCCACAAGGACAGGAAGCAATTCCAAGGACACACATATATGATGTCAACAAGACAACCTTAAAGTATTACTTACAATCTGAATTAATCAGATTGTAACTGAGCTAATGAACTACTGTGGCAAAACATCCTTCCCACTGTTGTGGTTTAAATGGGAGCAGATCTCTGCCATGTAGAATAAACTAGTAGGAAATATTTGCAGGTGCTGGAGCATTGGTCTGTGGTAGTTCCACAAACTCCCTCCATGCCTTATGCAGTAGGATAACCTGTAATAAAATAAATAGAATAAAATAACCAGGACCTGTAATAAAATAAATAAAATAAAACAACGAGGACTTATAATAAAAAGCCTCAGGAAGTTATTGCAGGGGCACTGGCAGACAGACCTAAGGGTGCTCTGCACTGGGCCAAACATGAGGCAGTGCCAAATTAGATGCTAAACATGGATGCATTAAAACCTTGTATAACTCATATCAGCAGGGTTTTCTTTAATTTTTGTTACCTGAGACATTTAAGGTTTTATTTCCCTAGATATTTAACACATCCCAGGGCAGCAGTTAGCTGCTGATGACCTTTGCTTGTTTGCTCTATTCAAATCTTAAAACATCACCATAACACAGCAATTTTTTAAAAATGTAATTTTTTAAATTTATTGTTATTACCACAACACCCAGACCATGTCATAAACCAGGTTTCCAATATATTGACCACCTATCCTATGCAGAATAACAAATAATCCCTTTCTGAAAGGACTAATAATATCATAAAATAAATTTATGGAAAACTGAGGCCCAAAGAAGCCACAAATGCTGTCTACAGTTTATGACACTCTGGCAGAAACCATGTGAGAATCCCTAGATGAAATCTGGAATCACTTGGAGTCGAATGCAAAATTCTCTATTTTCAGTGAAACAGGACAGAATAAACAGAGCCCTTTGCTCAGACAGCTCAGACCTGGCATTTCATGTTTTCTCATTTCTAGTCCTTGTCCTTTTGCACCAAACATATTTTTCCCGTGCCTTATGTTTATAAACTGATACTTTTACAATGTAAGTAGGATACAACTATGTGTAATTCTATTCATCTCTGTCCAAGTGTTCATTACTTAAAGCAAAACGAATCTCACAAGGATATATCCAATATTTACACTGCAATGATTTTTTTCCCAACATGTCCTTCTGTGAAATGCTATTTCACTGCTTCTTGTGCTTTATCCTGCATTTCTATTGGTTCATTTAATAAGACTGGCTTTTCAGATTTCAGTTTCTTCTTTAAAATGAGGAGAACAAGTGTGCTTGGGATGTAGGACACTCCACGTAACACTGCTGGCAGGCCAAGGTAGTGCCACCTGAAATAAATAATGAGCTCCATTAAATATATGCATTTGTAAAAAAAGGGTAAAACTATTCAGCATTGTTTTGTGAAGGTTACACAGCCACTCTAAAGCTTGTGCCTTGATGCTTTTGGGTCTTACAGAAGATGAGAATGTGAGAACAGAGAATATGAAAAGGTAAAATGGCCTTTTACATCTCCCAGTTTCAGGCAGATGATTTGGTCAGTGAAGTCAGGCACCTGGGACTCCTATGGCTTTATCCATAGGGAAAAGAGAGAGTCCTGAAAGGGCTCACACAACCTGGTTAAAATTTGTAAGTATTCATAAGAATATTATTCAGACCAACCTCAACAAAGTATTACAAAGAATTAGTATGAGGTCACAAGTTCAACAAGATTTTTCTTTTAAAACGGCACATTGATCCTTGAAGGACTACAAAAACATGAAGTGCAGTATTCTGGGCCAATTTCCAACTTAAGTAACTGTATCTTCTCCATAAAATTCTTCTTTTTTAATTTCAAGTACTGTTCCAACCATTTCCTGTTCAAAGATATTGCAGTCACCCATTGAACCTTTTTCCCATGTATGCTAACTGCTTTTCAGTATTTTTATCACAATTCAGGGTTTTCAGAGCTTGTTCTCATGAGAGGTTATTAGTGAATATTATGGCACCAGAACATTGCTGTTCAAAGGTTTTCCCAATGTCTGTGTCAAAGGTTGCACTTTGCAAATAAAGCCAATGCCAAAGAAAATTGTATCATATCTCTAACACAGGAGCAGTTTGTCTGCTAGGGAGACAAAGTGCATAAAATTACATCTCTATGCATGCAATAACAGAGTGAGAAGGAGAAATTAAACTAAAGCAGAAAACATACCTGTACGTGACAACATCATACATCCTACATGCTCCTTCCCCACCACAAGTCATAGTACCCCACTTCAAGCAAGTGGTGTCTATCAGGGCTCCAAAATAAATGGGAGATGGAATTCCAGCTAAAAAGAACATGAGCAAAGCTTTTGTGAAGGGCAATTTCTTTCTGGTTATCAGACCCAGCACAGAGCCTGTGCTGTTTGTCACCTGCTCCCTCTGTACTGTCCTCTTGCAGCAGGAGCCTCGTTCTCTGTTTATCTTGTGCTCCTTCTCCTTCCTTACCCACCTACCCTCAAAAAAATCTGCAAAGATTTTCCTCCCTGCTGCCTGTTAAACAACACCCACGTGCAGCATCAAGGACTGTGTTTCCTCCTCAGAACTCAAGGTTTTCTCTCATCAGTGAGAGGCAATGCTGCCCTCAATAAACATAAACAACAAGCAAGAGTGAAGGAATGCAAAATGGCTTTCCAAGAGCAGCAGATGTAGTCCTGTGTCCTGGTTTTTTCAGTCCAGTTAATTTTGTTCTCAGCAGCTGGTACAGTGCTGTGGTTTGGATTTAATATCAGAATAATGTTGATTTAGTTGCTGCTAAGGAGTGCAGACATCAAGGAGCTCTCTGTGTCTCATGCTCTGCTTGTGAGGAGCTGCACAGGAAAGCAGGGCTGAGCATGGCCAGGACAGCTGCCACAAAGTGGGCAAAGGGAAATTCCACCACCTGCAGTGTCATGCTTAGCACACTGAGTGGAGAGAAGTGGCAGGGATGCACCAACAGCTGCTGGGGAGTGGGATGGATGTTGGTCAACAGATCACAAACAATTTTATTCTGCATCACTTTTCTTTCTTTTGTTTTATTCACCTCTCTAGTTTTCCTATTGTTATTATATTTTACTTTCTTTCATTGCTAAACTATCCTTTACTTAAGCTGCATGCTCTGCTTTCCCAGCTCTCCTCCCTATTCCATGTGGGAGGAGAATAAGTGGATGCGTAGCACTTAGATCCTGACTGGGGTTAAACCAAGATACCAGCCAAGATACCCAGTATAAAAAAAATGCAAACTGCAAGCAGTTCTACTTTGCCATGCTCTGAGAGCTGTAAAAAAAATCCTAAATGCTTCCTGACCAAAGGCACTCCATAGAAGCAAGGACTCCTGTGCCATGCCCACAGCCCTGATGGGATCCTTCTCTAGGGTCTGTTCTTCTGAAGTGTGTAAGATATTTTCTTACCAAATACTCTTGAAGCCAGCCCATGGATACCCACTCCAAATGACTTCTCTTCAGGCTTTAGAGACCTGTAATGACAATGTAATGACTGTAATGATAATTGCATTGTAAACTTATTCGTAGAGGTGACATCAATAACAGATGTTTAACCCTTTTTGAAATCAAGTTCTTCATCACATTAGGCCCAAACCATTCTAATAATGATCTCATTGTGCTTATTAGGGGTTGTTTGTTGAAAAGTTCCTTACCTAGGACTGCCAAATCACAAAAGGAAAAGCTGCTGTCAGGGTAAGGTACTGAGGCCAACACAAAGTGCAGGGTAGTTGTGCCTTAATCAACATCCTGTGGTTGATAAACTCTCAGGTATCACACACCACCCAATATCCCAGAGCCCAGACTCCTGCATTCATCCAGAACAAAGCTGACAGCCAGAAGCTACATCAGAATACAAAGGTGACATGACACTAAACCTTAACAGCACAGAAATGGCATCAGATTCTTCTGCTCTTCCTCCTTCCAAGTGCAAACTAAACACCTTTTAATTCCCTGGAGAATTAAAACCTAAGAATAAAAACTCTGGTAGATTTCTTAAGACAAGGAAATTTTGCTGTACCTTATTAAGACCATGTATCCAGGCATGGCTGCTAAGGAAAAAATGAAGCTGCAGACTAATGTCAAGATTAAAAAATAATGGAGCATCTTGTCACAGCTTTCGTGTCCATCACACTGGCCCAGAGTTGCAGAGATGTTTTGAGATGAAAACCCTGAGGCTGCAACACAGGTGCAGTTTTCAAATACCTATCAAAAGAGTATTTTAATCACACAGATTGCCCAGACTCCCACTCCGAGTGGCAAACCCATCTCATTGTGTCCTGCACTCAAGCCTGTTAGTCATGAGCAGCAATGCACTGTGGCTTCTCTCCCACTCTGCCAGGCACAGGTCCAGCCAACCCCTGTATTTGGAGATAAAAGTTCTATAATACCTGGTTACCTGTTTAAATCTACAGGGTAAAAGAGATTATTAAGTTCATGCTACAGACTTTCATTTTGGCTGAAATGTTCTTGGCCACTCAGGTTTCCAATTGGCAACACCTTCAGATTAATTTCTCACTCCTTGTTAAGCATTTATGATTCCTTAGTTCTTAGTATAGAAGAATTCTTCTTCATTATATTTTTTTTTAATTTAAGCTTAAACTGATTTTCATATGCAGTTTGAAATTAATTTTTTCAAATCGTTCACCTTATATATTCAATTAAATGTACATGCATGGATATTCCCCACCCTACATTGGCATCAATATTTGCCACTTACTATATTTCATAGTTACAGCACAATAAAATGTATGCTTTACCAAACTTCTTCCACTTCCTCTTGAGGATTTACACCCAGCAAGACAAGGTGACACATAAGTGATTCCATTGCTCCCACAAACAGGGTCCCATATTTTAAGTGGGCAGTCACAATCCATGTTGCAGCCAGCCAGCAGAGTATTTTCTGCATATGAAACTTGCTCTATTCTGAAACACATTCAGAAGATGAATAAATATTTCAGTAATGAGAGACCCACAGTAACCCTCTGTAATTAAGATTCTATTCTAGCTCAAGTGTTGAATCAGGACCCAACCTGAAGTCATGCCTTTCTATAGGACACTAAATTGTATTATATTACATTAATATCATAAATTAGGTATGAATATCCCACAGCATTTTTCTCATCTAGGGCCTGTACGCTCTTGATTGTCCCTAAGGGTTTTATCTTCACCTCCATGTCCATTTTACAGACACACAGCACAGCCTGGCCTAGTGGAAGTGTTGGAGGTTGGAAATAAAGGCTCTTTAAGATCCCTTCCAACCCAAACCATTCTATGGTTCCCAACGATCAATGGCAGGCTTCAGCTCAAGAAACTGCAGATAAAATATCCTCTGATAACTTGATAGGAGTCAAATTTGAGTAAACCACTGTAAGAACAAGAAGGGGATTTTTTTCCTGTCTTATTCTGAAACTGCACTCACTCATAAATCACGTGACTGATTTGAGCAACAATTTTTATTTTCACCTGCAGTTACATGACTCCACTAATTGTATTAGCAAAAAAATTCCTATGGACATGCAATTGCATGAGTCTTGACATGGATATCTTTTTTAATACCCTTTTGTTGTTTGAAAACAGGGATAACAGACCTACTGTCTAATGCAAGCAAAAAGCCTTGAGAATTTATAACAGGGAAGTGAAATGGAGCTCCTGGCTGATTCCTGACAAGGAAAATCATCCTGGTGTCTTAAGACTGAAATCCTCCTGAGTCCCAAAAAACATACCCTTGATAGGAAACTGTTAGACCAGCAACTGGTGAAGTATCACAGACAGTCCAATAGGCAGCAAAGTAGAGAAGGTATTCCAGTAAAGATACCCAAAATGCTATGTTCGCAGCCTGATAGATATTTATCTTGAATTTCTTCATGAATAAGCCGCCAGAAAAATACCCAACGCATAGAACTGGCAAGTTGTAAACACCTATTTAAACAAGTGAAACTTCCATGTTAAAATAAAGGAGACCATCAAAGCTACTCTACTACAGGGCAGCTAGAGAAGTAGCTACTACAGCTGCTGTAAGGGAAGGTTGTGTTTGGCAAAGAGTGCCTGGGGCTGAATAATGAAACTACAATCAGAAATGGGTCTCTGCTAATTTGCTTTCACAGCCAAAACCTCTGCCAAAGTCAACAGCAGGTGAGAACTGCTTGGGGAGTGAGCTAGAGAGTAGGGCTAAAATTATCAATTGGAAAATGGCAATTGAGAGTTGCACTCTAGGTCCAACTCAAAAAAAAAAAAGAAAAAAAAAAAAAAAGATAAAAAAGAGATATGGTTTCAATCCAGCCTCTGCAGCTGACTGAGAAACTCAACAGAAAGATCCGTGCACATCTCAATTAAGTGCACATCTTAATTAAGACACATCTCAATGCACTCTAAGCATGACAGAATGGAGGAAGAGGCTTTCAGTTTTGAGATGAGATTACTGAATGTGCTCTCACACTAATTTGATGATTGATGCTTAAAAGAAGCAATTTCTGACTGAAAGAAACCTTGGAAGTGGTTTTACACAAACATCACATGGCTTGGTTTTGTATCAGTTGAATTTTCTGAGCCAATTCAAAAGATGGGAATTAGATTATAAAATTGTGCACAAAAAAATTAGACATTTAGCAGAAAATGCACTGACATTTAGAAATGCTTTGTGATGTGATATCCCTCACCTGTAGAAGCATTTAACCTTAGTATGCATATATAAATACACATGAACATATGCATATATGTGAAAATATAGATAATTTGAATAGAGATAGAACAGTAATTGCTTGAACAAAGCAAAATGCAAACTTACCAATTAAAAAGATGGCATCTGATGCAGATTTCCCAAACTGCTGTTCCAGATACTTGGGCATGAAGGATACCATGCCATCAAAGGCACTGAACTGCAACACAGTTATGCATATAAATAACATGTACACAGGGTTGTGAAACAGAGCCTTGAGGAAAGGGATGAAATCTGCAATGAAACAATGCCTTGGATTAGTGTGATGCTGTATGAAAAGAATGTGGCTGTGGGGGAAAGGGGGGACAGAAAGATCCTGGACTGGGTCAGGATAAACCTTGTGCTTTGCCAGACTCCACAGCCCAAAGATTCCTTGCTTAGCCCAGGGTCTCCTCTGCCCAAAGATACCCTCACACACACACATGCACACCAGTGCAGCTGTTCCTTATCCTACCTGAATTTTGACCCCCATGTTTTGCATCTTTCAAAATTTGCAACTCCTTTTTCTTCTATGATTTTTTCATGGTTTATAAATGGAGTTATGAACAGTGGCATTACTTGTTTCCCTAATCCTTCTCTGGTGTTTCTCAGTTCTGCAGTTGTTGTTCAGCTCTCTTCTCTCTGATAAGCATTTGTCCAAATTTTTTACACCCAAAATGCCTTCCCATTTTCTAGTTCCTTATTCCTTTGGACTTTACAGTGTTTGAGCAGTGTGATTGTGGTCTCTGCAGTTGTAAGTATGGAGCAGCACATTTATCCTAGCACACACCAGCAGCATTTACTAGGCTGATCATGCTCTTACAAATTCCTGCTATGGTTATTATTTTTCTCATGACTGATAATGATGCTGAATTATGCCCTTTCTTAATACTGAGGAGATGTGTAATACCAGCAGTAGCAGCAGCTAGTGCCCCATCTTCCCTCCCTTTTCTCTCATTTCATGCCCCCAGAGCACTCAGCAAAACCCCTGTCCTGCAGCTGGCATGCCAAGGGGGCAAATGCACTCCAGAGCTGTGCCAGCCGGGACCTGGACTCTGATTTTGGGGTTTGCTGCTGGGGCAGAAGAGCCCTGAAGAGAGCTACGAGCACAGCCATTCCCACCACCCTCTCAAAATCTGCATCAGCCAGTTTTCAGCCAAGTAAGCATCTGAGAAACTGATTTGCACAAGTCTTTCCTCTGAGTAATGCCCATTAAGTCAGGATTTGAACCATAAAAAAAAAAAGCCCCACAATTCCCCTTTGTCTAATGTTCTCTGTTAATCAATGTGCTGAGCTATTGTCAAGAAACTCTGCAGATAAATTTAAGCATCTACAAAACAATGACTGGGCCTCACTGAAAGTGGGCACCACTTAGGATGGGTGTATATCTTCCAGAGCTAGGCAAGTACCTTATTAAAGTAGATCTGTATGCAAATCTTTCAAGAATTAGTCGAATATTAGAAACACTGTAAATAAGCTGCATTATTTACAGATGCAGTGACATTTTTAATCAGAGCTTCTTAAGGAAATTTTATTGCTATTAAATTAATTTTATTTTAGGTTATTTTTAACTATCAAAAAATCAAGTTTTGACTTGAAATCCCTTAAAAAGTTGTCTGAATGTGTCCTGTGAGTGCTTGAACAGGGGTTGGACCAGGTGACTTCCACAAGTCCCTTGCAACCACAACTACTCTGTGGAATGAAAAGCTTCTCCATTCAGGATATTCAGGGACAGTGAACATTCCCACCACCACAGGCAGGGAATGACCATGAAAACAAGCTCTGAAGGGATCCTGGAGCACTTACCCTGTGGAATGAAAAGCTTCTACATTCAGGATATTCAGGATATTCCCACCACCACAGGCAGGGAATGACCATGAAAACAAGCTCTGAAGGGATCCTGGAGCACTGAGGACCACACCTGAGCTGGGAGAAAAGCATTTTATTCACGGATTCATTTAGGGCTACGTGACAGCAGAAAGAGACCCTCTGTTTATCTAAATGAAGCTGCAATATCAGCCAAGACCTAAGGAATCACTCTGGCTGAGGTGAATCTGCAGGAACCAGCTGGAAAAGCACAGAGAGGGAGCTCCTCTTGGAATTTACTTGCTGAAAATTTCTGAGGTGCTGTCAGAGGGCCCTGAGCAGGACAGGCTGCTCTGAAGATCATAGCCTTTGACATAGTTTATTCACTTACATTTCCAACCAGGAAATGTAGGAAGGATGTTTCCTTCAAATAAGGAAGGAAAAAAAAATCCTCCTACAGATACATAGATTTGAAAGAGCACGGATGTGAAAGTGCCAGGTGAATAAATGTGAGTGGAACACATTTTTGTTCAACAGCAATTAAATGTTTATGAGACACTTAAGCACCAGTCAATTCCCTTTCAGGGCTTTCAGCTGGACTCAAGAAATGCACAAGATTTCTGTTGGGGTTCTGCTTTTCTGCACAGTGAATGTGGGGTACAAGCAACACCTGCACCTCATCCCCAGCTCACTGAGTTGTAATATTCCTACCCAGCTTTCAGCCCTCTCATGGGGTGAAAAGATCTGCATACACCTGAATTGCAGGAGGGGAGAAGGAAGGATCCAGATCCCAGATCTATGAAATCAGCTTTTTTCCAATCTAAATTCCTGCACAAATCCCTTGAACTGCAGAGACATCAGAACAGAGCAGGCACTGCACGTCTTGGACCCACCTTTCATTACAAAGCACACAGAGCTCACACCTGAGGACTAAAATGAGAGGGAAATAAAATGCAATACAGCTTGCCTTTAGCAATTTCATACATGGTCTGCTTGGTTTCGTTCTTATCATTTTCCTGCAATGGTGTTGCACTTTTTTCACCTGTCTCCTCAGGTTCATTGGCTTCACCTTCCTTCACGAGGGACTGGGGCAAAAACCAGAACGGTATTGCCACGAGGAGGTTGAGCAGTGCACAGATCAAAATGCCCAGCCACCATGCTCCAACCCAGCGGGCATCAGTGGCTGTGATGGTTATCTCATCTAGGATAAAACACAAAAACAGACCTCTTGAGCTCTGCAGAAACATTCTCTGCTGTCATTCTGTGCTTTCCCAGTCATCTCTGACATAAAAGCCTTTTAATGGTTCTTAAAATGAGGCTCATGAGGGAGCACATTCTCCAGTTTTCTAATGTTGCTCATTTTCTGGCAATTTTCAGTGGCTTGTATTAAGTTAATTCTAGTCCTTTCCTGTGTTATGCCAGATGACGCAATTTTTCATCAAATAATTCGTAAGCAGAATTGATTTGTGTACCTATGAACTGAATATTATATACAGATCTTCTAAAATAAACACCAATGAACTCAGGTGGGATTAACTCGTTTCAGCAAGGAAACATCTTTTAGCTCTGAAAAACACACAAACTATAAAAAATAAGGTTTTGTATGTTCACTCATTACCTGCATCTACTGATCCAATGTCAACAAACAGCTCTGCACAGAATGAAGCCAACAACAAACCAAGGAAGGGGCCAATTACAGTTGCTGTATGCAGACATGCTAGAGTAGGAAAAGGAGAAAACGTTCTGAATTAGAACCCAGTCACAATTATCTTCTTGGAATTGTTACATGTGGCCAGGACAGCTCTACTGGAAAAGCATTGGCACTTAAAAATGGCCTCATTCCAACAAGTTTCTCTCTGGTTAAATTGCAAGTTTGGCAATTTTATTATTTTGATAAAGCAATAATTAATATTTTCTGCCTTCCTTTATTGGGCTGAAGGGCATCACAATAATCCTTTATTTTGCTTTTGTTTGTGTGTGTGTGTGTGTTTGGAGAGGGGGAATTATGACAACAGGGTGGATTAACCCAGGTAGAAAGGTGAATTCTCTGCTTTGGCAAAATCCTCCAAGTAGGAAATGCCTAAAGGCATGATGGGGGTTTCACCCATCCCTCGCACGATGTTTCCAACCATCACAAAAACCCACAGCAGGGACCCAGGCTCTTTTTCACATTCTGTGCAGAAAACAAAAAGTCAGGATGAATGGTTTAGTCCCAACTATTCGTGAAAATCTAGAGACAAAGAATTGACCAATAGCTTAAGCTTTGGTGGGTAGGCCTGTCCTATAAAAAGAAAAGATGAATAACTGGTCACAACACAGTTTTAACTTCCTTTCTCTCCTTGAACTGGGATTTCTTCATCTCATAGTCTGCTTCAGATTCCACTGCTCTCTCCCACTTTGTCCTGATGAGATTTCTCAGTGCAAATTCATTAACCAATAAAAACCAGCTTTGTTAGCAGCAGTTGCTGCCTTTCTGGGTGTCTGACCATAGATGAAGCCCAGATCTCCTGATTTAATGTCAATTTGCTGTCACCAAACACAGGTGAAGCAGTCCATGTGCAGATGTGGTCACATTCAGTCCAGCCTTCCCTTCACACAGGAAATGGACTCATACATATGAATATCATGCCTTGCTTATCCATAAACCAATGAAGAAACAATGATGATCTATGGGATCTCTGTGCCTCTTGAGTGGCTGTACATAATTTGGATGAAAATTGTTTAATAAACAATCACCTTACCCAAGTATATCCATAGGCATGAAGATCTATGTGCATACTGAGTGGTTGCATATCATTTAGATGAAAATTATTTACCTTTCTATACCTTTATTTTTGCATTTCTAAAATGGGAAAGATTTCAGAAAGTATCTGAAACCTTCAAGTGAAAGGTCAATGCCAGGTGCTGTTAGATGCACAGGGTTCACTTCCTTTTGCAAAGATGCAAAAATTAACATCTTAACTGACATGCAGCCTTGGAAAGCTTGGCAGCTGCATCCATCACTAAATGGAGACCCAGAAAACCCCAGCAGAAGGAATGGTTTGATGTCCCCACACCCAGGAATTACAGCAGTGGGATCCAGCTCCAGCACACCCTGATGGAACTCATCAAAGCTCAGCAAGGAGCTCTGGGGCTCAGGTCACCTCACTGCTACCCTCCAGCAACCACCAAAGTTTCCAGCAGTCAGAGGCCCACCCAAGAGGCAATCTGATGCATCCCAAGGTACAGAGATGAGTGTCTGTCCTGGGGTGGCTTTATGATGCTGCTGTCCCCACTGTCTGCTCTCCTGCCCCTTACAGCAAGCTCTGCAGGAGCTCTGTGGTCTCCTCTGGGAGTCTGAAGGGATGGTTCAGATGGATGCTTCCCTTTGGAGCAGCCAAAGCCCAGGAGATTAATCCCACCCTCAGCAGGAGAATCTTCTGTGTGCTCATTGAATGGTTTCCTCTGAGCCCTTTGACTTCCCAGTATTTCCTCTACACATTGCTAGTGCACATCCATGTTTCAGTCTCACAGATGAGTTTTTGCCTAGTTTAAACTATTTTCTCTAAAGGGAAGAACAAGATCTATTTTACATTGTTCTAGCTCTATTTCTCATTTATTTCCCACACAGTACAAAAAAACCCCATCCTTATGCCTCTTACCCATTGCTGAAATGTGCTTCCCACCTCCTCATATGATCATAGAATTTCAAGTTAAAAAGAGGAATAATTGTGAGAACAACCTGGTGTTATACTATCCCAAAGTGGACTGCCAGGGATGTTAATTGAACTGCCTGGATAATGTGAAAACTGCATGAAAGAAATGTTTTAGCTCTGGAGTCACAGAGGCCAGGAAATTTCCTGACCTCTAGTTTCTAGGCCTTCAAAAAGCAGTGATCAAAAGCAGAACCCTGAAGTGATTGCTAATAAAAAAAAAATCCATTTATTTAGACACTATAGACACAGAAAAAAGACATTAACAGACATAGTAAAAGTCATACCTGCTGATGGTTCCTCTGTAGGCAAAGAGGACAAATTTCCCACACAGTACAAAAAAACCCCATCCTTATGCCTCTTACCCATTGCTGAAATGTGCTTCCCACCTCCTCATATGATCATAGAATTTCAAGTTAAAAAGAGGAATAATTGTGAGAACAACCTGGTGTTATACTATCCCAAAGTGGACTGCCAGGGATGTTAATTGAACTGCCTGGATAATGTCAAAACTGCATGAAAGAAATGTTTTAGCTCTGGAGTCACAGAGGCCAGGAAATTTCCTGACCTCTAGTTTGTAGGCCTTCAAAAAGCACTGATCAAAAGCAGAACCCTGAAGTGGTTGCTAATAAAAACAAAAATCCGTTTATTTAGACACTATAGACACAGAAAAAAGACATTAACAGACATAGTAAAAGTCATACCTGCTGATGGTTCCTCTGTAGGCAAAGAGGACAAATTTTGATTAACAAGGCATAGAGGCATCACTGAAACGTTTTCCCATTGTGAAATGCTGCTTTCAATGTGATATCTGTTGGAAAAAAAGGAACATTTGTCTGTGCTGGAGTAATGGAGCTACCTATCAGAGTGTGCAGCTGGAGGAAGAAGGGAATCCATGGCAAAAGTCAACAGAGAGTGCTGCCAAGGCTGCCAGAGCCATTCCACACTGGACACAACAGGACTGAAGGATCAAAAAATTCCTTGCTATTAAAGCCTACACAAGCTTACATTATTATTTTTTAAGCCAAACAAAAAGTAATTTCAAAGGAGTTGAAGGATCGTTATGGTCAGTACAAAATGGTCAGTATTAAATTTGCTTTTAGCTATTCTTTTAGTCAGAACAGGTAAATGACATCTCTGCACTGTTGACATAAGAAATCAATCTGGCACTGAAAATAGCTTGAGAAACATCTATTTCTTATCCTCTGGGAGGTCCCTTTCTCTGAATAAATTCCTGGGAGTGTGGAGAAGACAGAGTCCCAATTTTCACTCTGCATTGTTCGGGTTAAAAAATATTTACATAACACTGTCATTTTGTTGTGCCAGTTTGTGGTGATTGATAATACCCAATTTCATTCTTGCCAGCACAGTGCCCAGATGTGATCTCTCATCCAGGTTCCAGATCGTTAAAAATCACCATTTCTATTGTCCATCCAAGCAGATAAGAGCTAAAAGTGACAGTGTCACAGCTGTTACTCGGGAGAGCCCATGCAAGGTGGGAGCAAAATGATGCAAAAAACCCCCAAAAAAACCAAAAGGGGAGCAAAGGCAGGTGCCCAGCAGAGGGGTGACTCTCCTCAGGAGGTGGTGACTGACTTCTGGAGCCACCTCAGGAGCAAAGCCAAAGAAACTGCAGTGATCATACTGCAGCCATGCTCTGCAATGTCCCTCCCCATCAGCAGCACCCTCAGTGCAGGGATGAAAGGGTTAATGCCAGCCAGGATCACAGAAGCTGCTGCCAGTGAAGCAAAGCACTCACCTCCCAAAGAGAAAATGAGGAAGTGATATCAAAAGGCATCCAAAGGACAGAACTGTGCAGCCCAAAGCAATTATTCTGGGTCTGTGAAGCTTTGCTCCAAAGTAACTCACAAATGCTATCAGCAGCAAGTTACCTGCAAAGAGAACCTGGGTCACCACCTGCAAACCAAGGCATCCCATAATCCTTGCAAACCTGAGCATGTCTTGTGAGCTCAGCTTCTGTTTCTGGTTTTTTTTTGTCTTTAAATTGTCACTAGACAGGGAACTGCCTACGTGGTGCAGCTGTTCCCTGCTGTGCATGGTCTTTTTTTGGAAGAGTTACATCGCGTGAAAAGGACATGAGGATAAAAGGCAGGATGGAAAAGAGATCACAGTGAGAGAGATTTTTGAGTGCACCTTTGGAGAGGAGAAATTTCCCACTACTTGGCATAGAGATCAGGCCCAGGGACTGCAGAATAATATAGTAATACTGTTAGGAATATTTTCCTTTATTTATGCTTTATTTGGTAATGTGTAGGGAAATACAGAAGTGTATATCCTAGTGTTTTTGTAGTGGAAATAATAAACACAAGAGGACCATCATACAAAAAAAAAGGAATAATAATTTAATATTAATTTTATTCATTGCTTAATAATATAAAACCACAGGTTTTTATACCTAATACCATTTAAAAACAAAAAGGTACTAAAAATCTTCATTTTCCTCTCCTCCACTTTCACTTAGAAGCAGTTGATTTTCTCCATTTATTGCTATGCAGCTAAGAAAAGAATCAAGCTTCATGTTATGAATCAGGCCCCATAAAAATAGCAATTTAATAATTTTACACCTACTAATTTTAGGATCTTTTTGTCAGAAGAACAAAATCATGTCTCTGAGTGATGAGCGTCATGCTCTGAAAGAAAATAATGCCTTTTTTATGTATAATTTCTAAACAGCCCCTGTGCTGAATCAGGGGCTTGAATAACACTTAAAGATGTACATTTAAGTTTCTCATTGGACAATAAAACTCACTGGCAGGCAAGGTAAGGGGCACTACAAGTAGAACTGGAAATTTTCTTTGCAAGGACAATTGCACAGGTATGAAACCTTAAAATATTATTGAGTTCAGGTAAGGATTCACAGTCCACTCCAAGCAAGTTTAATTAAAGGAACTGCAAAATGCTAAATATGACCTTAAATTCAAACAAAGTTTACATAGCTGGGTTTGTTTTGTTTTCTTCAGAAAGATTCTATACACATCTCATAAACCAGATCTATTTTGTTACTTGCTCTGTCGTATCTTATGATAGTGCAGAAATTAGCTGAACCAGTTTTTAAATCCAAATTTGCCCATTCAAGTGGTCCCATTCATTTCCAAGACATTTCCATGGTTACATATCAGCTCAAAAGAATGACAGAGTTGGCCACTGTTGTCACACAGAGCAATTGAGAGCAGGTGAGAGTCACTAACACATGCTCAGACCACATATTACATTTTCAAAGAATCAGAAGTGTCAAAAAGAGAGATTACCAATTTCAAAGCTTCCATTAATGATGCCCACTAAAGAAGCTGGGATATTGAATTGTTTCTCTATCTGAGTGTACATGCTGTTCATGTAAGCACCAGACATCGTTTTCCCAAGGAAGGCAAGTGACAGTGCCAGCAGAAATACCTAGGAAGGGAAGGGAAGAATGCATGAACCATTCAAAATTACATATTTATGAATATTCCTCGGTTATTTCCTCCAGTTAAAAAGGTGAGCAGTTTCATCTATTCTTTTCTAGAGTTATGGCTTCACTAAACAAACAATAAAAATAAATTTTAAAAACCGCACAAATAAAACACACACACACACACAAAATCAAACAAAAAAACCACCAAAATCAAACAAACTTTGTTCTTCATCTTCTCTAATTGACCAAGACTGCCTTCAGAAAACCCAAGTCCCCTTTACCCAGCCAAGGCAGCAGTGCCTGCTGCAAGGTTGCCACCTGCAGGACCTTGACCCCTGCTCACCCCAAGGACAAACTGCATGCAGAACTGAGATCCTTTCCTTTGGCAGGATTACTCCATCCAGGATCTGCTCTTCCATCTCAGCAGAGACCACAGAACAAGTAATTTCAACCAAAAGGAGTAAATATCATGTCCTTTTTACTAGGCAATTATAGCAACTGACAGCTACAAAGTTAATGAGTGCAGCAGTATTCAAATCCTTTTAACTTCAGACTTCTTTATAAACAGCATTTATGAAATGAAATCAATATTATTTTTAAATACATCTGCTGCAAAAGCTAAAAAGGAAAAGATATGCATTTGGGTTTTTAATTACTATTTTTTAAAAAGATTTTCTAGCATTTCTTGACAACTTGAATTACTATCCAAGATCAACAGCCAGTTTTTACTGCCACATCCCCATCAGTAAAGCTCATTTCACAGCTTTAAGGAAGGGTAAATGTGTTAGGCTGAGGGGATTACACAAAGTCAGTGGTGGAGTTTCAGAGCAGCAATCAATCAATCACCTCCAACACATCACAGAGTGGAAAGTTCAGGCGGAACAAAAACCAGCACAGCTGTTTACAAACTTTTGTAAGGGCATTAAGGGTAAAAAAGACCAGCTTATCCATTCATTTAACCTAGGCTGTAACTTCTACCAAAATACTGTAAATGCAAGTAATTACAGATGTGTGTTCCTCCAAAATTGCTAAAATATTGCAGTACCTTCAGCTTGGAAATGCAGCAGAATTTGTCCTCTGCACGTGGCTTCTCAGGCTCCTTCATGTTGCCTTTTTTAATTGACACTGGTGTCTCTTTCTGAGTCTGTCAGCCATCCCATTACAGTGTTGAAAAAAGATGAGAGAAAAGAACAAAAGGTTTTGTCCCATGTTTGTAAAAATATGATATTCCTTCTAAGAGATTCGACGTTTTTGCATTTTCCTTCAATAATTGCAAACTGGATTGCAACAAAACCTACCAGCTGATGGATTTTATTCTAAATGAAGTAACTTGGTTAGAGAAGAGACATGAATCTCTTGGCATTAAAATTACAGGAAAACAAAATAAAACCAAAACCACCAAACTCAAGCCCTAAATGGACACAGAACTGACTCCATTCTCCTTCCCCTCCCAAGATTTTCGGTATATTCCTCTTTATTCATCTGCCTACTTTTGCTTATCTCCATCTCAGCCTGATGATTAGAGTGTCTCACAGTGCTAAGCTACCTGCCTTGTTGAAATTTTATATTCCAAAAATGTGTTCAAAGAAAGAGCAGAATATTCCAGGGACTTGGCTATACTGTAAAACCCCACACATCTGAAGGTATGCACAGTGAATCAGGTTTTTATTCCATTCATTCCAAGGGCTCCCACAGAGACTCCATGAAACAAAGTTATGCAATGCATTTCCCTGGGACCTGATGGGGTAAGCTGCAGAAAACCAGGGCAAGCCAGAGCCCTACCTGATAGGCAGGATGGACACAGGTGAATTTCCTCTTTTTTTGTCTGGGGAACACTTCCCAAGGGATCCTGCAGCACCTCTCTGCTCTGTGCTTTCCACCTCATGGGTCCAGGAATGGGGAGCAGCTTGACCAGCCCAGCAAGGACTCAGCTGCCTTTCAAATTCTTCACCTCTGCACCCTCCTGGCCAGGCTCTCCAAACATTAATTTCTACAACAATGTTAATCCTCTCAAATGTGTTTCCTAACTGACTCGATTCCTAGCAAGTCCACAGGCATTAACTCCTTCTCTAGCTACCTTCTCACTTGCAGTTTTTAAAAGCATAATGCATCATTACAGCATTCCTGGAAATACTTTACAATTAACTGCAGGTGGTCAGCACTCAGACAATTATCTGTGATAGATACAGAGATTTTTATCTCTGCTTTGCTCACAGATACTTCTACAAACTGTGTTCAATCACAGTGCTAGTACAGTTTTTTGGGGTTTTTTTCAATTTTAAATAAAATTTATACCCCAGGGAATCATTTATGCCTTATCTAAATACTGCTTTTCTCTAAAGCCCACCAGCAATACCAAAATATGACACCAGTGCCCTATATCTGTCTTCTTCTAGGAGCTGCCAAAGGGATTCTTTCCCTTTCTGTACCAGTCCCTGAACTTCACTGTCACACACAGGGAACATCACCTGGCTAATTGCAGGTTTTCTCTCCTGGTGCTACAAGATACCAGACAGAACCTGTTACCTGACTTGGGGAATCAGACACATCACACTGCTGCTGTGCAATTACAGCAGTCAAAACAGCATTGTTTGCCTTTAATTATTCACACCTTCCCTCAGAGCATCAATTATGATCCAGGGAGAAGAGCATTTCAACCAACTTTTTACTGGGAAGATTATTAAGAGTATTAACTGAATAACAAAGTAGACAGAATCATTATTCCCAGCTCTGTTTCTGAAATTGCTTTCCCCAGCTTTATAATATTTTGTGGTCACACTTCATCAAATGTTACTGACACCAACACAGGCTAAATTACCAGAAAGACACAGGTGCATAACTCACTCAGCTCAGGTGCACTCACACCACTCTTTAAGTCCAGGTTAGAATTTAAATTACCATTTCTGTGCCTCAAGATGAACCAAGTGTGCTCCCACTCCCTTCTCCCATCTACCTGCTCTCCACTGTACATTCCTCTTGTCTTCCTTGTTTACACTCTTGTGCTCTTCAGACTCATCTGCAAACCTATTTAGCTCATTAAACTGGCCAAAATATAGCTCTATTAAAACACAGTTATGTTAGAATGGGTATGCAAAAGTTTGCCCTCGGGTTCTGACTGACCCAGCAGCTGTCATGTGAATCCCACTCAAAAACCTGCAATGCTCACTGGAATTTCAGGGAACAGGGCAGTAAAATTCCTCCCTCCACTCCTGCACTGAGCTGTTGGCATATTTCTGGCAGGCTGGGAAGCTGGCAGTGCCCCAGAGCTGTCTCTCCCAGTCATCTCCACCCTCTGAGTAAATCTCCAGGGGCAGACAGAAGGACAGACAGGTGACAGAAGACAGCACTGTGCACATGCACAGAGATTTCTCACAGTGGGGGCAGCTCGAAGCAGCTGGAGGACACACAGCACCCAGGGAAACCTGGGCTGGACAAGGCTGGCTTAAAACCAAAGCTGATCCTTCCTGTGTGGACTAAAACAGGCTGGTTTGGTGCAGCTGACAGCAGCAGGCAGGCAAGCACTGAGACATCCCTTTGGACCCACTTGTGCCACAAACCCATCACATTAAATCACATTTCACTGATGCCTCAGGTTGTAGCTTTTCTATTTTTCACATTCTGAGCTGCTTCAGTGCGCAGTTCTGAGCTTCACATGAGGGGATGGTGAGCTCTGTGCACAGAGCAGGGAGACAAAACAATTTCTGCTCCAGCTGGGCACCAAGGACAAATGATCCAAATCTCAGCCCAGGAGCACAAACCCCGTGGGCTGCAGAGAGAAAAACAAGCAGGATGGGAGTGCAGGGGCTGAGCTGGAATTGGACACTGAACTGCAATGGGCACATGGAGCAGAGCTGATCCCAGGGAGAGACCCCGGGAGCGCTCGTGCATTTTGGGACCATTTGGGTTCATCTTGGGGGCAGCCCTGGCTGGGCTCTGGTGCTGCCCAAGGTGCATCCATGGAGGAGATCCTTTGAATCAATCCCTGCTTTATTCTGGAACTCTGCCCAGCCTCTGCTCCAGGGCAGCCTTCCCAAGGCATCATCACTCTAGCTAGCTAATAAAAAGGAAAAAAGCACCCAAATATCTGTATTTAAAGTTGATGATGCAATGTTTTGCAAGCTGCCTTGCCTAAGTCCCAAGAGGATATGCTACTTTCAAAGTACAATTCATCTTCCATTTAGCTCAGCTTAGTCATACAGACAAACTGCCACATCTTTATTTTGTTTACAGGGTTAAAAATCACAAAACATAACGATTCAGAAAGCAATTATGGTGGCAGAATTTTTAACTAATTTATTTTTCTGGTTGCAAAAAGCTTTTTGAAATCTTGTTTTACTAGGTACAGTTCAAACTGTTACTCAAATGCAATTACACTGATGTTAGACTGAGACAACGGAAAATGTCCTCATGGTAAAACAATTAGGTACTTACAGTTTTGAAAAGGTTTCTGCAAGAAATCACTGATATGGGACACTTGAACTTTGACTTTAAATCTACATTGTTGAAAATTAACCAAGTATGGGGCAATTTGTGTATTTGCCAAATTGTTTCAGCTGTGCATTTTGGAGTGCTCAGATGTGACAGACATGGACTGAATTCTCAGAAGGAAAATTAAGTCCATCTCTTTCTCTTCCCTGAAAAAAAAAAAAAAAAGGAAAATAAAAGGCCAAGGGCTACATCTGTGTCAGATTTCTGAGGTGCTGACACTCCTGTCCACTGAAGACATCCAGAGAGCACCCACAAGCAAGAGAGGAACTTTAGGAGTCACCTAAGTGTGTAAATGTACAGGTTGGGTGGATTTTAGGAAAGGGTGGCACAGGGTCAGAAGAGGGGAATGAGATTAGGTTACTGATTACTGGACGTTGCAAAATCAGAGAGCAAATTGACCAAGCACAAATAGTTCTGGTTAACTCGACAAGAAGAGATCATTTGACTTCAGTTATGTCCATGAGACATCTCATCTAAGGATCAGTAGATACACCTTCACACCCTCAGTGAAAAATGCAGAGTACAATTCCTTATTGGTCCTAAACTCAACGGTATATGTCATTCTTACAAGGACAACACAGAATTTGCTTCTCAGGGTTGTGTCCTGACCCCAAAATTTCACTGCAAACTTCAACCTTTGATCAGACCAGCAGGTCTGAGCATAGGAGCCTCACAGCAAAGACTCTCCCTCAACATTTTCACTCCTTTCACCCGCTCACAGGGGTCCCAGCATCTGCATAAATAGAAAAAAAAAACCTGCTCAAGATATTTTGGGAGCCTACTTTCTCAAAACAAATAGAAGGAGGATGCAAAATAAGGAAAGATGAAGTAATTTAACTGATTCTCCATCAATCAAAAATGCATTTATATCAGCAGAGTTTATACCAAACTAATCAAAGGTCTCATTGTAGTGACTAGTGGAGAGACTCAGAGGTAAGAACTGGATCTATCAAACCAGGTAGAAAAGCATTTAATAAAAGAAGTAGTGTGATGTTTACCCCTGTATAAGCAGAAACACAGGCAGGCACAAAACTCCCTGCCCAGTTTGAGCCTGAATTCAGATTTACTTTGACCATCCAGTAAGAGTTCCTTCCCTTTCACCTCAATGGAACTCATGTCAGCTGCAGGCTAAATAACAATTCAGATCTGTCTTCTGTCCTCAGCTCTGCCATCCACTCTACTCATCCCTTTCAACTCATCATAGCCTCAATTTTTTCCCATGTAACACAATAAAAATAATAAAAACAAAATAAAAATAAAAACAATAAACAGACTTTTCTAAAAAGCATTCAGACCCACACCTTGGAGATAATACTGCATAGGTGCAAAACATTATTGCTGTCTGGCTTCATAACCAGTTATTTGTTTAAACCAGTGATACTGTCATAACAATTTCTGCCTTAAGAAAGCAGTTTAGCACATTGATTTGACACTTGTGTGGGTTTGGGGGCTTTGCTTTTGTTTTGGCAAAGCATATTCCTGCCTTCTAGCCTTGCAGCAAAATTAATGAGGACATAAAATTCATTATTCTTCATAAAATTTGCTGCAAGTGTGGAAGATATTCTGTTGTACAAACCTCTGGTTTTAAGTGTTAGGGAACATAAATATTTCAATTGTCCAAACAGCTTTTCAGAACGTTGAACACCTAATTATACACTTTTGGGCAGTAGTTCCTAGCTGAAGTACAAAGGGATTTGTTGTGTGGTCAGGTCATCAGCTGAGAGGCAAATTGTCTCGGGAACACACTCCAAAGGAACAAACTGCAGGCTGACTGGCAGTTCAAAGCTTCAGAGTCTCCCTGGAGCCTTTTCCTCTGGAAAAATGACATTACCTGTGATTCATCCATCAGGGGTTTATGTAACCTGATGGCATTTCACTTCACTACCCGTCAATCCACGAGGATCTCGGGGTGTGACAATGTGCTCTGTGTGCAGAGATGCCATCAGGCTGGGGGTTAAAGGTGACACCCCTGGCTCAGCTCAGTCCTAAAAGCTGTGACACCTCTGAGGGGAAGATGCAGGATCTTTTGGGAATCAGGCACCTGTGAGCAGGGCTTTTCTACAAACACCTCATTTTTGAAGCATGGGAAATTTTCCTAGGATGCCCTGAAATAGATCCTCTTCCTCAGAAAGGTTAAAGTTGCATGAAACACAAAAATCCTCTTTTGGCAGTGAAAATTAAAGTGCTGGCTTCAAATTACAGTGTAGCTTTAAGAGTTTCTGATAAAAAATACCTCACCTCTATGGTAATAATTTCTACAGTGGCTTTTTTAGCTTCTACAAATTGTTATGAGTGTTATAAAAGGCAGCAAGATGATGTATGACTTAAAGCAGTGGGCTGCAGTGATCCACAGCACCATGAAGATTATGCTGCTTATGACAACATCCTAAAAATGGTTTAAAAATGTGTTAACCCCTTGTTTACATGAAGTATGAAATGTACTGTTGACTTGAAATTATATATGACATTACTCATTTATATATATATTATTTTTATATATATTTTATATATGTTATTGCTTATTTTTAAACACAACATCCTAAACATGAACACAATTCCAATAAGCATGTGGGCATGTGATAGCTCTCTAAAATGAAAAGAGCAATTTGCAGCCCATGGGAACTCTGTGAAAATTAACAAAATCAAGCCTTCAGTCACCAGAATCATGGTCACTAGCCAGAGTGGAAATGTGTAAGAATCCTGGCAAAATAAATTAATAATAATAGTAACAACAATAATAATAACAATTTTTTAAAATACTACCTCTGCAGACAGTAGTTGATGTAACAGAAAACACTCTGAAATCAAAAGCAGAACTCAAGATACCCACTCTAAATGCACAGTGGGTATCCAACACCCATGGATTTTAAAGCCACTTCTCCTGAGGTCTGTGCCTCCCTGCTGCTCTGCACAAGGCTCTTTTCTCAATCAAACCCTTTCCTAAGGTGACTTTTCCACTTTTTCCCATTGGAATGTTGCCGTTCATTGGCACAATGTGTCAATATGAAACTATTTCAATGTGTTAATGACTGAAAGGCTCCAGAGCCTCATTTTTCCCCCCCTCACAACAACGCCATGCTTTCCATTTTCCACTGGGTGTTTGGCTCAATAACCATTTCTTGCAAAAAACCACCACCTTTTGGACTAGCCATGTCACCTGTAGCTCCTCAATTATTTGTGAGAGCTCACATGTAAGTACTGACTTTTCCACACCATTCCTGAATTCTGTTATCGAGGATGAGCTGGGCCAAACATGGATTTGCTGCTAAATGGAAGGAAACAGCAATATTTGGTGTAAAAGCCACGCCCAAAACAGACCAAAAACCCACTACATGTTTTCAGATGCATACACTAAACTTCTAATGAATTTTTGACGACTTCTTACAGCAGCAAGACAGTTCCATGTAGCTCTCCATGTTCCTTGTGCTCATCAAAGGCTTTTCTCATCCCCAAGCAGAATGAAAAGGTCAGGTCTTGCACTCACACACAGTGATTCAAGCCTGCTGTAAATCCAGCCCTTCTTCAAGAAGGGCTATCTTATTTTGCAGCTACGTGTGATGCCATGCCATAAATAAGTTAATTAATGCTTCATGGTATTGGCAACGTAAATTCTCCTACGTCAGCTCACAGACTGCATCTAGCCTTGGTGAAAAATTATTAAAAACATGACTGATTCTCAGCTCAGCACAAGCCTCCTTTTGAAACAGCGGGGGAAATGCCACTATTAATAGCAGAGCTGTCAAGACAGCATCATCTAAAAGACTCAGAGTGTTTCAAGACAAAGCCAGGCTGTCATTCTCTTGCAGCAGTTTGCAGAGAAGGGGGAAAAAAAAAAAAGTGGGATAGTTTAAAAGTGGGATAGTTTAAAAGGGAACTTCGTTAAAACTTAGGCACTGCCTCAGGTATGGAGGGCTGACATGAATCTGTGTGGAATTCTTTTGGAAACCAGCAGTTTCTCTAAGAGGTGACTGATTTCGTTTGCTTTGCACTTCCCAGTGATTCACCTGCACTGGAAGAAGTCTGGGGAGCACAGAGGGTGGTTCCTGCTCCCACTGCACCTTCTGCAGATGTCTGTGCTCTTTATCAAAGATGCTGGGGTGGGGAGGAAGGGGTGGAGAGTTCTCACAGTTAAAATCAGAAGCAGCACTTCCACACATGCCTAATTCCTCTCTTTTTCCCCCTAGCAGGAGCATTTAGGGAGACTTCTTTCTGGCATTTAATAGCTATGGGGTGGCCTAATTGAGACCTTCCAGGACCTCAAAGGAACCCACAGAAATATGGAGAGAGATTATTCACAAAAGTATGGAATGCCAGGACATGGGGGAATGGCTTCACACTGACACAGAGTAGGGTTAGGTGGGATATTAGGGAGAAATTGTTCCCTGGGAGAGTGGAAGATGCCCTGGCACAGGGTGCCCAAAGAAGTTATGGATGCTCCATCCCAGGAAGTGTCCAAGGCCAGGTTGGATGGGGCTCTGAGCAGCATGGGATAGTGGAAGATGTTCTTGCCCAGAGAAGTTATGGATGCTCCATCCCTGGAAGTGTCCCAGGCCTGGTTGGATGGGGCTCTGAGCAGCCTGGGATAGTGGAAGATGTTCCTGCCCATAACAGGGGGTTGGAATTGGATGATTTTTAATGTCTCTACCAAACCAGGCCATTCTATGATTCTATAATTCAATATATTCACCCTGCCCTTCCTTTCAGCAAGGCTTTTTGTTCTGCTTTGAAGTACACGTGAATACAACACGTGAGAGAACTCCCTGTACTATTGCAGAAGTGGCAGGTACACATTCCAGCAAGATCTTGGAAACATGAACACCTCTTTATAAATAAATTGCTACAGAAAGTGACCGAGGAGAATTAGCACAGCAGGAAGAAATGGATGACTCAGTTTACCAGAAAGGAAGAACAGTATTTCTATTCCATATTCATATTTAGAGCCCTTGAGAGTGGCATTGGTAACCAAAAGGGAGTCCTGCTTTTGCTTGTAACTTCTGGGAACAGGGGAAAAGAAAATCAAAAAGTCAAACCTTCTGTTGTGCTCAAAGGTAAATTGTGGGATGCAATTAAAACTCTATAAACTGTAAGTAAGAACAGCATAGGAACTACAACTCCACAACCACTGGGCTGTCAGTTCTGCCTTTTCTGATCTAAAATTGGAGTTTATTTCCCCTGCTGGAGGGATTCCCAGCCACAGGCACTGATTCAGCACAGGCTGCTGAGCTCACTCTCACAGCAATCATTTTTTTAGAATTAGCCAGAGTTCTTTCAGGCCACGTCATTGCTCTGTCAATGGCGTGAGCTGAGTAACAAAATACATCATAAAAATTGGTTTAAAATACTCCTGACTACCCAAATTACTCCTTTTCATTTGCTCATCAATCCCATGGATGGACACTGTTTCTTTCTGAATCATCTTTTTTTCCTCTGGGGGAGAAATGAGTAACTTTCCACCTCTTACCTCTCAGCTGCTTCTTACATATTTCTTCCTCAGGCTTAACATCAGTTTTGGGATCAACAGGAACAGCTCTTTGTATTTTTATCAGCTCTGGAATGGCCCACATGCAACAGGGGCAACAAAGAAAATTGTGCTAGCAAATGCATACTTGATAAAACACTATTTGAACAAAGCAGTTACAGCTTAAGTGATAACAGTAGAAAATTACAACTGGCACACACCACAAAGTACAAACACTGTAGTACTCAAACACTTGTAGTACTCAAGCAAGAAGCATTGGGAAGAGAGCACTATAGCCAAAATTTTCAGATTTTGCCATCCAAATGTAAAAATTTAGGGAACAATCAAGGTTCCTATCATTATCACTTGTCTAGAGTAATGTTACACTCCCTCTGATGTTCCACATGGTTTTTAGTTCACAGAATTCACAGAATGACTAGGTTGGAAGAGACCAGCTAGTTACAATAGTGTCCTGAGAGCCAGGTTCATGAATGTCAGTCCTGGATATTTTAGGACATACAAAATGACAGCAGAAAACCTGATTTACTCTTCTAATTTCAGATTTGGCCATATAGGGTACTTTGACTTTTTCAGAGGTGCTGACACTATCAATGAAACCTACTTTTCATGATTTATTTACTTTTGGTTTTTTGTTTGTTTTTTTTTTCTTTATTTTTAATTTAAAAAAGATTGAAAGGCTACTAAAATTGCTATAAGCAATTGCATTAAATACTGTGCTCAGCTCACAGCTACAAGGCACAGTTCTGTGTCATTACTGGAATGTTTACACTGATGGATGGCAATGCTGCTGCTGTTCTGATTGCTGGTTTATTCAAAAAACTGAAACAAGTATTGAAATAGTTGAAACTGAAATTGCAGGTTAATGACTAAACCTTTCCTTTTTCCATTTCAATACAACAGGCCAACTAATCCACCAGTTATTCACACACTTCCAGCTCCTGGTAGCTGAGCAACAGGGTGATTTACTGGAGACATCTGCCTCACACAGCTGTGCAGCAGCTGGGGAAGTGCCTGCACCAGGGAACGTGGCTCTGACACTCCCAAACTGGGGGGACACATCCACGAGCAAGAGCCTTAAGGTGTTTTATTAATGTTATGAAGCAAATGTAGAACTCAGCTATTAGAAGTGGGTGCCAGCTGCCCCGCAGGTGCCAAGAACAGCCTAAGGAGAAGGTAAATGGGAGAAAGAGGGAGACAACCTTCACCCCCAGGCACTGAGCTCGTAAGAGAGTTGAAGCAGCCCTGGTGGAATTAATTTAATTTGCGTTTCAAGGCCCACAGTGTAAACACCTGCAGCTGAGCCAGCCACCCAAGGCTGCTGCTGGAGGCAAGAAGCAGAAACAGGCACAGCCCATCTAAGCTGGTTTGGAGTCCTGCACTGGAAACAGGCACCAGGGTGGTCTCTGTTCCCTGGCATTTAGTGACACAGGTCCCACCTGTCCTGGGGGACATGAAAGCAGCAGACCCTTGAGACGAGGCTGGTTCCCTGCTCCTCTGCTGCCAGTGCACAGCATGGGCAGCATTTTGCAGCTCCAGACACTGTGCAGGCAGCTTCCAGAAGGAATCAGGGAACTGGGAAAACTGTCTTCTGGATCTGGACAGTTTCTGAACCTCAGCTCTGGTGTCACCCTCTTATAGGCACAATTCATTAAACAAATCTTTGCATAAAGACTTAAATATTTTAGTATAAATATCTAAAATTACCACTGCTACTCAGAATAAAGCTGATCACAGATTTCTTTAATAAAACCACTTGTTTTTCTTTTTCCTCAGGCTGATACAACACATGTCCGAGAACTCTATGTTGTCAACAGCTACATGTTGTCATGCACAGGAATAAAGGGTTTTTCCTAAGATCAAGGTTAAGGAACTTTGTCAGTGGTAAAAACAGCTTTCCAAGCAATCCTTGAATGGCACTGACTGTGAAGTATTTAGTGCCAGCCTCTTGAAATTCGAGTTATGAACTGTTCTGCTGTCAAAGAGATTCCACATTTTAATATTCCTTTCCTGTTTGTGGAGGAAAACACTACTCCTGCTTAAGAGGACTTGCAGCAGGAGCTGCAAAACCTTACTTTTGTTAACTTTACATGTGACTAATTGCTGGACAGACTTCTTGCTGACCCTGCCAAGATGCTGTGCAGCCCGGGAGGCTGGCAATGCTCCTGGGACATCATGAGCCCACTTTCACTTCCACAATGCACTCTGTTGCCTTTCTGTTCTTCTCTCAAAGCATTAGTGGCTCCCCCCCAGTCTGCTTTGCAGGACAGCTGCAATTAGAATTTGGGATCAATATTTATTTGAAAATTGGTATTTTATTTTACTTTTCTCAAGACATAGCTTGGTTCAAGTTTGATACAGAAACCACTCACTTAGATGCCTTAAAACAGAAGAGATTCTGAGTACTGAGTGAAGTCTTTTAAAATCCTAAACCCAAACTTATCTATCCATTGCTTTTCAGGATTTGAAATATCTCTCACATGGGCTAAGACCACTGCTGAGTGTCAGTGGCACACAGATCTCTTTCCACCCAGGAAAAAGCACAAAAAAGCATTTTCAAGTTCAATATCCAAGCAGGGAAGATTGGCTGATGTCAATCCTCAGGCAGAGTACCTGTATAATTGTTTTTCAGCACAATACAATCACTGTAAAAGGGGTTTAATCATGCCTTCATTTCAGAGGAGGGAAATTGCCACAGTGAAATTAACACCAGAATGTTATTTCATCATAGTCAAATTCTACAGGGAGTCTTTGGAGAGAAAAACTTGTTTCAGATGTTGCACAGAACTTACTGTCATGGTGAAGATAAAATACTGCACTTACTTCTCTTACACTGGGACTGTCCATCCAGAGAGGAAATAACAGGAACCTGGTGAAAAGAAGTATATGATCATATAAAAACAGAGAAAAAAATTATCCAGCAGTAGCACCCTTAAAAAAAAAATAAAATAAAAAAAAACTACAACACACAAAAAACCCCAAAGCAACATCTACAGCAATCAACAAAATATTTTGTCACTTTCTAGAGCCTCATTTTCAGACTGTTGTAATGAAGTTGAGGAGCTACTATCCCAGCTAAATATTCCTTCTGCATTCACCTCGAGTAGCCTGAAGTGAGCCAGCGCTGGAACTGGAGCCATGGCAAGGAAAATCTGCTACTACAGACTAAACCAACAAAGAAGGGGGTTCCCAGCTCAGGCAATGCTCTTGGCACTGGAGCAGTTCTGAGCTCTGAATTCATGTTCTTGGGGGCAGAAAAGATGCACGTGGTAACGTCTTATCACAGAGAAATTTTGCTCAGCTTTTGTGCCAGAACCTTGTCCTTTAAAAATAATTAAAAGACTGTTTTCCAAAGGCATTGGGGTACCTAGCAGAAACTTAGGAGACAGAGGGGGAAAAAATTGATTTGCCTAATTTCCACTGAAATCCGAGATAAATGGTTCTAATCTGTATCCTTGGAAATCTGCAATTAGGTAATTCATTAACACTGGATTTAGTCTATTAAAAGCTGTACATTTTTCCCTGAACCATACTCAATTCATGCTAGAGAAATAAATTTGCACAGGTAGTTTTATTCTGAATTTCCTGGCTTTTTACTCCGAGTCTTTGCCTTCTGAAAAGTATTAATTGACTCAATTTTCACCCGTGACAAAGAATCCACCTGCGTTAGTAAAACAGGAGATTTTACATTCATAGTGACAGAATTTTCATTCACATTTAGACCTGACTAGTAAATGTACATGATTTCTACCGTGTTACCCAGAATGAGAACTCTAGCTGTCAATTTAAACAACTTTCACTCTTATTTGTCATACAGCTTTTCTCCCTTCAGACACCTTCTCTTCCTTTATATATTCTCCAGCAAACCTCCACAATTTCAACTCTTCCATCTTTTCTGATGGAAGACTTTTCCCTCATTTCAATCACCGGTGGCCTGGCGTTTCATTTGCTCTGTAACTTTTGTTACCTTATTTAGCCCTCGAAAACACCCACAGGGAATATTACCTCAGCAGCTCATCATTTTACAGGAGCTGGAAAATCTACAGAGGCTACGTTGCTGATGTGCAGGATGCTGCTGCAGCACCTTCACCAGGGCATTCTGCACAGAGCAGGTGAATATTTTCCCCATGCACTAGTGCAATAATGACCCAGCTGCCTCTGCTCCTCTCCGGGGCACTTTCTGTCTGCAGGCACTGGAAGTAACGACAGTCTCCCTGTGCTGCCTGATGTCAGAGCTGAGAAAGGTGTCAAGGATATATAAGAGCCAGAAAGGAAGAGGGGAAAGGATACTCCAGAGCTAGATGCAAGCGTGGAATTGTTGCATGAACACTTCTTGCTAACCAAGAGGGCTCGCTGCCTTCTCCAGGTAGATCCGTGGCCACAAAAAGGTAAATAATCTCCCTTTTTCCTTACTTTACCTGCAGTGCAACAGATGTGCTTCAAAAAGCACAATATTATTATTAATCAAGAGGATTTTTCATGAAAAGGTTAAGACATCTTTAAAGTAAACTGCACTGGGGAGCAGAATTTGAGACTGGGATGTGTCAGGGAATGCAAACCAGAGGTAAGGGATAGGATTGAAAGTACTGGATGGAAAATGAGCATTTACTGCTGAGAGCTATATTTCTGAAACTGAATTGTGTATCACTAAACTTGAGGGGATCATTTTTCTCACTCCAGCCTGTGAAAAAGACTAGCTGCTCTTGATTGAGGACAGAATGGGCATCAACAACAGGAGATGCTGAGGAGTATTTGGGTTAGCTTTCAGTTTTGAATCATTGTTCTTTGCAGAAAGTTTGGCAGGAAAGATGTGCAACCTAAAGCTGCCAGTTTTCTTCATTGCACTTTCTGTCGCTCTGAGCTGTTTGGAAGCTACACCTATTGAGAGGTGAGTAACAAATAATCATCTTTATTTCTCTTTAGGGAAAAGGGTGTTCAGACTATTGCATGAGTTGCTTTTGCTTTCATGTCTCACGTGTTATAAAAACGGATTTATTCGAGCTCACTGTTTTATTGTTGCTCACAGATTACTGTCTGTGGCTGATGATCTAGCTGATGGTACTTCCAAGAGACAAGGATGGATGTTGCCTGTAATGTCACAGAATACACTCTCAGGACTCAGTGAGGAAATGCCAGAACAACCAGCAGCAAAGACAAAAAGGTATTGAATTTCCCTTGTTTCTTCCAGCCACATCAGACTGAACCATGGAGCAAACTTTGTTCCAGTGGTATCCTGCTACTTGAGAGACTTCAGCTGTTTTTCTCAAAAAAAAAAGAGATGAAAATATCCTTCTACTAAATAGAGGTTGCCTGTAAGCATAAAGATCAGCTTTTCTGTAACATAAAGATCAAAGCATTCAGGGTGGAAAGTGAAATCCAGGGACAAAGTTACAAATCATTTAATCATTTTGCAATTATAACACTTTCATAAATTACAAAGGCTGCAAATAGTACATTACCTGGAGAAGAAAGGTGTATTCTGCAAGTGCCTTTCTTTTTAAAAATTTGTCAGATTTCCAAGCCTGAAGAGGGAAAAAAAAAAAGAAAACATACCCTTCTTAATAATACTACTGTTCTGCTAGAGTGGAATTATTTTATAGTATAAATGCTTTCAGTAATTAAGCAATTTTAAAATCACAGAATTAAATACTAATTTAATCACGGGAAGAAGGAAAAGAAGAAATTGGTTCTGATAGAATTTCACTTGTCTGAATCACATTCTCATTTATAAATTCATAAATTCAATTTCAGGCAACTTTTTAACGAATAAAA
This sequence comes from Onychostruthus taczanowskii, assembly GCF_017590055.1. Lineage (NCBI taxonomy): Eukaryota > Metazoa > Chordata > Aves > Passeriformes > Passeridae > Onychostruthus > Onychostruthus taczanowskii. The sequence continues at coordinate 13,744,920 of NW_024498685.1, forward strand.
ACAATTTCAAGATTTATTAGCAATTTGTACTAAAAGATAAGCAGCACTGAACTATTCTACTTTTCACAGAATCATCAAGGTGGGAAGAGAGCTTCAGGTTCATCCAGTTTGGTCAGGCTTTTGAGTGAATTTCTTTCAATGACAATTCTGTTACAGAGGAATTCAATAAATACATATGTATATATAGTTGCCTGTTCCTCTGTCTTTGAATATATATTTAAAAAATTCTATTATATGACAAATTTTATACCTTCCAAAGTATTTTTATAGCAGAGATGAAATTCTCACACTTTTTACAGCTATCACTTTAAAAATAAATACAAACCCCCCCAAAACAACAGTAATATTCAAACACAAGGCATCACCTTGAGGAGTGTGGTGTGTCTTATCTGCTTTCCTGGGGCCCAGAACCACCTCTCATTGAGTGAATTGTCTAGTGGCAGCAAATATTCATTTAAAGCTAAAAAAAACATGTCTCACTGGTGAATTGTCTTCTGGCAGCAAATATTCATTTAAAGCTAAAGGGGTGGTGGGTTCAGCCAGGCTGGACATGAGATAGAAACCCAGCAGCTCCAGTAAGGGCTGGAGTTTTCAACTTGATTTTGTAGCTTTGATGGAAAAGAGAATTCTGCCTCCACAAACAAAGCAGGATCTCTGGGAGAACCAGCTGCTCTTTGAACCTTGTGTGTTAAAGGCTTGGTTGAAACCAGTAGAAATACCCATGAAAGTCAATGAGAGGTTATATAAAGCCCCTGTCCAACAATTTTCTTTTAATGCAATTACACATTTAAAATATTAATTGCTTAAAAACTGCTGCATATCTACTAATGAAGAACCAGTATAATATGGACATTCCTTACACTGCTGTTATTCTACTTGGATTTTTAGATCAAAACAAATAATTTCATAGAATACAGACATTTCTTATACTGTTGCTATTCTACTTGGATTTTTAGATCAAAACAAATAATTTCAAAAGGTGACATGACATTCGAGATTATAGATCTAATAATCAGTAAGGAAAGGAACTTATTGGTAACTGCTCAGAGTTTGAAACTGGGATATTCTTGCTCTTCACAGTAAATTTGAGCCACAAAGTGGTGTCTAACTCATGCCATATCAACATGAAGAAATCCAAGAAAATAAGCAATAACTCAGTAGGCAATCTCAGCAAGCAAGTATCTCTGTCTGAAGGAACAACACAGCAGTCTAAGGAACAAATCTTAAAATCCAAGCTCTCTTAAGCTAACCATTTTATTACAATTTTAAAAAAACCCCTCATGCTACATAAATTTCACATGGAGTAGTGTAAATGGTCTGTTGGTACAGATCATAAAATGTTACTTTTAAATACGGATTCCTCCTTGAACATTCTTTTCAAAGTATCATTCAGCAAAGGATTATCTCTCACAACAGAACTTCCAGGTTGCTGGTGTCCCAAAAAAGATGTGGCAGTTTAGTCAGAGCTCAGTGCTAGAGAGACAGGGCTAAAGAGCATCCTAAGTGGTACTGCTACCTCGAGATGTGGTGCAGAGGGGAGAAAGCCTTGGGGTTTAGCCCCCTTAGTGGGGACTGGAATATTACCTGTCACTTCAGTGAGAGCAGGAGATGATTCTGCGCAAGCACGAGAACTAAGTGAATGTTGGTGATCATCATGATGTTAGTAATCCTCATGATATCAGCAAGAGCTCTAAATAGATTTAGAAGTTCAGCTGAAAGTTAAACATTTAGTCATTGCTTTCACTTAGTGTCTTACCTATACTATCATTACAGGTTTTCTGGGTGTCATAAACTGCTGTGCAGGGTATCAATAAAAACGACATATGACTGTTCAGGTCTCTGCATTTGAATAAGCCCCATCATTAAAACTGATAATAGCACCCAGCACAAGGATTTTTTTCAGGCACAAAGTAGGAGGTGGGAAGATTCTAACGTTCCTGTATTTGTGCACACACTAAAAGAACTCCCACGTTAGCAGAGCTGAAGTGGCTGTGAGGAGCGGCGCACTCGATTGTCACATTCATATTTTCTGAAAAATCCCCTTGCCCAGGATTCTTCTCCTGGGAAGCTGAGAATCCTCAGGGAAAAAGGAAAACAAATTCTTATCTCATTTGCTTCTCCTGTGTTGTGCTCACATGTGGAATGTGGTTGGAGATTGTTTATCCAACTGGTGATTGTTTCATTGGATTCCTGTGAGATGTTTTGACTCATTGGCCAATCAGGGTTGGGGCTCTGGTAAGAGTCACGAGTTTTCATTATTATCTTTTAGCCTTCTATAAGTATCCTTTCTGTATTCTTTAGCATAGTTTTAGTACAGCATTCTTTATTATAATATAGTATCTTAAAATAATAAATTAGCCTTCTCAGAACATGGAGTCAGATTCATCGTTCCTTTGTGTGAAAAACACCAATCACTTGTGTTTAAAATTTTTAAAAGTTTAATAGTAATAAAATGGTTATAACAATAGTAATATAATTAGAGTAATAAAATTTGAACAATTGAGATTAGGACAACATGAGACAATAAAAACAAACAGATACGGACGTCTGGGTACCTTTTTCTGGGCACCACAAGCCCAAAAAAGGACACCCATTAACAGAGGACCAACCCTTAAAAACAATCGCCTGTTGCATATTCATACACCTCACACATGATGCATAAATTCTATTCAAACACAGGACTTTGTCTGGTAATTGTCAACTTCTCCTCTTAATCCTAATGGCATCTTTTTACTGAACAAGGCAGGAAGAAGTTCGTTTCTCCTGATGAAAGAGCAATAAATTCTCTTTCTCTGAAAGATTTAGATGTCCTGCAGCCGCCATCCACTGGGAGCACCTCATTCCTTTCTAAAAACAAAATATTCCACCTACATTGTTGTGATAAGGCACGAAATGATGACACTGACACTGCTGCTCTCAAGGGGAACAAAAAAGAAGAACTTTATTTTCTGACTCCAACATTTATAGTTTTCCAAAGGTGACAGTGGATTGGAAGGTGACAGTGCCACCTCTCCAATGCCACTGGACAGACCAAGGGTCCATCAATTCTCTCTACCTCCATGAAAGAATGCAAAACATAGGTTATTTACAGAACTGTGCGTGAGAAAGTTTGTTGAAAGAATGTAAACATCAGAAGGCTTAACAAAGTCTTAAAAAATCAGGGCAACACTACATAGTTCCTATTTTAACTACAAAAGTTACCTTTTAACTACGAAACTACATTCACCATACCATTAAAATGTTAGCACAGCTTTCTAACCTAACACACACAACATTCATTTTCATATTAGCCAAAAAGCCCATCCCAAAACACGCGCTTCCCACCCTTCGTCTGGGGGAAACGCGAGCGCGACGCTCGACCGCTCGCGGCTCGGCTTAACCTCGCCTCTCTCTCTCTCTCTCTGCCCCACCTTTGCAGCCACCAGCTGCAGAAGAGGAAATGCAACACGGCCACGTGCGTGACCCAGCGCCTGGCCGATTTCCTGGTGCGCTCCAGCGGCAGCGTGGGCGCCCTGTACCCTCCCACCAACGTGGGCTCCAACACCTACGGCAAGAGGGACACGCCAGGGCAGCCTGGCGCGGAGCCCCGCGGCCGCGCACGGCTCTAGGCGGCTGTTGAGAGCTGTTTTTAATGTGTCGGCGACCTGTTGGTGGTTTATTACTTGTACAGTCTTAGCAGTGCCTTGTTTTCCCCGCGTGTGTGTGATCTGTGTTCGGCGTTGCGCTGCGCGTGTGCCGCGACGCGCGCGGGCCGCCCTTTCAACTCCGTTAAGAGCTCCAGAAATCTGCTTGGTGAATCCCCTTGTAAAAATCCACCGTGGTAATAAAATGCAAAAGTAATTGCAACAAGGTTTTTTTTAATCATCATTATTATTATTATTATTAAAAGGATGAAAAAATAACCCATGATGTGTATGTCTTTGTAAAGTTCGTAATTAAAGAACAACAAATGTTCTTAATTAAACAAGAACAGAATAGCTAACAAGAACAAATATGTTGTTAATAAAGAACAAGTATCAGAATGCTAGCAAAAGTGATGTCCTAATGAAAGTAAAACAGAGGAATCTTCTGGTTCTGAGGCATCCACTGCAGGTTGTTTTGTACAGCTGCAGGAATAGCTAGAGGAGAAAAGATGCTGCACTGTGCACCATGATCATAGAATTATGCAGTTTACTGACTGGTCTGTGTTCACCACAACAAACAAGCAAAGAAACTGGTCTTGCAGCACAGACTTCTGTGCCTGCTTTAAGAATTTGCATTTGTTATGTAAAGATGGTATCAATAAAATCTAAGCATAATGAGTGCTTTTAAATATGAATTAGTTAAGGCTCTCATAACAATCTAGCAGAAACTCCAGTCCCTGGGTATCCCTTTCCTTGAAGCAGAGTAACAAAGGGAAAAGAAAAAAAAAAATTAGTAGTTCAAGAATCAAAATGCTTCATAGAAACTCAGTAATTTTTTTCACTGGAATACTTACATTGCTACCAAAATCCAGGAAAATATATCACAGAAGGGCAGACCTTAAAGAGAATCTGGCAGTGTTATCGTCTCCTATCTCAGCCCAGAATCAGTGCAGGCTTAAAACCCTTTTAAATCCTTTAAATTGTTAGGCAAATTTAGATAGAGGTGGCATCCTATATCACAGAAATGGCTGGTTTGACCACACTTCCTCAGTGAAGGGCTCACTGTCATCAAAAAAAACATTATTGTCCAATTACGAAAAACATTCAGCAGAGCCTGAGTTCTGGAGAAGCAAATGAAAGTTTAATTACTGCCTTCAGTTGGTTTGTTTCTGTGATAAAGTATACCTCCAAATAGAAACATTTTTGCTACATTTAATGTTAAATGACATGTTCATTTCACAAAAAACCCAATGGGAATAAAAATTACTGCACAGGATTCCTACTGTAACAGTGTTACTAATTACCCTCTTTATTGAGGAAAGTTTCAACCTTCATTAATGTTCTAATTAATGATATCAATCCTGAATTTTATTGAGAAAACCATTTTTATATGGCATTAAAGTTGTCTAATATTTCTGCCAGCTTGAAATGCTTTCCCTCCCAGTTACTTTTGAGTTATGTTGCACACACACTGTGTGCCCAATTTGTGTTTCAGTTAGAATATTTGTGTTTCAGAACACAAATAAAGTGAGAGGAGGGCTCTGGAGTGTCGCTGTGACAGTGTTTGTGCAGAGGAGTCACCAAGTGGAGCCTTCCCGGGGCTGGATGCTGATTTCTGCTGATCCCAGAGATCTGGAATATGGGCAATGCTTCATGCACCAGTTTTGTGTTTTCAGCCACCATCTGACAAACCCCAGCAAAGCACAGGCTGCCCACGCACAGGGCAGCTGGGGACGTGAATTTCTGCCTTCTGCACTCCTGAGTCTGCTGATTTGATACCAGCATCCGTTTCACATGGTCAGACTGTTCCAGAAACACTGAAAGATGGAACTCCCATCCCAAATTCAGTGAAATCACAGAGAGAGAAGAGAGGGGACCATCTCACCTGTCCCCAGCTCCTCTGTGTCCAACCAGCTGTCAGTGCACTCCTGCTACCTGGTGGAGGAAAACAGCTTCTTCCAATCCATCCCAGCTTAGACATCTATTTTAGGATGGGATTAATCACTCCTGAAGTGCCTCTATTTCTTCCCTGATGATAGAGAGTGTCTAGACAATTAGCTGAAAACGAGCACTTAACTTTCAGATAACTGCAGTTAGGTGACAGGAATCTCATCTGCATTCGGTATCAACTGCTCAAACTAAAATCAAAGGGAAAAAATTTGGTAAAAATAACCCCACACCACCAACACTTCAGACTCCAAACCACCTTGTACTCTGAGCTAGGTTGGTTAATTCACCAGCCAGAGCAGCCTGAGAAACTTCCTGCAGTGAAACTTGTATTCCCTCCCCCGAATTCCCTGGAGAACACAGCTCTGCTCCCTTTCCTCCTGCTGCTGCTGCAGTTGTGCCTCTCAGAGAAGAAGGATCTAGCCATAGTAAGCCTGGATACAAGCACAATCCTGAGCAAATGAGCCAGGAAAAGAATGGATTGAAAGGGGGGAAAAAAATTAATTAATAATAAGCATTTAAGCGTTGTTTCGTCAGCTCTGCAAACAGCATAACCAGAATTTTCAGAATATTTAAGTAAAAAAATAAGTGCCTCTGTCCTTTTTTTTAAATCCCAATATGTATTTCTCAGCTTCTTCAGGGATGTAAATATTACTTGAGAATCCAGCCTTACATAGCTTGGGTTCTTTTTCAATTCATCTGGACTCCCTACATCTTTCAGAGAATATGCAAGCAAACAAAAAATACAAAAGAGGAAAATTAAGAATACAGACAATGTGATAAACGTGGCTATATTCCCTTTAAAAATTACTAAACCTCTGCTTTTTTAGTATGTTTTATGAAGTTGTGTTTAAAAACAAAACAGAATAAGGACATAATATTGAATTTCACTAAATGAGAAGGGGAAGAGTAAAAGTCATCAAACAAGCAGAAGGATTGTTAAAAAAAAAAATTGCAGGAACATGAAGAATGTTTTAAATGGAGTAGTGGGCCCTAGGGTCTAATATTTCTTAGGAACTATGACAGCTTCATAAAAGACAGGATTTAGATTTTCTCCTGATGAATAGAGTTGAGGAAAGAAATTGATTTCACTTGTAAAAGCTTAGGGTAAAACTAAGAAAGCACGCAATATTCATGAAACATAAAATGTATTTTACTGAACAGCAAATTTGGAATTAATAGTTTCAATTTATATGAAACAAATTGGCTATTTTTCAAACAAATAAGTCTCTTGATGAGAGTTTTAAACACCAGCCTGACAAGGCTTCCATTTACTGGGAAGCTTTAATTTAATGGGATTAGTTATTAGAAAGTCTGGATTTTACTGAATGGCTTTCACTGCTTGAAAGGTAATATATTGATACCATAAATAAAATCCTTTTCCTGCACTGAATATCTTCAGCTGCCATCTTCAGTCTCTAGATTGATGCTGGCTTTGAACCAAGGAGCTTGGCTTTACAAATTTACAAACACAGTTTGGCAGGTGTGCTGGCTCCTTGCTCCCAGGGACAAAGCTTTGTTAATTTTGTTAATTTTGAGCACAGGAAAGGGACAGCTCTGCATTCCCCCTGCAGTGCAGTGAGCTGAGGGGTGGCAGCTCTCCCTGCCCTGCACAGCATAATGGCTGAAGTCACACGAAACTGAATTCTCCATGGGATGTGACAACTTCTGTCCCAATCATCCTGCTCTGTTCTTCTGTTATCTCTGTTTTCCCACACTCAGAAAAAAATCCCACACTGAAAAACAAAATATTTTCGTGGAGCTGTGTAAGACTCCAGAGCCAGACTCAAGCTCAGAGCTGAAATCCACAACCTAAACTAAGCTTCAGTTTAGGAATAAAAATCTGGATTCTCTAGTTTTCCTGCAAACTTTAGACAAATTGGTTTCCAGCTGCAATTGATATGAAAACTATCTATCCCTTATTAGATTCAGTTAAGAATTCTTTCTCTAACTAAAACCTATCTTAAAATCTTAACAAAAAAAATGTTAACAAAAAAAGTCTCTAACTAGGAATCATACATGCCATGAATGTTAAAAGTCATGCCATCAAAAGCTCACTAAAGAACAAGACAGTGATGATAAAACAATAGTTAAAATTGCTGTTCATTGTGCAAAAAAAAAAAAAAGTCTCCTTGAATGCTAAAACATCTGAATGAAAAAAAAAACTCAAATGCATTTTAAGCCTAACAATAGAGCTGACTAGAGTAACAATCATGCCATAAAGTCACTATTTCTTAGAAATGCTTTTAAAAATACAAAATATGTTTAATTATTCAAATTAAGAATCTTAGATCTGCCCCTACTATAATAACTTTTTTCCTCTCCACCTTACAAAACTCTTTTTGATCCTGCATTAGAGACAATGAAACTGTTTATCTTTTGCAATATCCTAATATCCTAATTAGAGCACAGGTAAACTGAGATCTGCTGCAGAACAGCTAGAGACATTTATTATTTTGCTTTTCAAAAGGGATTAATATACTAGGATGTATCAAAATAATTGGAGTTGTAATAAATAAATCATTACACAAGTGAATTTAAATAGCTGGGATCAATTTTAAATGAAGTGCTCCTCAATAGGATTACAATAGCATTAAACCCAGAACATGCTTATTATTATTTACCCTCTCAACAGAGGCAGATCAGGTTTGTTTTTTTCCAAACAGAATCAGTCCTTATTCATTCCTTCCCCTTTGGAAGGAGTCAAAGTGGGACTTGCTTCCACTGGGGGAATTGAGCTAAAATTTCAGCAGCCTGTGATTGATTGTCAGTGCAGCACTGAGGTGCTTAGCTTTCAGAAGATGGGGCATTTTTAAACATAATTCATTTTAAATATCATTCTGTGTTGCATGTCATACTAGCCATATAACAGAGAAAAGGATTTTTTGTAATTTGTCTATTTGCTTGTTGGAAGGAAGGAAGGAAGGAAGGAAGGAAGGAAGGAAGGAAGGAAGGAAGGAAGGAAGGAAGGGAAAGGAAAGAAAGAAAGAAAGAAAGAAAGAAAGAAAGAGAGAGAGAAAGAGAGAAAGAAAGAAAGAAAGAAAGAAAGAAAGAAAGAAAGAAAGAAAGAAAGAAAGAAAGAAAGGGCTCATAAAAAAAGGAGGAGGGGATAAATAATGTTAAGGTTGAAAAATACATAAATTCTTTTCCATGATCAGTGAGCAACTGACAGCCACTTTTTTTATTTCTAAATTTCCTGCTGTGCTGTGGTAAAGGAAGAAGAGAGGAAAAACCAAGATTGTGGAGCAGAATATTCTTTGTCTCAGAGAAAATACAAATCTGAAGCAGCCTGAGACAGCAGGGGATGGTCAAGAGGACCTTCATAGGAAAGATTATCTCACTGCCTCCAAGTACTGCTCCTGATTTCAGAACAAACACAGTGATATTAGCAGCATTTAGGTTGGAAAGGACTAAGATCATCAACTGTTAATCCAGCAAGTCCCTAAATGGCACAATCCACACGTGGTTTTTGAGCACTTCAGCGCCAGTTCTGTAAACACAAACACCCTGAGGGAGCCTAACATAGCACAGAATGATAAAAAAAATGTTATCTGGAGTTGAACAACTGCAAAATAAGTCTGTGCTTCATCCCAGTATTATTCCTCTTCATCCCACATCTTAGCAAATATAACTTCTGTGAATCACCACTCCCAGCTGCGAACAGAAGTCATTTAAACCCCAACTTTCCCCCCAATTTTTCACATGAAACAATTAGCACTGGAAATGAATGAATGACTCTGCAGGACGATTTCTGTCAGCTACACCCTAAGCACTAAAGAACCACAGAACATCCTGAGCTGGCAGGCTCCCATGGGGACCAAAGTCCTGCTCCTGGATGTGCAGAGGACAGGAATCCCACCCTGTGCTGGAAAGCTTTGTCCAAATGCTGTCACACTTCCCTGGGGAGCCTGTTCAGTGCCCAGCCACCCTCTGGGTGAAAAACCTTCTCCTGGTATCCAGCCGAACCTCTCCTCACACAGCTGCACGTGGATCACCTTGAGCTGGATCAGCCCCCAGGTCTGGAAGGAAGGAGACAGCTAAGGCAGGGTTTTGTCAGCAAAAACCAGCACAAAAAGGCATCACTGTGTGCCCAGAAGGGTATGCATGAGCTGAGCCTCAATCCAGCAGACACAACAATTTTATTTTACTGGACTTTCCTGTCCCTTATGTGCTGCTGACCCAAGCACAGGGGCCCTCCTGTCATCTTCTGGTGCCTCCCTAATTTCATCCTCATCGTTTTGCAGCCCTGAATCCCCAGCAAAGACAAGCCCACAGATCCCCCCTGCAGAGGGTCTGTGCTGCACAACTTCCCCACAGCTTCTGCAGGGTTTCCCCTCTCGCTGCAGAGCCCAGCTCAGGAGAAGCTGAATTTCAAATTAATTTTTTTCCTCTACACATTTGGGGCTACAGGCTGCCTCTAGGAAGTGCTGCTGGCACTGCTGGCCCTGTAATAGGCAAATCTCCTCCTTTTTAAGGCACTATTCATTTCCAGCCTGGCTTTTTCTCCTTTTTTTCCCCTCTCCCCTTCTTGTTTTGGGAAAGTTTGAGGGGAGGAGAGAATCAGTGAACTAAACATTGCTGTGAAAACAGCAGAGCACAGACAGGAAAAGATAACAGCTTGTTTTCCAAATCTGCACACAGACCCAGCTTCACACAGACCCAGTCACAAAAACAGCCTGACCTGCATGTACAACTCGAGCAACATGCACAAGCAACATGGATTCATCTAGAGACCAACATGGCACAAAAGAGTTTTCCAACACTGAGGCCAAAACCAACATTTTGAAGAAGGGGGTGAATACATTTTTGCAAAAAAAATTGGCTAAAAGTCACAGAGACTTTCAGGCTTGTATCAGAGTTTTCAGCCTTAATGAATCTGTTCTCTCCTACAAAAGCATTCTGCCACATGTTCAGGCAGGTATTTCCTAATTCCTTTAACAAACTGGAGGGCACATTTTTCTGGTGTGATTTCTCAGAACAGTAATAATTATGTTAAGAACACTACCAAGCCATGCAGTACAAATGTACAAATTTCTGGTGTGATTTCTCAGAACAGTAATAATTATGTTAAGATCACTACCAAGCCAAATCAGAATCATGGGCTACCCTGAGTTGGAAGGCACCCACAAGGATCACTGAAGTCCAACTCCTGGAGCTGCACAGGGCAGCTCCAAGAATCCCACCATGTGCCCCAGAGCATTTTCCAAACGCTTCTTCCTGTAAAACCTGGCTGGAATAAAACATTTGTACCCCAGGAAATACCTTGAGTCGATTTAAAACCCCAAAGCAGAGTCATCTGAGCTCTCTTGCATCACTAATAAGAGCAACCTGCCCTTGTGAGAGTTGTGCAGCAGAAGGGCCTTGGCTCCCAGGCCATTCCCTGCATCCCAGCCTGTGTGCATCCATGTGCATGCACAGGGTTAAACACAGCACAGCACACGGTCCTGCAGCTTCAGCTAAATGAGAATTCCCTCTTTGCATTTCATTTGTGGGAAAACACACTGAAGTTCCCAGTTTCTGGGCCTCAGCTGACCAACCCAACATTTTATTATTTATAATAGCCCTGCCAGAACTAACATTAAGATTTATTTTTATCTTTTTGACAAATCCTTTTTGTCTAAATTCTCTGTGATGAGTGCCAAGAAAAATAAGAATATCAAAAGAGTTTTAAATCAGGACACGTGTCATTTCCTGCTTTGGGAGGTGGGGAAGAGTGAGATAAGGATAATTTATTAATTTATTAATATTGTGATCACTGGCCTTGCAGGTAAAGTAGGAAAAAATGGAGGATTAGCATGATGCAACTTAGGAGGCACCTAATCAGCAGCCTGGAAAATATGCCAGAGATCTAAGTGAAAACAGAGAACAGCTAAGGTAAAGGGATGTCTAAAGGTGGTAGAGCTAACTTTTGCATTTTTGAGACCAAAATGCATCTGAGGGACTCAGCAGCCCAAGACACAACATTTCTGTCTGACTCACAGGACTCAGAAGATCACCTGCTTTGGGCAGGCTTTCTGCACAGGAACTAGCTTCATTCCAGAGGGGGAAATCTCACTTTCTTCATTCAATCATCACATTAGGTAACAAGGCTGCAGGATTTAGCCTACTGCTGCTAAATAGTTACAGAAAGAAACAAGACTGTGCATCTTTTAAGAAATTGGTTTCTTTACCCTCTGTTCAGCATGACAAGCAAGAGACACAAGTGACATCAGTGACCATAAATTTCACTGCTTGGATATTAGATATATTTATTTATATATTCTGGAAGGGACTGGAGATTGGGTAGGTGACTAATGCTGAGGTTATAAATTGCTGAGAGGAGAAAACTAAACATAACTGTGAATTTCCTCCTCATACAAATACATCTGTCACATTCTGATCATATGAGCTGCAGTTCTAACCAAGACTGAGCTGAGCAATGCTTTTTAATCCAGATATCTGCATCCAGTGCATCTTCACTCACCAAGTAAGACTCCTGAGTTTGTTGGGTTGTATTTCTACATAATTAAAGAACTAGAACTAGCATTAATCTCTGTGGCATCAGCTTGTGTCTTCCATATCCCATAAAATCTCTTTTTTCCCCTCCAAGTTTGCACAATATCTGATCACTGGAATCAAAATATCCATCCAATGAGTTGCCACAGACTGTGAACTTGGTATTTTACGTGCTGGGTGCCACTCTGTGCCTCACAATCTCTCTCTGAAATATCTGTTTCAAAAATGCCTGGTGTTTCAAACTGAAAAAGATGAGCTAAAAACCTAAAGAAGTCGTGTACCTGCCCCATCGTTTTCCATGGTGTTTCACTCTCAAACCTAACAAACACTGCTAAATAAAGACTGTTAATAAATAAACAAACAAACACTGTTAACTATTTCACTGTGGCTGTAAGCAGGCAAGAATGTAGACATAAAAATTTCAGTGGTGGTGTGAATATGCTTATAAAGCCATTTTTTGGGTATCATGCTTTGCTGTCACTACCAGCTTCAATTGTCAGAGGAATTCTTCTCTACAAAACAGCAACTTTGATAGTGAAATCTGCATGAATCTTCAGACTTTTGAAAGCAAAGCTGAGTACCAAAGTCACACACACCACATAAATACAAGGCCAGGCCCACAAAGCCTGAATGCCCAAGCTGAGGACAAAGCAGGAATATTTTGTCTAAGGTTATATCACTGAATATCACCCATTATCCTTCTCTGTTTAACCCTTTATTGCATCTGCTTGTGTCAGTCACAGACACTCTTTAAACCTCTGCTGTTTCCCCCACTTTCTTTTATAATATATATATAATATAAGTATAATGCTTTTACTTTCCAATGCATTAAAGCTATTTTAATGCAGGCACAGAGCACTCCCATTGCACTTATCTATGCTGTGCCAAATATGCAATAAATAGATGTAAGAGAGCCTTCTCCTGCTGGAATGAGCCCTGCTCTCCTGGCCTGAGAGGTTTCTTTTTGAGCTAGGTCTTAGGAGCTCTGAGAACTTACCACACCCCAGACAGCCCAGCTGCTCTGAATGGCATAAAATTAGTAGGATGGTTTTTGAGGTAGTGTTGGAAACACAAAAAGATTAAATAAAAGATAAAATAATAAAGTTCTTACAGAGAAAATCTGAGTTAGGGGTAAGAAGTTTTTCCTTCTGCTTAAACACACCACAGAATTTTTTTTATTTCTTTTTTTTTTCCTTTTCTCTTTCTAGTGAATTACCTAGGTGGGACTTCTTGGCCTCTGTCTAATTGGACAGCCTCAGGTCTGAGGTGAAGTCTAAAAGGTCCTATGAGGTGTTTTTGTATTAAATTGGGAGAGAAACTTTGGATCTTTTTGCTTTTTTAAGCAACAAAGAATAATTTAGTTCCTCTATTAACAGAGAGCACTTTCCTACACTGGCCCTGCAGCCCCTTGCCCCCAAACCCTTCTAGAGAGCCACGGGCTCTGCCCTGCTGTGCTGCATCTCAGCACAAACATGCCACCTGAAAGCCAGAAATCAGGAATCTGAAAGCCAGAAATCAGGAATCTGAAATCCAGAAATCAGGAATTCCTTCTGGAGAGCCATGGGCACTGCTGTGCTGCCTCTTAGCACAAACACCTGAGGAATCTGAAACCTGCAAACCTGGAGCAGCATCCTGCAGCCAGCGGCTGCTGCTGCCCAAGGAATCACAAGAGAACAGAGGTGGCCAGACTGGCTGCACACTGGAATGCAATTACACAGCTGAATTCCCACACAGCTGGAACACAACCCAAAGGAAAGGGAAAAGAGCAGTTTTCCAGTGAATCCCAGAGCAGCACGGATTTCCACAGAGGAGGCTCAGCCTGAGCTGCCCAGGGAATGGCTGCTGTGAGCCTGTGCTGTGACAAGAACACGGAAAGTCACTCCTGCTGGGAACCCAGCGCCCTTCTCACATCCCCATCAGCAAAACTGACCCCTTGCCCCCCGTTCTACCTGCTCACCAGCAGTTCCTCAGGGGCAAGCCATGGGCTGCTGGTGGCCACCACACTCACCCTTGCTGCAGGCTGCACTGACAGACGGCTCAGAGCTGGCTGAGGAGGGATGCAGCCCCTCACTGCCCCCAGTTCCTCCCTAATCCCACGCCCAGGTCCCCCCTCCCCAGCAGAGCAGCTCGGTGCTCCAGCTGCTCATCTCTCTTTCAAAGAAAACTTGGGAATAAAAGCAGCTGGGAGCCAGGAAGGCAGCCAAGTTTGTTTGCCCTTGAAAGGAGGTGGTCACGCACGGCGAAAGGCAAAATGCACGGAGAGCTCCTGAGGAAATAAATCCACCTGCTATCTCCTCTGGGCATTAGTTAAAAGCCCCACAAAGTGGGCAGCAAGAGACCATTGTCACAGTGCTGAGGTACATTTCTTTTCTGCTTCTTCAACGTGTGCAAAGGAAGGCCGCAGCTCAGGGCATTGCCAGGAGGAAACACCTCACCCATGGGCCAGGATTCCAGGCTTTACACTGTGTGTAAAAGTCAAACTGAGTTTCACTTAGTGCCAGAAACCTCCTCAGAATAGTGGCAACTTCTAGAAGAAGCAGGGTCAGCAAAGAGGCTTAAAATAAGTTGCAGAGACAGAAACTGTGACCATACACGTACATTTGCAATAACACCCAGAGGTGACTCCTGCAAGTCAGCAGGAGTGTATTTCTACAGAAATTGAAACTTTTGGGAAACAAAGACCAAGGTGAAATGCTTGGAGAGCAGGAAAAAAATGTTCCCTTCCTGAGGCTCCCCATGAGGTGTGAAAACCAGAGTTAGAGAATCCTGGTTACCCACCACCTTCCCTTGGAAATCCCAGGTGCTGGCAGCGCTGCAGGCTGTGGAGGGAAAGGCAGGGACACCTTCACACCGTGACCCCTCTGGCTGGGAAAAACCTCCAGGTGGAGGACAGAGCAGAGAGGGAAGCACACTTTAATTCTCAGCACGTCTATGCTTCGTCCAGCAGGGCACAAGGATCCCCAGGCTCCCTTGCCTCCTTCCTTGGGCCAGGAGAGCAGTTTGGAGCTGTCCTTGCTGCTTCTGCAGCCCTGGGAGTCAGCACGGGGCTGAGGCTCAGCCTCTGCTGAGGGATGGGCTGCTCCACGTGGGATCACCACTGGCAGCCCTTGGCTGTGGTGATCCAACACCTCTGCCATGGAAAAGACACCCTCAAGGAGCCTGGGCTGCCTGCACATCCCAAAGTCTTTGTCTGCCCTGCTTCTGCCTGGCTGACAAGGTTAAGGGAGTCTGGAATGTGGAAAGGCATTTGGTGAGTCCATAGGTAGACATGAGCTCATTCCTTTCTTACAGGAGTCTGGCACTGAACTCCTATTTTCTCCATCAGCCAACCAACTCCTATTTTATCTCAGCACTGCTCACACCAGGGAAGCACTGCCAGCCAGAAGGGAACTGCTAAAATGGTTGTGAATGTGGAAAAGTCCTTCTTTATTATCACTGTGGCTCTGAGATACTCTTCCAAACCTTGCATTTCTGTGTAATCAAATTCAATCATAAAGTTTTCTTAATGAACTAAAAATCCAGTTAATAACAGATTTGCTACAGGTTAACAGATTGACTCCCTGAATGAAATACAGGCAATGAGAATCCACATAAGTGATTAAAAAGGGTCAAGCTGCATTAAATACAGGGCAAACAATAACTCCACAGGCTGTTGTATCTGATGGCTACAGGTTTCAGAGGAGCACAAACCAGCACAATTAGTGGAAAGGCTGAGCTGGGGGAGAGGAGGTAGGAAATAATCAATATGCTATCAAAACAAAGATAAAAGCACCATGAATGTAAAAAAAAAAGAAAGAAAGGAAAGAAAGAAAGGAGGGGAAAAGGAAAAAAAGGAAAGAAAGGAGGGGGAAAGGAAAGACAGGAGGGAAAAAGGAAGAAAAGAAAGAAGGGAGGGAAAAAGGAAAAAAGGAAAGACAGGAGGGAAAAAGGGAAGAGAGGAGGAAAAAAAGGAAAAAAGGAAAAACAGGAGGGAAAAAGGAAAAAAAAAAAAGACAACAGCTACTCAGCCCATCAATGTTCAGAAACAGTATCAGCATATTTCATTTCTCAGCAGTGCTGTCTGGCTGTACAGCTTATTGCTATACAATATGGTATATGCTCATTTTCTAACACAAACTATTTCAAAAATACTTCTGTGAATGTATGCTGTGGTAAATCACATTTCTAAATTGACCTGTACTTAACCTGTTTATAAAATGTGAATGCTTCTTTCTCTGAAAAATGTGATTATTAAGCAAGGGCCTTAGGGTGCCCAACAAAGTCAACAAGTGTTTTGCTTTTGCTTTAAGCCACACAATTCTTTTATTATTCTCTGCACTGAAAAGAACACTGTTTGCTGTGTCAACACAGCAAATGTCCAACAGTAAATACTGGGGTACATGAAATAGCAGATTTATTTGTCAAAATACTTCTGAGGAGAAAGGCTTGTTTGTGGATGTGAAAAGACCAAGGGACACTTTCCAGTTTCTCACTGCTTTTTGGTGGTAATTTTAAAGAGTAATACCTGAAAAAGGTAAGCACTCTCAGAATCAGGGTGCAAAAGATGTGCTATTTAACACCTTTGTATTTTTTTATCATATATTGAAAAAAAAGGAAAATTAGAGATCATTTAAAAGCAGAAATCTGTTCCTTGACTTTGCAAACGAAGGTGGCTTGCAGCCAGAACTGTGATGCTTACATTCCTGACTCAGTCCTTCATTTTCCCACCAGTAAATCCACAGGCATTCTGTGTTTACTGGAGAATATTTTCCAAAAATGATAAAAAACAAATGTAAAAGCTGTCTGTAACTTGAAAAAAGCTTTCTAAATGTGGATTTTGCAAAGTTAATGCCCATATTAGTCATACTTACATAAACCCCCACTCCCAGATCCCAACAAGGTGATTGCTAAGGTCCTGCTTTTTCTGTCAAACAAGATTTTGACTTTAAAACTAGATGAACATATTTATAATTTCATGAATTCTGCCCAGAAGATAGGGTCATGCTGACCTTTTCAGAGAAATTACATGACAAAGGAGAAAGTGATCCTGATAGCATCGTGCTACTAGAAAAAAAAAATTCATGTAACAAAAACTTTGATCAAGTTCAACCTCTGATGCACCAGCAGAGTTAAATGATAGGAAAATGAATCATCAAAAGGGACTGATGAAAAAAAACATTGCAGAAGAGTTTCTCCTTCTGCAAATGAGAGAGAGAAAGGGAAAAGTTATTCAGTCAGAAAGCAAGAGGCCAGAAGACAAAAAGTGTGCTTTTCTTCATGTGCAGCACTTTGATGGGCAGATGTATACTGGCCACACTTGCTCAGGAAAAGAAAATTTATTTACTTTGTTGGTTACTGCAAAGCTTTATGATAACTACATTTAATTTGCAACATTATTTCTCCAACTCCAATACTATCTACAGATCAGCCTAAGCAGGACACATCCTAAAATGCCACACCTCAAAACATGTTTCCTGCACACGTTCTGTAAATTAATTTCCTACAAACACCAGAGAAACATTTGCCATTTTCCTGCAAATCAGACTGGTCAGAGCCTTAAAGCAGGCAAAACTCAGCCCTCATCCTGTCAGAATGGCAATCCCTGTCCCTCTGCTGTTATTCACATGGGAATTGCTAAGGCACTCCTACAAGAGCATGTTTAGATTAGATAAAAGGACAAAATTCTTCTCTGTGAGGGGGGTGAGGCCCTGGCACAGGGTGCCCAGAGCAGCTGTGGCTGCCCCTGCATCCCTGGCAGTGCCCAAGGCCAGGTGGGATGGGGCTCTGAGATTTGGGCTCTAGCAAAAAGGTGACCCTGACCATGGCAGGGGGTGGGAATGAGATGAATTTTAAGGTCCTTTCTAACCCAAGTTCTTCTATCACTCTAAATATTTCTATGAAGTTGCTCAGTGCAATTTTCCTTTTTGCCTGTCTTGTGCTGTTAGAATTATGATTTGTCAGACATTAAAATTTATTTTTTTTAAATAAGAGCCTTAAAATGTTGTAGGGTTTTCTGGTCTGTTTCATTCTGTCTGTGGGAATACACAATTTTCCTAATGGGATGTCTGTGCTAAAGACAAAGATGCCACAAGTGATTTGCAGCCCTAAGTCACCAGGTGTTTCCAATAACTGAGAGTTAAACCACCAGATTTTCTAAGCCCATTGCTCTGAACAAGTAATGGTGATATCTGAATTCATCTCCAGCTGCAAAGCTCTCTGGAGGAGGATGCCTCCTGAGCAAACTCTGGGTCTGCATGTGTTAAAAACACCACTAATTAGAACTTTTACTCAATTTTTTTCCACAAAGGATTCCTTCTGGGGCTATTCTGTTCTGCAAGAATGAGATCTGAGTTGCACATGACACTTGCAGAAGTCTCATTTCCACGATATTTCTCCATTATGTAGCATTTAAACTGTCATTGCTGTAAGAAATCAAGGTCAGGGGAGGAGAATGAACTTCCAGGTAGGAAGAACAAATAATTGAAATTTTGGATTTTAAAATATGCTTCTGTGTATCTCCTTAGCAGTGGAGCAGCACTTTCCCCTTGCTAGCAGCCTTTGTTGAGTTTGGTCTGAATTCCACATCAGCCAGTGCTGCTTTTTCAGGTGCAAGCATGGTATTTATCCAGAGACACATGTTGGCAAACAGATATGTTTGATGGGAAAATATGCAGAGCCATCAAACCATGCGGAACTTGGTAACATTCCAGGAAAAATTTCGTTCTCTGGAGCGCAAGAGGTGACCCCACAAAGGAAAGAAAAAATTTGTCAAAAATTAATTTGTCAAAAGGAAAGAACAATGTGGCCTACAAAGATCCTGCAAGTAAACTACAGTCACTACAGAATATTCTTATGATCTCTGCAAATAGCAGAATTTTTACTCATTTCATTAAGTGCTAGTTAGAGCAACCTGAGACAGGCTTACCACTTCTGTACAGTTAAAATAAAGTAACACAGAAAACCAGAAGATTATCTTGGTTCTGTTCCTTACTCAGAATGATCAAGCTCCATTTCCAGAACTACAAACCACAGCATGACACTTTGCCATCACTTGCTTACCTGTGAAACATGGAAAGCACTTTGAGATCCTGAGATGAAAGTGGTCTTAGCACACCACATTCATAAAAATGAATGACACAGAACAAAAACAAAAAAACAAAACAAAACAAACCACACAAAAAAAAACCTAAAAAATGAATGACAGGAAAAAAAAAAAAAAACCCAAAAAACCACAGAAAAATAAATTGCTTAAGCAGATGTGTTTAAAGGGAATCTAGTTTATAGTCACAGTGCTACTAAATCCCTGGTTTAGAATGCAACTTCTTACTTATGGAAAAACTACAGCCAGAGTTTTATAAGTGTCCATGCATAGAATTATCTGTATATATCCCATGGCATCACACATCACAGATACCACCACAAAACATGGTGTTCTCTGTTGCAGTAAGAAGCCAATAACAAAATTTTCTGCAGAAAAGCAGAAAATAATGTATAATAAGCACTACAGTTGTTCAGCATAAGGCCCTGAAGAAATGACAGAAAAAGAAGTCAGTTCACAGAAGAAGTCTCTGTCTCATTTCTGACAGTTTTATTTATCAACAAACGAGTTTAGCTCTGTGACAAGACTACATTAAGGGAACTATCAAGCTAAATGTGCCCAAATGTTATTGGTTTTACCCATCAAAAGTTATCAGTGTCAGAAACACTGCCAACATACAGGCTTGGAAAGAGAAACACAAAAGCTGGTGGTTTTAGGCTATTCTTTTAAAGCACAGTTAAAACTCTGCATGGATAGGAGCTTTTTCCCTTACCCAACACTAACACAGCAAGTCAGGAGACAGCACAAAACCTCAAAAAAATTGAAGGTTAAATCTTTACCTCAGATGAAAATCAGCCTGGGGAGAATTACATGTGTATAACTAAATAACCAGTGAACATTATATATATAAAATGTGTGAATACCCTGGGCTGCCTGGCCACATCAACATAGGGACATTGCTGCAGAACAAAAATGTTCTGCAGACACAAGGTGTTTGAAGCACCTGCTTTAGAATTATCCACAATATTAATTTACATGCTATTTCTTCCAGAGGTGGATTATTCAAATCTCGGCCCACGAGCAGAGGAACAAGGGGCATCTCTGACCACATCTAAATTCCCAGTTCCCTCCTGCACTGATGGTGTGTTGAAGCTTTGCAGGGAGAGGCAGCAAACCCATTTGAAGGGTGGCTGCTAATAACTTTTGGCAGCAGCCCCTGAATCAAAATACACCCAGCATTGCACCGGGGACTGATCTCCTCTGGAACTTGTTGCCCAAATCCAGGAGGCATCCCAGAGGCAATCTCCTACACAACGAGTGTGAGCCGAGCACCAGGAGATGGACGAGAGGTGCAAAGAACTGGAGATGTACAAAATGAGATAAATGGGCAGGAGATCTTTCTCCTTTTTGGTGCCTTTATTAAAAAGAATCAGCTCAGGTGGGGAGAAGCCGGCGGGGCGTGCCCACGCCGCCGCTGCTCCCAGGGGTGGCACGGAGGAGGAGGAGGATGATGAGGATGATGATGATGATGATGATGATGATGCAGCTTTGTCCGCTGGTCTGCAGGCAGAGCTGGGGATTCCGTCCCCACGGGAGTTTAGGAGATTCTGCTTTTTTGGTTTAACATTTCAGGTCCTCTCTCTAGTTAACATCTTTTCAGGTGAGGGTGAGAAGCAAAAAGGATCTTAGCAGGTGCTGGATTAAGTTCCTCATCCTTAGACATCACTTAGGTCTCTTAATTCTATGTTGGCTCGTTGTTTTTAGGGGTTTTTTTTCCCCCTGAAAGTTACAAAATTAGTGAAATGCATTCTGATCTGTATACCAGCTCTGATGTCACACTCTTCTCCTGGTACCTGCAGGGTGTCACTCTCTGGCAAGCATCAGGGGGACAATGGCTAATCACCAACCATTAAGGGGCAATTAAAGAACTCTCAACAATGAAGCTAACTTAACAGCAACTGGTTTAGCTTGTTTTAACTCTGCAACCTTAAAAAGAAAGACAACTTTTTATTCATAACACAAGACCATGCAGATAAAGACATTTCTGGCAGGCACTCACAGGCTGGAATTCCCTGATGGTCCCTCCCTCACTGGGACCTCCAAAGTCAGCCTGGGGGCCCTGTGGAAGCTCTGGCTGTGCATGTACCTGTTCCTGGTGGGTCTGTGCCCTTCCCTGGAGCTGTGCCTCCTGGAGAGACTCCCTGGAGGCACCTGGATCACCACATGGAACACCTGGGGCTGCTGACCAGCCCCTTGGCCAGGACCCACAGGAGGGGCACAGACTGCATGAGGGTCACCCCAGCTCCAGGCTTGTTCCCCCCTGAGGGCAGCTCTGCCTCCACGGCCCCCTCAAGCAACACTGCTCTCCTCACATGCTCCTGCCCTGCCAAAAAAGTACTGCTACCACCTTAGAAAACCTAGACTCTTTTATTAATAGTGCATTTTTCTGGGAACAGCACCTGTGAGTGGTCAGGGCAGCAGGAAATGAGCAGATGAAGTGAGGCTGGCTGTCACAAGGATGTCACAGAGGAGGGGAGGGGGGGAAAAACACATACACAAATATAAAGCCATATGGGGAAAAACAAATTTCCTACCCTGAAAGCTTATCACTTCCCAAAGCTGAATTACCAGCCGGATGCTGAGGTGGCTCTGTGCTTGACCTAGCTGGAGCCAGGCTTCTCTTCACGGATGATCATCTGTCCAGGGGCAGTGCAGGTGACAAGGGAAGAGGGTGCCTGCAAAGGGAGCAGTGTCACCACCCCCAATACTGTAAATTTCCCTGGCAGAACTAATCCAGGCTGCCACAGGCAGTGACAATCAATGGGAAGTGACACAACTGTGGTCTGGAAATGAGGCAACAGAATAGAACTGTCACTGTGCTTCGAGGGCAATGATAAATGATGTCACCTCTGTTTCAGGATGCTCCAGGTGAGAAGCAAGCTTTGACCACACAAATTAGAGAAGGAGAATGAAAAGGTATTACACCCAAGAATAAAAGAATTAGGTTACTGTTCTATTGCATACATTTGGCTTGCATTTTTGCTATGCACCACCTCACTGAGCACACTGAAAATCTCTGTGCTTTTCTCCCTGAGCATGCAGGCCTTGTTCCATATCTCAGAACACATCCATCCCAGCTATTATTTTGCTCTCCACATGCTTGACTCACAATGGGTCTTCTCCCTGAGCACACAGGGACAACACATATGTTGTTCCATATCTCAGAACACATCCATCCCAGGTATTATTTTGCTCTCCACATGGTTGACTCACAATGGGTGGGCTACAGAGCGGCCACAAGACTCAGGTAATCCTTAAATGTTATTCACAAGATTCCCCATTTCTGGGGAAACTATATTGGCTTCCCTCAGCAGTCCAATTATACTTTTTATATGTCTTTTACCCTCTTTCTAAATTCTGAGCTTGTTTAGGTGTTTGCTTTTGTCCAGACAATCTGAAAGAAATGGGGAGCTATCCAGATTTCATTTTGAAAATCTAGCACTAACACAAGCCACACAAAGGGTGTTACATCAATATTTTATTTGGCAAATAGACCAATCCCAGAACAAATCATACTATTCATAAAGTAAAATATTCTCCACACAGATTAGCAGTCCCTTCACACCAGGAGGTTAAAAAATGAGTACATTGCCTGCTTCAAAGAAAAAAGGCCTGCAAAATGGTACGAGAATTGAAAAATGCAAAATTTGCATTTTTCTCCCAGTCAGCTACTCACATACAGGTGCCTTACAAAAAACAATTAGAAGGGCTTCATAAGGCATGCTTACTGATTTCTCCTCTTTTAATTGAAGCACTTTCTGGCTGTGAATTAACTAAAGAGACCATCAGAATCACAGGTCATCTCAGACAGGGGAAGTCTCCTGAAAAGTGTTCCTGAATGAAGTGCTCACATCTTTTCTGCTCTCCCCTAACAAAGGCAAGCTTAATGTTCCAATAAAAGGCAAAGCAAAATAAACTTCTCACAGATCCATGGTAATAATGTTTACTCACACTCACAGAAATGAAAGCAGAACCCAGTCAACATATTTTCACTGGCAAACTCCTGAATGTTTTTGCTAACTGCTGTAGTTTCAACTAACAAAAATATTATGACAGAACAAAGCATTCATTTAGCTGCTATTTAACTAGGCATTAATTTATTTTCAAGTCCAGTGTGTCAAAATTACAATGCTTGGCACACACAGATGTTTCTAGAAGGAAAATGCTAGCAGTAATCATTGCAGAAATAAAGAAAACATACTAACATCTTGTGAAAAATGTGTATTTTATGATTGGCTTTTCACAATTAAAATGAATTGTGAAAAATGATCCCCATTCCCAAATGAATGAATCAGTATTAAAATGAATATTGCATGTGTTATGTTAGAAAGTGATGCTGTATTAGTTTTCTTAAGTATTAAATTAACTATTAAATACTGGTTTAGGTTATAACATAATGTTAAAATAGAAACTATGCTATGTAAGATATTTGGTTAAGAAAGGACTTGCACCAGATAGACGCCACAGGACACCTAAATCTTTCAGAGAAAGGGAATTTATTGCTCCCTTATCAGCAGAAAACTAACTCCTTCCCCCCTCGCTCAGACAGGAAGATGGCATGAGGATTAAGAGGAAGAAGTTGACAGTGACCAGACAGAATCCTGTGTTGGAATGGAATTTATGCATCATGTATGAGATGTATGAAAACAGGCAATTGTGTTTAAGGGTTAATCCCCTGTTAACCGGGGTCCTTTTTCGGGCTCGTGTTGCCCAGAAAAAGGTACCCGGATGTCCGTATCTCCTTGATTTTATTGTCTCATATTGTCCTAATCTCAATTGTTCAAACTTTATTATTCTGATTAAATTACTGCTATTAAACTTTTAAAATTTCAAAAACGAGTGATTGGCGTTTTTCACATCTCTGGATATCCTGTTGAAGAATACACCAAAAGCAGCCGAACTCTGCTTTTGAATGCACTGAAATGAAATTTCCAAGCAGCCTGGTGAACGTTTAGGAGTCAGCACGGCACAGAGCAGCTGTCCTGGCTCGGCAGCTTCAGCTGTGTGGGTACAGCCTGGTCTTCTCCATCCTGCACACATCCCTGGCCTCAGGACGAACTGCAGCTGGAAAATGTAGAAAATGCAGTGAGGAGTCTCTTATCAGCTCCCACTCAGCACAGGCGATTTACACCCCTGCACGGCCTTGCCTTTATCTAACACTGCAGCGAGTTCTCGTGAGAGCATCCTTTTGTTTGGCAGTGGAAATGATTAACAGGAATGTTTTCAGCCGGGAGAACCCTATAAGAGCCCAAAAGACCGGGGCACAGGGTAGCCCTTCCAGCGACCAGAGCAGCCCAGCACGCTGCGCCCCGACCCGGCGGCGGCCCGGACCGAGCCCGGCGCTCCCGGCCCCGGCAGAGCCGTAAGATGATCCGCAGCTCTCCCTCCTAGCGCTGCCCAGGGGGGTTCGCTCCACACTGCAGCCCGGGAGGGGACCACAGCTCCGGGCATCCCCCCCGGCCCGCGGCAGGCTGCATCCCCCGGGAAACAGCGCTCCGGAGCGGGCACGGGGAGGGATCACCGGGAAACACTGCCCTGGAACGGGCACGGGGAGGGAGCACCCTGGGAACAGCGCTCCGGAGCGGGCACGGGGAGGGAGCACCCTGGGAACAGCGCTCCGGAGCGGGCACGGGGAGGGATCACCGGGAAACACTGCCCTGGAACGGGCACGGGGAGGGATCACCCTGGGAACAGCGCTCCGGAGCGGGATAGGGAAGGATCCTCCTGGGAACAGCGCTCCGGAGCGGGACAGGGAGGGATCCCCCTGGGAACAGCCCTCCGGAGCGGGACAGGGAGGGATCACCGGGAAACAGCGCTCCGGAGCGGGACAGGGAGGGATCCCCCTGGAAACAGCGCTCCGGAGCGGGACAGGGAGAGATCACCGGGAAACACTGCCCTGGAAAGGGCACGGGGCACCGGGCGGGCTGGGATTTCGGTGCAGGGGCTGTTCCCGGGCTGTCCCCAGGCTGTTCCCGGGCTGTCCCCGGGCTGTCCCCGTGGCTCGGGGACAGTGGCACTGCAGCCCCGCAGAGCCCGGCTCGGCTCGGTCCTGGCGGCGCTGACCCGAACACAGCCCGGGTTCATCCCGGCCGGCCGGCAGCCGCATTCCCCGGCTCGGGAGCCTCCCGGCTCGGCGGTGTTCCCCTCCACGGGGCTGCAGCGGGGAGCGGTGCGGGACGCGCCCATCGCCCCGGCCCCTGCAGAGGCGATGCTGCGGGACAGCGGGGACGCGCCGGCGGGAAAGACCCTGCGGTCCTTCGGGAAAGGGACGGGGAAGGAAGGGTGGGTTTGGGTGTGGGGAGGTGTCTCTCTAGCCTCCCAGCCTCTCCCGGCTGCGCCGCAGTGGGAAGGGGATGAGCGGCCCCTTCCCGGGATGGCTGGTGCTGGAATATGGCAGTGGGCTGTGCCTCTCCTGCGGCTCATCCCTCCAGGGTATCCAGGCCCTGAGGGGTGGAAATGCACAGCCATTGCACCAAGAATGAAATAATGAATATTGACCTCCGGGGGGAGCGGAAAAATTGAATTAAGAGGTTTCTCGCAGCCTAAAGGCCGCCCAGTTTGTCGTGGGTGATGATCACCACTGGTGAGAAATGCCTCATTTAGTGCTTAATAGAATTTAACTAGGTCTAGGAGAAATAATCCTTCAGGGTGTCAGGAAAAATCAGCAAAATCCATAAACGCCAGAGATTTGTGTCCAAAAAGGAGACAGAGGAGTCCTGAAACTTTATTTGAAC
This sequence comes from Onychostruthus taczanowskii, assembly GCF_017590055.1. Lineage (NCBI taxonomy): Eukaryota > Metazoa > Chordata > Aves > Passeriformes > Passeridae > Onychostruthus > Onychostruthus taczanowskii. The sequence continues at coordinate 13,770,797 of NW_024498685.1, forward strand.
AAAGGGAGAGAGGCCACTGGGGCAAGGTTTTGGAGAGCACAGCCTCCTTTAATCCTAAAGTCCCGGCCGCATGTTGCCCTCTTCCTTTCCCCACTGGCTGAGGTATAAGGTACAGCCTACCCAAACCACATATCCCTCCCTGAATCTGTCATTTTTACCCCGAAGTTCGGAAATTCAGGTTTGTGCACACCCTTATCTGCTTCAGGGCCAAGCTCTGCAGCAAACCTGCTGCAGTAGAGACATTCAGACCCATTTCAAAGCCATTAACACCCATAACTTCACCCATGGAATTGTTTGTAAAGACATTAGCTTTCCTCTCAAGGGCATCACTCAAGCCATTCTATCAGAAGCCACCCCTGCTTACAATACCTTACAAATGTATTTCAGCCTATTAGCTTTGCCACACAATGCTGATAATTCTTCTAACACAAATCACCTACTATTTTACCCCACGTGGTCCTGCTGCAATGCTTCTTTCACAGTTCTGATTCTCCAAAATGTCTGGTCTTTTTGCAAGCCCATATTTTGAAACTTGTTTCTTGTTCAATCTCTCTCTCAGCAATGTCATCTCTATTCCATGGCACAGCCCTTCTAGGCCTGTGAGAAACGGGGTGGGCTGTGGCATGCAAGAAAGAAAAGTTTGGGAGTGAACATGCAGCAGTACAGGGGCTGGCAGCTGAAGTAAAACTTTTTAAAAGTTAAAAAAATAAAATCTGGCAGCCTGCCAGGCCATGCCCAGGCTGCAGAGGAGCAGCACCTGGTGTTGGGGACATGTACAACCCTCCCTGTGATGGCTAATGCAGAAATGTGCATGTGTCCTGAGCTGTGTGTGAGTGCTGGTTCCTTCTGACAGGTGTCTTTGTTCATGTCTGGTTCATCAATGCAACTTTTATCAATGCTCAATTAACTCCTAATTAATTGTGAGAAACAACGCTCGCTCTTTAAAATTTGTAGAAGTTTAATAAGGGATAAAAGGGACAATATCTAGTGCTAGAGTGCTTGGCAATCTGGCAAAAGCACACCTTTAGCTTAAAACAACTTTCTTATATACTTTTCATTACATTGGTTAGATGCATATGAATGAGGTTATAGGTATTCAAACATTCCTATGATTTTACATGTTCTGGGAATTATGTTGCTTCGTTTTAACTTTGACTTGTCTTCAGGCCGTCCTGTAGATTAAATCAAAGTATTTTATTTCTTCTAGATGTTCCATTCTGTTGTTCTGACAGTTCCTGAAAAGTGGAGAGTCAGTAGCAAATCTTTCTCTTGGTGTCCTGATTGTTGTCACTGTTATCTCATTATTCAGATGACATAATACACAAATGAATCAACAGCTATTTCACACCTATTTCAAAACTTTGAGTTAGTTACACAAATAAAAGTATTTAGCAGTGCACAGTTTCTATTTTAATATTATGCAAAGCTCTAAGCTATAATATATTTATCACACTACTTATAAATACACATGGCCAGAGCATTGGCCACAAAAGCTGACAGAAAAAACTGTCAAAGCCAGCTTTTTATACTATGTTAAAACAGTTAAAATGGGTTCCAAATAATACTATATAAAAATCATTTTGATCAATAATAACTTGCAAAAACAAACAAATGTGAAAGCAAATACTTTTATTGCTATTTATAACATTAACTGTTTGCAAGGTTCACACTATTAGATGGTGAAGGCACACCAAGGAAAAGCAAGAAACAAAAATGCAGAATCAATCAATCCAAACCAAAATAAACTGAAAACTATTTACATGGGAGGAGGGTGTGACAAGGGATAAAGGGGTAAGGATAAAATAGCACTTTACAGCATTTAAACTTAACATCAGTTTAAACTTAACAGAATTTAGCTTAACTTATAACTTAAATATAACAATTTAGCAAAGGACTAATTTAGGGTTTACTATACTACAGAGTCTTGTGTCTGCCTCAAGGATGTGAGGAAGAAGGTTTTGAGAATTCAAATCTTCTCTGCTGCAGGATTTAGCACCTCAGGCGAGTTTGGAAACATCTTCATACTGGATATCTTCGACTCTGCGCCCTTTGAAAGGTCCCGAGTTGATGGTTATTGTCACTGAAAACCTCTTCTCATTGATGGACTCCAGAATGCCTTCATTTCCCCTGTACCCACCATTTAATACCAGTACTTTCTTGCCTGGTGCTGGTATTACAGTTTCTAGATGAGTCTGGTCAAGCTTCAGTTTGTCCCCAGAGTCAATCACCTTCACAATTGCCGTGTATTTGTCAATCACTTCCTTAACAACTGCCTTCTTCTTGTGGTACTTCTCTGCAAGCTTTCTTGTTATAATTCTCACAATGATTTCAGGCTGCAACCAGTAGTCTCTTCGAGATATTCTTTTCTTCTCCTCTTCAAGCTCCATGATCTCATCAAGTGCAGATTTCTTTATTTTCTTTTTGGGCTGACCAGAGCGATGAGCTGCTCCTTTTCTTTTAACTGCACCCTCCACCATCTTCAGTGCAAGGACGCTTGTTTTAGAAGATGCTGCAACTGAAGCACTTGCTCCTTTGTTTAATTTAAAGGTAACTTTTTCTTCTTCATTTTCTCTGTTCAATTCAGTGTAGACCGGCATTTCCAGTTCTTTCCTCTCCAAACCTCTTCTAACTTGTTGTTCAATGAATTTGGCAGTTTTTTCTTCATCGTCGAGGTCCTGTTTCCTCTTCCTCTCTTGTTCTTGCTGCCTGCGAATGGTCTCGGGGTCCCTGTCGATGTACTGAATGTACCAGCCTTTAGGAGTCTCACAAACCCTGCAAAGGCCTTCTCTCCCCAGCCACTTGGTAAAATCAGTCAGGGTCTCCCACTGGGTGGCATTCATGTGGATGTGCTCCCGATGGCTGATGTACTCGTTGTACACGATATTATTGTGCACTCTCTTCGTCCCAAATCGCCTCCTCAGCAATTCCAGGAAGTCCTTTCGGAATTCCTCAGAGAAGTAATCCAAGAATTGCTGAGGGTTTTCAGAAGCCAGCAGGAGCTGCCTCTGGTGGGACTCGGACATGCAGTGGCACTTGAAGCCGTTCTCGTCGCGGCACTGCTTCTGGCACATCTGGCAGTACCAGCGCAGCTTCTGCAGCCCCTTGGACTTGATGCGGTTGGAGATGGCCTTGGGGCTGAGGAAATCTGGCTTCCCCATGGCACCAGTCCTGCTCCAATCCCGATCCCAACCCTGTGCCTGTCCAGGTACTGCCCCCTCTGGAAATGGCAGCAGCCAATTACTAAATAGTAATTTACTTGCAGCCCTATCTTACTTCAAAATATTAAAGTCCCTTAAGAATGTTGGAACCACAACTGTGGGGGGGGAAAAAAACCCTCTGCACTGGTTTGAAAGCAAACCAGTGAGAGATCCCAAAATCAGAACTACAATTTAATGGAGAAATTAAAATAAAATCAAGTACTACAAAAAACCTGACAGAGTCAGAATGCAGCCTTTCACCCTGTGCGTCAGGGTGGTGGCAGCAGTCCCACTCAATGGTGGCTCAGCCCTCCTGCACTGCCAGCTGTGTTCTGCTGGAGCAGGGTGGTCCAGGGGTGCTGGAGATGGCCTTGTGTTCCTCTGGGAATCCAGTGATGTTCCCCAGCTCACCTTATATCCAGTTTGGAATGCTTGGCTCCTCCCCCTGGGCGGAGCATCTCACAATGGGATGATGGAATTTTATCAGCCATGCAGGGACCCTCAATGGCCTATTAAGAGAAGCTATCCCCATGGAGGGATAAATCACGGAAGAGATAAAGAAAACTGCTCTACCTGGTTTTAACAGATGGTAATAGTATACATTTGGTTACATCTCGCATGGCAACCTTGGGCACCCTCCAACAACATTTTTAAAGTTAGAGAGTCGAGGCATTATTTTATTATCTGGCCAGGATGTTGTTCTGACCAGGATGTACCACAGAAAGCATCTCATCCACACACATAGCCCAGGTGTGCAAAGAGAATCAATCCATCACACACCGCTTTTACACGATTTTTCAGTTGTTTTATACAGTCAAAACTCATAGAAATTAATTGGGTCAACATTCATTGGTCCCAGGTTGCAAAGTTCTTATGTTTGGTGTCTTATTGGATCCGGATTTCTATGCTTCTTGATGTTAGTTAGATTTTCATTCCTTGATTTTCTTGTCAGGCTTTTCAGGAGGTGACTCCAACTGTGCCAGAGGCAGAGTCTGGGGTAGATGTTCCTAAATGGCTGCTGGTGTTCTGTTGATGGCCTTTATTTCTTAGGGGCTATTGCCAGTCTGTTGACATGCTGAATTCATCAGGCCTCACACAGACAAACAGTGCCCTGGAAAGAAGCTTCAGTTCTCTTCCACCAGGGCAAAGGTGAACAACCCTTGTTGAAGTTATATAAAAAAATTTTAAACTTATATATTTTCCAATAGGAGAACCTATCCTTGTCTGACCTGGGGACTTCTTTACAAACTAGGCTAGCCAAATTTGGTTTCTGTTATGGCCAAATTTACCTGTGCAGCTTCAGAGCAGCTGTAGCTGTGACAAGCATTTCTCCCACATTTACTATAGCATAGGCACACTTTCATGCACACAGACATAAAGAGTCTGTACAAGGTACCTGTGAAAAATTCCCCTCAAAGGCAGTGAAATACTCACTTCAGATGCCTTTGCATCTTCTCCACGAGCCTAGGGTCGAGCCTCGAGGAGTGGGGGGTCTCAGACAAGGATTCATTGTTGTTCAGGGATTCTCTGAGTGCAGTAAATTTGAGTTCACTCACTGAGAGGCCCCACTCAGAGGGAGGTGGCTGGTCACAGCTTCTGCAGTCCAGAAGGGCTCAAAAGGACCCATTTTGGACCACTGTTTATAGGGCAACAAGACAGTGGGCATAAATGTGTGTGTGTATGTCGCAGTTGAGACAGCCACGACACACAGAGCATCACCACACAATATCAGAAAGCTAGACAGGGGGCATAAATGTGTGTATGTCACAGTTGAGACAGCCACGACACACAGACCATCACCACACAATATCAGAAAGCTTCAACCCATACAGAGTAACATCATTCCACTTCAGAAGGCTTCAACCCATACAGAGTAACATCATTCCACTTCAGAAGGCTTCAACCCATACAGAGTAACATCATATCACTTCAGAAGGCTTCAAGCATCTGTCCTTCTTGTTCTTTAGCCCTCATTCCACTTCAGAAGGCTTCAACCCATACAGAGTAACATCATATCACTTCAGAAGGCTTCAAGCATCTGTCCTTCTTGTTCTTTAGCCCAGCCTTTTATACCCCTTGTGTTCATGCATTGCAGCTGTGTGCCCTCTGTTCCCTTCTGTGGTTGGTCAGTGCCCCTGGGCACAGCTATATATTGTACATATATTTTATTTATGCCTAGATACACTTTATATTTACATATTTTTTTATAGAATCATAGAATGATTAGGGTTGGAAGGGACCTTTAAGATGATCTAGTTCCAGCTCCCTGTTGCAGAATTTCTGCTTAAGGTAATTTACCCTTGTCCTGTCAGTACATGCCCTGACAAAAAATCCCTCTCCAGCCTTCTTGTCGGTTCCTTTAATGCACTTGAAGGCTGCAAGGTCTCCCCAGAGCACTCCCAACTCTCTCAGCCTGTCTGTGGAGCTGGTGTGTATGGGGACAGGGCACCACCTCACCAGAGCAAGGTCTAACCCAGCCCCTAGCACACATTCCAAGCTCCCAGGATGTCTCCAAAGAGATCACCTTTTCCAGTCTCTGATATAGGGAACTCCAGCCTGAAATCTCTCTTAATGTGATTGAGTGGGGCTTATTCTCCCACCAGTTTACTTAGAAACCAGCATGTCTTTTTCCACCCAGTGTGGGGCAAGAGAGAGAAGCTGGAATGACATTTTTTTTCTAAAGTATTTGTGTACTGGGGTACAGAACTTCCCTGACCCTCATGATCCCCAATGTATTCACGTGGATGTTGTACTTTACCCTGAATCTATTTCCACACACGGGGAGCTATTTGCTCATCATGATGGCCTTTTTAAAGCCACAGAGGGGAATCAAAATTGCTTTGTTAATATGCTATGTTTATTGCATGATAACATGGAATTTCATTTGGAATATATATTCAGTCTTGTTTGCCTGTGCTAACCAGATCTCACCTCTGCCAGGCCTGGAATGAGCACATTTCAGGCACAAATTTCTCTCGTCTGTGCTTATCTCAAGTTCCCACTGTGGTTCATCTTATGGCTGTTGCGGCAAACTCTCCGTGTGTGGTGACACGAGGCTTGACTCCATTTCAGAAGGCTGATTTATTATGTTAAATATTATATTAAAATACTACATTAAAACTATACTAAAAGAACAGAGAGATCAGAAGGCTACAACAAGAACAGAATAACAAAATCTTGTGACTGCTCACAGCCTTGGCACAGGTGGCTGTGATTGGTCATCAATGGAAAACAATCCACATGGACCAATCACAGATGCACCTTTTGCATTCCACAGCAGCAGATAGTAATTGTTTACATTTCTCTCCTGAGGCTCCTCAGCTTCTCAGGAGAGGAAAAATCCCAGCAAAGGATTTTTCATAATATCATGGCTACATATGGCAAGCTCCTTCCACTGTGATCTTGGCAGTGTTTGGGACAGGCAACTGCTCTTTAAGTCCTTACAGACCTCTGGAGGTCCCTTCCAACCTCAGCCATTCTGTGACTCTGGGAATATCCCTTTGGTCAGTTAGGGTCAGCTGTCCTGGATGTGTTTCTTATCAACATCTTGCCCATTCCCTTTTCATTCTGGCCTGGGGGCTGCTCTTTGAAACTGCTCCTTTTGGCTTGGAACCAAAGCCACCACACCCTCTCTGCTATGCTTATTTGACCAGAAGTGACCCCTTGTCCTCCTTCCCCCTGCCCCTGCCAATAGTGTAAGGTGGGAGACAATAACCTATGGGTCCTGGACGCATCATGCTACTGCAAAAATTACCCATCCTGGCTGGAAGCAGGACAGTTTGACCATCTACAGCCTCTCTGGGTAACCTGTTCCAGGGTTTCACCACCCTCAATCTAAAAAAATTTCTTCCTTCTATATCTGCGTGTACATACCACAGAGGCCCAACAGGCCTTAGAGTAGGTGTCCACAGAAACATGTACATATTTAAGGTGACATGAGTAATGTCAGATTGCCATAGCTGAAGAGCTTGTAGCCCTCTGGGGTTTGATCCATCCTGAGTCATGGTGACATGTTGCTGACAATCAGAGCATGAGGCAACGATATCACATGCTGCTGCAGATGTAACTGGAATTGATGTTGTAGGGCACAAGCCCCTTGATGGAAAAATTTATGCAACTGAATTGCCTGGTGTAGTGTATCTGGTACCAAGGCAGCCCATGCCAGGGATGTTACTCTATCTGCACAGTCATTTCCTTTGCAATGAACCCAGCAAAGTTGGTGTGACTATAAACATGAACAATATAAAATGGTGACGCTTGTTGGCATAAAGTATGCCATAATCTTTTCAGCAAACAAAACAATTCCTTTTTATTTACCTCTTTCAGAACAGCACAATCTATTGACAAACTCTATTGCATACATATAGAGAATCAGATACATCATTTAAATTTTCATAAGGCCATCAGCCTGCACATCAATCTTTCCAGTTTCTGACAACCACTTGTTTTTCACCCTAGGAATAGATTGTTGTTTAACAAACACTCATTCTCAAGATGTTTTTGCATGGAAACTTGCAAAGTACTTAGCTGCACTTAGAAGAAGTGACAGGCCAGCTATTAATTTAGCAAAGCAAGGCCTGATTTTATGAGGCCTTTCTTCTATAATTTCTCTACCTCTCTGTGACATCTTTTTGTTCTGGTGTTCAAACAGCTTGCATCTTATTAAGGCTATTACTGGCTATCTATTAGATATGGGATAAGATACAAAAAAGACCAGTTACAATCCACAAAATTTGTTAAATCCAATCATGTCACTGCTCAGAGTCCTGCAGCATGGGAAGACAAAAGACAATGTCCAATGTCTCTTAGAGAAATGGAAATAATTGATGGTTGTTTTTAAGTCCAAATAGCTGAGACTCAGGAATCAAGTTGTGATCAAGTTCATTAGCTGGAAATGTTGACCTTGACATCAGTGAATGTCTTTTTTGAGAGCTTTTGTTCTTGCTCTGACCACGAAGGCTGCATGGTGATTAGGTCATTTCTCTTCTCACTGGGGCTCATTTCTTCAGAGGCAATTGATGGCTGATTAAATGTGATGATTACTTTGAACCTGTTGATGATAAAAACACATGCATAGCTTCTTTTTAATTTAGTAAATCAATTAGGCTTTGTCATTTTGCATTCAATTGAGGATTCTTACCTAAAAACCTTTTATAAAAAATTCTGTATAAATATTGCATTATTCAGACTTTTTCAGGAGGTAATTGCCCTTTCTTTTTGTTTTAGAAACAGCATGCATGATTCTTGCTATGAACATGCAGGCAACTATTAAAAAAAAAAAACCAACAATCTATTCAATGAAACTAGAAACTTACAGCAATCAGGAAGGCAACAATTAGGAATATTTCAGATAATAGACATAATTGATAACACATGCGAAATTGGGTAATTAGTAAGCTCTGAAATATTGTACTATTATCCCAGAGTCTGCAAACAGCTGACTGCTTAGGAAGGCAGGAGCCTCCCTTGGAATGGAAAATATGACTCCCTTGTCGTGATTTAACAGAGTTTGGTTTCTAGTTAAAATCCATGAGGTGTGGAAGCGATTCCCTGTAAGGACCTTGGCAGTTTCCTTTGGACCTGACAGAACCACTTAAAAAGCCCACCATGCCTCTGTGAAAATCACATTTAAAAGCAAACAAAGCCCAGGAAAAACTCTCTTGCTTCCGGCCTTTGAACCACCGACTGGATGCTGGCCCAGCCAGGCCTGGCTTAGCTGCACGGCCTGCCAGGGCTGGGCCTAGTTCAGCTGCAATGCTGGCCCAGCCAGGCTCCGCTTAGCTGCATGGCCTGCCAGGGCTGGGCTGGGCCTTACTCTGCTACAGCGCTGGCCCAGCCGGGCCTGGCTTAGCTGCACGGCCTGCCAGGGCTGAGCCTTACTTTGCTGCAGCACTGGCCCAGCCAGGCCCCGCTTAGCTGCATGGCCGGCCAGGGCTAGGCCCCACTTTGCTCTGCTGAAGTGCTGGCCCAGCCAGGCCTGGCTTAGCTGCATAGCCTGCCAGGGCTGGGCCTTGCTGTACTGCAGTGCTGGGCCAGCCAGGCCTGGCTTAGCTGCATGGCCTGCCAGGGCTGGGCCTTGCTGTGCTGCAGTGGTGGCCCAGCCAGGCCTGGCTCTGCCACTGGGCCAGGCCTTGCTCGACCACCAGGCCCTGAGAGCAACTCCTGCCACAAGCTGCCGAGTCATCTTGCCGAGGGGCTGTCAAATTGAATTACCAAACCAAAACCAGTACACCTCCTTCCCTCTGAATTATACTTTTGAAATTAAGGGGCTTTCAGGCAAAGATATGAGAAAAGGAATAACAGTTCTTTACTAGTGTGTGTATGTATGTTATGACCAAGGAATGGACTCAGACCTGCAGTGATACGGAGATGTTTATTGAGAGAAATGAGACATTTTTATACACTTCTCCAAGACACAGTATTTCCTTGTATGGTGTTTAACTGTAAGGGACCTTTTACACATTGCCACATCAGCAACACTTTCTAAATGTCCTCATATGGGGTGATCACACATTGTTCAGGTGTCTGGCAGCTTCCAGCAGGACTCTCTGACAGGGGGAGAGGATCCTCCCCATTTCACAGTGAGGATCTGGAGAACCTTTCCCAGGAAAGGTTTCCAAGTTTACCTCAAACGGGGGTCCAGCTTTTATAAGATGAAATCAGCAAGACAAAGTGACTTGATTAGATTTTTAATACAGTCACCTGGGTCTGATGGCATAATTCCCAATCAGCCAGGGCCAGGGCTTGACAAAGGTCTAAGCCTTGACTGAGAGGCTTTCCCTAAATACCTACGAGCAAACCTTTATTAATATCAGTGAGAAACATGACTTCACAAGAGCTTATCTTTCCCATGAACAGGGGACAGATCAAAACACACAGTAACTAACTGGTAACAACACACATCTCCTTCCCATGAATGGAGGCAGTGATTTAACAGACAGAACCTTTGGAAACAATTTAAAATTACAAGAGGAAGTTTCTGAGGCTTGGCCACTGCAGCTCTGATTTGTTTGGGGTTTTTTTTGTTTGGTTTTTTGTTTTGTTTTGCTTTTTTTGTTTTTGTTTTGGGTTTTTGTTTTTTTTTTGTCTTTTTGGGGTTTTTTTAAAGAAAAGAGTTAAATTTATTATACTAGTTCCCCTCTGTTTTTTCCTTCATCTGTACTTGTCCTTTCGTCTACTGTAAGTGTAATCTCTCTCCTTATAACGGCTGTGACTCCAATGTCTGTCACTTTTCTCACCCTTGGTCCTCTCCCTACAGCGTTCTTCATGCTTTTGGTCAGACTCCTTCAATTTTTTGGTCCTCTTGTCATCGTTTTCAGAGTGGTGGCGCTTTTTCTTCTTCTGTTTTTTAGCCAAGTGTGACTGACTTGTGTGAGGCTCCTCTATATCCTCATCCAGCACAAGGTCATACTTGGCATCTCGCTTTGGTTTTACTTTTTCTTTCAGAGCAAATTTTGAAGGTTTGTCACGTTCCTTCTCATAGTCCTTGAAATCTTCCTTGGTATATTGCCCACCTTTTCCCTTCCATTTAACCTTTGCAACAGACTGGCTGAAATCCACATGTATCCGTCTGTCATCAATCAGCACATTTTCCATTTTGAAGTAGGCTTTCTCACAGTCTTCTTCCTTTTCAAACTCAATGAAAGCATAACAAAGAGATTCACCAGTCTTCCAGTCTCGGATCACTTCACAACTTTTAATGGGACCAAATCGTGAAAATATTATCTCCAGGTCTTCACCTCTGGTCACAGGATTCAGTTTACAAACAAACAGCACATTTTCTGGTGGCTTGATGTCTGCATCTGGTAAGTCTCCCACCATTTCCAGAAGAATAGCACGAGTTTTTGCTTCTTTTTCAGCCAGAACTTCTTCTATTTCTTGTGCAGACCGTCCTTTCATGTCATCAATTTCTTCATCTGCTCCTATTCTGCCACTGTCAAGCTGTTCATTTGTGGGTTCTGGTGAGCGATCAGGAACACACAAACCAGGTGGATCATCAAAGGGATCATCTAAAATTACTGTATGATTTATCCTAATATCCTGATATGGGATAAAATCCTTATCCACAAAGGTTTCATTAATTGTATTCAATACATCCATGCCTTCTGTCACTTCTCCAAATACTGTATGTACACCATCAAGGTAATCCAGGTTTTCCCCTGTGGTAATGAGGAACTGTGATCCATGCTGATCCCTGCCATTGTTCACCATTGACACAGTTCCCTTCTTCTTGTGCTTGATTCTGGGCACCTTTCCTGCCTCAAAAAAGCTGGCTTGATCACCATACAGTTGACAAAATATGGATTCCCCTCCACGGCCAGTTCCCGTGGGGTCACCAGTTTGTATCATAAAATCCCGCTGGACATTATAAATAAGACAATAGTTGTAGTACTTGATCTTGCAGAGCTTCAGGAAATTCAGACATGCGCGGGGCCGCTCCTCCGTGTACAGGTCGATGACCAGGTCACCCACTGAGGTCTCCAGCAGCACCGCCATGCTCTCAGGAAAAGATATGAGAATGGCAATAATAGGTCTTCACTAGGAAAATTAAAATAAAATGCAGCAGCACAAAAAGCACTGACAGAGTCAGAACGCAGCCTGACACCCTGTGGGTCAGGGTGGTGGCAGCAGTCCTCCGGCAGTCGCCGGTGATGCCTGTCTTTTATTGTCAGGGAGCAGAGGGACAGCTTTGCACTGCCCCAAAAGCCGCTTGGCCCTGCTGGCCAGCCTCGCCTTCTCCTCCCCTGCACGCCGGGGACCGACTCTCTCACGGCCAGCAGGAGCTGCAGCTCCCAACTCAAGATCCCCCGCAGACATCGCGGGTGAAGGCGGAGCCATCTCCGCCATCAGCGGTCCTCACAACCACGCAGGCCGCTCCGCCGGCTCCCTTGTCATCAGCCATGGACCCTGCGGAGATGTCCCAGCCACAGCCATCTTCAGCACCTGCCGTCAGGTGTTTGTCACAGCTGACATCACACCCCGCACGGGCTTCCCCCTCCTTTTCCTACAAAGCTGTCTCAAATTTAGGACACACTGTCAGGCATGATGTGATTGCCTGGGAGGTGGTTATAGATTTGATAGATAAGGTTGCAGAATATGGCCTTGGCTCCGTACAAATTACGCGGGCTCTCAGAGTGCTAAAGGCAGACCTGCTTGCTCCATCTGATATTAGATATATAGCTCAGGTACTGTTCCAGCCTTTCCTGTTTGATATTTTTTTGAACAAGTGGAGGAAGGCCGCTGAAAGGGCTGCAGAAGGCAACAGGCTTTTGCCTCAGGGAGATCCTAGGTATCACGTGGGGGTGGACATGCTCCTTGGAGAACAGGCCTTTTCCAATCCTGATTTTCAGGCTACCTGGGACTATGCTGTTCTTGAGCAGAGTCAAAGTGTAGGATTTAAGGCATTGTTAAGAACTATTGAATTGGCCTGCCCTGGGCCACAATTTATGACAATAACTCAAGGAGCAGATGAACCTTTTCTGCCATTTGTCGAGAAGCTTGCTGATGCCCTTGAGAAGCAGGTTGAGGACGATGCCACAAGGGATATTTTGTGCAAGTCCTTTGCCCGGTTCAACTCGAACACTGAGTGCCAGAAGATCATAAATGCTCTTCCAGGCGACCCGTCGCTAGTAGACATGGTCATTGCGTGTGCCAGGGCAGGTTCTGTACACCACACAGTGCCTGCTCTGACGGCTGCCTTGGAGCCAGGCCAGATGCCCTTAGGGGGTGGACAACACAAGAGGAGCAAAAATAAGGGCAAGAGAAAGCAAGGAACACCCCAACCTACGGAGACAGGTGCCTCCTTCTTGTGTGCTAGATGCCTAAGGGCAGGTCATTTTTCAAACCAATGCAAGGCTAAATTTCATGCCAATGGCCAGCCTTTGGCAGGCCCAGGAATGGGACAATGAGCGCACAGGGGAATTATGCCCTGACACAAGTGATTTCTCAGGGCACGGCGCCGGCTCAGGCCTCCCCAGCCAGCATCACCCACAGCTCCACCGGCGTGGATGTATGTACCACCAACACAGTCATCTTAGAATCCTGTCGTGAACATAAGGTTCCTTTTGGATGTGTCGGAGGCATCACCCACAGCTCCACCGGCGTAGATGTATGTACCACCAACACAGTCATCTTAGAATCCTGTCATGAACATAAGGTTCCTTTGGATGTGTTTGGACCTTTGGGACAAGGACTCAGCGCGCTGCTTGTGGGAAGATCTTGCGTCACCCACCAAGGAATCTTTGTTCACCCAGGTGTCAATGACTCTGGCTTTCCAGGTCAGATTTGTACCATGGTTTCCACACACACCCCCCTGTCACTATTCCAGCAGAGACTCGGATTGCTCAACTTGTACCTTTTCAGTCATGTGTCCCCAGGACTGGCCAGCATACTCGTGGGAATGGTGGATTCAGATCCACAGGACTGCCACAAGTCTTCTGCCTCGAGCGAAAGTCCAGACCTGACCACTAATAAGTGGGAGGGCTGTGGGAGCTTATCACTTGGGGCTGTGGGTATGCATGTGTTTCCACAGATGCTGGAGTACCATGGGTACCTGCAAGGTGTGTCCGCCCTGATTTGTGACACCAAAACCAGAATGTGGCCAACAGGGAACTCCAAGCAATGATCAAGATGTCAACCATCAATCAGATGGTCCTTCCAAGAGTGGGGAGTGAACATTCCATCCTCTCTTTGATCTGAAAAGGACTGTTGACAGGCTAAGACTGTCAGCTCTTTGAACAAATAAATAAATTGTTACTATATTAGGCTTAGTATTGAGATTGCATTAGAATAAGTAACTGATTTTAGGATTAATAGTGTATGTCTTATAAGAGGGAATCACAGGATCCGATCACTCCGACCTCTCCGACCATTTTAAATCAGTGTCCAATTGAGGTTCTGATTGATAACTTAACAACTGCTAGAGGAACCTCTGCAGCTCTGTTTGTTCTCCTTTCTGCAAAGGACCCTGCAGAGGATAACAAACACTGCCTCCTCCTTTAAACAAAAAGGGGGATGTGACAGCCCGGTCAGAGAGTGAGAAAACCAGATATGTTTTCCCAGAATCAGCCTGAGAGACTTTAGGGAGCTGAAGATAAACAATGATAGTTTATTGTAATAAACAACCTGCAGATGGTGTTTTCTACTGTTTTCTTGTTTTTCTCAAAGATTGTTTATAAGAAAGGCATCTTGTTAATTAGCCAATCAGGTGAAATGTAGTGATTAATTGACCAGCCAGGTCTATCTGTACTGGAACAATGTATAAAAGAGGATCCAAAGTAAAGATGCACACTCCATGCAAACCAACCTTCTGGCGAGTTCGTGTCATTTCTTACACAATGATGACAATTTTATACTTTTAACCTGGCACTAAGACTCAAACCCACTTTTGATATTCACTTATATAACTTCAGACATGTATTTAACAGAGGGTAGCAAATGATCCCATCACTAGTAATTTTTTTTCATTATCCAATTATACTTTTGATGCCAAAAGATTTCTGCTTTTTATATATTTTTCATATATTTGTAGCTCTGTAGACTATTATTGTATTGTTTCTTCAGCTAATTCCAGTATTGTGTTAGACACACACATTCCTGGAATCCTCTTCTAATCTTGCTTCTTCAGTGAACCAGAGCCATTCCACTTTCCCATGTATTTAGATATAAACAATGTGGAGCTAGAAGCAAAGGGGAATCTTCAGTAGGGGGCCAAACCAAGAGGGGGAACTGCTTCAGTAACTGTACTTCTAACTGGGAATTCTCGTCAGTTATGCTGATTTGCTAAACTTACAAATAATCTCAGTAATTCTTTATAGGGGTTTCAAAATTCCTGTGCTTACACATCTGGTTGGTCAAGGTCTTAACACCACCCAGCTCAGTGGCCTCACTGCAGACTTAGCTGTGTGTATTCAGGCTTGAATGAGATTGGCTGGTGTCCCTGTTTGAGGTCAAATCCAACCTATGATTGTCTTATCCTGGGGACTCATTTACTTCTACTTTGTAACAGCTAGGCTGGTCAAGTTAAGGTCTGTTATGGCAAATTTATCTGTACAGCCCACAGGCCAGTTGTGGCTGTGGCAGTTTCCCCTTTCTCTGTTTAAAAAGGGCAAAATGTTCTTTGTCATCCTCTGCAGGACCCTTTGCAGACAGTGATACAGTGGGGTGATTCATCAGAGACATACAAAGGACACAACTCTCAAAGGTCCTTGTGACAAACAGCCTCAAGTTTATTCTCACAGCTCCTTTTATAGGAGCTGCAAATTTCCCAAGCTTACACGTGTGATTCATTGAGGTCTTGGCACCATCCAGCTCTCTGGCTAACGATACATCTGCATTTTGGGCTGAATGACATCAGCTGAAAGTCCCTCTGTAGATCTGAATCCAGCCTATCCTTGTTCATCCAGGCACTTGTTTTCTTCTAGGCTGGTTGAGTTTGGGGGGCAGCTTCAGATCAGGATGACAAAGACAGCATGATGCCACAGATGATAAGCCCAGTTCAAATAAGGCTTTCCACCCAGCTGGAGAAGCCCAGCTGCCTCAGCAGGGATGTATCATCCAGGAGCTGTCAAACAAGATCACCAGCAATACAATCTTCCAGGCTAGCATGCTGCAGGCTCACTACTTAGAAATTACAAATTAAAACTTAACACTACAAACAAGAAACAATTCAACTTTAGAACTGTCAGAAAAAAACAACTAACAGAAGAAACAGTTTTAGTTCAGGTTATGACCTGTTATGACCCATATCGTTAAATAGATAAAATCCTTAAGTCCCCCATATCCCAAATTTATCTAGAAATTACAACTCAACACTACAAACAAGAAACTATTCAACTCAAAACCATCTCAGTTAAAAACACATCCTTCTGGTATTGATGTTTCTCAAATGTCTGAGTCTCAGGGTTCAAGTAGGGTGACGGGTAGATTGTCCTGCCATTGCTGACAGCATTCTGCATCTGAAAAACTGTCAGCTCTTGTTGAATGCGATGGAAAAACATGAGAATACCCAAGACTTACGTGGGTGGTATACACTCACCCCACACTCTGTGGTTTTTGGGTTTTTTTCCTCCTACAAAAGCTTTATTCCGTTATGTACAGAATGTGTTCTGCTACTGTGGATCCTCTTCATGGTCTGACTGTTGCTCCTCTTCTTCCTCCCCCTTGTGTTTTTCCAATTTTGCCATCAGCTCTTTGGCAGGGTTGAAGACGCCGTTGGTTTGCTTCTCACAGACGTAGCAGCGCTGGGACTTGCGGTAGTGCTGGAGGGCGCAGCTCTCACAGAAGTAGTGCCGACACTTGGTGACCACGGGGTTCTTGAAGGAACCTCTGCAGATGAAGCATTTGAAAGGCATGTCCTCCTCATCACTGCTCACCTCGTAGTTTTCATCGTCGCTGACGCCGTAGCGGCCCTCGCCCAGCTCCCGTTCGATCTGCCAGCCGTGCTTGTAGTCCGAGCGGTCGTGCAGGAACTTGCAGCTGTCCCCAAAGCCGCAGAACCCGGTCTCTTTGTAGTCCTTGCAGATGTCAGGCTGGTAGTCCCAGCGCACCGTGGCCCGCAGGTTCTCCGGAGCACGGATGGGGCCTTTCCTGACCATTCCTGAGGAGGCGTTTCCCATCGATGTGTCCTTGGGCCTCACATACTTCTGGTAGTTGTTAATGCCACGGTAGATTTTATCATCTTCCTTTCCTCTCAGCTCCTCCTGGATTTTCTGGCTGCGCTCAAAGATGGCCTGGGCATCCTTCTCCTTCTCCGTGTCCAGTTCATACACTGCTGTGGCCCCCATGTCTTCTGGGCCAACAGGTTTTGCCGACCTGCTCGATTTGTAGGTGACCCCGATCTCCGTGGCAGGATCCTCATCCTCGCTGCTGCTCCCTGCATACTCCGGCCTCTCCCTCATGCAGCCCCTGGTCCTCTGGATCATGGGGTTGGGGGTGTTTCTGGGCAACTTCCTCCTGACCACGGCGCTGCCCTCGTCCCCACTGCTGTCCCGCTCCTGCTCGCTGCCTGCCCGTTTCCGCCGGCCGCTGCCCGCGGCGCGGACCCGCTTCTTGAACACAAAGCTGCAGACACTGCTCTCCTCGGCCATCCTGTGCTGCTGGTTAGAAAACAAAGGCAGAAAACACCGGGCTAATCTGACAGAGTCAGAATGTGGGTCAGGGTGGTGGCAGCAGTCCCATTCAGTGGTGGCTGCAGCCCTCCTGCAGTGACAGCTGTGGTTCTGTTGGAGCAGGGATCCTGGAGAAGGGTCTGCTCTTCCTCTGAAGGTCCAGGGGTGCTTATGTGGCTCTTGTCCTCTGGAAGTCCAGTAGGCAAATCTCCTGTGGTGTTCCACAGCTCAGATTATATCCAGTTTGGAATGCTTGGCTCCTCCCCCT
This sequence comes from Onychostruthus taczanowskii, assembly GCF_017590055.1. Taxonomy (NCBI): domain Eukaryota; kingdom Metazoa; phylum Chordata; class Aves; order Passeriformes; family Passeridae; genus Onychostruthus; species Onychostruthus taczanowskii. The sequence continues at coordinate 13,788,370 of NW_024498685.1, forward strand.
GGGCGGAGCATCTCACAATGGGATGATGGAATTTTATCAGCCATGCAGGGACACTCAATGGGCCATTAACAGATTATCTCCCCTGAGGGAGTCATCAGGGATGAGTCCTGGAAGAGATAAAAAAGAGATAAAGATTGCCCCACCTGGTTTGAACAGCTTATGAAGATGGTGATATAATACATGCTTTTGGTTACATCTTACACTGTAACTTAAGTCACTCAATATAACAGTCTTTGGTGAGGTTCAGCATTCTTAAATGTTAGACAATTTTACAAAACTATTTTTCATGCTTGTTGGACTCATAAGATTGGCTTGAAAATAGGTTTGTGAGTTCAAACTAAGGCTGCCTTGCTTTTCAGAGCCATACCCTTAGAGGTCCAGGCACCACCAGAACTCAACTAAGCATACATATTACCACTCTTATCCCTCCCACCAACCAGGTTTCAGGGAGATCCCCAGAAACTCTTCCCAGGAAAAGAGGAAAAGGTCAGCAGGGAACAAATTTCAGTAAAATTTGCTGGCAACAAACTCATAGCAGTCTGTAAAAAGAAACTTATAAGACATTAAAAATGCAACAATCACTAATGAAACTGAATTTGCCTAGTACCCTAACAATGGTGATCAGTACCATGTAGGCAACAAGCTGGAGTAGCCAGCTATTCTTTTGAGAACTTTTCTGGAGGTACAGTCCAAATATTCCCCAACTACAGGTGCATATTCCTTTCCATTTACAGGGTTAAGCTTTTCTAGCTTGATTTTTGCTAAGCCATATTGTCTGGAATAGGCCACCAATGCATGTTTAAAATGCCTATTCCTCTTACATCCAAATATGAGCAACTCTTGCAAAAAAAACATATTGTTATTCCTTGGTTACACTCAAGTAACTTCATATTTTGGTGCTGTGCTGGTTTGAAAGTAAACCACTGTCTTGGGTGATTTTATCATTATAATCTATTCCCTGATCATCGGTTTCATGCCCAAAATGGTTGCTGTACCTCTAAGGTGGGTCTGGTGGGGGTGGGAGGGTAAGCCCCCCTTCCTTGGCCTTTTTCAAAGCATCACTCCCCAGGCATCTGTGGTGCTGTGCAGACTGCATTATTTTTTTCTTTTTTGCTTGGCTAGCTTGGTTTCTGTTAGCTTAGGCAAGAAGTTTTGTTCCCTGGCCTTGGAGAGGCTGTGGCAGTGATCACTTGGTAGCTTTCTTCAAAGGGCAATGTACAGTTTGGTTCTGGTCTGTGATCAGAGAGAACGACCACTGGGAGAAGAATTGGCCAGAGAAGGCTGCTCCATCTCGGCCCCTGACCTCAACATATATGAGCCAGTGAAAGAAAAGGACACCAAATCCATCTGCTTCAGCTGCTGTGAAGAGGAGACCAGCATCAGGGATTCACCAGGTTCCCAAATGCTTTTGTTCAAGCTGCTGCATGAACCCTCTGGTTTTTTAGGGTTTTTTTTTTTGAAAAAAAAAACCCTAAAACCCTTTTCCTACCATGTTCCCAGCTGTTGTGGGTTTTTTTCTTTCTGCGGAATTTTGGGTGTTTTGCTCTGTTGGTGGGTTGTGAGGGGGAGTGACTCAGGTCTGACAGTTCAATATCTAGCATTTATTCACCCCTTCTTCCTGTGCCATGTGGGCACTCCATTTGTCAATAAAGGGGTTTGAGTCCCCCAGGACTGAAGGGGGATTGAAGATTAATTAATGTGCATATTGTAGATGGTTTGGGCATTGGGAACAGGAATGTCCCCAGAGGCAGATGGGGACAGAGGGAACAGACCTACCCCTGCATCAGGAATGAAGAGGACCAGAGGTAGAATCCACAGCTGAACCCCTGGTTACAATAGAGCTGGGGAAGAGGAAATTGACTTTTTAATAGACACTCTGCCCACTTACTTGGTATTAAATACAAACCGGGGAAAAATAAGCCAAGAAACTGTAAATATTGTTGGTGCAACAGGAAAAGTGGAAAAAGAAACATTCTTTATCCCCATTAAATTCAGAAAACACTGATTTTTATATATGCCTGAGTGTCTGGTTCCTCTTTTAGGAAGAGACCTGTTAAGTAAATTGGAGGCTCAGATTGTATTTAAAGATGGAAAAATGCAATTATTGGTACCTGAGACTAAAGCCATCAAAGGAAGGACTTTTATGTTGCAGGGAACACCAGAACCAGACAATTCTGGAGGAATACCCAGAAGCAGCAGCAAATGCAGTAACATCCCTGGTTACTGCTTTGAGCCAGTGGAACTCCAGGCTACTCCCAAAAAGTTCAGCCTGTGTTGTCCTAAAAACTGGATCAAGACTGGTAAGGCAGAAATCACATCCTTTAAAATTAGGGAAATCAAGAGCCTAACAGAAAATTTCGGGGAAAATCTCTAGTGGTTTAAAGTGATAGATTTGAAGGATGCCTTCTTTTGCATTCCTCTTGATAAGCAAAGTCAGGGCATTTTTGCCTTTGAATGGGAAAACCCCCAAACTGGTTGGAAGACTCAGCTTATCTGGACTGTGTGGTATAAAGATTATAAAAAGATATAATGATTTTTGGGAACCAACTGGCAAAAGAATTAGAGGTCTGGAAAGAAGAGAACCCAGAAGGGTTGGTCCTGCAGTATGCTGATGATATCTTACTAGCAACTGAACCTAATGAAACATGTATGGAACTGACTGTGAGTGCTCTAAATTTTCTTCTCCAAGGAGGTTACCAAGCATCTCAGGAAAAAGCTTAAATCATGAGGCAGCAAGTTACCTCCCTAGGATTTGAATCAGTACCAGAGCAGTGGAGTTTGGGAATGGACAGAGAAGAAGCATCTGCCACGTATTCCAACCTGAGCCTGCCCAGGATTTAACAGCATCCTCAGGTGTGGCTGGGTGATGCAGATTGTGGGTCTCAAATTACAGCATTTTGGTCACAAACCATTGTAGGAGCTTTTAAAGGAGGCCTGGGAAGGACCTTTGATTTGGACTCCTGAGGGTGAATATGCATCCTGTGACCTAAAGCTGGCCCTGATGTCTGCACCTGCCTCAGGACTTCCAGACTTACAAAACTTTTGAACTTTTTGTGCATAAACAGCAGCCCCTCACCCTTGGAGGCAGCTCTGGCTCAGAAGGTAAGATATTTCAAGAGGCCTGTGGGGTACTTTTGGAAACAACTAGAAAAAGTCAGCCGTGGGTGGCCCTGATGCCTGTTAGCCATAGCTGAGACTGTTCTCATCCAAGAGGCCAGGAATTTGGGACAAAAGACATTGGTGCACATTTTGCATGCTGCATCAGGAAAAAGGGGGGGCACTGCCTTCCCCCAGGTCACATGCAGAAGCACCAAACTGTTCTAATGGAGCAAGAAGATGTGGAAATTAAAGTAACCACAGCAGTAAGCCCAGTGCAGTTCCTGGAAACCCCAAGGCAAGGAGAAGAGCCACTGACCCATGACTGCTTAGGGACAATTGAGAAGGTTTGTGCTGTTTGACCAGACCTACAAAATGAAGATCCACTGAAGATCCAGCGGAGTTCCTTACAGGCAGAAGCAGCCTTGTGCAAGGAGATGAAAAGCCAGCTATGCAGAAGATTCATCAACCAAAATAACAGGAGCTGCACTGCTGCCCATGGACACCTCAGCACAAAGGGCAGAACCCACAGCACTACAGAGAGCCTTGGAAGTGGCAGCAGGAAAAAGAGCAAACGTGTTTGAAACATGCACTGTCCATGCCCATGGGGGTGTATGGAGGGAAAGAGGCCTATTAACAGTACAATTACATGTTAATTACAATTACAGATAAACAAGAAATACTGTTCCTCCTTGATGCCATCCTCCTGCCCAAAGTGGCCATGCCACACTGCAGGGCACACCAGCGTGGGGATTCCCAAATTGATGTGGGAAATAGATTTGCAGGTAAAGCTGCTTGAGAGGCTGCACAACGAGGCATCCTGGCATTGGTACCTGAGAAGGGCATTTCACTTCCAGAAGGCAGCCCTGGCTATAGTCAGGCAGATTTAGAATTAGCTGCATGCCTAAAAGCCCAGAATAAAGAGGGTGGGTGGCTGGTAACTCCCAGTCAGCAGGTCATAGCTCCATCACAACTGGTGTTACAAATTGTGAAGGACAAACAGCAGCAGACCACAAAGGAATCGATGCTATGGTGCCCAGTCTGCAGACTCAGAGTGCTCGTATGACAAAAAATGTCAGGTCTATTACAGAAAAAATGCCCAATATGTGAAAATAATTGTTTGAATTCAAAAGGACCTCCTCCAGGGATCACTAAAAGAGGAAACACTCCCAAGGATAAGAGGCAAATTGACTTTTCTGAGCTACCAAAAAGGAGTCAGGTATCTCCTAGTGTTGGTAGACAGCTTCTGACCATGCAATAGAAGATTCTCCTGCTGCACCAACAAGGCCAGGGAAGTCACCAAGGTGCTCCACAAAGAGGTCATATCCAGGTTTGGAGTGCCTACAGGGATGTCACCTGATAGGGAACCTCATTTTATATCTGAAGTGTTTCAGCAGCTTAGTAGGAGTAGGGTATAAACTGGGATTTACACACTCCATGGAGACTGCAGTCCAGTGGAAGGGCTGAGCAAACAAATAAATCCCTGAAAAGACAAATTAGCAAAATATGTCAGGAAACTTTCTTGGAATGGCCACAGGAGTTATCACTAGCCTTGTAACAAATTAAAGTACAGCCCCAAACTAAGCTGAAGTGAGCCCATATGAGTTGATATTTTGGGGACTATATTCTGTATTCTTTCCTGGGTCCAAGAAACAGATTGGAAATCAGAAAATGGAACAGTAATTAATTTCATTAGGGAAATCCTTGAGTGGGTTTACCACTCCCTCTGAACCTCTTGCCCTAGACACCCCAGTTCATTCATTTCAGCCTGGGGATCCCATACATCTCAAGACCTGGAATCTGGAGGCACTTCAGGAGCATGGAAAGGACCTTATCTGGTTCTGTGGACTACAAGGACTGTGAAAGTGAAAGGAATTCACTCCTGGATACACTGAATCAAGAGGGCTCCTGACCCAGAGTGGCCAGTGGAAAACTCCAGACCCCTGCAGCTGAAAATCTTGAAGACATCAGTAAATGAGCAGTGAAATGTAATACTTATGGGAATCACGTTATCTGTAGGTGGGGGTGTTGAAGAAAATTTAATACTGACTTTAACCCAGGGGTTTGGTGAAATGTGCAATCTGTCCAGCATTAGACCCTGCCTCCCTATGCCCCATTCAGCAGGGGAACACATTCCTTGGGGAATTGTCCTTATAGATCTGTCACTGGTGATTCCTTGGGGAATTGTCCTTGTAGCTCTGTCACTGGTGATTCCTTGGGGAATTGTCCTTGTAGCTCTGTCACTGGTGATTCAATATAATAACCTGATCAAGGAGATGGCAAAGGCAAATGTCACCCACTACCTGGATGAGAAGCAACGATGCAGGTGACAAAGAGATGGTATTAAAGATGATATTATCCCCTTGGAGGCCAGGGGATAATATGGCAGAGGGGTGAGGAGTGTCCAACAGGGCCCCGTAGTCTCACCCAAATTTTTTAGAATTTGCTTTAGCAGCCTCTGGAGGCCAAGCAGCCAGGTTGATAGATTTATGTTAGATTATGAAACATCCCAAAATGTCACAGACTTGTCAGAGTGTCAAGCTCTCTGAAGCAATCCTCAAACCTAGACAAAGCCCCTAAAAGGACAATGGGAGCACTTAGGGGAGGCAGGATGCCTAGACTGAGGAATCACACCTATTAATCACCCAAGTAAGGGTCAATAGAGGCATGGAGAAAAACAAAACAATTAAAGTCAGTCCAGCACCACAGACTGGATGGCCAAATTAGTTCTAAACTTTGGTAACCAGCCCTTAAATTGTGTCAAGTCCCTGGAAGTCTCCTTCCCCAGGTTACACTGTTTGGGTACCCCGAGGATATTGATCCACCTGACTGTTTGGCCCCACACCTGACAAGTTACCTTAGGATCATTAACCTCATGCCCAGCTTGGAAAAGAAGCCCCATAAAAGCCCAGTATTGGGGATGCTGTTATTTTATGGCAAAAGCTCTATGCTGTTGTCTCCTTATCACAAAAGTTTCAAACCTTCTTGGTGTTTTCTCATGGGCAGCTCCTCAGAGCACTGACTCTCCCTTCCCCACAAAGTGGCTCCATTTCCCTTCCCACCCAGCCAAGCCACTCTTTTACAGCCCTCTTCTTCTCACTGGTCACAGCTGTGGCCTCTTAAAGGCAGGCCTGTTCCTAATCTTTGCTAATTGGCCCAGCTGCAACTCCTTAGGGTGAGATTACTTTCTGCACTATCTTTATTTTCTTACATTCTATCCCTCCACAGGAGTAGGGTAAAGCAGGACACATGAATGGACAGGACCTTCAGCTTCCTCAGTGTTTCAATGGGCCCTGCTGAGTTTTCTCTTACCAGGAGCCATGGCTCTAAAAAAAAAAAAAAATAACAACAACAACAAAAAAACCCAAACAAACAAACAAAAAACTTTTTATTTTTTTCACATTCCAAGTTAGATTATCTAACAATCTGAAGCTACTTAAAGGTTATTTAAAATTATAAATAAGCAAACAATGAACTGACAAAACAGTCTGGTCTTAGATTTATTGCTGGCCAAAGAACAGGGGCTTTGTGGATATTTAAAAGTGGATAGAGAACACTGTTGTGTACACATCCCAAACATAAAAGATCTCCAAAAACAACTTAAGAAAATGTGGCAAGTTGCTGAAGACAGCAATGCTATCCACAAGGCCTCTGAAATGAATTGGTTCAATAAAATTCTCCAAGGAACAGGCAGATGGTCCTTGAGAGGATGGCTGGCTAAAATACTGGAAACCCTTGTAATTACAGTTGTAATTATTGGTCTTGCTACTGGTCATGTTTACAAAACAATCAGTTGTGGTCTTGTGAGAATGTGTACGATTGTAGATAGAAATTGAATTGAAATGTACCAAATCATCTTACAAAAACAGAGAAGTTTCAAAGTGGGGAATTGGTGCCATGAGGCTTAACTCATTTTCTCCTGTGCCTGTGAACTTTTAGCTGAGAAATAAACCATGCAAAATCTGCTCTGCCAGCAAGGACAGCTGGGAGAGAGGGAGACATCTGCCTCAGGAGTGCTGGAATAGCCAAAACAAGGACTGAATTTGGGAACTTGGGGAGGGTTTTATGGCAATGGCCAAATTGTAACATGCATGTAACATATCCAAATTGTAATATTCAAGCAACAGACTTGTAAAATTGTGTGTGCACACAAAGTTAGCAGTTATCACCCGGGTAAGCAGGTGCCTGAATAAATGATGTCCTTCTTAGCTCTAAACTGGTGTTAAGCATTCTAACTCAACTAGTTTGCAGTGCATCTGGGGACAGTTCAGGCTGAGATTTCCTCAGCACTCAGCTGTCTCTCGTTCCAGGAAGCCATTTCTTCACAGAGTAATGAATAGGGCAGGAGATCTTTCTCCTTTTTGATGCCTTTATTAAAAAGAATCAGCTCAGGTGGGGAGAAACGGATGCCGCTGTTCTCAGGGGTGGCACGGAGGAGGATGATGATGATGATGATGCAGCTGTGTGTGCTGGTCTGCAGGCAGAGCTGGGGACTGCATCCTCATGAGAGATTAGGAGATTCCACCTTTTTGGTTTAACATTTCGGGTCCTCTCCCTAGTTAACATCTTTTCAGGTTAGGGTGAGAAGCAAAAAGGATCTTAGCAGGTGCTGGATTAAATTCCTCATCCTTAGACATCACTTAGGTCTCTTAATTCTATGTTGGCTCGTTGTTTTTATTTTTTTTTTTTTCCTGGAAAGTTAAAAAATTAGTGAAATCATTCTGATCTGCGTACCAGCTCTGATGTCACACCCTTCTCCTGGTACCTGCAGGGTGTCACTCCCTGGCAGCACCAGGGGGACAATGGCTAATCACCAACCATTAACGGGCAATTAAAGAGCTCTCAACAATGAAGCTAACTTAACAGCAACTGGTTTAGCTTGTTTTAACTCTGCAACCTTAAAAAAAATAGATAATTTTTTACTCATAACACCAGCACGATAATGCAGAAACAGCCCAAGCTCTCTGAAGCAAGGCTCACACCTGGACCAAGCTGTTGAAAGGACAGTGGGGAGGCAGGATGGGAGCACACCCAAACAAAGGTCTGTGGCCTTTCATCCTCTCTCAGCCCAAGCAGCAGGCAAGTCTTCCTCTGGACTCTGCTCCTGCTGAGGTTCCTCACCACACCTTTCCTTGGACAATCCCTTGTCCCTGGCTCAGTCTGCAGCCTGCTCAGCGTCCCCGTGCTGGTGGCTGGGATCACAGGAGGGCTTTGTCCCCTCCTCCTGGCTCAGGTCACCAGGCTGCCACCGTTCTCTCACCAAGGTGAGACTCATTCCAGTGGGTGCAGGCAGTAAATCTTCACAAAATGTCCAAGCTGGGTTGTAGCAAACGGAGGGTTGTGACACGAGCAGGAATTGAACCCTCGTGCTGTAATTTCAGTGAAATTCCAAATGCAGGATTTGAGAGGTTGCATGTCTCCCCAGCGGTGCTGTCTGTAAATGCACAGTCACAGAGGGTTTGTAAATGCATCCTTTTCCAACACACACAATGCACAGCTGCAGCAGTTCAATCAGGACGAGTTTCAAGATGACAAACGCCTTGTTCAGTGCCAAGACAAGTGTCTTGGGCCATCATGGCATTACTTTCCCAAATAAATCTCTGTTGTTCCTGTACAACACCCTTGGGACACCCCCTGCCCTCTGGATCATCCCCTCCCCAGCCATGTCCCACCCCTCCTCATCCTCACTGACCACCCTGGGGCTGCCCTGGGCACTGATTTTCACAGGAATTTCACTAAATGCCACTCCAATTCTTCATAAACTGAGCACACCTTGCTGCTGTTCATATTACGTGTGAAACCGGCTGATGTGGAAAAATCTGAGGATGAGGAAAAGTGGAACTGATCAGGGTTTATATGGAATTGAGAGGGGTTGATATGGAATTGATAGGGGATGATATGGAATTGATAGGGGTTGATATGGAATTGATAAGGATTGATGTGGAGTTTGTAGGGATTGATAGGGAATTGTTCAGGATTTATTTGGAATTGATTGGGATTTATATGGAACTGATAGGGACTGACATGGAACTGACAGGGGTTGATATGGAACTGATAGGGGTTGATATGGAATTGATAGGGGTTTATCTGGAACTGATAAGGATTGATATGGAATTGATAAGGGTTTATATGGAATTCATAGGGATTGGTATGGAATTGATAGGGGTTTATATGGAATTCATAGGGATTGATATGGATCAATATGGAATTGACAGGGATTGACATTGAATTGACGGGGATTGACATGGAATTTATAGGAATTGACATGGAATTGACAGGGATTAATTGACATTGAATTGACAAGGATTGACATGGAATTGATAGGAATTGACATGGAAGTGACAGGGATTGACATGGAATTGACAGGGCTTGACATGGAATTCATAGGTATTGGTATGGAATTGATAGGGGTTTATATGGAATTCATAGGGATTGATATGGATCGATATGGAATTGACAGGAATTGACATGGAATTGACAGGGATTGACATGGAATTGACAGGGATTGACATGGAATTCACAGGGATTGACAGGAATTGACATGGAATTGACAGGATTGACATGGAATGGACAGGGATTGACATGGAATTGACATGGAATGGACAGGGATTGACATGGAATTGACATGGAATGGACAGGAATCGCTGCTCCAGAGTATGCCGGGATAGGGCCCGGGCTATGCTGTGGGGAAAACCCGGACTGGATTTTGCCAGCATACGGAATGGGAGAAAACCGGGCCGAACTTCAGCGGAGCACGGAATGGGGGAAAACCCGGACCGGATTGCGGCTCGATCCCGGAATGGCGGCCCTAGGCGGGGTCTGACGCCCGTGGCTGGCACAGAGCCGCACACCGGGCGCACACCGGGCACACACCGGGCACACACCGGGCGCACACCGGGCACACCCGCACCGAACGGGCGGGCAGAGGCCGCTCGGGGCGGCGCACACGGGGCCGCTCCCGCCCGGCGATCGGAGGAAGTTGCGGCGCTGCCGCGCTCCGTAGGCGGAGCCGCGGCCGGGCCATGGCGGGGCCGGGCGGCGCCGAGCGGGGCCGGTTCGCCGTGGTGGGCGGCGGCATCGCGGGGGTGACCTGCGCCGAGAAGGTACCGGGGCCGCGGCTCTCCCTCCTTGCCCCGCTCGCTGTGGCCGGCGCGGGGCTGCTGCGCGCTCGTCTGCGCTGTAACTGCGCTAGTGTTCGCGTGTGTGCACGAGTTCCGTGCTCTGCCCCACACGCCCCTAATCCCCGTTTCCTAAAAATGATTTGTCTCGCTGGGGAAAAGCAAGCGCGGCCCCAGGGCAGCGTGGTGTAACATCAGGATGTTTATCTGTGTAGAAGTACGCCTCCAGAGGTTCAGAGTTTATAAGGTTATTTTGGGGCAGTTTATGGAACGCTTCGTAACAAGAGTTAGTTATGGATAACTAGAGAGCTGTCTCTCTGTGCCCTGGTCCGGAGGTCAGGGATTCAGGATTCCTGCTGGAATTATGCTGTGATGTGCTCCTTTTTATTACTGCTGCTCAGTTTTTGTAGGCTCCATGTTTTAGATCTGTATATCTCATCCACCCCTCTGTGAGCCCAAGCTCTAAAAATAAATCACTCTGTGTCTTGGTCTCAAGGCTTTTGGTTTAAAACAGTAACTGGAGTTAACTTTGTACCTGCAGAATGAAATCACGTGGGTATTAGTTTGATGAGGAATATTTTATCTCAGGGCTGCAGAGCAGCATGCAGACCGTGTTTTGGAGGCACGTCAGGGTCCCTGTGGCTGGCATCCCTTCCCCTCAGCAGCACCGCCTGTCACCTTGCCGTGTCACCTTGCCGTGTCACCTTGCTGTGTCACCTTGCTGAGCAGAGCACATTTAAAACCGCAGTTCTTCCCTTTGGCTTGGGGCTTTGTAAGTCTTGCATTGCTTTATAGCACCCTGAAGATGATCGGTTTACTAAATAGGGTATAAAATATCCAGGAGAAATCAGCATTTCCTCTGTGAAAATGAAACCTGTAAGGAATTAGTCACTGCTGTGCAGTAAAAAAAAAAAATGTATCCAGCAACTGGGTGTGTCAGAAATCCCAGGATCACAATCTGACCCATCAGATGGCCTTTGGAATATTGTGACAACAGTCCTTTACACTGTGGCTGCAGTTCTTGAAGGTGTATTTATGTGTGATTGAAATAAACGTTGTGTCTCCAAATTCTCCTCAGTCCTTATCCTTCTGTTACCCTCAAGTAGTGTTTTTTCAATAAGGTTCTACAAAACCAATACTGCTTTTCACCAGTAGTTTTACTGTGTTCAAGTCTCTCACCATGGTTTCTGTTTCTTTACAAGCTGGCTGCAGAATTCCCATCAGAAGACATTTTTTTAGTGACAGCTTCCCCAGTTATAAAAGCTGTAACTAATTTCAAGCAGGTAAGAGAGAGACTTCATTTTTCTTACATTAAGACATGTTCAAAGTTTATTTGTGCAGATAATTTAGAAGCCAGTGGTGAAGATGCTCACGACTTTGAGGTTGTTTTCATATTGTTGTCATTGCAGTGGTGTTAGTAAGATTGACAGGCTGTTTTACAATGATCAGTAATTGTGAATATATTCACACCATTCAGGCAAAGGTTCAACCAGGTACTTACACGACTGAAGTGTGTTCAGAGCTACTGAAGCTTTATTTCACTGCTTTATTAGTGAGTGACCACTTTGAAGCACTGGAATGGTATCACAGTCTTGCTTATGTTTGAATTTGGAGAAGAAACAGCAAAAGAAGGGATAGGCTTCTGGGGAATTGCTTTGAGCTTTGTCTACTCCAGCAGCTGCTGATTCAGTGACATCTTTCCTGCTGGTTTGAAAAAGAAAATCAAATGCATGCATGAATTTGTGGCTAATAGGGTGATGAAGCTGAGTCTGGGAGATCTCTGAGATTGCTGGAGTAACACCCAACTACAGAATGCTTTCTGAAAGTGCTGAGTGTCCAGCAAAGACACCTGCACAGTGCAGAGATGTCAAGTCTGTAATTCACATCAGTGGCAATTTACAGAGCTGAAGAATGAGGGAATAGCTAAGCACTATTGGGAGGCAGCAGCATCTGAGTTTTGGACATGAGCATTTTACTTTCTCTCTGAATTGCAAGCATGGTGTGGCTTCTTGTTCCTAGCTGTGTTCCAAACTCTGAGTATTCAACAAAGTAGCAGGCCTGGAGGTTTCCATGCAGCCACTCTCTTTTGGAAAAAACCACAAAATTGTCATCACTTACTTGAATGTTTTTCAAGTTCTGGCTTGCCTCTTTGGGGTTTTTATTTTGTTTGTGTTTGCTTTCTATTTGATGTTGTCCATTTCCCCCGAGGTCTCTGAAATATCAGATAGTGGCTCTGGACGAGTTATTTTATCCAAGTTACAAAAAAGAGAAAAACCAGGATTTTAACATAACATAAATGAAAAATACATACATACATCACATAAGTGGAAAAAACCAGTGTTAACAGCTCTGATTATAAACTTCTTTATGGAATAAAACATTGTAGCAGTTACAGCAACTGCCAGCCTTCTCAATTTTTTGCTTAATCTCTATATTTAGTATTAACATGTAGTATTGTGACTCTTCAACCAGGAACAGGCATGAAAATATTCTGTATTGAAAAAGAAACTTCCAGCACTTACATGATAACACATTTTCAGACAACATGGGCTTTATGTTGTGACATTTTACTATAAATGAACACAGCACCTTGTGTCAAAAGCTTTAGAAGAAGAGATGGATAAATGATCCATATTTTTAAATACTTCTCTTTCTCCTACAGGTCTCCAGAACACTTGAGGAATTTGATGTCGAAGAGCAACCAAGTTCCCTGTTAGAAAAACAATATCCCAATATCAGAGTTATACAGTCTGGAGTGAAACAGTTGAACAGTGATGAACATGTAAGCTCAGGTTTTCTTTTTTGTTTGTTTGGGTTTTTTTTTCAAATTATGTATATAAAAATAATTTAAGAGGTAGCTGAATGTTTTGGGTGAGAAATTTTGATCAAGGACATTTTGGTTATTGAATGGAAAAGTTACCAGAATTACAAGAAAATATTTCCTAATTCTAATTTCACTTACTGCTTAACACTGGTTTTCAAGTAGAAATATATATAGAGGACAAAACAAATCTGGAAAGAACCAACATTTCCACCTTTTCTTCCTTCTGTTTAGCAGGAAATATGTTGCAAATATGAGCATGTACACACCCTTGTAGCTCTGTGTCAGCATGTTGTTTTCACTTCAGCATGTATGAAAAATTCACATTCACATCCCAAACTGGTTTTGCTCACTTTTAAGGTTTGGAGATGTAATTCCAGGTAGATTCTGCTAACATTCTGAATCCAGTGCTTTTCTTACATCATTACTAGGATAGTGTTTTAATACAGGTCTTGGTGGACACAAATAATTAATCTATGGGGATTTAGAGGATGTTTTGCCCAAAACCTCTCTAAACTATGCAGCTTCTAGTTTGTAGAACAACAAATAATGCTATACAATGTTAAAATTTCAGGTCTTCTTTCTCAGAATGATGTAGCTTGCTGAGTGCCTCCACTTTTTCTTCAGCAAAGAACAGATTTGCAGATTTCTAAGCTGTGTCCCATCCTGTGCCTGCTGAACTCAGAGCACAGCCAGTGCTGTTGAAATGTTTGACTGAGATTCTCAGTTGCTGATGTCCAGCAGTGCACAGCTCTGTCCCTGGGCCTGAGGGACATCTGTCACATAGAAAACACAGAACTCTTTTGGCTCAGCCAGTGAGTACCAAGTGCCACCAAGTGGTTGATGTTGCTTTGAGTGCACTGTGGGCACTCCCCATTTTATTGGTCACATATTTGTGGTGAGTGTGGTGGGAATAAATGACACACAGTCATGAAGAGTATGGAGCCTTGTTCCTTAAGAAGCCCTTGCAGCTTATCTCATCTGCTAATTACTGTGACATTGAGGAAAGATGTCTCTTAGATGTCTTGATTTAGATGAATTCTCTTAGCTGGATTAATTTTTCTTTTTGTTGTTAACAGAAAATTTACACTGAAGATGGGAAAGAATACATATATGAAAAACTTTGCCTGTGTGCTGGAGCCAAACCAAAATTAATTGTGGAAGGGAACCCATATGTATTAGGAATCAGGGACACTGACAGTGCACAGGTAAATGTGTTTGGGACTTAAAAATGTGTAATATATTCCTGCAGCTGGTGCAAAATACCAGAATTATTGTGGAGGGAAATGGAGAAACAGAAAGTAATGTTTGTTATTATATATTCTTAAATAGGAACATTTTCAAAAGCAAAAAACCAGCCTTATAATGCCACTAAATTAATTAGCCAATATATTTGTTAAGTTTATAGATGGCTCATATGCATTATTTCTAACATGATAATATGGAATAAATGATATTTTTTCACTGTCCAGGCAGAATCCAATTGGAAAATATAAAGAAATTTCCCTGGGAAGGTGTGTGTGGTACCAGGTACAAAGGGCTGCTTCGTGCAGTGGAAAGCTACTGAAGGAATGACTTTTTGTTCTCTTGTAGTTCTACTGTAGCTTTTCCTCTTTGTACAGAGAAGAGGTAGAAATAGTCAAAGATGTGGAAAAGTTTTCACTTGAGAAATTACTTACTAGACTAAAAATGAAGCTTGGAAGGCAAAGGTGAAGTTTCACTGCTACAGGTCTTCAGAACTAGAGGTGCTCCATAACATGGAACTGCCATTCATCAAATGAAACTGGACCTTGAGGTAAATAAAGGAGTTACATTTTCAAAGAATCTGAAGTGACACTGAAATTGGTGTTTGTTACAACAACAGCTTCTGTTACAGGTCTCAGCCTAGCCAGATGTGTATCAGTAGTTGAGAAAATCAAGACTAAGAGCAAGAAAATACTGGAAAGGATATAGTTGATCAGTGTGAGGGAAAATGCTCTAATTGACATTTTTCCTTTCTTAATGCAGGCTTTCCAGAAGAATTTGGCTCAAGCTGAGAGAATAGTGGTGGTAGGAAATGGTGGGATTGCCCTTGAATTAGTGTAAGTGAACAAAAAATACATAAATAAAATCTCTACCAATGCAATTCTAAATCTAGTGTACATGAGTTTGGGAGAAGGTTGACTTGTAAAATTTTATCTCTTAGAGCATTTAGTAGCAAAACTGATTACAGGAGGGTTTTTTTTGCAACTGAATGGTTTCTACTGATACATAAAATTAGGAAAGCTGCAGAAGAAGCTTTGACACATAGATGTCAAGAATATACAGTTCATGTTCGATATAGTGCAAGCAATATCCAAATGCTTGTTTTTAACAGTGGGAGTCTGGCAGAAATGCACTTCTTTTTCATTGCAGGGAGCAGGAAATACTAATTATTAGTATTATAAATTGGATCTGCCCCCTACCCCAGTTCACTCAGGGTTGTGTTGGTGAGAAAGTATGACTTGTCAACTTGAAGAGATATTTTTTTTTGGCTTCCTTATGTAAATATTTAGAAGTGGATTTGACAGGTTGGAAAGTCTTGGATCCAGTCTTGGATCCCCTGGTTCTGGCTTCTGGAAGGAAAGTTGACACACTTCTGCTTGTGCTGCTGACAGTCAGATCCTTTCCAGGCAGTCTGTCACTTTATCCCTTGTTTCAATGCCCACAGGTATGAAATTCAAGGCTGTGAAGTAATCTGGGCTATCAAAGACAAAGCCATTGGGAACACTTTCTTTGATGCAGGAGCAGCTGAATTCCTCCTTCCAAAGCTCACTGCTGAAGGCCAGGAGACTCCCATCGAGTGTAAAAGAACCAAGTACACAGTGGAAGGTATGGGCTTTAGCTTCCTGACACTGCAGCAGCAGCATCTCATATTAAAGACAGTCTTCAAATCTCAATTTAGCAGCTTGGAATAAGGCTTACTGTTATCATTAAAGACATTTCCTTCTTCAAAAACTGAGAGTACAAACACAACATAAAAACCCATCCCAAATTTATGTAGACAATGTAATACAGTTTCTTGTGAGCTGTAAATTGCTTACCTTTGTGCCAAATTAATATTAATTCCCTGTATTCCTTCTGCTGAAGAACTTGTTCTATTTTTTGTAATGTTTTGATGTGAACTCACCATTACATAGGGAGGAGCTGTCATGTAGTAAGATATTGGAGGAGCAGATGAAACCACACAGATGATTACAGGTGGAGTGAAAGTGCAGTCTCAGAAACAAAAATTAACTAGGAGTGCATGAACAAACATCACACAAACACACGTAGGACCAAAGCCATAACAAAAAGAAGAGCATGGTTCTAGACATCAGGCAGGAAGAATGAGGATATTACCCTGGATGGTATTTTTCTGTTAATTGAGAAACCTTGTTCTGAATTCTGAGGACAAGGAAGGATGCACACTAAATCTGATACACTCCATGTCTTTGCTCCAGGAAGTGAGGAGAAGGGAAGACCTGCAGGAGCATCTGACAGGCTGGGCAGTGCCTTGGGCCCTGACTGGCACGAGGGCTTACACCTTAAAGGGACTAAGGAGGTATGGGCATAACCTTGCTGCCATATTTATTTGGGTCTTGTGGGCATGAGAACTGGGAAGAGTTCCATCTCTGCAATAAAGCAAAAATCCTCACATTTAATTTTGTTTTCATTTATGAATTCCTGAGCTGTTAGGTGTTTGCATCTGTTTTGCATTTAAAAAATGACCTGTCAAGGGTGATCAGTCATAAACCAGCTAAAGGATGTTCAGGATATTTAGCAGATTAATCAGTGGTGGTTTGGCTGTTGAAGGCTGTGGAACTGTATTTGTGGAGAATAAAACAAGGCCCAAATTCACAAAACAATTTAGAGAAACAGGCAACTTTCCAACTTCTGGCTGGAGCTCAGAATATGGTTGAAATGTGAGTTGATGGTACAGAGTATTTTTTCTTTTTACAGTGTTTAGAACATAAGCTTATTATTGTTACCAAAATTTAATTAATGATAGAAAAACAAAGGATTTGCAGTCCTGAAAGACAGAAAATATGAGTTTGCTTTCTGTTCTGGTAAGGTTTAAGATCTGATAAGGTTTCTGATGAGGTTTTAGGTCTCTTCCTGTAAGTTTAGGGTAACCTGTGTTTTCTGGCATGCCAGAAAAATCTAATTGTTATGAACTTTCAAGGAATGTGAGATAGCTGCTGAAAAAGCAGGTAAATTGCCATTGGCTGTGGTTAGATCTGTGCCAAAAAGAAACTGTAGGAATCCAGTTAACGGGCTGGGATATATGGTGGGGGGTTTTCCACTTTAGTATCAATTGAGGTGAAGATATCCTTGCTATTATCAATCTTGTGATCGCTAATCATTATGTTTATAATTCTGTCAATTTTTCTTTAGTTTTCTCATAAAGTACACATTGAAATACTGTGTGAAGTAAAGAAAATATACTTACAGCAAGAATTTATGCAACTGCAGCTGACTTCCTTGACTTTTCCTAAAGGAGAGAAAAATGTAGAAGCAGATGAGGGTGAGTGCCAGTGCTGATAAGATCTCGAAGATAAATCTGTGCTGGAGCATGTTTGATCTTGTTTGCTCTTTTAAAACAAATACAGTTTTGAAAAATAAATCTTTTATCTCTATAATTTGAGGTGTAGGAGTTTACAGTAATCAAATTTATGGGCTGCAATTAAATTACAAAATCTTTTGGGTCAGACACTTTTTTCCATAAAGTAACCAAAATCTTGTATGTATTCCATCCTAACACAATCCTTTAAATATTTTAATAGTGAAGTTCAAATAGGAGAAAAAAAATCACCAACATTTTGGATCAAAACTGAAGTAAACCTTCCAAGTAGAGGAAAATATCCATTTTTTAAAATGAATAATTATGCCTATAATTTCCACCTAATTAAAATGAATTTTTAAAATACTATTTTAGTAATCAGTTACTTTCAGCAAAAGTTGAATCTGTGCTGTTCTTTTTGCTAGTGAGGAACTTCTGTGCATCTTTAAATTTCTACATAAAAATATTTGGCAATTTCATACTTGAGAGAACACCCCACAGGACACAGTATTTACCCCCCTACAAATGAGGGCTTTAATTTAGGAAATTTCTGAAGAAAGGTATTAGTAGGATTTGGAGCTGAGATCCAAAATCTTTTTTTTCTCTAGTTCTAAGCGATGGTAAGAAAAGTTATAGGTAATTTCTGATAATTTTTTCCTTTTTAATTTTAACCTTTCTTTACCTATTCAGTTACCTCAAAGGTTTGTTTTTTTTTTCTTTCATATCTTACCATAAGATATAATTAATAAAATAACTTCTGTTGGTTACATTCTTGGGGCAAAATTTTCTCCTTTTTCAGTGCTCTGGCCTGTATATGTGGAATTAACTAATGGAAAAATTTATGGATGCAATTTCATTGTCAGTGCAACTGGAGTTGTGCCAAATGTTGAACCCTTTCTTGATGGCAATAATGTAAGTATACTGATTTCTTTTGGAGCTTTTCAAGTAATGTTAAAGAAACCTTTGCAGCTGGTTTGTGCTTCTGTTCTGACATGCAACATGGATTGCTACAGATTTAAATACTGTGCACCATCTCAAAATAAGGCAGGGCATGTTGATAGTGAGATATCCAAACGACACAAGTGTATTTGATTTGTGTCTTGGTTTGTTATGTTGTTCCCAGGTGTTTATATGCAGTACATATGCAGTATTAAGCTTAACCAAATAGAGAAAATCATCTGTATAATTGGCTAAAGTGGCAAAAACATAGAATAATTTCTGTGTTAGTTCTGTACCATAGTCTTACCTTGCTAATCTTGACATTTGGTCCTGGAAAGGAAGCAATTATTTCCAGTACTTTCCATCTGGGACACTGAGCTGTCACAGTGCTCATGTTCATTGAGGGAGGTCAGCACCTAAATGTGGATGGTGATTCTGGAGTTCATAACTGCCATGTGCATTTCCAACCTCAGGATCATTTTGTTTCTGTGTTCAGTGCCTGCTCAGCAACAACTCAAACATCCCTGGGTTATTAATTAACACTGATCACAAATCCAACAAACAGCCCCATACAAGCTACTACTAAAAAATGATCCCAGACAAACCAGGAGGTTGTGGTATTTCAGGTTAAGTGGTGCCATCTGATTAGGAAGTAAAAGGTTGTGCTCTGGTTAGAGTAGGAAATGTTGAAAACATAGATCTGATGTTGAGCTGTGAGATATTTCCAGGCCATGCATTTTGCAATGGTATTTTCTTGCCTTGGCAAAACTACAAAGTGATCTCTTAAGACTGGGTGTCCCTGTAACACACAGTGTGATCTGGAATTTGGCAAGCCCTGTGACTTCCTTGCCCAGGTATCAGTAATAGTCCTTTAAAAACCTGTGCTGTGCTCTAGAAATAATAACAGTAATGCTTTGTACCTTCCATGGAGCTCTTGCCACTCTGGATAGTCTCACAGTAAATAAAGGAACAGCTGATTGCTTAGGGTGGAGGGAGCTGGGTGCCTTGATGCCTCGTCTCACTGCTGATGTGTGAACCCTGCAGTTTGCTGTGGGCGAGGATGGAGGACTGAAGGTAGACAAGCACATGCACACGTCGCTGCCAGATGTGTTTGCAGCTGGAGATATCTGCACAGCAGCGTGGGAGCCCAGCCCCGTGTGGCACCAGGTACGTCCTGGCACGCGTGACCCACGGGAGGCACCCAGCAGCGCTCACACCGAGGAGGGAAAGGTTAACTGTGGGTAATCCTGGGGGTTGGTGGCTGCAAACCCAGCTGGGCAGCCCTTCTGGGAATTAACAGCACCAAGCGTGCACTGAGGACTCGGCGCAGCGAGTGTGTAGCCATGATATTAAGAAAATCCTTTGCTGGGATTTTGCCTCTCCTGAGAAGCTGAGGAGCCTCAGGAGAGAAATGTAAACACTTGCTATCTGCTGCTGTGGAATGCAACAGGTGCATCCATGATTGGTCCATGTGGATTGTTTTCCATTGATGACCAATCACAGCCACCTGTGCCAAGGCTGTGAGCAGTCACAGGATTTTTGTGATTCTATTCTGTTCTGTTCTTGTTGTAGCCTTCTGATCTCTCTTTCAGTATAGTCTTAATGTAGCATTTTAATATAATATCTAACATAATAAATCAGCCTTCTGAAATGGAGTCAAGCCTCGTGTCTCCACACACGGAGAGGAATCATCAACAGCGAGTGCTCGTGGCACAGTGGTGGTCTGGTGACTTCACTCTTGCCCATTCTCTCTTCCAGATGAGGCTGTGGACCCAAGCTCGGCAGATGGGATGCTATGCAGCAAAGTGCATGGCAGCAGATGCTTTAGGGGAATCTATTGAGATGGATTTCAGCTTTGAACTATTTGCTCACATTACAAAATTTTTCAACTACAAGGTCGGTACAGTCTGATAGTTGTAAACCACTGAGTAACACATACTGCTTGCTTATATTCACTTGCTGACAGTGAGCTTTGAGGAAACAGGTTTCTTTATATAGCAATTCATCCTAGCTTAGACTTTCTTGGTTTGTACTAATGTATAGGATATTTCAAGGGGAAGATTTTTGAGTCCATTGTGTGTTTGCAAGCCAATGATGGGGGGAGGGACCCTAGGAACGAATATTTCTCTGTTTGCATCATTTTTGAGGCCGAGAGCTGTTAGCAGCAGAAATGCTAAAAGCCAGTGCAGTGTTGTTGTGAGAGCTTTTTTTCCTTTTTTTTTCCTTCTGCTAGGTGGTGGTTTTGGGGAAGTACAACGCTCAGGGCCTGGGCTCAGAGCACGAGCTGATGCTGAGGTGTACCAAGGGCCACGAGTACGTCAAAGCGGTGATGCAGCACGGCCGGATGATGGGAGCTGTGCTCATCGGCGAAACGGACTTGGAAGAAACCTTTGAAAACTTGATTTTAAATCAAATGGATCTTTCAGCCTACGGTGAAGATCTCCTAAATCCAGATATTGACATAGAAGATTACTTTGATTGAACAATACCCCAGTCCCATTTTGTATGAAGCTTCGATAGCAAGTCATACATCTTAGAAAACTGTTTTCTCAGGATTGGGGATAAATGCAATCCTCTATTAAGGCTTTGGGTTGATCTTGCCAAAACACTGGCTGGTTACTGCCACAGGTACCAGCTAATGGTGCAAGCTCTGTTGAGCTGGCTCAGATGAACAGAGAACAGTTTTAGAGCACAGGGTGCTCAGAGCTCTTGCTACTTAGAATGTAGGTTGCAAATACATGGCCTTACTCCATTTTTTTTTTCCTTTTTTCCTCCTCATAAGTTTACTTCTGAAATAAATGCATTTTCTGCTCAGTTAAGTACAGAACAGAAGCTTTGCACAATGAAAGCCAGGATGAGATGTCAGTTGAGAGCAGCCTTTGAACTGCTTGTCCCTTCAGCTGTCCAGGTGTTAGGGTAGAGCTGTGCTGTACTGGACAGTGCCAGCCCTGGACAGCAATTATTTCATCCTGGCTTTTATTCTACGGTTGCTGCCTGAGAGTTGCTATTTATTTTGGGTCAAATTGGGAACCATTTATTGTACTCAATACAAAGCTGGCAGTACATATTGAGACTTGTCCCAGACAAATCACCTAATGTTTTTGAGGAGAATGACTGTTTTTAACTAAATTTTCATTTTTTGGCAAAGGTCTCAGCTAAAGGATGGGTGAAAGATTATAGGCTTTAGTCACCGTCACATTTTTACCAGAAAAATAAAGATGAAGAGCATGTTGATAATGGTATTAGTTGTGTATTTGTTATACATGTAAGTGTAAGGGAGAAGAGCTAAAATGCAACCACCCAGAATTTGCATTTATTAATGAAACTGAACATGCCTTTCTGATCTTGGGCTGCTAAGATGTTAAAAGTAAGAAAAGAAAATTGAATCTAGCAGTCAGCACAGGTGCCTGAGAATGCTTGCAGGCAGCAGTAGCTGTTGAGTGTTTCCTAGGCTGGCAGGTTGTCTTGTTTGTACACTTAAATTGAGGTACTTCTGCCAAGCACAGAAGTCATAAATTTCTATTTGAATAACAACCTAGAGAAGTCCAATTTTAAGAGCAACAGACATATTTCAAAGGAATAAATACACATAATATTTCACTCAAATACATACAATATTTCACTCAGTCATGCCACAGTGGGGGTAGGGACAGTGCCCACATGGGCTGGAACAACCAGCCCTGGCACAGCAGCAGCTCTGAGCCAGCCAGGGCTCCGGGGGAAGGATGCTGGAGCATCCCAGCCCCAGATGTCTGCTGTCACTCCCTGGGGCTGGTGACAGCAGCTGCCCTGGGGGGGCAGTGCCCTGGCTGCAGTGGAGTCACTGGTGAAGAGGAAAAGCACCTGCACAGCAGGCAGAAGGAACAGAGGCTCACAGGGCCTTTGTGCAGAGCTAAGGACCACCAAGTCCTGTGCTGCAAAGGAGAGAAATCTCTAGAGGACTCTCAGTGGAGCAGTGGGTGGAGACTCCCACAGGAAGGAAGTCTGGAAACCTCTGCACCTTTGGCAGTCCTTTCCAGACTGCAAGAACCCACCACAGTGTTACTGTATTCTACACTTCCAAAAGAGGTAAAAAGGCAACGTGGTCATTTATATAGCTTTTGTAATCATTGCTGTAACCCAAGATTGGCACCAATTATTTTGATATGAAACACTTTTTCCTCCTCTATTAGCCTTCTCGATTTGACAGTTTTTTAAGATATTTGTTCCCTGTTCAGTGTTTATTAAATAAAAACACCATTACTAAAGCACAAACTGAACTTACACACTGCACTGTCCATGGAGCAGCAACCATGATTAGATCCTAAATTTAGTCTGTGACACTCAGTCAATTAGTACTGGTTGGTCATCTGCACCTGCCTGAAGCTTAGGCTTCTTTGCTTTTAAGTTAGGACCACAGCTGGGCCGTTTATGTTCCTGTGATTTCTTCACCACTGAATCTTGGACAGTCTTTGTTCCAGTCTGGGCATTTTCTCTGCTTCCTTTTGAATTTGAAGATTGAGATGGTTTGACCTGTAAGATTTAAGAAGAGTTCAGTTAAAATTCTAACATTGTTTTCCTTCTTTTTCCATGTTCCCACACAAGAGAGAAGATATTTATGAGGTTGACTGCATTATTACAAAACATGAGCATATTACAAACATTTGGTATCTTTGAGCAGATACTAAATTAAGCTTCAATGGAGAAGATACCTATATGGCAAATCAGAACAGATGTAAATACCTTGAAAACACTTCTGCTGTTTGTTATCCCTTCTATGGTGATGACATGTCCCTCGTTTTTCAGCAGCCGGGCTTTGGGTCCCACCTTCAGGTAGGATATTGTAGCAAAGGCTGTGAAGCTGAAATCCTCCCTGCATGAATGAAATCACTGTTACAAGGGAAGGCTGGAGAATATGCAGGGGAAAAAAAATCATAGCATCAAAGTTAAAGACCTCCATGATTATCAAGTCCAACCATCAACCCAGCACTGCCACTACACCATGTCCTCAGGTGCCACATCTGCATGTTGTGTGAGCAGTCCCAGGAATGGTGACTCCACCACTTCCCTGCCTCCATCCCAACAACTCTTTCCATAAGGACAGGGACACATGAACCCTTCTGATGGATGTTCCAGAGAGCAGCTTCATTCTGCTTTATTTATTCTAGTAGACAGTCAGGTGACTTAGAGCTACTCTGATCAACACTTAACATAATTCAGTTTGTGGACCTTGACACACACAAAAACATTCAGATGCACACTTGTCAATCTCTTGAAACACGTGGAAGAAAATGAGATGTAGCAAAAAAGATGAAAAAGTCATCTGCTCACCCTCTTAATAAAAAGTTATATGGAGAGATGCAAAAAATTAAGTTAAAATAAAGGGATTAGATATTTATAGATATTCTTGAACTTAAAAATTTTATGAGAAGACAAGCAAAATACGTAGCACACAGCTTACAGAGGCAGCACTGTTGTTAGTTTCACTATGCTTTCTTAAAATTCCTGAGTACCACTTTCCACATTAGCCAGTCTCTCCTGACTTAGACATTGTGTGGGCAACCCCATTTGCTCTCCTTATCCATGGAATGTGAATGAGATCTGAATAACTGCAGACTTCTCCAAAATGAATCCTGCTGCAGATTTAAACATTCTACCTGAATACAGAAGACCCCAGCTTTTTAAAATTGCACAAGATGCAGCATCTCAACTGTTTCTCCCACTTTTGAAATGTAAATATAACAACACTTGAACGGTTTTTAAGAATACATTTAATGTATCTAAAATGAAAACAAGACTACAGAATGTATCCATTAATGTTACACAGAAGTAACAAGAGAGCAAGGAAAAACGACTACTAGGTGTTAAAAAACCAAAACAAAGAAAACAAAATAGTTATCTTACATACTTCAGATACTGCTGCAGCAGCAAATGGGCAATAATTCTCTCCAGCTCCTCTCGAGGGTGCTTGGGTGGAGTAACTTCAGGCACCCTGAACTTGGACACACCTTTCCCAGACCAGGCATCGATTAATTTCAGTGGGGTGAGTTTCTCACTCATGCTGTCAGCTTGCTCAAGGATCTTTATCAGATCCCTGCAGTATCCTGTAACATCCATCTTCTCACATGCTGCAAGTGAAGGAACATTTAAATAGAAAGCTCTTTGTAGTTATATATATAGTTATATGTAGCTGTAAATACATATCTTTGTGCTATATACAATAGCAAGGCTTTTTTTGTTTTGCTTTTAAACTAACTTGGCAACAGTAGGCCACCAAAAACTGATATTCATAACAAAATCTGCACCTTAAACAGTTAGTAATACAAGCACAGGTCCCAAAATTTGCTCAGTTTTTCTACACCAGGTATTTCTTTAAATCAACTTCTCCCATGTTCCCTGTCCTTTACCTACCATTCTCTCTACAGCAGTTATCACACATTCTGTTGCAGTTTGCAGAATCCCACACTTCATCGAAGTGGTGGGCTATGAGCACCCGGCGACACCTGAAGAGCAGAGGGGGGCTTTAGATCCCAGGTGAGTATGTCACACCTGCCTTCTACAGCATGAAAATGGCAGAAAAGGTCCTAGGGACAGCTCAGATCTCAAAGCAAGCACAAAGAATTATCAGAGGAAAAAAATCAGAGAACAAAGACAGCAACACCAGCATTCCCTACCAGCTATGCCAATACTGGTGTAGAACAGTTTGGTTGAAGCAGAGATTGAAAAATGGTTAGAATATGAACTCCTTGTTACACTGAGGCCACAAAAGGCTTTACTGGATTGCACCAGTTGTCCACAACACAGATACACATTTTCCATGAAGTATTCCAAATATCACAGTGAAGCAACAAATACACCTGGATTCCTATGTGGCCATTAAAGACTGTAGCTTGGAGTCAAAACCACAGAACTCCAGTATTTCCTCTGACTGGGACTTGAAATCCAAACTGTTTGTTGACAGGTACTTCATCTCAACACAACCACTTCCAGAGGTGTATCCTGAAGCTGGCAAGCTTGCTGCTGTTTTTGTGGGTGGCTTTGTTTGGTGATGGGTTCATTTTGGTTTTGTTTGTTTTGGATTTTTTTCCAAACGCCCCCTAAAACCCCCCTCACAAATTAGCCCATTTAAAAACTAAGTAACCAAGCCACCACAGTAACTTACTTGGTCATATTTTGGCAGTAAGATACCATATCATACAGCTTCTCTTGGCCAACATTTTCCATCACCACCATTGAGCTGATTCTGAATATATCTCCAAATCCATAATACAAAATGCAGTCAGCTTTTTGGTCATCTCTACCTGCAATGCATTAAAATGAACAGATAATTACAATCTCAACCCATTGCCCCTCAAATTCCTTGACAAGCTTTTCTCCACGTAGACTCAAATCTGTCTTTGAAAAAGTAACAAGATGAACAAAACCAAAAAAACCCCAAACACTGCAAAGTGTTTTTGGGGGTGGAGTTTGGCCCTAACAGGTATTTAGTGCTGCTTAACATTGATCAATCCCTCAAATTCCCTGCTCCAGACTCCCCATCCCACTTGTATTTCTGAAATTCATAGTGATTAAACATCATATAGAGGCAATCTGAGCAAATCACACATCCCAGGTGCTATACTATATTAAAAAATTATAATTGTACATCAAATCTGTATCATGTTATTCTGGTAAGCCACAGATTTCACAGAAAATCAAGTATTTAAAAAAATGCTGAGTGGAGGTGTAGATACCCAGTTATTTGTTACACTACAGTAGAGGCCTGGTCATGAATGTAGTTTATATTTAAGGCCTCTGTAAAGAGGCAAGTTTCATTACACCCTTTGAAAACTGTCTCAAAGGCAAGAGACTGCACAAATGCCAGGGAAACTGAAGGACAGGTTTCTGGTGTAATGGATGTAAGTGGCAATTTTGCAAAAGCCACTTCCTGCAATACCTGCACGTCCACTCTCTTGGTAGTAGTTTTCCATGGACTTGCTCATAGAGTGATGAATTACAAACCTCACATCAGGTTTATCAATTCCCATGCCAAAAGCAACAGTTGCCACTACAACCTGTGAAAAAGAAAAAGGTTAAAGAATCATCAAGATACCAAACCACAATTTGTTTACATAAAACTTGAAGTCCATGTAAAGTATTTACTTAACCTGGATTTGATTTGTTGCCCATCCTTTATGAACTTTGGTTTTATATTTAGCATCCATGTTTGCATGGTAAGTCCCTGCCTTGATTCCCAGTTTCTGCAAACTCACAGTAACTTGCTCAGAATCCTTCTGAGAAAAGCAGTAAACAATTCCTGCACAAAAGTGAAAGAATCCTCATTGTAATGCTTTAAAAAGACCAAACAATCCCCAATACTTAAAAACAATTGTGAAAGTTTTATTAGCTTATGAAATAAAGAATTAAAAAGCATTATACAGTCTTTGTGCCTATTTAGTCCATAGTATTGGTATTTATGAAGGAAAATTCAGTTATCAGGTTGGACCTGAAGGCTAAAGAGGAAATACAGGTGCCAATCCATAGAACCATGGAAGCATTCTGTTAATGTTCAAGGAGGACAGTGCTTAGTAAAGCTTTCTAAAGGGGTGCTATGCCTTATGACATCTATGGCATCTCAGCTGAGGTTTCAGTTAAATCTGCCTTTTGTCATTAGTCAGGCTGGGCTAAGCCAGGGATTACACACAAAGCCATGTGATTGTTGATCATCTTAGCACAGCTTGTGCTCAGGGAGCTGCTCCTCACAGCCACAGAGCTCCAAGCAGAGACAGGGACAGACTGCTGCTCTGCAACCTGGATTCTGCAGCCTTGGCAACATGCCTCTCCTCTACTTCCACTGCAGAATGTATTGATTACACAAGTCCAACTTCTACAGTTCTGCTTTTATCTGTAATTCACACCATGACACCCATTCTGGGCACTGAGTAACAGATGACTCTTCTGATCAAATATGAAAACCATGTTAAAGATAGCAGTATCCTGACACATGGATAGTAAACAATGTGTGATTTAAGAACATAGAGCCTTGCTTTTACCATCTTAAACCTTCCTATTACTACATATGTAAACATAGTTCTATAGACATCAACATTCCAGCCCAATACTTCAGAAGATAAAAGTAAACTGTAAAGACATTTAAACAGTAATGAATGAAGAGAGAAATTATTCAAGGTATGGATCTTACTAAATTTCACTTTTTCTAATGCTGGATGTTTAATGTATGGTGAAGGCAGAATTTCTCAACATGCTTCAAGATCATTTGAAAACATCCTAACATCCTTGCAATGCTGAAGGTCATGAAAGATAACATGTCTTTTGTGACACTTTTTACCTGACAGTCCTTTGTATCTTCCATTAATTGTCTTAACTATGTCCTCAATGAAATCTTCGTTATTTGAAGGCTTATGCCGAACCTCAAAAATATATTAAGCACATGTCAGAGTTCAGGTGGGCAAACAGTCTGCCAAACATCCTTATTTTACTTTTCCCAGTAGAATAAACACAACTATTCCACCATTTAAAAAGAAATACTATATTCTTTTTATGAACAGTTAGATTACAACTCAAAAGTCCATTGAAAAATAAACCCCAAAATAAACCTGGCAAGCTTTCCCCACCAAGAACAATAAACAAACCTGTGGCCAAAGTGAAAATACAGCACAACAGAACAATTCATAAGACATTTTCCAACAGGTTGAAGCAGTCTGAGCCTGCTGCCTGCCCCTCTCCCTGCAGGAGACAGCACAAAGCAGGTAACAAGACCTACCTCATAGTAAAGGTTGGGCCTGTTGAAGGAAGCAGTAAAGGTAATGCACTTCTGAACATGCAAGATGTTCTGAGCATCCTTTAAAACATGATTGGTAGCTGTTGCTGTCAATCCAATCAAGGGAGCATTGGGAAACTGTCTTTTCAGGATACCAAGAGACTTGTAGTCTAAGCAAGAAAAGAAAAAGGGAAAAGAGGGAAAGAACAAGATTTCTCATACCACAAATGCAAACTTAAAAAAGGCATTCATGTAGATCATATTTAATGGGGTAATACTGCAATAAATGTTATCACTGCTTATCTACTACAGAACTAATTTATACATCCAAAACAAGTAACAAGCAGGTTGCACTTAGGAAAAGAGATGTATTTCAAGTGAGTTTTAAAGAATCAATCACAGAATCATTTGGGTTGGAAGACACCTCAAAGGCCATCTTGTTCCAACCCCTGCCATGAGCAGGGACACCTTCCACTATCCCATGCTGCTCAGAGCCCCATCCAGCCTGGCCCTGAACACATCCCAGGGATGAGGCATCCATAACTTCTCTGGGCAGCCTGTGCCAGTGCCTCACCACCCTCACAGCTCTTCCCAAAACCCAATCTAAACCCACCCTCAGTTTGAAGCCATTCCCCTTGGTCTGTCACTCCAAGCTCTTGTAAAAACTCCCTCCCCAGTTTTCTTTCAGGCTTCCTCCAGGTACTGAAAGGCTGCAATTATCAGCCACAATTCAGAAGGCAAAAATGTATGGAAATAGAAAAATATGTGTGGCATTGCATTAACCAACATTCAGGTTATTTTGCAGGTCTGTTTTTACAAACAGCTTTTGAGTAAACAGAGCTTTTCTAATAAATAAGCAATGTAGAATTTGGATACACAGACCAGAGTGTAATAATAAAAAAATTTAAAGGCTCAGTACTGACAATCACCTGCTGCCTACAAACAGAAGTGCAGCCAGAGGTACCCATCCAAATTCCTCACTGCCTGCTGAACCAGCCTGGCTCTTGGCTCAGGCACCACTTCTGAGCAAAACTGCTAAGAGTGATTTTACAGTTAATATTGCTTCAAATCAGGTTTTCTTTCAAACACAAACAAACAGCAACCAACAATATTCTACAATCTCCAAGACAGGAAAAAGACTGAAGCACACTTTCTTTCCCTATAAGTGAAGGGCATTTGTTTCCACTTGCTTTAGAGATGATTAAAATATATCTCATGAATATTTACAAAATGCTCTGCCTCCTTCATCAGAAGTGCCAGGGAGTGGTGTACAGAATGACACTTCCATGTAGCAGATTAAAGGTAACTATTATCCGTATTAAAGATGCCAAATGAAAGTTTTGATTTTATACAGCTCCAATTACAGTAAGCAGAATAAGTAATTTTTCAGAATACTGACAGCAAAATCTATGTTGAAATCATCATTTGCATTAACCTAGCTGCTGGATGATTTGTGAATTAAAGTTCTTGAGTTAACACAGATATGTGTCAAGGATTAAAATTCACTTTACACACGAAGGAAGCAGCTGGCCTTGTTCAGGCCTAACCCAGGACTGACAGCTGCCTGAGCAGCCCTGCAAGGATTTCTGAGGAGCATACCAGGCCTGAAGTCGTGGCCCCACTGACTGCAGCAGTGCACCTCATCCACAGCGATGCGAGCCAGGCACCCGGCCTGGTAAGCCTTCTCCAGCTTGGACATGAACATTTTGCTCTTTGCAATCTTCTCTGGGGTCACATAAATGAGCTTCAGCTGGGAATTCCTCTTCAGCATTTCCGTGTGGACCCACTTCACGTGTTCCTGTTCAAAACAAAGTGAGACAGCAGGGGTAACAAACTGGGACAACACACTGAGGCTGCTTAGCGCTAAGGCTCTTAAGAGGGGATTAGCAATTCAAAAGGTGTAATTAACACAGACTGATCAAGTGTTCCACGGTATTGACCACTGTAAGCCATTGTAGAAGATCACTATATGTATAAATAAAATGGTCCTTTTAATACCTAGAAAATCTGTGCTGGAACTTTGAAGAAGCACATGTTGAATATGTGTTTTTGCTTCATCATATGGTATCAATATTTCCCCAATAAACTGTGATTACCAAACATCCCTGTGATACTGCAAGTGTAAAATAATTCCTTGCACACTACAGTGGTTTTATTACTGAGTTTGCAGAGTGCTCTGCATCAAAGCAGGCTTCAAGTCTGGCACATTGCATCAAGCCAATCAATCAAATCCAGTGTCATGTGCAAGTTAATGATCATGGCCTCCTGCTAGTCAGGAAAATAACTGTAAAAAAGCAACTGTAGTATGAGACTGGGAAATGAGTTGCTTCTTGGCCTCTGGATCAAACAGCTCACCACCCTACAGTAAGAGATAAATCATAATTATATGTAAAAGCCTGCACTGCTCAGCATGGTAAAAGAAGACAAAAATCATCTACTTCAAGTCTAGAAACTGAGTAAAAATCTACAACACTCATCAGCCAAAGGCACTTCACACCCTCTAAATAGTCCCAAGAGATCTATTTGTTCCACAGATGGTGTTGGTTCCCGTGTGTTGTTGTCACTAAAACATGAACACAAGATATTTAACCCCCTTCCTCCTATCACAGCACCCTCCTGGCCAGACACTGCTGCTAGAACATCATTAGCTGATAAATCTGTCTCATCCATTCAACATTCACAAGTGACTACACAGAGGGGAGACACCAGCACATTCACCACAAAACACAAGAACTTAAACACACCTTGCTGCTTGAGGCATTTAATAAAGCTGCAGAGATACCAAGCTGTTCCAAAACCATGAGCTGATCTTCCATGAGAGATATCAAAGGACATATCACCAGTGTGAAACCTGTAACAATCAATCATTGTGCAGTTCAGATGTCACAAATATCTCCTCTAATTCTTTATACTGATGCATCAGCCCTGCTCTGAAGAAACTGCCAAATGTAAGCTTAAGTTTTGTACACAGCAGGGGATTCCCCTCCCAGACAGCTGACAAGTGAGTGCCAGATCACACAGGGATAATTCTTATTAAATATCCACAACAAACACCTCCTCTTAGGGTCTAGACCACAAACACAACTGAGCTCCAACAGAGGATGAAAATACACAAAACAAAACAAGCTGGATATCTGTGTCATGAGGTGCTGATTTGCCACAGAACTAAGCAGTGACAGGGAGTGGTAAATTTGGCCTCTGTAAATAAGTAAACTTCCAAAGCAATTGGATGAGTTATTAAAAATACACCAACCAAACAAAACCAAATCATCCAAATAAAAACCACACCAAGCAATGTTCGTTCTCCAAATAATTATTAAAGGGAGAAAATACATGAAATTCTTTTTATTATCCTTTTTTCCCCCTTACATACCATCAGAACAGACAGCTGGTAACTGGTAACAAAGGCTCTTCCCACCACCTGTAGGCATGACAAGAAATATATCCTTCCCTGCCATTGCAGCATTTACTGTTTCAAGTTGCAGTGATCTGAACTTCTGGAGTTTAAATTTGCTCTGCAGTGCAGTTTTTATCTTCTCATACCATGGAAAATCTGTTAAGGGAAAAAACCAACTCAACAAACACATTTCATAAGCAAATTACAATATAAGAAGGAGGGGTAATTTACATATTGAATAACTGAATCTAGCAGTGACACAATTTTAGATCTGGGAAAGTGTTTCAGGATTTCAGAAAAAGCTTCACACAAGCTGATACACAATATTCTAGGGTGGACCTTTGAAAACTCAAATTGTAAACACAATTCACCTCCAGACCAAAGCTCTCATTGCACATGGATGTGAAAAGCTGAAAACAGATGAACTTCAGAGTGCTAATGAGCATGTTAACTCATTAGTCCAAAATAACTAGAAATTAGAATCCCACTCTGAAAAAAAATAAAACCAGACACTGAGCCCTACAATAGTTACTCAAATGCTTCCCTCATACAAATACAGAAATTACAAATAGCATAAAGAAGGAGGGATACAATTTTTCCATACATTCCATCAATAATAAGCATTTATTAAAAAATAAAGAGGGGGAAAAGTTGTTTAATCTTCCCCAAAATCACCACCCCAACATGCTTCTAATAGGTTTTTCTTTTCTTCAATAAAGACCTAAAGACTGCATTTTTAAAAGATGTAATGCTGTAAAAACTTAAACTATGCTTCCTGATGCATCTTTTTGGTACTATTAAAATTAAAATGCAGAAAAGCTGTGGGAGCTCCAGGTTACACCACGTGCAATGCACAAGAATTAATTCTGGGACTTGAGGTGACATTGCAGAGAAATTGACAAAGAGCACAGTTAAAATCCAAGGCTCTGTGAAACCAAGAAAAGCCTCTCACTGACTTCCATGAGCTTTGAACTGGCAACAAATTTAGCTGCTGCTCCTGTTTAATACACACACAGCATCTGACTGCAAAGACATCCATTTTCAAAGCACAGGAGGTGAGAATTAAGCAAAAACCTACACAAACCAAATTATTTGTTCAATAGCATAATCTGCATTGATAAAGTATCAGCATTCTTACATATGCATAATACTCCTCAAATACAGATAAATATGGATTCAACTACCACATTAATTTCATTTTTTAAAAGCCAAAAAAAGCTTATATATACAACATAGGCATTTAGAAATTGAAAATTGAATTAAAAAGGAGAAAAAAATTCATAATATCTGAGTCAAATTTGGCAAGGCATAACATGGCCAAGAAGCAGCAACTATTCAGGACTTCATTTAATGCCTGCCTTGAAAGACAGCAGCCCTCCCACCACCACGAGGCACTTGCCACTTGCACTAATTGTACAATAATAATGTATTCTAGGTTATTTTTGGCAGTCAGCATCTATCTGATTTGCATTAATTTGGTAAGACAGTGAGGCTACATGACCCATCATGAACACTACCAATGTCCTACCCACTCGAGCAAGAGGAAACACAAAAACCAACTCTAAGTGCAAAACTGTCATTATCAAATCCTGAGAAAATCCAGAGCAGTTTGCTTTAGAACACAAACAAGGAGAAGTATTGCAATATAAGCATTTAATATACAAGTACTGCAATCAAAATTTACTCTGGGATTTTAAGTGCAAATCAGATCAAATTGTGACTTTGCAGCAAGCAAAGAATTGAAGGAGTTACAACAGGCCATTCTGACAGAACAGATAGTTCTGCCCAGAACAGCTCAAGATTAGTGCTCAGGAATGTCCAGTGAGACAAGTACAAACATTACCCCATTCCCTGGCACGTCAGCCAGCTGACTAAAATGAAATAGGACAACATCATTATGCAAACAAAACTCTAAGTGCATTTCCCCCTACTGGATTAATTCACCTTCCTGTTAAAACATTAGACTTTGACTCTGCAAACCTTTTTTGTTCCATTCCTCAGCTGAGGTTTCAGTGTCTTTACTTCCACCTGCCTCCAAGTCTCCTGAGGACTGTTTTATCAGATTCTTCACCCTCATCTTCTTTTGAAGGAGTTCCTGCTGCTTATCCACAAGCTCCTGGATCTGCATCTCCACTGCCTGCAGCTCATTCTCAATGGACACCAGCACCTCCTCTAGCACTGCAGGGAGGAGCAAGGAGAAGGCACAACTGAGACCACAGCCACGTGCTGATGCCACTTTTAATTGTGTTAATTGTACTCCAGCCAACGATCAAGTTGCTCACAGAAAGCATTTATTTGCAAGTGAGAAGCAACATTAACCCCAGCAAGTTAAACTCCTCTGGGGCTGAAAACAGGGCCATTAGCAACAAGATGTGTTTCATGCACCAGGATCCCTCCTCCACAGAACAAGGGATGTGCTGAACAGGGTTTGGATGTAGAGGGAAAATGCTTTTACAAACACAAGCCAGCCTTCACACTGAAAGAAATGAAGTGCTCCCCAAAAGCTTGGGTTGCACAAGTGACTCTTTGGCAGGAATTGCCTCTTTCCACCCCAACACACACGTGTGTGAATTGCAGATTGTGTTCTAGAATCCAACCCCTGGAGTTTAAAAGAATAATTAACACACACACCTGCATGCCAAGCGTGTACCCCAGAGGCAGGTCACAAAAGCATCAGGAGGAATTACTGCCTCCCTCACAGCCAGAAAACCCCAAGAGATTTAGGCTCATCCAGAGCAGATATGGTAATATATAATGGTATATGGAAACAAAAATGTGTGAAAGGGACAAAATATCTTCATCTCAAATAGCACAAAATGGTGACTTGCTAAATGCTACTCAGCAGAAAACAGTTAGAGTGTCTTAAAATATGAAGCACATTTTTGAAATATTGAAAACCAAGTCATTTCCTTGACAAACTTGATTTTCATCATACAGTAGCTTGGGCTGGAAGGGACCTTAAAGCTCATCTCATTCCAACTCCCCTGCCACTGGAGCAGGGTGCTCAGAGCCCCATCCAACCACGCCTTGAACACTTCCAGGGACAGGGAATTTTGGTTTAGTTTCACCTAAGAAATAAAAAGCTAGCCAGTCAAAGACTTTTTTCCTTCAAATCTTAAGTGTAATAGCACAGATCCCACAAACTCTTTTATGTATACATTAAACCATGTAAATAACATCAGGTGATTGTGTTTTGTTAGCTAAGAGACAGCAAAATGAACATATGGAATATTAATTATGGATTACCTGCAACAGCTGTCATCTCTGGAGATTAAAGAATGTTATCTTTAGGAGATCTTATTTAGTCACTAAAAAGAAAATGAAATAAATACATTTTAAAATATATTTTATAAGTGAACCTTCTCAACTTAGAACAAATTTCCTGCAGGAGGTTCTTCGTTACCAGAGCTGTTAATGTAACAGTTTAGGTCCTGGTTAATTTAATTTGCTCACACAAAGAAGCCCCACTAGATGACAAATGCTTTTTCCCTTCTGCAAGATGGATAAACACAAACTCAGCTCCTGAGGCCACAGCTCACCAGGCTTCTAGATGAATCCAGGTGAATGTTAACAAAGTCATTAATTTCCTGCAGGAGGAACGGCCTAAGGCAGACCAGTCACTCACCAAGTGCCCATTGCCAGGTTTGATCTCTTCAAAGCTTATTTTACAGAAAAGTCTGGACACGTCACATTGTGCCCCTCAGAAAGGCAGCCACCATAACAGAGCATCTGTTAGGAGGAAATGAAAACGTGGCTTGGTTTAGAGAAGGGGATCGATTTTGAATACTCTTCAATAGAACTGAATTTATTGGCTCATTATTTGAACAATGGGTTTTGTCACGTTGTGCCTTAGCAATACCAAGAAAACAGCTACACAAGAAATTGATGTTTTCTGTTATTGCACTCTGAACTATTTATTACACGGATGGAAACAAAGTCCAATGGAAAATGAAAGGGAATAAATTCTGCATTACAATAAATACTAGGGGGAAAAATATCTCACTACCAGCTGATTCCACCACAACAATGATCTTCCCCGCTCCTATAAATGGAGGGAGAAATACATATTAAAAACAATGTGTGAATAAAACACTTCCACATCACCCAGGGCCTGACCCAGACACCTCTTAATCACCTCCCGGGGCAACCTACTCCAACGCGGCAATATTTACAGGCAAACAGTGCGAGCAGTATCCAAATCCAGTGCGCACACACAGTGCAACATTCGCAGCGCTCTCACCCGCACGCCAGCCGCGGGCACGGCGCTTGCCAGGCCTGAAGCACCCGCTCGGTGGGGCTGAGGGACGGGGCACGACAGACAGACGGACGGACGGGCAGGGCAGGCCCCGCTCGGCGGGTGGCAGGACGGATGGAGGGATGGAGCAGCGCCTCGCAGCCGTGTCCTCCCGCGCGGCGGGCTCAGCCGCCAGCTCCCACAGCTGCCCCGAGAGCTAGTGCCGGCCGCGCTGCCGCACCCCTTATCCTTTACCCCGCATCTTTTCTCCCTTTTTACCGCAGCTCCCCCTCCCCTCACGGCTCCCGCCCCGCAGCTCCCACCTGCGCCGCGCGCCGGGCCCCGCCCCTTCCGCCGCCCGCCCTCAGCCACTGCCGCGCGGGGCCCGGCGCCATCCCCGTCCCGCTGCCGGAGCCGCTCCCGGAGCCGCCGCCACCATGATCTCCCTGTCCGACACGCAGAGTAAGCGCTGCCGCCGCTCCCGCCGGGGAAGCGCGGAGGGGCCGCTCAGCTGCGGGGCTGGGGGCGTCGGGGGGTCCCAGCGCGGCCGGGCCGGCCGGGCCCGCAGCCTTTGTCCGCGGCGGGGCCTCCCTCCCCGGGCAGCGTCCGGCTGGAGCGCCCGGGGCCGGGGAGCTCTCCCGCGGCATGCCCGCGGTGGAAGGCGCGGCGGCGGCCCCGGGGCGCGGCTGGCGGGGAGCAGACGGGATGGAGCGGCCGGGCAGGGCAGCTCGGCCTTGGGGCAGCTCGGCCGCCTTCCTCCGGGTTTGGGAGCGCTCGGTGTACCGTGCAAGGGTCGGGAGGGACCCTAAAGCTCATCTCAGCGCAGCCCTGCCATGGCAGGGACACCTTGCGCTGCCCCGGCTGCTCAGAGCCCGTCCAGCCTGGCCCGGAGCGCTTCCAGGGACAGCCACAGCTGCTCTGGGTAATCTGTTCAGTGCCTGGCTAGCCTTACAGGAGAAAATGTCTTCCTTTACCTAACCTAGGTTTGTTAGGGTTTGTCAGGTGTGTGGGTTCGTACCCATGGCGCTTTGAGCGCCGTGAATGAATGAATGAACGAACGGTAAACAAAGTAACACTCAGCTCCACTCTTGCCGTGTCGTCAGTGGTCTGGAAGCGTTTAATTATCTCAGTAGTAAACAGCTTTGCTGCGCTGCTCTTGCTGGTACCTCACCAAACGTCTGCAGGTGACGCTGAGGGGGCTTCAAGGTGAGGCTGAGGCGTTGAAGTGGAAAAAAGTAAAAATACTTGTATGTGACCGTAGGGTTGTTGTTGTTTTTTTTCCTACCAAAGTGCTTGGAAATAGAGATCAAAGAAATGAAGGTGTGCCCGGCAGTCAGGGGCCGTGCTGCCCTCTGCTCGGCCCCACTGAGGGCACACCCGGGGGCTGTGTGCGTGCCGGGCTCCCCGCCGCGCCAGGGACACGGAGACGGTGAGGGCTCTGGGGCAGGGCTGGGAGCTGGGCCTGTTTATTCCGGACAAGGCTGAGAGGGGATCCATCCGTGCACGCAAACCTCTCGAATGGGTGCCAAGAGGACGGTGCTGGGCTTGGCAGACTTGGTGCTAGACTTGGTGCCCAGCGGCAGAACAAGGAGCGCTGGCCATGAAGCGAAGCACAAGGAGTTTAGCCATGGCCATGAAGCGAAGCACAAGGAGTTTAATCTCAACGTGAGGAAGCGCTTCCTTACACTGAATGGCAGAGCCCTGGAACAGCTGCCCGGGCGGAGTGTCCCTCTCTGCAGGAAGCCCAAGCCCCCGGAGCGCGTTTCCCTGTGCCCTGCCCTGGGTGGCCGTGCCCCGGCAGCGGGGATGCCCTGGCTGCCCTCCCCAGCTCGCTCCCGGCCCCGGCAGCTCCCGGGGCTCCGCTCCCGCCGGCCGGGGCGGCGCGGCCGCGCCTCGCCGCGCATGCGCAGGCGGCGCCCAAGTGAA
Source organism: Onychostruthus taczanowskii (assembly GCF_017590055.1). Taxonomy (NCBI): domain Eukaryota; kingdom Metazoa; phylum Chordata; class Aves; order Passeriformes; family Passeridae; genus Onychostruthus; species Onychostruthus taczanowskii. The sequence goes on from NW_024498685.1 coordinate 13,826,201, forward strand.
GCACGAGGAGTTTAGCCATGGCCATGAAGTGAAGCACGAGGAGTTTAGCCATGGCCATGAAGTGAAGCACGAGGAGTTTAGCCATGGCCATGAAGTGAAGCACGAGGAGTTTAGCCATGGCCATGAAGTGAAGCACGAGGAGTTTAGCCATGGCCATGAAGTGAAGCACGAGGAGTTTAGCAATGGCCATGAAGTGAAGCACAAGGAGTTTAGCCATGGCCATGAAGTGAAGCACAAGGAGTTTAGCAATGGCCATGAAGTGAAGCACGAGGAGTTTAGCCATGGCCATGAAGTGAAGCACAAGGAGTTTAATCTCAGCGTGAGGAACCTTCCTTATGCTGAATGGCAGAGCCCTGGCAGAGCTGCCCAGGGAGGGATGGAGTCTCCCTCTCTGGAGCCATCCCAGACACATTCCTTTGTCGCCTGTTACAGCCCCCCTTAGCAGAGGGGTTGGGCTGGGTGATGTCCAGAGGATCAGCCCTAACCATTGTGATTCCCTGATAACAGCTTAAGCTGCAGGGTAAAGGACAATGACAGGCCTGTGGTTTAAATGACCATCTCATGGGTGATGCATTTCTGGTATGATTGCCACAGAAGGAAATGAGTCTGCCTGATAAGAACCGCAGCATCAGTTATGAAGGAGGGTGTGAAAAATCTAGAAAAAAAATTAAAATAACTTTGATAGCAGGGTACTGGAAATTGGAGAGCCAGTTAAGGCCAAGGATAAAGACAGGCAGCAGAGTTTAGCAGCATTCAGGGTCAATGATTTCTTGAGATACTCAGATATTGTGCTGTTACTAACCCTTGGGGTTAACTTTTAGGTTTCTGATTGATTAAACCCTTTTGGGCTTTGCTTTTGCCCTTAACTTCCTGTCTGGGGTATTCATTGGGCAAAAAAATAAAAATCTCTTCAGAAGGAGACTCACTGTTTTTATTTTGCTTAGTTCCTTATGTGGGACCATCAGCTATTTCCATGCTAAGACTGTTGGTTTTAGCTGTCAGAGACAGGAGTACTAAATAAAACACTCTGACATTTAGGGGTTTTAAGGGTTGGGGTTTTTTTCAGTTTTTCTGAAATTCTGAAGATAGTTTGTCATATATTTTAAAATTCACTGCTGTCTGGAAAAATACAGAGCTGGCCATAGAGTCCTGGTGGAGTAGTGTGATAAATACCTGGAGAGAACCACTGCAGAACCACTGCTGATGTTTGGAAAGTTAATTCTGCACCTGTAGTCTAGAACATCATTTTAAGCGGTGCATTGAATGGTGTTACAAACCACCAGTAACTGCAGAAGAATTCACTGAGCTTTTCCCAAATTAAATTTTCAATACTCAAAAATAGTGCTAGCAAAATAATAGTTATGCATTGAATATAAACTGTATTAGTTTTTTGTCTTCTAAAAGCCTGTAGCACGCAATTCCATTTTATTTTGCACTGTATTATGCACCATAAAAGACTGGGGATGTGCATTGTCTGCCCTAATCTTTCACAAACAATGTATCTTAATTTTGAATCTTAAAATCTACTGAGCTGTTTTGACACAGTGCTGCAGTAGTCTTGCACAGCTTGTGGAATTTCTGCAGAAGCGTTGATGAAGATTTTCTCCCTTGTCTCAGGAAGTCATAATCATCCAGAATAAATACAACCTGGCCAGTGGGTGTTTCTGCATTTCTAGGCATTGATATGTTGTATTTGACTAATGTGGGAAAGCTCTTCTGGCACAGAAGAAAACATTTTAAAATAGTTTGCTCCCTCTATAAATATTCATAGTTTGTTGTTGAAAAGATTTTCTACAAAATGCCAGCACTTTTTCTTTTCCTTCATCTGAGAAGCATAGTTAAATATATTTACAAATTCTGATCCAAATGAAGGCAGTAACACCCTCTGCTGAGATCTCAGCACTGGAGGATAATAGTCCTGGACCATTCATCTTCTTCCAGCAGTTATTTTGGGATAATGAGAATAATGTTCCTTTTTCTTTTCCCCCTTTCCCTCCCCTAAGCAGAGAACACGGGTGACTTGTGCAGTGAATCAGAGCCCATTGTGGCAGAATACAAACCGGTTTGGGGTGATCACAGAGGTGTCAGAGAGGGGATTGCAGCAGCTCTTGGGAGGTGGCTCTGCCTCCTGCCAGATCCATACCTTGAGCCGTGGCTGGGCAGGAGCAAATACTCACTTCCAGGACTGCATATTTATCTTGCTGGCAGCTGGTAGTTCCTCTGGAGTCCTGCCTCCAAGTGTTTTCCTTCCAGAATGCAGATTGTTTCTGCTCTTCTGAAGTAAAGAGTACTGGAGAAAAGGGCACTTGCAATTGTTACATTGCCTTCAGTCAGCAGATCCATTGAAAGTACAATTTTACAATTTGCAATTCTGTTTTCCATTGTAAACAAGTACGGAGAGCGCCTGTAGTAAATTTATTGGCTTGAGTTACTTAGTGCTTTTAATTGTGGGGTGTTAAAATGCTCACAGTGAAAGTTTAAAGTGGCAGGCTATACCATGGAACTACAGCTCTAAGCTGAAAACCAAGCCCTCAGAGAAGTCTGGGGAGTGGAATGTTGCTGTAACAAATCTCTGAGCTATGCTGAAATTTATTTCCAATAACTACTTGGAAGTCCTGAAATGGGCATAATTATCCTCCTTTACTCCCAAGCTCATCAAGCAACAGCAAATGACCAACTACATCAACAAAGTGCAATTAAAATACATGGAGGCAGGTCTGGCCAACAGCAGCAGTGAGGGCTGTGATTGTGGATGTGCTCTTTTGTTTGTTTCAGGACAGGCTTGGAACTTGAAAATAAATACACAGATATACAGGCATAGTATTAGGGTGGGTTTTGCTAAGCTGCTTTTGTTTTGCAGTTTACAAACCTGTAGGTTTCTGTGTCTGGTCAGTGAAAACAATAATAAATGCATGTATTTGCAGCCCTATTTACAAACCTGTAAGTTTCTGTGTCTGGTTAGTGAAAACAATAATAAATGCATGTATTTGCAGCCCTATTTACAAACCTGTAGGTTTCTGTGTCTGGTCAGTGAAAACAATAATAAATGCATGTGTTTGCAGCCCTGTTGCTGCTGCTCCTGGTTTTTCTCTCCCATTTGTCTGTGTGAGAGTCAAAGGAAGGCTTTGGAGATTAAAATTAAAAGCAGGATGTATTTCTAGTAGCAGTCTTTGATACTTTAGAGGCTATTGCCAAATGGTAGTTTTAATTCTAGCTTGGCATTTCCAGCCCTGTTTCTCATACAAACCTTCCATCCTACTCTTGGCTTCCCAGTATTTCTTGAGCATCCTTTGCAGAACTCAAAGTTTATAGAACTGTTTAGACTGGAAAAAAACCTTTAAGAGCATTGAGTGCAGCTGTTAACCCAGCACTGGCCAGTTCATAACATAAGCAAATATATGAACTACAAAAGGTAATTTTAAAAAATCTGCAAATTAAAATCATAAAATGAGAAATTTCATAAAATGAAACTAGCAGTCTAGAGATACTGTATTTATGTGTAATGTAGATCTACCATTTAATTAATAAAAATTAAATACGAAGTATGAAAGCTATAATTGAACATTTATCTCTCAGTATTTAATATCTACCAGTTTTGTGAAAACTGTCAATTGTCTGGAGACCCAGGCTAGTGTTTGATAGCTCTCAGCACACGTGTAACTTGGAAAAATCCTGCAGGATTCATCCAAGTTGTGTTCCATCTGGAAACTGGGGGAAATGGAACTGCTGTGCAAGTCATGGAGTGTGGAATGTGAGGTCTCAGGAGGATCGAGAGGACCAGGGTACTTAAATTACTATGGGAAGGAAAATGGGACAAGATTTGCAAATCCCAGTGTTCTGAATTAAAAGAGGAGGATCACAAGGATCCACTCAATGATCCTTGTCCAGCTCTTCAGTGAATGACTCATATGGGAATTAAAGCCACGATCCTGGAGTTACGTGTACCATGTTCTGACTGATCTAATCTGGATAACAAAGTTTCATTATCTCTACTAACAATCCTTTTCCCCATACCAGCAATTAATCAAAGCCATTAATTAATACATTTGCTGTATGTACATATATATATATATATATAAATATGGTTGCATTCAATTTCAGTGCCTTTCATTCCAAACATGGACTTTGTTGATAAACAGCTTCCAAAGATCTGTCTGTTGAAGTAATTGCTGTCTACAAGATTTACCATATTTGTACACTCAAGGAAGTTTCAAAATTTAAAATTTCTTTAGATTGGATGTTCTCATTTTTCCCCCAATTTTTATCCATGACTTTCTTTGTACCATGTTTTGTTACATGCCTGAATCTGCTTCTTTTTCAGAGATTGGAATGGGACTAACAGGCTTTGGAGTGTTTTTCCTCTTCTTTGGAATGATACTCTTCTTTGACAAAGCTCTTTTGGCTATTGGAAATGTAAGTGACTTTTCTACACTGCTTAGAATCAAGTATGTGATCTATTAAAGTAAAATTAGAACAGCATGTTATCAGTTTGAAGCTGCATGACAAAGATTACTGTGGTGACCTGGCATAAAGGAGGAGTTGTGCTCAGTGATAGGAGTGAATCATTTTTCCTGCTTGAGGTTAGAACAGCTCACACTGATGTGAATGTCACCATGGGTCAGGCCTGTGGGGTGTTGGTAGACAAGAAGCAGCTTGTTCCACAGTTGTGCTGCTGCAAATGTGATTTTTTGTGTTCCTCTGAGATCACTGTCAATTTAAGTATCTATTTGGATAAGAATCTTTAAGTACATGCTAGCAAATGTTGTTTTGCAGTGCTGTAGGAGGAAAGAAAGAAGCATGAATTGCTGACACTTCTGGCTTTAGAAGAGACAGACCTCTTTCAAAAAAGAGAGATTTGGTATCTGCAGCTTTTACCAAATCAAAGTTGTCGCTCAAAGCAGCACAGAAAATAAATCCTAGTTCTGGTACATAAATTTTCCAATCCAAATATCAAATGACAGGGTGTTTTCTGCATGTGCCAGTCTCTGTGCCTCTGCTGTTCCCAGCTGTGCCAGCCAGCCAAAGCACAGCCTGGTCAGGAAAGGTTCACCCCCTCTTTTCCTGATGCCTAAAAGTCTGCAGCCAAACAGATCACTTTCATTCTCAAACACTGAGATTCCCTGAAGGGAAATACAAAATTGTGGATCTGAATTTGGGTGCATTAGTTGAAGCATTGTTATGAACCATCAGATCAAGTGTGCAGTGGGAGAGTGAAAAATGAAATAATGCTTATTTTTTCTTTTCCTAATGTAAGGTGGAAATACAAGATCCTGTTTAGGGAAAATGAAAACGTAGGTAGGAAGAGACAATGACAGGCTATGTGGTAACCAAAGATAATGCAAGAAAAGGTACTGTATCCTTGCAGAGAATTGTTTTTATTAAAAAAAAAAAAATATCAAAAAGGGCAGGGGGTTCTAAGAAAGTGATTTATTAAATACCATCCAAAACTTGAGTTAAACAATCTTGAGTAAACCCAGAGATACTATTGCTTTCTGAGCAAAAATGTTGCTGAAATAATTCCAAGTCCTGTAGCTGCAGGACACCAGAAATAGTTCTAACTAGTTGGGACTGGTGTGATAGCGTTCAGTCTATACTGAACAAATAAATAAACAATTAAAAAAACTCTGCACAGTAAAAAACAACTGTTCAGCTTTTTCCTTCTCTGGCTTGGCACTATGAGTAGATCAGCAGAAGCTGTTGGAGATGTCAGTGGCACAGAACAGAGGTGCTGTTAGGTGTGCTGTTAGCTTTTAGGAACCTTTGCTGTCAGTGGGACTGAGCTTCAGCACCACCTGTGGTAAAGATGTGACAGGGCAGACACAACTGTTGTCAGCAGATCTTCTCTTTGAGTGTGTTTGGCAGAGACCACAGAGGACAGACCCTTTACTTTCAAGCAGCTGAGAGCTACAAGTGCTTTAAGATGGACCTTACAAAAAAAAAATCAAGAGTAAATTTATTCTCACCAACTGTCTCGTGGTATTAAAATAAGTTGTGCAAGAAAAGCAGTGTCATTTCATAAAATATATATATATACATAAGTGTTTACATCCTGTACTTGGGAACATAATTAGTTGTTTTCTTTCTTTGGTTTGTTTTTGTCTTTTCTAGGTTTTATTTGTGGCTGGCTTGTCTTTTGTTATCGGTTTAGAAAGAACGTTCAGATTCTTCTTTCAAAAACACAAAATGAAAGCAACGGGCTTCTTCCTGGGTGGTGTGCTCATAGTTCTCATTGGCTGGCCTTTAATAGGAATGATCCTGGAAATCTATGGGTTCTTCCTATTGTTCAGGTAAGTCTTGTTTGAAAACACTTTTGTGTTCATTTATCTCGGAATAAATGTATTTGTGTGATGTGTCTGTGTTAGAGTAGACAAAGCAGCATCCTTTAAATATTCCTTTTGGACAGATTTTATATGAAATTGTTTATTTACAAGTTGGTAAGTATTTTTCCAAGACTCAAATCTGCTAATGTTTGTGAGGTATTTATCAAAGTGACTTTGATAATGCTGATGTCTAGCCAAAGAATTGTAAAGCTTCAAAATGTGTGGGAGCCCAAATTGTTAGCAGTATGAAGTTTAAATATCTCCTCATGGAAAAGGGATACTTAGTACTTTCTTCAGGAGGGAGTTTGTTCTTTTCTTTAACAAATGGGGCAAAATATTTAGTTACAACCATCCTAGGTGTGTAACCTTACAATTTCATCACTGTGGCAGCCCAGGGAAAAGCTGTTTTCTGTCATGTTTTATTACAGTTGTGCCTTGGAGTCAGAACTGCTTGTTTGAGTTAGCAGGATCTAGACTGAGATAAGGAAAAATGGAAATTCTGTTTTTTTTAAACAGCAATCTTGAAACATGTTATAACTTTCACAATCTGTCATTTAAGTTCTTCATAAATGCAACTGTAATAGTGAAAGAATTTGACTTGTTGCAACCTGCATAGATATCTATATTTTTATCTCTATTTCCATGGTTGAAGTTCTATGCTTCCCTGCAGAACAAAGCAAAAAATATGCAAAAAAGTAGAAAGGGAGGCTTCTGGTTGTTCTTGGACTTCTGTCCAGATGCAGATTGTTTCTCTAATGGTTATTGATCAAGTTTCATACCCTGAAGTGTTCTGTGAATGGCTGAATAACACTGTTCCTGTTAATCAAAGTGAAACCATTGTTCTCGTGGAGGTTTTTTTTTGTACTCAGTAAAATTGTGTGTTCATCTGGTATTTCAGATAAAATGTTTATTTTTGAAAACAAATCTGAACTTGGCTCTTACTGGAGACAGCGACATTTCAGAAAATGAATTTAGTGGGGTTAATGTATTTCTTATTGTTCTGCTCTGTGTTACTCTGAATTCTGTCACTGCAATGCTGTGATAATCTCAGTATTTCACTGAATACATTGTCACTTCTTGCTTGGTTTAATCAGCCAGAGCAAAGCAAGTAGAACGTGTTTCCAACAGAACACCCTCCTTCTAAAAGATCTCAAGAGAGTTACAAGTTATTCTGTTTAGGCAGGTATGGTTATGGATTATCTAGTGGTGCTTGCAAGGTAAAACAATATTGAGAGGTTTATAAAAGATCAGTAGTTATCCCCAGGTCTGTCCCTTAGCCTGAAGGGAATCAACAAGGGATGGATAATTCCAGGTGTGAATGTTTACCTGATCTGTTTTAATTTAAAGCATCTGGAGACCAGTTGTTTGGACTGAATGATATTAATGTCTTTTCCAACCTTGATTCCATGATTCTGTGACCATCTCTTCCAGGGCTTATTAGTTGATAAAATCTAAATCCCTTGCTGCAAGGCTGACTAGTGACTACTTCAAGCAAAGCTTTTTGTTTTGCTTCAATCTCGTTCAGTTCAACCATCCTCCTGTTGCCAGCCACTTGCTCCCTTCTGAAGAAGTTACAAATGAAGTCTCTCCTCAATCACCATTTTTTACTGTTCCTCAGGATCCTGCTGCTTGGTGGCATAGCAGAAAACTGCCCTGCTATTATGGGACAGCTGTTGTAACCTAAGGTGCTTTTGGAGCCTTGTTCAGATGACAGCCTTGCGGAGTTAGGGCTGACAATACTGTCCCTGCTATTCCTTATTCTTGGACACAGCAGTTGTTTTAATCTGTTACAAGTGGTTTGTGTGCCCTGCCTCACAATTTACTGGGCTGCTGAAATGATCTGGTCTAAAAGAAAACAAACTCAATACCCCCCTTATTGGTGTGGGTATTACCCAGCAAATAGTTCTTAGCAGGGTGGTGAAGAGGATGATGACATGTGACACTTCACTGGTGCACTGTGGCTGGGGCCTCACTGCACATTAATCCTTATTCCAACAGGGAATGCTCAGCTGGAGATTGCTGGGAATGCCAGCAGCTGCCTGCAGACAGCTGAGATACTGCCACACAAAATTTGGTTTTGTGCTGCACAGGTTAGGTGGAGAGTGCAGGGGCTGCACCACAGCATCTGTGCCAGGCAACATCCCCGGGGTCACGACACAAACCACTGACCTAAATTTGGGAAATAAATGAATACACAACTCTGTCATGCTTCATTTTCTTTAGTTAATGTAAAGAGTGTCATAGGTGGTTTTAATTACTCACAACGAACTTCACTTGTTTCTACATTGGATCTTGAATGTATTTTCTATAACATAAAGAGGAAAGATATCAAAATATGTATGCTAATTTTGAGAAATCAGTTTTGCTGACTAAATTAATTATTCTCACTTATTTTTTGATGAGTTGTCTGAGAGTTGCCAGCTATGAGGAAAATTAAATCCATTTAAAAATACACCATTTCTTTCCTGGTTTTCTCCTTTCTCTGATTAATGTCTGTTGATATATTTGGTAAACAAATGTGCTGCTAACAAGTTGCAAGATTTTATGTAAACTTGGTTTAAAAATTACCTGCTATTTTTTCCATGTTACAGCAATATGAGAAAAGCTTAATTGCAAAAACTAATACAATCTTCTGATGTTTTACCTAAAGGGGGTTCTTTCCTGTGGTGGTTGGCTTTATTAGAAGAGTTCCAGTTCTTGGATATCTCTTGAATTTACCTGGTATAAGCTCGGTAAGTTTGGTATTTCATGCAACAACCAAAGCATGTTCTGGCTTTCATTCCACTGATATAGCACCTGTAGAAATGCATCAAAATTAAAGCAAATATAACTCTGGAGCAACAACTTCAAATGCACTCCTGCACAGTTCTTGCACCATGCACAGCCCATTCATTCCCAGGGAGACACTTGTAGGGGTAACAGGAACAAAAGGAGGCGTTGGCAGGAGCTGCCCCTGCTGTGGGCAGGGAAGTGGGAAGAGCCCTGCATTGTTCAGGGAATGCTGGCCTTCTTCTGCTTCACTCTTGGCCCTGGGTGACCACACAGGGGGATCCTGCCACTGCCTGGGCCTCTCCTGCCTGTACAATGAGGAGGGCACCGTGCTTGGTGCAGTATTTGGGTGAACTTAGGAAAAGTGGCCTCTAAAACAAACAGTGGAGCTCAGTGTTATGCTGCAGATAACAGAACCCAGAAACTCTCAGCATGCATAGTCATTCATCAAATATATTTATTAGGGTTCACTGCACCAGGCTACATATTTTTATTACTAAGATTTGTGTTTTTTCAAGTGGAGTTTTCCATTTTTTTAACCAAATGGCTGGGGATTTGAAGACAATTAACAGAGAGATGCTAAACTAGGGTGTTCCAGTCAACTGCTTTTACTGTGCTAATTTATTTATGTATTTTAACACAAGCATTTGTAATACCAGTTTTGAAAGCAACAGTTTTAATAGCTACTGCTGAAAATTAATAGTGGGAATAACTTACATGCATAGAGGCTGTTTTTTAAAAATGAGTGTTCCAGATCATCTGTTCCAGTCTCACAGTTAGGCCAAGTTGTGGCTCATAATTCATGATCAATTGAATGTTTCATCTGTCAATTGATCCTAATCATATTTAATTTGATCACAAAGGGGTTAAGTCTTGTTTTTAAAAGGTAATTGTTAATGTTTTATTCAAAGCCTACGTAGGCTCAGAAGAGAATCCACAGTAATGGTCAGTTGAAATATCTTCCTTGGTCTACTAATGCATGTGTGGCTGAGACTGTATTGTTTTGTTTTAACCATTAAGCTGGCAGTGTTATCTGCACTCTTCTATTTCCTTTCTCATTCTGTTGCATCTTCATGCTGCACTGTTAATGTCTATATGAGAAAAACATGTTATGCAGAAACACAATTGCAATTGTAAGAATTTTGGTTTTCACAAACCTAAACCATGAGACCTCGGTGAGTACTACTTGACTCTCATTTCCAGTCACATACTAACTGTGCAAGTAGCAAGCAGTATTTGAGAGCAGCCTCACTCTACACAAATGTCATCAACCTAAAACCTTTTTGTCTCCTTTTCCACAGCTTGTAGATAAAGTTGGAGAAAGCAACAACATGGTATAATGACGAGAGGGTGGAAGACTGATCTAAACTTTTACTGTATTATTTATAAAATCCCTTTGAAGAATACTCAGCACAAAGATTAAGTTGTGTACAAAGGAAAAAGCTTGTTACATTCTTTACATAACAGTTTAATTTAAAATGTATAGTCAACAATATACATTAGAAAAGAAGCTCAGCAAGTATGCTTCTAGGAAAGTAACTCCAGAGTTCGGGAAGTAAACTGAAGAGGGAAAAGTCATGGAATAATCCCTGTTCAAGACTATTTTTGTTGGTTTTGGAAAACATGCTAGAGGCAATGAACCCTTGTGGAATTAACGGTGCCTGTCCTTTACCTCCTTATTTTGAAGGTGCAGTAGAGCAAACAGGCCTACATTTTTAAGGGTGACCCAAACTTACCCAACCCTCTGCTTGCTATCCTCAGAGCGCAAAAAAATCAAACAGGAAACTTCTTGTGTAACAAGAGATGCATCTTTGCATGAAGGTTAAGATGACTATTCATCTACAAGTGTATTATGACAATAAAAAGGAAACCCTACACAGTTCTGTTGTAAACATTTTTGTAAATATGTGGCTGAAATACAGCATTTGTTATCTTAATGTTTCAAAGACAAATGTTAGTCGATTGTATTTGCCTTCCGTTTCGGAATATGCAAAAGGTCAATCTTTAATAACTTTGGTCTTAAATGTTGGTTCTGAACATGCAGAGCTCAGTGGGGAACTCTGGAAGCTGACTTGCAGGCCTTCCAAGTTGTTCTCCTTGAGCCATGTTCCACGTGCATCCTGATGAGAATGTAGCCCCTTGTCACTAACGTGAAAACTCTGTGAAATACGCTTAGTTCACAAAAAACTGCATTAGGCTGAGGTGCTGATGTGAACCCTGTGACATGTAACTTACCAGAATTTGGAGCTTTGTTTTTAAACAGTTTCAAACTAAGCTTTCTTTGTTTACTCTGGAACTACGAATTGACTTTTATTTTTTACGGTAATAAAATGGAAACTTAAAGTCCTGTGTACGTGAGTCTCTGGGGAGAAAACTGCTGGGGCCGACTACAGATCAAGTGCCAAGTCTCCAGGTGTTTGTAACTTGTTGCTGGGTTATCTGGTTATCTTCAGACAACTCCTGGCTACAGCAGCAGCTTTGTTGTTGTTACTGAGGATTCTTGGCTAACCTGGAATAAATGTCCCCTCCTAATGCACAGCTCACGTTTCTGCTCCTGTTGGAATGTTAAACGTTGTGCACTTGCAATGGTCTCAGTTACAGTGTCCTCACCTAACAAACCCTGCTTGTTCAGTGAATTGTGTTTGTGCAGGCAGGGGGGGTCTCTCTTGTGTTTCATTTTCTTTTCCCTTTCATGTAATCCTGAAATTATTACCCAATGTAGTATTAAAGGTAGCTATGTAGCCTAATGGTCTAATGACTGGGGTTTTTTGGGGGTGTTTTTTTTCTTTATTATGCAGTTAAAATTGGAATTTTCTAATGTAAGTTTTAAGTCTAAAAAATCCTCGTCTACCAAATCTTTTGAAAGTTGCTCTGAAGTTTATTTGTATAAAACAAGGGTTTTTTTCATTGTATAAATAGCCACAATCTACTACTATCAATATTTAATTTGCTTCCTTCTAAAACAGGCACAAAATTATCCAGGGGGAAAAAAAAAAAACACCTGTTATTTTGCAATTAATAACAACTGAAAAATCAGTGAGTTTATTTTATAAATAGCTATATTTGCTTGATGGCATGTGCATTACAATTTAGAGACAGGAGTAAATACGATTGTTGGCTCTACCTCAAGAGATAAACCATTTTAGATAACCCAATTTTAACTGCTCCTAGAGCTTTGCTGTGTGTTCCAGTGACTAGAGAATAACACTCCAGCAGCTTAGCCAACTCGTCCTGTTTGCTGTGCTGTGGGGAATGCTGTCTAGAGCAGGCAGTGTTCACCTTTTAAATCAGCTACCTGAACGTTTTTGTGCTTCTGTCTTGAAAAATAATGTGATGGAAAAGGTGGATTGCACCACGTGACCGTGGATCTCTGGCTGCAGCAACTTGCTTGGTAAGCTGAAGTACCTTCATCACAAGAAATGATGATGATGATTGATGATGATGGCTTTTGGAGGTGGTTCATGTGTGGCTGTGCATGATCTCAGCATCTCTGAGAAGCTGGGGTGTAGGCAGGTCATCTCATTATTTAATTCATTGTTTTAAATCAAAAGTCAATTTTTTGTCACATGTGAACTGTTGTGGAAAGCATCTGAGGGAACAGAATTGTGTGTTGAATTTAGCATAGTCTATCCCTCAAGGTAACGTTGTTTTTGAGACGGTTTTGCCAAGATAAATGTGGGTGGCAGCAAAGGTCAAAACAACTTAGCCTTAAAGTGTTTCTGTCCTTGTAAAAATATCTAACAGAAACATGCTTGGAATGTTTCCCCTTTTAAATGTAATTTATAATTGCTGCTTTAAAACTCATAAGGATGGATCTTATTCTGAGCAGATGAATACTGTAAATATCCTTGTCATACCTTGAATAAATGGGAACCTTTTTCTATAATTTGTCTTTGTGTCATGGTGTGCACATTTTAAAAAAGTCTGTTTACAAGTTTTCCTTTCCAGAGGGTCAGGAGTTACTGCTTGGCTGTCTTACACTGTTGTCACTTTTACAGTAAATAGGGGCTTGGGTTAGTCTTAAGGAAAGGTTTTCTCCCTTTTTTTTACAACAAACCTTTTACATAAGCATCCCCCTAATTTTTCCAATTCCAGTTTTGGACACAGCACAACAAAATACGAAATTTCAGTTTCATGGGAATCTACCTCCTTTTTTTCTGAGGAAATAACTGTGAAACTTCAGGAGAAAACAAGCAGGTGTCTAGATGTTGGAGCAGGTTTTTAGTCTAGTTCAAGGATATGACCATGAGTTCTGTGTATCCTAGAAAGTGGCCTGATAAGCAGGTTTACCATTCCGTGGTGTTCTGCAAGGTTGTAGCTCGTTGTGGAGGATTTTAGAGCCACAAGAGCAGCAAAGCAAAGCTTTTAAAAGGTTGTTGAGATGTTGTGTTGGCACTGTGTACCAGTTAGTACCCTAAAAACCTAATTTGACCAAAGTTGCTTGTATAGAAAGAGCTGGCACTTCCTAATTTGAAATGAAAAAGCCCCCACAGCAATGTGTGGTTACATCTGTTAAACTAGGAGAGGTATCATTTTAATCTGTATGTAGCTCATGGCCAGTTACTTTCAGTTGCCATTCATTAACCAGGAATACTTTGGCTTTGCTACTGCTCACCATGTGGTACCACATACAGTTTAGAGACTCAAAAGCAGTGCAAAGAAAGGAATCTTGTCCTTGTGGCAGATGTGAAAATGAAGGTTTTATGGGATTACTTTGAATTGTTCACTCACCAGATTTCAAGGCACAGACTCATCTACTTGCTGCCTTTCTGGATGACTGATTATCAGTCAGGCTGGAGAGTAGAGTCCATATCCCTAAACCAAACGTGTGTCTCCAGCTGGCTCTTCAGAGGTCACTGCTAGCCCTTGGGCTCCCAGCTCTGCTCCTCTGGCTGCTGTGCCCTTCAGACTGCCAGCACCAGCTGTGACATCACTGGCATGTCATTACCAGACTGATTTACCAGCAGAACTTGGCCCTTGTGGCCCATCTGTTCCAAGTTCTGCCCCTCTAGTGTTGATCTTGGCACATTAAAGCGTCTCTTAGAAGAGCTGGATCTCATGCTCAGCCCAACAAAGAGATTCTGCAGCTGCTGTAATCCCTCTCCAAGCCTAATTCACCACAATTATATGATAAAGCATCCTCCTCAAACAGAGAACAATTTACAGAAAAAGGACATGGCTACTGTGGGGTAATTTAGTGTGGAATTCATTAGCTCAGACTAAGTATTGTGCCTGATAACCTGGGATATGGCACAATATCTATTTATCGGAATGCATTTATGTGTTGGTTACCAGTCATTAAGCTTTAATTAATTTTAAATTTTAAATTTTCAGTTCACCTGCTGAGGTGGTGCATGCCCAGAAATGTGCTTGCCAAAAAGCATCTGTGCTGCTGCATGATACATTTCTAGCAGGCACCATTTTCCACAGCTTTTCCAGGGAATGTGGTGGATCTCCTATGGAAATTTATAACTTTGGGGTACCTTACTGCTCACAGAAGCTCTGGATTCATAGCTGAGCACCACAGGCCGAGCTGGTCCTGCAGTCAGGGTGTCCCCGTGGGCACCAGGAGGAGCCAGGAGGAAGGGAAATTCCTGGGGTCAGGGGTGGCAGGAGAGGACTGGGGGGTCCCCAGCTCCCCGGGAGCAGCAGCATGGAGCCAAACCAGGAGGGCAGATGGGGAGGGCTCGTCCTCAAGGACAAACACTCCTTTTATTGTCTTCTCTTCAGTCAGCCCCAGCACATGCTAACAGCTCCGAGTCCTGTTGCTCATAAGTGGAACCTGGAAAACAGCTTGAAGTCTCCTGCCTGGTTTTTTTTTTTTTTTTTTTTTTTTTTTTTTTTTTTTGTGCATTCTTTCTGCAGCCTTTTTAGGCACGGTTTAATTTAGGCTGGGGAACCGCAGTGTAGCTTTAGAGCACAAGGAGGATGTTGAGCTTTTCACAGAGTGCCATTCGAGCTGAAAGGCTGAACAGCCTTTCTCTGCCCCTCTCTGGGCTGGCAGGGATGGAAGCAGCCAGCTTGTACTTGGGAAGTTGGGAAAAGCAGGCTTTCCACCTGGGCACAGCCCAGCTGCCTCACTGCTTCCTTTCCTCCAGGCACTCCAAAGCTTCTCCAGAAACATCAGAGAAATCAGGATTTCACATCAGTTCCTACAATTTAATTCTACTACTTGGAAATACGAGGCTTTTTTGGACTCAAATGTTTTACACCACCAAACCCACACACCCATTAGGTCAGTCTTTAAATACTGATTTTCTTCTTATAACAAAACCAAGCAGTTCTGCATTGAATCTTCCAGATGCTCCAGCTGAGTGGCTTTTATCATTACGTGCCAAAGTCTGTGATCCAAAGGGTAACAAAGCTGGGGAAGGAGCTGGAATACAAATCCTGTGAGGAGCAGCTGAGGGACGTGGGGGTGTTAAGCCTGGAGAAAAGAAGGCTCAGGGGAGAATTTATCACTCTCTACAAGTCCCCAACAGGAGGGTCAGATGGGGGACAGGCAACCAGCAATAGGGCAAGAGGAAATGGCCTCAAGCCACGTCAGAGCAGGATCAGGTTCAACATCAGGCAGAATTTCTCCACAGAAAGACTAATTAGACATTGGAATGGGCTACCAAGGAAGGCACTGGAGTCGCCATCCCTGGAGCTGTTTAAAACAAGTGTGGATGTGGCTCTCAGGGACATGGTTTAGTGGTGGGCTTGGAAGCGTTGGGTAATGGTTGGATTCATTGATCTTAAAGGTCTTTTCCTACCTAAAAAGTTCTGTCATTCTATGAACCTGAGTGGAGATTTATCCTCCACTTGCTTCTTCCCCCCTGAACTGCACAAAACACTGAGTGTTTCCTCACTCTCACTTTCCCACCAGTTTTTAAGGAGTGGGGGACAAGGAAGCAACTTTGGGAGCAACATTGGACGGAAAAAATGGGCCAGCAACTCCTGGTGCTCCCTTTAAAAGAGAAATGAGGGCCTTGACTTTGTGGAGGTGGGGATTGACACAACCCAGGTGCTAAAGGCTCAAACAGAGCCAGCTGGGGTGGGGTAGGGCCTGCTGCCCGCCCTGTGCCTCCTCCACGCCAGCTCTGGAGCCCTAAATCCCTTTAAAAGCCTTTTGAAGGCTGTGTTCTGATGGACACGGCTTGAAGGAAGCCTGTTCTGTTCTACCAGGGCGGTGCAGCCACCCAGAACCTTCTGGAAGAGCCCCGGAGGAGGTAGCGGTGAGGTGAGTAGCTGGGAAGCGAAAGGCTGGAAGAGATGTTGGAAACAAACATTTCTGTTCCTGGTCAGTTCCCGGAGCATGGTGTTTTTCTTGCCTCTCCGGGCAGAAATAAGTGACACATTCACAAAGCGAGTGTTTAGGAGGAACGCGTAAAATGCTGCTTTTAGAGGGTGGGAACGAAGCGGGGGGAGATGTGTTTGTTTGCTTCCAATTACTCTGACACACGCAGGCCTTTCCCTTTCAGCCTTTTCCCCAGCATTTCCCCGCCTGTCAGACGCTGTGTGGCCGCCTTCCCTTTCATCTCCTCTCCCTCCCTCGCTTTGTGGCGTTTCTTTCCGCGGGGTTAATGGTGCGGCCCGTGCTCCTTGTGCTGAGGCTTTCCGCCCTTCAGCATCCCCGACAATCGCTTCCTACCCGCTCCCGGCCTTTGTGTCGGGGATTTCACACCCGGATCGCCCTGCTGATGGGTTTTACATTGGAGGATCAATCTCCACTCAGGGCCCGCACCCTGAGGGCTGGCACGGCCCGAGGAGGTGGAAGTGAGGAAAGGAGCACCGGGCGAAGGTGCTGCCGCAAAAAGATCCTGCTGCTCTGAAAAGAGCATCCCTGAGACCCTGCATCCCACCCCAGCCCTTCCACAAAGAGCCAGGCCACGCTGCTTTCATCTTTCTGTTGCTGCAAACAGTCCTTCCTCCTTTTCCAAAGGAAGAGCGTGTGGCAGGCATATTTTCTGGAAAAATCCCTTTGCCCAAAATTCCTTTCCTGGGAAGATGAGAAGCCTCAGAGGAAAAAAGAAAACAATATTATCTCGTTTGTTTCTGCTGTGTTTTGCTGCTTTGGAATGTGGTCAGAGATTGTTCATTCAGCAGGTGATTGTTTCATGTGAATTGTTTTGGCTTATTGGCCCATTGGGGCCAAGCTGTGTCGGGCTCTGGAGAGAGAGTCATGAGATTCATCAGTATCTTTCTCACCTTCCGTCTCTATCCTTTCTGTATTCTTTAGCACAGTTTAATATAGTATTCTTTAATATTGTATAGATCATAAAATAATAAATTAGCCTTCTAAGAACATGGAGTCAGCCGTATAATTCCTCTCTTTGTCTGGGAACCTCACAAATACAAGAAGAGTGTGGCAACCCAGAGCACTGGGAATATTTCTCTGTCTGCTCTGGGGTGCCCTGACCCCCAGGGGAGAACTGACTTTGATCCTCATTCACACAATAGTGAGACTGTTTCACTGATAAGAAATAATAAACACCTGAGTCTGAGCATGAACTGCTGTCTCAAGTGACTTCAATCCAGACCCAGAGAAAGTGACAGAAGAGCAGTAATTGCAACCATCTGCTTCTCTGGTCACTGCTGTAGTCCTGAATTACTGGTCTTTAAAGGACCTCTCCTTCCCCAAAATAAAAACAATTTAAAAAATCATCCCACCCTAACATTTTATGCATCTCTGAACACGTATCTGTGTATAATTACATAATAATTTATATACATGTATAATAATTGCATAATAATTTCTCTTCTCTGTTGGGAAATTTCTGTAGCACCAGCCTGATCCTTAACCGAAGGTTTGTCCTTCACTCACTTTAAAAGCTTTCCAAGCTTTTTCCAATTATGTTTCCACATCTGCAAGGCAGCTATATGGAAATCTTGTACTCCAATTGCCTTCTTAATCATTCTTAAGAGTTTTAATTTTGTGGCTGAAATCAGTCACAGGTTTTCTCTGGAGAATATTTTAGATGAAAGCTGATGTTTCCTTATTTTACATATTTTACAAAGAAAACCACAGAATCCTAGCTTTCTCTTACATGGAAAACCAGGTTTCTACCCAGCTTCTCCCTATCCTCTTCAGAGGACACAACCAGGGTTGTAGAGGAAAGTTTGCAGTGTATCAAGAAGGGTTTGTGCTCTTTATTCTTACAGAATTATAGATCTACAAGCTTCCTCTTTCAACACTTCCCATTTGGCTTTCTATCATACTGCCTTTTCATTTGCACAACAGTAGTTCCTTATGTTTCAGTGGCTTCAAGGTGAATTTATTCAGGTCTGGCTTGGAAAATGTGTGTGACTCAAATTCCTCCCCTCGTGAATCCCTACAACTTGTGGAAACACTTTGGACTTGGAGCATATAAATTACCTTATTCTCTCATATGTGTGAAAAATTTACCCATTAAAACTTCTAAAGTTTAACAGTGCTGTCAAGCGTTCACAGATTTCTCGGTGTTAATGGAAAAACTAGCGTTGAAATGAATAATGTTTTATGAAAATTAAATGCTCAGAGTGTAGACAATGTAATTTCTTACTGATGGAGCAACACAACTGAGTGAATCACCAGAGGTAAAGATCTAATGTCCTTTGCCTTGTGACTTTTGGAGTGTTACATAAAGGACTGTAACTAGTCTGAGGTAATGCAAACTATCCCTCCAAAAATACATCTTTTTGGCCTATTTACTAATGGCAGCTTCAGGTTTGGGGACGTTGCAGCAAGATGCAACTTTTCAAGTAAGTTCTGCAGCTTCTCTGAGTTTTTGTCTTCCTTTTCTGACTTTTACTTGTAAGTTCAGGGTTGGCTTGGCCCTGAATAAAAGCAAAAGATCAACACAAAGATCTCTCTCTTTTTTTTTTTTTTTTAACATATTCTAGAGATGGAATAAGTGGTGGTTTGGCTTTGCACGAACCCTCTGTAGTTCAGATAATATTTCTTCTTTCCCTTTCCTTCTCCTGTTTCTTAGTTTTGCCCAGGCCATGGATTCTGCTCTGTACCTCAGTAGTTGGCAGCAGTTTAAAGATAATTTGAGATGCATCTCTATGGTGAGCATGTTGCAGAGAACTTTGGTAAAAGACTGATTGTTCAGACTGGTAAACTGAGCTCAGGAAACAGTCAAATTGCACTCAAACAGCTTTTTTTTTTTTTTTTTCATTCATTTTTTGCAGAGAACTTTGGTAAAAGACTGATTGTTCAGACTGGTAAACTGAGCTCGGGAAACAGTCAAATTGCACTCAAACGGCTTTTTTTTTTTTTTTTTTCATTCATTTTTTTTGCCTTTTTTTTTCTTAAGGGATTCAGGCTACTGAAGTGAGAAAATGCACAAGCTGTAACAAGAAATTCACAAAGATATATGGATAAATCTGCCAGTGAGAGACTCGGCATGACTTTTCAGAAAGGAAATCCTGAACTATCTATAAACTCCTTCAGAGGAAGCAAAGGTCCAAGGAATATAATCCAATTGGATTTCCAAAGCATTTGACAAAGTGCCTTAGCAAAGGCTCATAGAAAAGAAAGGTGCTTTTATGGTTGCTCTCTTTAATTGGGTAAGAGATAAGAAACAGATGAGAGAGCCTGTAATTGAGAGAAGGGGAAATTGCTGCAAACAGAAAGAAAAGACAAAGTTTGCTGATGAGATTTAAAGCCTTCAGGACAAGGGTGTTAAAACCAAACTGGGGCCATCTGCAGCAGGACCTTATGGAACTGAATATACAGTTGTAAAAACAACATATAATAATGTCTGTGAGTATAAAGTTATGCACATAACCAAAAAAAAAGCTAAATTTATATAAATGGATGGGTTATGAATGAAGTGTTGCCTTTCAGCAGAGAAATCTTTGAATGAAGTAGTTCAGAAATAGATTGGTTCACTTTAGTGCTCTTGAACAGTCCAAACAGGAAACAGAACTATAATGAAAAGAAATAGAGGAGGAAAAAAAGGCAAATTAAAATTTAAATATGCTAATCTGCTTTTTGAGAGTGTTGTGTAGCTCATGTCCCCATCCTAAATCAAGGATGATCAAGGTTGTTGAACTGTTTTATAGTAAACAAAAAAGATTAGAGCTCCTCAGCTGGAGAAAGGAGGTGGCTGACAGAGGATTTGACAATTGCCTGTAAAATCACAAGTTCCATGCAGGGGGTAAAGTGCTCTTCATTTGTGTTTACAGTCTCTCAGTATCAGAAAAAATGGAGAATGATGTGAAGTTTTCAAGTGACAAATTCAAAACAAAGCCAAATTGTGACATTTCCCACAGAACAGAGCTCAACTGTGGAGCTGATGAGCACAAGATCTGAAAGATATCAAATTTTATGTAGGTACAAGGAACAAATTAATAGAACAAAAAGCCATGAGGAGCTGTTAAGCTTAGAGAATTAATGTTTCAAGAAGTTGATGTGGCACAAATCCTTTGAGGGATAAGAGTGTTCTGTGTGCTTATTCTCTTCTTGAAACTCTTCTGCAGGCATTATTACAGTGACAGGATATTGAGTTAAGTGGCCTGACCCAGCCTGGCTGTTCTATGGTGTTTATTTATGTTCCTATGGCTTTTCTGTATGGTTGTAACCTGAAGATAACTCCTTGTGAATGGATTGAATTGCTCTTATCAGCACTGGGTATGCCCTGGTGATGAGTTGAACCTATCTAAAGCTTCTTTGCTGCTTTTTCTGCCTTCTGTTTTTTGTTCCCTCTTTCTCCTCTCCTAAATAGCTGCTGAAATATCACTGTTCATGTGATCTTGTGTTTTGGGTAGTGCTGCTCACCTGTGTTCTTTTGGAATCCAAAATGCTTGTAAATCCACTAAGCAGCACTTTTTTACCTGGCTGAAGAGCAGCAGGAACAAAACCCTGCTTCTGTAAGCAATCTCTGGCACTGTACAACAGAGAATAATTCATGTGCATTGTGCACAGCAGAACCTGGCACTTCTGACAGTCACACGGAGATGAAACAGCTTCCTACAACAACTCTGAAGGAGATCAGAAGGGAAAAACCTTTACGAAAACATGAGTAAAGGAAGAAAAGACTTAAACGTAAATGTTTATGTTGTTTAGGTTTCATCAGTTATGATGAAAGGAAGCACTTTGTGAACATTATAGCAGCATTTTCTCTGAAAAAATCGTGAGTTTTTAATTTTTTTTATTAGTTTCACAGGAACGCATAGAAGCAACCCAGTGGACAGGCTGCTATATTTATTGTCTTTGGGTGCTGGCCAGCTGCCTGCCAGGGACCAGAACGTGGAGGTGGCTCAGAGCTCTGCAGGGACATCCAGACCTTCAGCATGGCCTGGGGCACGGCTGGGCAGGGAAACAGCACACCTGGCAGCCCCAGTAACCCCAGGTACAGTGTGTGCTGGGTGAGCAGGGAAACACCTCTGTTAAACCCCACTAATCCCAGATATGCCCCTGTTTGGGTGAGCAGGGAAACACATCTGGCAGCCCCAGTAATGCCAGGTACAATAGGTGATGTGCCCCTGTGCTGGGTGGCAGTGCTGGGGTACAGGTGGGCAGGGAAGCACATCTGTCAGCCCCAGTAACCCCAGGTACAGTGGGTGCTGTGCCCCTGTGCTTGGGTGAGCAGGGAAACACATCTGGCAGCCCCAGTAATGCCAGGTACAATAGGTGATGTGCCCCTGTGCTGGGTGGCAGTGCTGGGGTACAGGTGAGCAGGGAAACTCATCTGTCAGCCCCACTAATCCCATATACAGTGGGTGCTGTGCCTCTGTGTTTGGGTGAGCAGGGAAACACGTCTGTCAATCCCACTAATCCAGGTACAGTGGGTGCTGTGCCCCTGTGTTTGGGTGAGCAGGGAAACTCATCTGTCAGCCCCACTAATCCAGGTGCAGTGGATGCCCTTGCTGGGTGGCAGTAGGTGAGCAGGGAAACAAATCTGTCAGCCCCACCAATCCCATATACAGTGGGTGCTGTGCCCCTGTGTTTGGGTGAGCAGGGAAACTACATCTGTCAGCCCTACCAATCCCATATCCAGTGGGTGCTGTGCCCCTGTGTTTGGGGGAGCAGGGAAACACATCTGTCAATCCCACTAATCCCATATACAGTGGGTGCTGTGCCCCTGTGTTTGGGGGAGCAGGGAAACACATCTGTCAATCCCACTAATCCCATATACAGTGGGTGCTGTGCCCCTGTGTTTGGGGGAGCAGGGAAACACATCTGTCAATCCCACTAATCCCATATACAGTGGGTGCTGTGCCCCTGTGTTTGGGGGAGCAGGGAAACACATCTGTCAATCCCACTAATCCCATATACAGTGGGTGCTGTGCCCCTGTGTTTGGGGGAGCAGGGAAACACATCTGTCAATCCCACTAATCCCATATACAGTGGGTGCTGTGCCGCTGTGCCCGGTGGCAGTGCTGGGGCACTCGGCACTGCCGTGTGCGAGGGAAAGCAGCGAAGAGCCGCTGGCGGGAGGGTAACCGCGAGGTGTTGATGTGTCAGCGTGTCGGACCCAGCGAGACAGAGGAAATGACTCAGAACACCCTGAGTTGCTTAGTGCCGGCCGAGGAGAACGTGGCTCAGTGTGAATTACGGCTCAAACCCTGCTCTGTCTCCGCCGCGCACGATGCGGGGCCATTTTAGGGCGGGGGTGCCCCGGCTGCAGCCGAGGCGCTTCCCGGGGGGCGGTGAGGATGCCGGGGGAAGGTGAGGATGCCGGGGCTCGGTGGATGCCGGGGGGGCGCTGAGGGTGCCGGGGAGCGGCGGGGCGGGGCGGCCCCGGCTGCTCGCCGAGCTCCCCGAGCGCCCGCCGAGCGCGCCGCCCTCGCCCGCTGATGCAATCCGAGCCCGGCAGCGGCGGCAGCAGCAGCAGCGATCCGAGCCTCAGCGGCACCGGCAGCAGCAGCGATCCGAGCCTCAGCAGCAGCAGCCCCGGCCGGCCCCGGTCCCGCGCAGCGCCGCTCTGTCGCCCCCCGGGCTCGGCGATCCCGCTCCATCCCGCCCGGAGCCCCGCAGGAACATCTCCGCCTCCCGCCAGCATGATCAAGGTAAGCGGAGCGGCTTTGCCGCCCGAATCCTGCCCGTCCATCCTTCCGGCGGCTTCTCCTCGGTAGCTCGCCGATTTGTGTTCGCAGATTTTAGTGCTCCGGTTTGTTTGTGCTTTGCGAAGGGGATTTCTGTCCCTGGTGGATTTGATGTTTGGGATTCAGAGGCGGATTGTGTGTGGTTTTACCTCTTTCGTTGCAGACAGCATGTGTGGAGAAGAAATAATGAGGGAGGATGGAGAAGGGGAAGGGAAGGTGTGTGATTTCCTTTGGGGCGAATTTCTTGTTTATGGGACTCTCAGTGAGTAAAAAACCTCAAACAAAACTGACAGAAAACCAGCAAACCAAAAGACTGCAAAGGTTACGGTCTCCCGGCAGACATCAAGCCTTTTTTTGCCTGTGAGTTGGTTAAAGCTCTTATGTCTGCCCTTGTACTAAAATAGACTATGGGTAAAATCCAGTAACACGTGCTGAGAGGTTCTGAGTAATTTCAGAAAAAACTTCGACTCATGGAAGAGGAGTTTTTGGTCGCAAGCACTGATGTGGCAGGCGAG
Source organism: Onychostruthus taczanowskii (assembly GCF_017590055.1). Classification (NCBI taxonomy): domain Eukaryota; kingdom Metazoa; phylum Chordata; class Aves; order Passeriformes; family Passeridae; genus Onychostruthus; species Onychostruthus taczanowskii. The sequence goes on from NW_024498685.1 coordinate 13,849,821, forward strand.
CATCTGTGGGCACTGCCCTTTTATAAATGCCACGTTTGTGTTCTTCAGCTTAGTGACCTGATCTGGGGATTAAAAACAAGTCTTGCCGGTCAAGGCAAAGGGCACGGAGTTATCACGGGTGCCTTTCAGCTGGACCAGGGGAGCATCCCAGCCACAGCAGTGCCCGGGTTTGGGGCAGGGCTGGCTGGGAGCTGCACAGCTGCAGTGTGTGCCAGAGTTAACAGCTGAGGGAACCCACGGCTGAGGTGTTTGCTTTCCTTGGGTCGAGTTAGCAGATGGGTACAGGCACAGCAGTGTCTCCCCAGCTCCTCTGTGCTGCTGGTGGCCAGTGTTCCTCACATCCAGCGGTGGTGGCAGGGTTGGGATGGCATGGAGCAGCCTTGCCATGCTGTCCCAGCCCTGTTTGCCCTCCCTGCTGGAAAGGGGCAGACCACCATGGCAGGAAACTGGCATGAAACTGCTCAGGGAAAATAGCTAGGAGCTCCCCCAGCCACGATGCTCAGAGACAGAATGGAGCATCTCAAGGAAGGGGCAGACTCGTGTTTTGTATCGCTTCTGATGTACCTGTTGTGTGTCCAGGAAACAGGGCAGGGCTCTGCTTTCCAGGGTGTCCTCCAGCACCTGCCAGGAGTGCTCTGGTATGGCCTTAAAAACAGCCAGTAACAGGGAAACCATGAACCTACCAACCTGTGTGCTCAAAGCAGCACTGACCTCTCATTGGGCTCTTCTCACCTGCACAAACCCAACCTTCACCTGGTCTTTTTCCTGGTCTTTTTCCTGGTCTTTTTCCTGGTCTTTTTCCTGGTCTTTTTCCTGGTCTTTTTCCTGGTCTTTGCTGTAGCAATAGCTACAGCAGTAAAAGGACTCTCTGGCCCCTTGGAAGTGATGTAGCCTTGAGCAAGTCAGCGCTGTCTGAGCCCTTTACCCTTTATTTGCCTCATCTGTTCAGACTGTCAGCTCTCCAGGGCTCTGGCTGTCACTGTGTGTTTGTAGACCATTTCTCAAAGGAACAGAGAATTACAATTTGATTATCACCATACTTACGTAAAACCTGACACATGTATAAATAACCCAATCAACAGCATCATTCCACCTCCTTGTCCCTTCATCTCTCCCTTCATGATTTTCTGTGTTCAGTCACAACCCTCCATTTTTCCTTGAACTATTTCCAGCTCAACCACAGCCCTCCCTTTCTGTCCTGCTTAAAGTAATGTATAAGAAATGAATTTTGCCTCCAGTTTCTGCAGTCTCTGCCTTGTCCACCTAATGCACTGATTGTTACTGACAGGCCTGGCACTTGTGTGTGATCCAGTGGATATGCTGGTTTTTCCCCATGGAAACTGAGCATTGAAATATGCTGCAAAGCCATAGGTAAAAGGGAAGATTGCAAAGTCATGAGATAACAACTGATACCTTGTTAAAATAGTCCACAGGCTGTATCCTTTGTTTAATTAGACAGATGAAAATAATTCAGGTGGATTTCATTAGTCATTAATTTATCCCTGGGAGGATAATGGTAGGAAGGGAGGTAAATCAGTTAATTAACTGTGTAAACACTCAGGAGCTCTGCATTTATTCAGGCATTTTAAAACAAATTAGGAGACGTGGGCATGGTAAAGAATTGGAACAGACATTTTCATTGCTTCCCTGTGTTAATGCCATTTTCTCTTAAGTAAATAATCATAGCTGAATGTATAATGCTGAATGTATAATGCTGAAAATTTCCAGTGGTTTGAGGGCAGGACCTTCAGTGTCAGAAGGAAGGAGCCAAGCTGTAAATTCTCTCCGAAATTTGCACAATCAGCCTTCTCAGGGCACAGATGTGGGCGCTGGCACGTTCACATCCCCTCGGTGACACGCCACGTGCTTGGTGCTGCTGGGGAAGCTCCTCTCAGAGAGGCAGCTCTGAGCTCCGGGCACTCTGCGCTGATTGTGGCTTTTGATAATAAACTGTGGCTACCCACATGCAGCCATGGCTGCAGTGGAGAGATGAAATGGCCAAACTGCATCTTAAAGCCTGGCTTTAGGTGGTGGTTGAGCATAAATCCAAGTAGTCTGTGACCCTAACATGTCATGTTTGTAGTCACTTCTGTGTGGGCACCTCGATGCCTCCCATTCTAGCACAGGATGAAGTCAGTGGGTGGCCCCGTTTACCTTGGAAACAGCCTCATTATTTTATGGCTTTACGCATTAAAGGTCCAGGTAAAATTACATCATAAAACAGAGCACCTGTTGCAGAAGGGCAATTTAGGAAGTATTACCATATGCTGTGGCAGAGGAAAATCCAGTGTTGCACTTATGCAAATCACCCTTTGGTGTGTACATCAGAGGAACCAAAACTTAGCATGAGAATAGTTGAAACTGCCTTTAAAAATGATCAGTAAGTTTTATCCATCTGGGGTGTTTTTTGTGCATCTTGGCCCATGGTTTATTACTAGTTTTGCAAACTAATGTCATAATTCCATTCCAACTGAGTTACTCATTTACTTCTTCCCCTGAGGTCTGCGGTGTGTTTTGAGTTTTATTTTAGAATATACCTGAAGCATTAATGAAATGCAGCATATAACTTCTCAGCAGGTACACAGCTACTGCTAATTCAGTGTGCCTGTTAGAGCACATCACACACCATACTGATAAAAACATTTCTAGTAAGCACAGAAAAGTGTTTTCCTGGTATACAAATGGGGTTTAATTCCACAAGGATCTGATTGCAGTAATTTCCACTAGGATTCAGAGACATCATGTTCACTTGTTTAATTTCATTTGGACTGTTGTGTTAAGAGTCATCACGTCCGTAACAAATGTTTGAATTTGCATTACTCTTACTGGGAATGGAGGTTTTTATACCTTTAGCACTCAGAGCTGGAAAGAACAGAGTGTGCTCAGTCTGGAGCTGGCTCTGGAGTGGTGCAGCAGCAGCCTTCCACAGTCGAGAGGATGATGATGGAGATGGGGCCAGGCTCAGCAGGGCTGTGTGGCAGGAGGGCGAGAGATGATGGCATTAACTGAGACCAAATAGTTCCCATGGGAAAGAAGGAAAACAGTCTCCACAAGCACAGCTGGGAAGTGGGTTAGCAGGAGAGACTCTGCAGTTTCCATCCTTGGGAGCTCTCCAGACCCAGCTGGATCAGGCCTTGAGAACCTGGTCTGAGCTCAGAGCCTACCCTGCTTTAGGCAGGAGGTTAAAATAAAGACATCATCAGCTTCCTTCTAGCCTGGATTTTCCTGTGGTCCTGAGAAAAAGCTTATAAATGATTTTTTTTTAAATCCAGTCTTAGTTTTTTTGACACACCCAGTGGTGTGGACCAGCACATATTTGTGCAGAGCCCTGAACGCTTGGCTTTTAACAGCACAAAGAAGTCTGTGTAAAGGTGGTGTCTGAAGGCACCACTGTAGGCAGTTTGCTTAAGAATTAGGTATATTCTTAACATGTCAGTATAGCAATATTATTTTCTTTGTTACCTTGAGGAAGTCCGTGTGCTTAACAGAAGAGAAACTGTAAAGCACTGAATAAAAGGAGATATTTTTGATTTTCAGGAATGTGGACTTGAAATTGCTGCATCTGAAATACGGTCTATAAGTTTACCACATGAGATTGCATATTCTACTCTTACAAAATGATACAATTGCTTATCACACAATTAATTAAAAATTATAGGTAGTCCACCTAAAATCAGCAGTAACAACACAGTTTCTTTTGATGTTGTTTCTCAACCTCCATTAAAATAAAGGAAATTCTTAACCAAACAAATATGGAAAATAAACTTCAAGTGTTAGTATTTACTATGAAGTTATTGTCAACATAGCTGGCAGGTCAGTTGCTGTGTAAATTTCTTCCCAGATGCAAGATACAGCTTTTACTTCTCTGGTTTTAAAGTTTGAAGAAACTGGTGGAGAGGCTAAGTTTTTGATCCTGGATGAAGAGACGCTCAAGGATTTTTTAATAGGCTCCATAGTTCATAGTTTGTTTGTTATAAACTGTCTTTATACCTTTATACTTCAGAGTACCATAATTATTTTTTAAGACCAGAACATGAAGATTTATTATTCAGTTATGAACATCACAGCCCTGAATTCTGTCCTGTGGAAATGCCTGCTTAAAATTTGGCAAACACCTTCCTAACTGGTAGAAAGTATTGCCTGAAATATAGAGGGTAAAGCTAGAAAAAAGGAATAAGCATGAAGAAGTAGTCTTAGCACAGAGTGTTACTATATGTGGTGGCTACACAGGCACAGGTTTGCTACAGCTGCATGCAGAAAAAAACAATAATTCTATTCACATGCTCATGTATTTGAGACATTTATTCATCTTGAGTATGTCATCTGTATTTTTAATATTACCCTTTATTTTCAAAAGTTTTTCAGAGGCCATTTTTGGTATTTACACATCGATTCTCTTCTTGACACCTGAAGATAGAAGTTCAGTAACAGCATTCCTTTCTGATGGTTCACTAAGCTGAAAATTAACATTTACAATTGTTTTCTTTTGGATTTTCTCTTGAGGGGTTATGCTGTAGCCAGCAATGTTTTCATCACGTTCATTGGGCAAAATATTTCTTAGAGCATATAAAGTGAATGTTTTTTCAGATGCAATTCTGAGCTTTTGAGGGGCTCAAGATGAGCTGTGTACCTTCTGAAATGTGAAAAATATTGATGTTCATGTGCACTGAAGCCTCACAGACCCTTTGCTCATGTAATAAATGAGTCATTGGTCATTTTAGGTTGGTGGAGCTGAGCAGGGCTGTTTGGTCATTGACACAGGTGTTGAATTGTAGGAGGACAAGGCTACAGTACTTGTCATAGGCCAGTTTCTTGTCTTCATTTCCATTTCTTACCATTTCAAAGCTGTCATTTTCCTAACAGAGACTCCTGATTTATGCTTGTTGCAGCTTTAACCATGCTATGATTTGGGCAAAAGTCCTCTCTTCATTTGGTGTGCTTAGTGTGTGCTTAATGCTGCCACCTCTACAAATACCTCATCTGTGACCACCCTTTTCTTCCAAGGCCACTTTTAATGTGCTGAGTGATATTTTGCTCTCAGATTCCCTGGGCAGCCTCCAGTTTGCTCTGGGCACTGTCAACAAATGATAGGGCATTTCAGATGAAGGACTTGCTCACGTTGTTCAGAAAGGACACAGAGGATAAGGTTAATACAGCTCCAGAATTTTGGAGCCTTATAATCCATTATTTTTTCCTGCCATGGAGTTGTTACACTGTTGAATGTATATTAAGTAGGTGGGATATCTGGTTCTGTCACCAGTTTGGAATATTTTACCTCTTTGAGCAGATGATATGGAGAAAAGCAGCTTCTTCTGGCTGTTATCTTGTTGTTGTACCACACTGAAGAGCGCAGTGTGTGACACTGCAGTGATGCTGTAGCTGTGCCCAGCTTCCCCTGCCTTGTTAGCAAGCTTCCATGGGATTATTTACATCTGCTTGGTGTGGTGGATAATGCTTTTTACCTTCTGTGGCAGCCCCTGCAACTCACAAAGAGTGTAAAGCAATTAAATCCCTAGAATATTCTGCTGAACATCTATCATGCAGATGTGCTCCCTCTCTGTTACTGGAACAAGAGCATTATTGTAGAAGCTGTCCTCAAAGAGATCCCAAGGATTTTCCCTTTGGTTCAGCTCTGTTCTAGTTACATCAAGAGGAAAGCTTCAGTTTCCTTTCTGCTTTGCTGAACTGTGTCCACTTGAGACAAATCAGGGCAGTGTTTGAGCACACAGCAAAGCACACATCACAGGGGTACAAGGCAGGCTTTGGAGAGCTCTCCCGTTGCTTCAGACCAGTTTTGGCAGGTTTAAACCCCACTGGAGCTGGTGTGGGCAGGTGTTCTCAGCCACCTGAACAGGTTACAGCTGTGAGCAGTGAGCAGCCAAACCCCTTGTAAATCAGTCATTTGCACCTGTTCCTCTTCCTTGAGAAGGACTGTGATGGATTTGGTGTTTTAGCTCCTGGGGAGCTGTGCAGAGCCCGTTCTGGCACCCCAGGGAATTCCCTGAAGCAGCTGCTGAGCAGGGTGAGGTGTGCCAGTGGGACAATCCCTGCCTCAGTTTCCTTTTTGTGGAAGAGATGGGTATTTCTGCCTTCTTTCACCTGGCTGTTGGGAGTGCAGAGCCAGGCTTTACAGTGAGAAGAGTCCTTTAAAGCCTATAAATAATGAAGGTCTTAGTTCTTTATCTGGAGCAAGCAGTTCCAGCCCATCAGAATCCAAGAGAACAGTATTTGCAATATTTCTTGCTGTCCTTCTGGTTAAAAATGCATCCTGCTTAATTTTACTATAAATTCTTAAAATGCTGATTTAGTACTTGGCTTTTAGAATACAAGAGGAAAGAGAAATGTTGGAGAAAACATAAAGAGCACAAGAGCAAAGCCTTATCTTTATAGTAGTAGGGGAAAGCATGTAAATAGCATTTATGCCCTTTCTTGTTGCCAGTTTAATGCAGAAGATCTCATATCAAAGAACTGGGCATAAATGCAATAAAACTGTGGTGTCTTTCAGAATTTTTTTTTTGGGCAATCACTGTATCATCCAGCCATGAGACACTGTCTAGTTACAAAACAGGCAGGTGCATTTTTAGGTCAGCTGGTTGCTTTAACATGTTTTCCTTCGTGCCATTCTAACAAACAGTGCATTTGTTAAAAACCCGATTTCTCCCACCAGAACTGCCCCAAACCAGGACAATGACCTGTTTGAAGAGACACAGGATAACTTTAATGCATCTCTTAGCAAGACCTACAAACCACTGTGAGCCCCAAAACTGGAGTCAGGGTCGTGCTGCAGCACGGTCCGGGCAGAGCCCGCATCTGGGTGTGCAGGGTTCTGCCTGCCAGCAGGGAAATGGGCTTTGCTCAGACACTGGAGAGGAAGGAGAACAGAGAAACATGTTCATGGGACTCTGTGTGACCAGTGGGGCAGCGTCCCTGCAGGTTTGAGCCCTTCAGATGCCCAGGTTAGATAGCTGCTGCCGTGCCTTATCAGCCTGGTCTGCTGGGCACTTGAGGGACGCAGCAGCCTCTTGGGAAGCAGGGACAGGGAGCAGCAGCCAGCACACAGTGCTGCTCCTTGTGCTTCTCAGCAGTGCCAGCTGGTGATGGGCTGTGGTTAAATAGGCCATGCAAGGTCACCAGGGCTGGATGTGGTGCTTTGCACAGCAGCAGCCCCACGTGTGCATTGCTTTGAGCCAGTCATGGTTCTGTCACCTCCAGTGGCGCTTACACAGCGCTCACGGTGAAAAAAGGAACTCCTCCTTCCTCCAGAAGCTCTTCTGTTCTTTTCCTCCACAGAGCCCTTGTTTTCAGTGTGCCATTCATCTTTCCTCAGTGTCTTATGTAAAGCTTTGTTCCAGTGCAGAATGGGTTTAAATGGGACACGGTGTGAGCACTGAGAATAGCTCCCAGTGACCCTTCCACAGGCCAGTGATTCAGGGCTGGCCTCGTGCTTCTCCTGCTGGACTTGTGCTTGCACACAGGACTGTGTCCTTAAAAACAGGTTTTTTGTCTGCTGGCTTTTTTCTTTGGGCACGTCGGTTCTCATTTTGGAATCCATCACTGTCTCTGCTGTGGCTTGGTTGGGTTTTTTTCCCCCCACCAGGAATTTACAGTGATGTATTTGCATACTGCAGAAGCTTGGGTCTCCCTCACTAAATTGTTTGCTTCCAGTTCTAAGCCCTCAGTAAGTCTTCAGACAATGATTTGATTTGTTTCTGCTCTCTATGCCTTCATGTTATTTATCTTTTCATTTGGTAATTGCATAAAGCCAATTGCCTTGGTCATTAGCTGCAGAATCTGTGTGGGGTTTCCACTGTCGGGCAATTTCACAGATAAATTGCAAGCTACATTTTATGCATCTTTAAATCAGATCTGTCGTTCATCTGTGCAGCTGTCTCAGAATAAAAAATAGTAGTCAGTGTAACTGAATCTTCAAGGAAAATAAATTAGTTTTTATTGTGCTTAGGCTCATATTTTGTGGTATAACAGTGCAGTTAAAATGCATCCTGCTTAATTTTACTATAAATTCTTAAAATGCTGATTTAGTACCTGGCTTTCACAATACATGAGGAAAGGGAAATGTTAGAGAAAACATAATGAGCACAAGCTTGTTATAAAGAGCTACAGTGTTAAGGGAAAGCATGTAATGGCATTTATGTTCTTTCTTGTTGCCAGTTTGATGCAGAAGATCTCATATCAGAGAACTGGGCCTAAATGCAATAGAACTGTGGTGTCTTTCACATTTAATTTATTTTGTTTGGGCAGTCACTGTATCATACATCCATGAGACACTATCTGGTTAGAAAACAGGCAGGTGCATTTTTAGGTCAACTAGATCCAGCTGGTTGCTTTAACATGTTTTCCCTCGTGCCATTCTAGCAAACAATGCATTTGTTAAAGACCTAATGAATGCTAGGCGGGACAAACAAACCAACAAAAGCCTCACTTAGAGGCACTGCTCGCAGGAGGCAGAGATGGAAGAGCCCCATTAGGTCATCTGCCTCTTCCCCCCATTGTAGCAGGCTGCTTTCCCAAATCAGAAGGGCAGTAAACTGTAAGGACAGAGGAAATGGCCCTGGGGAGATAGAGCAGCAGAAGGGTCAGGGGAAGGGAAGGAAAGCAATCAAGAGCAGCGTGTTTGGAAATGGAGGTTAAAGCACACAGCACCTGGATGTTGTTGGTGAAGAGGGTTTCTTTAGAGTACTTGCCTGTTCCTGCTAAGAAAGCAGGAGGAGAATTGTATGGATGTGCAGGAAATGTACTAAGAGCCAAGTGAGTACTGAATAAAGGCACCACACCGAAGTTACATCTGCTTTGTGTCCTGTGGTGGATGGCAGTGCTGGGAGGCTTGCAGTGTTTTCCAGCTGGAAGGATCACACCTCACACTCCGTGGTGTATGGCCGTAATTCACAGGTCAAGTTGTACATTTTTCTGAAACATGTGACAAAATCAATCCAGCCTGAAGCTGGATAGATCCCTGGTCAGGTTGTTCTTAGGGTTAGTTTCAGCAAATTAATTTGTTTTCTCCTTCTGCTGGTGTCTTTGGAGTTCTTGGTAGTTCAGCTTGTCAAGCCCACGTTCTTTTTGGACTTTAGGAGTACATCTCCTTCAGCTTGCCTAGCCTTGCTGTCTTCCAGGTGAACTGAGACAAGCTTTCTTCTGCATCAGTTCAGGCTTTACTGAACTCACTCAAATACTAATTTAAGCCCTGAGTCAAAAAATTGGCATTAGTTTTAGAAGAGGTTTTTCACCAGAGTGCTGCTTGTAATGGCTTTACTTTGCAAGAATTGTTCTGCATTTGTTTGTTCTCATGGAACCAAGTTTGCCTGCTTTTAGAGATGTGAATCAGCTATAAATGTTATTAAACATGAGTCTGGGGTGGACTAGCTGAACATTTCTGCTTCTTGATGGCCTCTGTTCTAAGGCTTTTCTAACCAGCAAGTTGGGCTCATATAATCTGAATTGTCTTTTATTTAAGCATATTAAAAACAGTGATGCTTGTTTTAAGAAGAACATATTTCAGTTTTAGGCAGACCAATTAAACTGGTTTAAGTTAAAGCCAATGAACAGCTCAAGTCAAGGGATAAGTGCCCGCGCAGTTTTTCGGACTAATTTAATTACAATCTATTTCAATTCAACCTTATTTCATACAATGCAGCTTTCTTGGACATAAAACCTCTTGTATTTTCTAAGCCCCAGTGCCCTCACTGTGAGGCAAATTTATTATTAAATAGTGTGGAAGCCCTCTTTTTGTGCTACACTAGTTGCCTTGTGTTTTTCTTTGTTTGCTGTCATTGCACAGCCTGTGTTTAAATAACATTAGTGCCAGCCCAAGGTTGGACAGGCAGCTGCAGTGAGGTGATAATGCCACGCTGACAAGGAAGATCAGGGAAGATCTCTGTGAGGAGGAACAGTCTTAAAAATGTACTGCAAGTGCAGAAATTGTCAAAATTGTAAATTGTGTCAATGGCCCAGCCCAATGAATGGACTAGGTGACATTTGCAGGGTGGCACAGACGTGTGTTGTGTGTGTTCATGTTCAAATACCTGCAGTACAGAGACAGGATTAAAGTGCTTTTGTGGCTCTTGGCTTCCATAAATGAGCTTCTTAAACTGGAAATCTTTCACAAGTGTCATTAAATAAAAAAAAAATCTGGTTGATAAGAATATTATATCACTTGGGCCTTCAGCAGCTTTTCTGTCTGAGAGTATGTGGGGTTTTTTTTGTTTTGTTTTGTGGGTGTTTTTTTGGTTTTTTTTTCTTTTTCTGTCTGAGAGTATGTGGGTTTTTTTTGTTTTGTGGGTGTTTTTTTTGGTTTTTTTTGGTTTTTTTTTCTTTTTTTTTGTTAAGCTGTGAACATTATTAGTGGGGTTTTTTTTTCTGCAAATTCATCTTTGATGTGACGTGGCTGCCAAATTGTATTAACATTTCCTGGGGCCAGATGAAAGCTGTTTGGAAGCCGTGGCAGTGTCCTTGCCTGGCTGCAGCGATACAGAATAGATGGCATTTGTGCCCTTTGGCTTGTGTTCCATCCTGGAGCAGGAGGGCAGCTCTGGTTTGTGTGGCTGTGGATGACAGAGTTCCTGTCACCACACACCTCACTTGGTGTGTGCCAGAGTGTGATTCCTTATTGGATTTATTGATCTGCTGTATTCCTGCAGCCTGGCAAGGGCTCTGATTTCATTATCCTTCCAGGGCAAATTAGAGCATGAAGTATTTCTTAGACACTTAGTAGCCAGAAGCAGGCAGGGGAAAAAGCAGTAACACACTGTTTTATCTTGGAGAAATGTCTCAGAAAGGACTTTCTTCCTTGAAAATTGCCTTTCTTGTAACTTCTGACTGAGAGGCAGTTTCTGATCCATCTTTTCTACAGGATTGGATGCAGGAGGTGGGTGTGCTTCTGTAGGAGGAGCTCTGTGCAGACATTGCTGTGTGTCTGTGGTTTATTTGGTTTCTTTAGGTTCTGGACCTCCATGAACAGCCAGTGCTTGCCCAAAAATGCACTGTCTGCAGTTATTTCGTGGGCATGAAATTGGGTTTGCAGGCGTTCCCTGTCACTGCTAGTACTCAGCAGGGCACTGATGAAAATCTCCCTCAGGGTGGAGAGATTTGGGGGAATTTCACACAGGTGACTGCTGAAACCAATAAAGATGACTGAGGCTTTTGTGAGGCTGCAGAACTTGACTTGTTTTGAAAAGCATCCAATATGATTTCCTAGCTGAAAGTGTAGACAACATTTTCAATTTGTTTCCTTACTCTTGCCTTCTGCTAGGGAAAGTTTTCTGTTCCCTGGTGGTCAAGAGAGTTCTCTAATAACAGGGAAAAATAAGTAAACAGGGAACTGAATCAAGAGCTATAGTTTTATTTGAGAAAGAGTGACAAAGTACATGGCATATAGAGGTAACTGGAAATTTGTTGGAGAACTGGTGTGTACTGGGATTACTCTGTCAGTGCTAAAGGATTTGTAATGGTCATTAGAGCATTGAGATCTCCAATAAAAGTAATAACAGATTTACTGCTCAGCAGGTCTTTATTTCAGTGATGTTTCACAGTGATAAAATGACATACAAGCCCCATTTTTCAACCAAGTTTAATCCATTGTAAAATTTTATACCTCGTTCTCATACATGCTTTACAGTAATGTGAAAATCAGTGTGTGTTTTCAGTATTTTCGAAGGAAAACTTTGAAATACTCTTCTATTTCCTATTTAGAAAAAGCAGTTACATACACCACAGAGAGAACTGCTATCTCTACAGCACAACATAGGAAATAATGTCATGCTTGTGTAATTGTACAGCTACTTGAGACAGTCTTGAGTGACTTTTGAGAAGTTGTTGACCCCGTGGCTCAAATGTATCTTTAGGATGATAACATCAGTGTTTTCATGGGGGCAGGTTTAAATCTACCATGCTCTTAAACACCAAGGGCAGATTTATGCTTGGCATATCTCCCTTGGCAACACTGGCACCAAACCAGGGAGCAATTTTCCCTATTGCACTTAGCAACATGTTTCAGATTTGTAGTCCATGGAGCCATTAAAATATGACTCCATTAATTAGAAAGTAATTGTGGTATTTCTTTCTAGTGCTGAGGGATTAACTCCGTTTAATCTCGGTGTGGTTAACAAAGGCAGTTAGCTACTTGCTTTAAATATGAGTTAAGTCTGTAAAAATTAATAATGACTTCATGGAGAGCAGGACTGGCCCCGTGGCACGTGCCCAAAAATTGGGCTGGTGACTTCACTGAGTTCAGTGCTGATGTTGAAATGAAGGGCAATGTGATGGAGCCCCAGGGGCTGTTCTGTAGGTGGTTTGCACTTCAAATCCACATGCAAGCTTGCTATCTTTAAAAAAGATCATGAAAGAGAATACGAAGCTGTATCCAGCTCCAGCCCTCTGTGCTGATGCCAGCTCTTGCTTTAGGGCACCCTCCATGAAGCAGCAACAGGAAGAAACTGAAGCAGAATTGTTGAGCACTTGTCAGTATTTGCTGTCACCAGTAATTATTATTAGCAAATCCATCTTGGCATGCTGGATGTTAGACAAAAGCCAGCAGTGGAGCTGGAGTCTTTGAGATATTTTTCTTCCAGAGCTGGGGTGATGGCATTAGGATATTCTTCTTCCAGAGCTGGGGTGATGGCATTAGGATATTTTTCTTCCAGAGCTGGGGTGATGGCATTAGGATATTTTTCTTCCAGAGCTGGGGGTTCCCATCCTGTTAGCTGGTAACCAGCACACTCTCCATCCTAATTCATTGCAGTGCAGAGAAAAATCAGCTGCCTCCATCCATCTGTGGAATTCTTCACTGCTGTCAGCTGGTGGTGTCAGGAAGGCTTTCTAGGATTTTACCACTGGGTTTGGAAGTGTTTGAAAAACAACAGGTAAAGCAAGGAGCTGTTATTGTACAGTGTCCTTGGCTTTGGGTAACACTTTAGTCCTGCTTGGGTCTGCCACTCTGCCAAAGTCTTGTCTTGCTGGAGTAGAAAACCCTCAGCTTTAAGGCAAGTAAAACATATTTCTAATGAAGGATATTGTAAGGAGATTTATGATCTCTCTTGGCACATTCTCTTTTAGTGCATAGGGAGGGTCCTGCAGCCACGATTGCCTGCCTTGCTGTAGAGAGCTATTAAAAAAAAAAGAGGAACAGAAGGGTTAAAGCTGAGAAGAGGCAGCAGGAGGGATGTGGGGGGCTCCCTGGGGGGAAGGGGAGAGGAAGTGAGATCTGCTGTGGCTGGAAGTTTGCCTTTTACTTTTTGCTGGTAGCAAGGCTGTGATCTGTGGAAGGTCTACTGAAAAGACTGCTTTTTTTTTTTTTTCTTTTTTTACCATATTCCCAAGATCTGCAAAAAGGGAAAAGAATCATGTTATTTGCCCTGTGTGTTACCTGTGATCCATGTGGTGCCAGCCTTGCCCCACGTTTTGGTGGCTGCTGTCCCTGACCCTGCTGTCCACCTGCACCATCCCTCCCTGGGGAGCAAGGGCTGCTCCCTGTGAGGAGCTGGGATCTCACAGGCTGACCACGAAAGGTTTCCTCTGCTTCTTTTCACCAGGGGGTTGTACCTTTGATCTGGGGCTTTCCCATCTGGACTGGGAGCTCCCACCTGAGGTGCAGCACCAAGTCCTCTCCATCCTTCCAGCTGTGCTCCCTGAAGCCATCCACCATCCTCTTTCCTGAAACCAGCCTCTTGCTCCTGGTCCTCCTTCCCTCTCCCAAGCCTCTGCACCCACTTCACCTTCTCAGCTCCTTCCTGAAGGCTGCTGGGAAGCAGGAGCCCTGCTGGGGCTGTCTTTGTGTCCTTTGTTCCGTGCTGGTGGGTGTAACTGGCAGGGGAGGTGCAGGGGCTGCAGGAGGGTCTGCAGAGATGCCAAGGTGATGCTGTGGGAGCTGGGAATCTTGTTTTAAGGTAGATGGCTTCCCCCTGTCTGTTACCCCTCTGTTGTTGAACAGAAGGATGACTGGAGCTAGCACTCCTTTTTTTTTTTTTTTTTGGTCTTCTTTCCCCTCCCAGTTCCTTTGCAGAAGCCTGAAGTTCAACATTGTAGAAAATGCAAAATAATCTCATTATTTATTCATGTAGGTGAATAATTACTTATTACTCTCTTTGGTTAATGAAGGATTTAACAAAACCAATTGTTTCTTTTTTCTTCCATTCTGCCTACTCAACCCTCTCTTAAAAAGGCAAAAGCAAACTGCTTAGATACTTCAGTAGAGAAACTTGAGTAAAAACTCCATTTATTTATTCAGAATGAAAAACTTGTGATGTTGCCCATACCCCCCTACACTACAGAGTGGTAATCTAATCTAGGATGTTATGTGTGTGTTTTTATGTTACACATATGAAGCCCTGACATGCAGCTGCACAAAGTAAAACTGAGAGCCCAGAAGATGGAAAGCTGTGCTAAGAACTCACCACAAAGTTCTTGGTAATGTATTTACTGATGGCAAAGTCTGCTGGTTCAACACAGTCTGTCCCTGAATGAATGAACTGGATGTGTATCACCTTTCCTGCAGCGTGCAGTGGATTTCATTTGCTCTGGTTTTGTTTTTCCTAGGGCTGCCAGAATGAGCACACAGGTGAAACAGGAAAGCAGATGACTGAATCTTTCAAGGTACGTGCCAGTGGCCTTCAGGAGAAGGTTTTTTTCCATTGGGTTCCAAAGTAAGGATCACAGAAGGGCTCCAGAGCACTGCAGCTTGGGAACATTATCAGCACTCCACAACAAACAGGGCTGTGAGAGTCAGGAATGCTGAGCAGCTGCCAGGAGCTGACATGAAATTGCATCCCTCTCTTTTTATTTTCATCTTATGCCTAGAAATGAGCTCAGTTAAGATACCATTCTTTGCCTCCTTCCTGAATGCAGTGCTAGTAACTAAGAGCTCATTTTAAAAACTGTATGGGTACAGATGTCAGCTTCCAGTTTTCTGTTGAGAGTGCAGAGCCTGTCAGCTTGTGCTCCTTTGAATTCCACATCTGTCCTAATTTCCTTTTTCCTGCCTTTTCTGCATCTTTTGCCTTTATTCTTTGTCACACATCTGTAATTCTTTTTCTCTCTTAATCCCTGATTTACAGTCTTTAAAAAAGCCTTATCTATATTTTGCAGAAATATAAAAGTAGTACTCGGAAAAATTCATGTGTTTTTTTTAGCAGTTCCCTTCCTGTTCTTTCTGACTATTGTCAGCAGGACATGAGATGAAATTAAAATGATGTGCTTTTTAAGTGTTGTGTTCTTCCTGACTTTTTTGGGCAGTGCCACAGCTGTGCAGTCTTCTGAACTATGCTTAAGTGATTATTTCCCCTTCAGTTGTCAGGCTCTAAACAGATGTGAAAAATTAATGTTGCAATAAATATTTGATAATGTATTATAATATATATTATTATATATATATTATTATATATATTATTTTTATTATATTATATATACTATTATAATATATATTATTACTATATATATTATTATATATATTATATTATTATTATTATATCTTGCTCTATCTTAGTATCTAGTATCAATATAACCTACAGATATAATATCTTTGATAAGGTTTATTCTGATGTTGGTCTCTTTGAAAACAGCAAGGAATTCTTGAGAGAATTTCAGAATTTCACCATGTAGCAGCATGCCATTTAATTTCTATTTCCTCATTCTCAGCCCTTCCCAGTTCTTCTCTTCCTCGTTTCTTCGTCTTGTGCCTCCCTGGCAATTCTGCCCAAGGAGGAAAATTCAGGGTGACTTTTCAGCTAGAAGGTCTGATTGAAAAATGCTGACAAAACCAGGCATGCAGCCAGTTTTGAAACCACAAGAAATCACAAGTGTGGAGTGCAGGGGCTGTTTTGTGGATTCACCTTCAATAAACAGACAGATCTCAGTAGATTCATCCAGCAGAGTGTACTGGGGTATTTGCAAACAAGAATTGCTGTGCAAGAGGAGATCCTTGTGTAACTGAAGCACACTTTCACTCACTGAGGCAGTCCAGAAGGAAGGCAGTGACAACAAACTTGTGTTTGGGTCACAGGTGAGCTTGGCATAAACTAAACCAGGCTTAAGGCAGATTGAATTGTACCAGCAGTCAAGCAGGTGCCTTACCAAAGCTCCAAATACCGGGTGGCACAAAGCTGGGTTTAGTCCAGGTTCCTTTGCTCTGATATTTGTGTGTCAGCCAGAATGGCAAATCATTTTAGGGGAGAGGCTGGGTGAGGGGAAAAACACATTAGCAGGTGGGACAGATGGTCATAAAGGGAATAATGCTAGGGGAAAGCAGCTGGCTCAGGCTGAAGTCTGATTTGTAAGACTTCATTCCTGCCTTATGGCTCTGTTTCTGAAGGTGAGCTGAGGTTTTCTAGAAATGTAGAGATTTCTAGAAAATGCTGTACTGTGGGAAGTGTGTGTTTGAAAGTTAAGGTGAGAACATAGGTCCTGGTTGTAGTATCGTGCATTATAATAATTATTTTTCAGCCTCTTTATCTTCGCAGTAAAATTAAGAAGGAAAAACTTCATAAATGAAGACAAAACCAGCAACAGAAAATGAAAATAAAATAGCCTGGATTCATTCTAGGGAGCTTCTCAAACATTTTTGTGGAAGACAGTTACGGGGTTACAATTTCAGAAACTATAGCTAATAATATTTCAAAGGAATCAAGCTGACCCATGGGGCTGACTGTGCTGAGCAAAGCTGCAATTTTGTGCCAGTGACCTAAGCAATCCAAGATTGTGGGAGTGCAGAAAACAGGGTATGGTTTTGGTTAAAGCTTACATAAAACATATTGTTCACAGTGGGTCACGGCCAACATTTGAATGCCAGCTTAGCCCTCTGAAGACGTTTCTGCTCAGAATGCAGTGCTGAGCTTTTTCTTTTTAGGTGGGCTGAGCTGCTTTCAGTTGTGCTGCAGTTTCTGCCTGGCTTTGAAAGGTGGAGTCAGAAAGTCCCTATACCCTGGGAGGGAAGGCATGAATGTTAGCAAAGTTTCTGGCACTGAGCCCCTCTGACTGCTGCCTGTTCTCTGTTCTCATGCTTTTTAAAAGCAGCAGGTCAGAATTGGCATTTCCTCCATCCTGACTGCCACTGAGCTACCTTAATTTGACTCAGTTCTGCAGTTAAAAGTCTCATCCTGGCAGGTCTGTGTTTACATTTAATGTGTGGCATTTAGAGTTGGCTTGTGAGCAGTGATCTTGGAACAGCTGAGAAACATTGAAGGAAACAGTGATTATGCTGCAGTTTCCTGTATTGCAGAAAGTGCCAGATCTCCAGGATTTATCTGCCAAGCTCCTTCCACGTGAGTGAAATCATCTTCACTCCCTCAACTGCTGTATGCATTTATAAATGTATTTGTTTAAATAGCAGATGGTGACTTGTGGCCACACCTAAGTTGCAGTTTTTGTCTATAGCCAGCACTGGATCTCTGTGAGGGGATATCACACCAGTCATGGGGAGTACAGTCATCCTTTGTGCCACTGAATGAATTTTTGGGAAGTTGGATCAAGAAATGCACGTATCTGATTTTGTTTTTACACTTGCACCCAATAATTCCATGAAACAGCACACAATTATGTTGAAGGCACTTAATTTTTATGGCTAAAAATCTGGTAGCTCCTTTAATGCGTTCATTCTGCTCATTGTGCTGTCACAAGACAGAATGAATGTTGTTTGGAGAATGCAGCAGTCTGTTTCCATATGTAACTCTGATTTGGTTTCTGTAATGTGTGAGTTCTGACTTGGAATCCCTGACATTTGATGTTAAGAAACTGAAGGTGTCTGTTGCGCCTTTTATTTCTCTCATATCCCAAAAGATGATTTAATGTAGCCTTTTGTCTTGGACTTTTTCTTTGTTTTCCCTTTGAGACTGATACATGGAGCACTTCAGAAAGGTATTAGCTACTCCTGTAATGTTTCTCTGAGTTTCAGTGATCTGAACCTCTGGAAAAACTGGCATTGTCATGGTGCAAACTTCTTTTGTTTCACTTTTTACCAGCCTGCTTAGTGTGCCAAAGTGGTGCAGGCTTTCTAGGGAGTTTCTAGGGAATGCTGGCTGCTTTGCCACACCGAGGCAGAGTGGAGTAGCTGTAGCTTACAGGTGGACCTGGATTGAGTTGCTCATGGGAAGGCTTGTGGTGGCAGAAGGAGAAATGTTTAACTCTTTAATTCAGTGCTTGTGCTATATTGGTGACATTTTCCTCTAATGTTTGGGAGGAATGATGAGGAGGACTCCATCTTACCAGAAGGCTAATTAATTACTTCATTATACTGTATTATTCTATACTATATTACCTTACATCTAAACTGAATCTGCCAAGCACTCCACTGCACAGAATCTCGTGACTGACAGCTGACATTCCCAAAACACACAAACACACCTGGATCCAGTTGGTCACTGAATGAAAACACACCAGAATCCAATCACCAATTCCCTTCAGGTGAACAATCTTCCACGATGCATTCCACCTGTGAACAACCCCAGGTGCAACAAATGAGAGAAGAACTGTTTTTCCTTTCTCTGAGTTCAGAGAGTGAGTCTCAGACTATCCTTGGGAAGTTGTGCCTTGCTTTTCCCTGTGGAATGTGGCCACAGTGCTACTCTGAATATCTGTGAGTGCTCCCACAGTTTTCTGCCAGGCTCTGTGCCAGTGGGATGTGAGCCCCTGGCTGCAGCATCTTGGGCTTGCTAGACAAAGTGCAGTCCTCTCCTGATGCTCCTGCAGGGCTTCCAGTTCAGGCTATCTCCCCTCCAGCCAGGTGAGGTGCTGGATACACTGAATTTTCCATAGGGATGTATGGCTTGGTGTTTGTTTCTTGCATTGCTGTAACGTTTTTAGGCTGTGAATTAGGTGATGCTGTGCTACGTATTGTACAAATCTGAATATAAAGATTATTTCCACTCTACATGTATTACCCCCCCCAAAAAAAAAAAATCTCTGATAATTTTTCCACAGAATCTAAAGCTGTAGTGTATTTACACAAGAAGAAACTGAAATTCTTTTTCCAGTGCAGGTTCAAATTTCCATTTGTGGTTCAAACTGAGAGATTGCCAGTGAAAGTTTTACATTACTGTGAGCCGTAATCATTTTTATACTAAGGGAGCCTGTGATTTGTGGTAAATGCAGTGGGATATAGAATTTCTTACTCTGGGAATTGGGAGAGAAAACAATCCATTTTGAGAAAATAGATGGTTTTAAGCTACCCCCCCCAAAAAAAAAAAATCTCTGATAATTTTTCCACAGAATCTAAAGCTGTAGTGTATTTACACAAGAAGAAACTGAAATTCTTTTTCCAGTGCAGGTTCAAATTTCCATTTGTGGTTCAAACTGAGAGATTGCCAGTGAAAGTTTTACATTACTGTGAGCCGTAATCATTTTTATACTAAGGGAGCCTGTGATTTGTGGTAAATGCAGTGGGATATAGAATTTCTTACTCTGGGAATTGGGAGAGAAAACAGTCCATTTTGAGAAAATAGATGGTTTAAAGCTTTATTTTAGAAAACTATATGGTATGTGAGAAGTTTGCTGGCAATGATAAATAACAAATAGTTCTCTGATCCTGGGGCTTTTTTTAATGAAAGGTGAAATTTTTTTTTTACCAAATTTTCTTGTTTCCCATCCAGTGCAAAGATCAAAATATGTAAAATACTGAATAGTCTGCATTTTGAAACATCATCATAAAGTCTAAGCTAATGGGCTTTTTCACATTAGCACATTAGTGTGGCAGGGTTAAAGTTCCACTTATGGAAGAGTTTAGGAGGCACTGAGCAGTTTTCCTCTATTTTCATTTTATAGAGCAGTAGGTAAAGGTACTGACATGCTCAGAGCATATGGACCAAAGGAACACTCAAGTATTTCTGGAATAAGGAAATATTCACAGTCACAGTTACCATATTACCTACAGGGCTAATAAATACTAAGCAATTTACATGATTTATATATTTTCAAATATATTTATTATTTCCTCCCCAGCTTGTCCTCAATTTGTCATTTTCTACTGACATCAGTAAATGATTTACCTGCCAGAGCAGCTGTGCACTCAGTGAGGCTTTCTGTCATATTGCAGCTGTTGATTCTTTGGGGGTTGTGAGTGTTAGGGGGGATATTAGAAGAATGCCCTGCATTGCCATTTTAAATTCTTAGAAGAATGCCCTGCATTGCCATTTTAAATTCTATATTAGACTCCATTTAAATTTTTGCTTGATGAAATAGAACGTTTCCTTTATATTAAATTGTATGGGGGAAGATTTGTTATAGCAATGACATCTTGATGCTGTGATGAGCAGTAGCTCCCTGGAATGAGTGTATAGAAAATCTGCTCTTACATAAACTGTGTGGAAGCAGTAAGAGAGAAACAGCTCACTGGAGATGTGTAACAGGATACAGTAAGTAAGTAAATGCTTTGGCAGTGGGGCTCCCATCAGCCCTGGAGCAGGCTCTCTGTGCCTTTGCTGAATGCAGTGCTGGGCTGCTCTCCTGAAGAATTCCTGTTCTCCTGGTGCCCAGCCTGATCCTCTTCAGCTGAAGCCCTGGAAGTTACCATTTGGTAGCTCACCTCAGCATCACCTCTGTGGAAGAACATAGCTGTTAGCTCAGGAGTGCCAAGCTAGAGGCCAGCTCTGTTGTTGTCATAACAATATTTAGCATGTGTGAGCTGGGCCCTGCTTAAGAAAAATTTATTCTGATTTTATTTTTATTTTGGCGGAATCTGTTTGCTTTGTGTTACTGTCAGTGGTAGCAAACCTATTTGTGTTTTGTGTGGTGTTGAATTTAGAAAGATTGGTCAGTATAATACTGTTAAATCATTGTACTTCCACATCACCTGGTTATGCATCCTAGCAGGTATGTGTATGCTGCAGAATTATTTCAGGTGATTTGCAATCAAATCCATTCCCTCATCTTTACCTGCCAACAGGAAAACTTTATCCAGTTCCAGGATAAAGAGTGCTGAGTGGATTTTGTGATACTCTGCATCCACATGGGCATGGCACAAACTCTTGTTGGTATTACTGTTAATAGGTGCACCAGCCTGACACATATCTGCTGCTCTCATTCCAGTTATTAGGAAAGAATTTGGGATCCCTGGCAGCTCCTTTCAGTTTCATCTCGATGGCAAGTGGTTCTGCGTTTCTCTTCAAGTGGGTGATGTTCTTCAAACAGTTACAGGCTTTTAGCAAATAGATTCTCTAAGCTGGAATAGAGGAACTGACTGTCCTGTTATCTGGAGCTGAAGGATTTGCAAATAAAGCTAATTGTCTTCGGCAAGGAACAGGAGCTTTTAGCCAAGATAAAAGGAAACTGCTGAAAAAACAGCCAGGGGCGGTTTGGCTGAGTTGATGTATAGCACGGTGATGATTTGTCACTTTTTTTCACTAGGAGCTTAAGATGTGTCTGTAACAGCACAGAAATTGCACTGGAATTTTGGAGATTGCATTTAGCTTGTATCATTTTCTGGATTTGTTTTTCCAAAGGTAAAGAGTTGGTTTTAAAATCACCTGTCAGTGATCAAAGAAAACTTACAGACTGTCTCCAAAACTTCAGAAATCCATAGTGTCCGTACCTATTTCCAAAATTTCTTAAATTTTAATGTTGTTGTGATGTCATGTCACCAGTTTTGAGAGTAAATGTTTTCTTTGCTGAACACACTTGCATAGAAGCTACAATTTAGGAAGAGAATTAAGTTGGATTGGTTTTTTTCCACAGGATTCTCTTGGCCTTCCTGCTTGCTCTTGAAAGGATATCCTAACTTTCCATGAATTAACAGCTAAGAGAGTTGGAAGAGCTTTATGTTAATCCCATATTTAGTCCCATTTTTAAGAAAATACTGATTGGACTGAAATGGCAAACTGCAGAATTTTCACTGGCAGATCAGACACTGAATTTCATGGCAGTATTTAAGTTTACCTTCTGTCTGCCAGTGTGAAAGGGAGATGGAATCTGAGGAAGAGCCAGGTGTGGTTAACTGAGTGTTTGAAATGGTTCCCATAACCTCTGTGCAATATAGAGACTGTACCATGAAAGCATTTTATATTTCCAAAAGGTTTTGAATGCCTGCATTCCATGAATCCACTTCCCTGCTTGTCTGCAAGCTTATTAAAATCAGGGTAAGGAGATTTAATTGCAACTGCTCAGGACTTGGACATACGAGATTATGATTCTATTCTTGGCTACTCCACACAACACGTTTGTGACTGGCCAGGCTACTTAGGCAAAATACTTCCAACTTGGCTGTCTGAAATTTAGGTTTGCAGTTCATTTCTTCCATCAGCATGGCTACTTCTTTCAGAGAAGGTTAGATGCCAAAAAATCTCATTTTTTGTTTCAGTTGCTTCGTGTGAAATACAAATGGTATTTTCCAAAGCAGGAGACAGTAGTGTTTTGAATCTTTGTGCAAGGATGTGTTATTGGTGAAATGTCAGAGACCTCTCTGTTCCAGTCTTGTGTCACAGGCCAGTGTGAGCCCTCAGCTTGTGTTAGACTCAAGCCTTCTCCCAGGCAAAGTCTTGCTAAAAATGGAACACTGTGTTTATGCTGCTGTGCAGAAATGCAGTGGTTGTGAGGCAAGGAGCAGCACAGCATCAGGAATTGCATTAACCCAGCTGTCAGATCCTTGAGAAAAGCAGTTTGTGTTAATACTGAACCCCATGAATGAGGGAACTGCCTGTCTGCCATTAGTGAAGAATGGTCCTAGCTCTGGGTCTTTTTATTTTATTTTTCTGTTTTAATGTTCGCTCACAAACATGTGAGAGGACTTTCTGCTGTTGTGGAATTGCAGTCTGTGTTCCCTAAATGGAATTGCTTCTTTCTGCTCTGAATCCCAGGTGTGACTACCCTGCCAGAGAGGGTTTTTAGAGCTGACTTGCCCAAAGGTAACGGAGCTTACAGCAGTGTGTTTGTGTTTTTCTCAGCAGTGCAGTGGCTGCATTTAAGCCTGCTCACACTGCTCACCCCACTTAGCTGACTGGAGCAGCTGTTACCAAACCAGTGATTCGTGGGACCAAAATACAGCCAGCCTGTCTGGTTTTATTGCAGTGTTGAATACTTATCAACCTCTTCGTGGTCTGAATTACACAGAGAGAATGATATTTGAAATGTTTTAGAGAATTTTTTGATAGGAAACGTACTAAGTGACTGTTTTTTGTAGATCTGAAAATACAAATAGCTGGTGTAGAGGAGGCAGACCCACTAAAATCAAGTTGATTTGTTTGTTAAGATTTCCTTAATATCAGGTGGAAGGTTTCCTTAGGATTGTAGGAACCCCAATCCAGCATCTTTCTTAACCTTAAAAACACATCTTTTGAAATATGTCAGTGGAGAAGAAACTAATGTGAATAATGGAGGAAAAAAAGGCCCCAAACCTATTTAAACTATTATTAAATTATAAATCCATTTAATTTTCCTGAAGCAGAAGAAAGGGATGGGGCTGTAAAGATTCAAGTCGTTTTCCCTGCCTTACAATCCAGATTCCTACAAAGCTGGAAGAAAGGGTCTTGATTAATTTAAATGGTCTCTGGATCAAATCAGTGGGAAGTTATGCAGGCAGCATTTCAGCAACATGGAAAAACTCTTTAAAATTTAGCTAGTGCCATTGAAATGAATGTTTTTAGGGCAAAAGAAATTCTTTTATGCTTTCTCCGTCATCTAGCCTGACTGTAGCTTTCCAAAATCTTTATTTCCCCTCTGTTGTGTTTTGAGGACTTCAGAATATATTTTCAACTGTGCTGCTGCCCTGGGTGTCCTTTTCATTCCTTTAGGCAAGAAATTCATGTCAATTCCAACCACTTTTCTGTTTTCTTGTCGGAACAGGCTCACTTCCCTTCCTACTGCTGCAGATCAAACATTCCTGCAGCAGAGCTGGAGCCCCTGTCAGATCAGGGGAAAGGTTGAAGGAGCCAGCAGGAGGTTGTGCTGCCCTCCTTTTCTTGCAGAGTGTGGCAGGGTTTCATTCTTTGGTGAGACAAATATTTGGGGAGTATCTGTTGTGAATGGTTTGGGTGAGATGCCTTGCAGAGGATGGACATAGTCCTTCCTGCCATATTTCCTGCTGTTTCCATGACTGTCTCACAGCTGATTCAGAGCCTTGACTCTCTTTTGCTTTGTCATTTCTTCTGTGGTTTTATTACCCAACGTGCAGCCAACCTGATGCAATGATTCCAGGACTCAGTCCAATTACATGTGCTAGCATACTTCTCAGATGATGTTACAAGGAAGCTTTATGTTGAAAGATATGTTATTTTTGATATTTACCCTGGGATTGCAGAAGATGGATTTATTTTAGTTTCAAGGAAGCTTTATGTTGAAAGATATCTGTTATTTTTGATATTTACCCTGGGATTGCAGAAGATGGATTTATTTTTTTATTTTTTTTTTTTTGTGGTGATAGTAGTAGTAGTAAAAACAGGGCTTTTTTTTCCTCCTCAAATCTTATTATAATATCTTGGCACACTTTCCATTCTCAAGCCTCAGGCTCTGTTGTAAATTTAAAATAGTATTGATGGTAAAGGGATTATAGGATAGCTTACATAAATGTTACTTTATTCATTCTCTCCAGCTCGCCTCAGCTATGCTTTGTTACCTTTCCCCATCACAGTAATTCCTTATGCTTTTTGTAATCTGTCTCCTTCTCAGGATTTGTTCCACTGCTGTTCTCAAGTGCAAGGGCAAAACAAGTTATTTGATTTTGCCTGTGCTTCTGTGTTTGTTTTCGCATGAGAAGGCCCTGATCTTTACTAGGATATGCTTACAAATTTCACACAAGATAAAAAATTATTGCAGTTGCTTGTGATCTTGAATTAATTACCTGGACTGGAGGTCAGGGAGGTTACTTTTTCATCAGAGGAGATTGCAGTCAGTCTCACTTGGGTGCATGTTAATGTTTTGAGGATCTCTGCTGAAACTTGCTGCTGTTTTTAGGTGACCTGTGAGTTATTTTACAGCTGGGGCTGCCAGGTCTGGTTTTACTCAATTAAATGATAGAAATGCCTGGCCTAGCACAGTGCTTAGAAGAGCTTGGGTGTGTCAAATGAGTTAGACCTGTCACAGCTTATGGCCTGGGATTTTCAGTGCAGTGCAAATAACTGCAGCCAAGGATTGTTTGGGAAGGCATTGCCAAAACTTCCTAGAAAGTGTGGGACAAAATCTGCCCTTGCCATCTGCACCTACCTGAGATGGCTGGCTGGGGTGAGAAAGGTGGGAATGCCACAAGGAGAGCAGCAGCTCTGGCCAGGGGCTGTGTCAGCCCCAAATCCACACAGAGCCATTGCAGAGGTGGGGTGGAACAGGCATTGGAGTGCCAGCTCAGCCAGGCACCGGGGTGGCTTGTCACAGCCTTGACTGGAAGTGACATGGACCAGCAGGTCACCTTTAATTGGCCCAGCTCATAATTGAGGTGTTCTGTTTCGGTCAAATGATGAATTTTAGTTTCATGAGGTCGCAGTGTGTCTTCTGTACTTGGGCTGGGTGAAGCTTTGGCCTGGAGGAAGCTGCACTGGAATGAGCAGGCACTGTTCATTCATCACTGGGGGGGTTCTCAGGTGTCTCTTGGGGCCAGCACCCTGTGCAGGTTTAATGTTGCCATATGAGCCCTGAAAATCCACAATAAGCACCTGCTTTCCATACCACTCCCTTTTGCCTACCACAGGCAGGGCAATCTGATATTTCCTATTCCTTTCCAGAGTGTCCTGGGCTGGGGTGTTGGAGGGACATCTTTACATCCCTTTCTGCTGTGACATGGAGATTTTGCAGGCTTGGGACTGTGTGATTTTACTTTAGAAAACAGGTGCCAAATAGCTGCACTCTGTTAGACCATGTGCCACATCCACTTCTTTTTTTAATCTCCCTTATCCATTTTGTGCAGCATTTACCAGTTTTCCTTCCAGGTTAATGGTTTTATTAGGCAACATCATCAGGCAGTGCTTGAGAGCATGTTTGATAAACAAAGCAAACAAAACACGAGGCTAGCTGAAAATTCCCCTTTGTGTTAGCAGTACAAACAGTGGAGATCTGGATGGGAGCTAATCCAGTCCCTAGTGCATCCTTAACATGCTGCTCTTAGGGCTTGGGGAATGTTGGCAAAGGAAGCAAGTAAATTGCTGTTTGTGAAGGTCACCGGTGATAGCAGTGACAGTCTTTTAAAGAGTGATGTTAACATAATGGGCATTGATTAATTAATCAGATTAATCAGACCCTGGCATTTGTCAGCTGGCCTTGCTCTGCTCCCTTTTGTGGGTTCTTCTGAGTGTTTGCTTTCCCTCCCCGAATCCCAAGGGGTCTGTGAGCCAGGTGAGGTGTTGTGTAGGGTGTCCTACTTCTCAGGCACCCAGAAGAGGCTGAGCTGATACTTCATGCAGACCACACTGTGGGAGAGGATGACCCTCCAGATCCTCCTCTCAGTGTGTTCTCCTCCATGGAAAAAGGAGACCAAATGCATTGCAGCACTTGATGCTGCCTTGACATGAAAACATTTAGATTCTGAAAGATTTGGGTGCTGTTGCACGCTGTTAATTTGCACTGCTTGGTAAAAAAAAAATGGAGAAAAAGACATAATGGGTGAAGGAATAGAGTCCTAAGAAGGGATATGAAGAAAGTAATGGCCAAAAAAAGTGGATCTCCAGAGAGCTTAACAGGATTATAAGAACGAGAGAATAATAAGAATGAGAACAATTGCCTTTTTGCCTGTTGAGTGATTGCTGCCCTGCTGGTCTGTGCAGTTCAGCCTGTCTCTAAGGTGTTGGCCAGGCTGTTCCTGCTGTTGTTTGAAGGAATTGTCAGGGTCAGGTGCTGTACCTGACGCTGTTGACTCAGGTGTTGGCACAGCATCTGCAAGAAAGCTGCTTTGCCCGGGTTCTGAGGGAGGTGAGAAAGAGCAGACAGTGAGATTGTGCAGTTCCAGCAAGCCCTGTGGGCTGGGAATTGGCTGCTGCTTTTCTGGGTAAGGGTCGGGGTTTCCTGCCTCTCTGGGCTTTCTGCCTTCGAGGGGCTCAGAGTGAAACACTGTGTGTGCTTCTTCACTTGTTCAGCTTGCTGCTCCTCAGCGCTGCTGGTGGGTTTATGAGAAGAGCCAGGTTAAAATCTTTTCCCATCCTTAAATAAAAGCTATTGTTAACCCCAGCCAACTTAACAAACTGTTTGAAGTGATGCCTTTGGAGCAGTTGTGCTACCACCAGTGAGGAGGCAGCAAAGGGAGTCGTGAAAGAGAGATCAGCACGCTGATGGGAGTTCTAGAGAAGAGGCTTCAAATTATAATTACGGTCCCCAGGCCACTTTATTGTACCCTAATTAACCTAATGAAAGTGACCCGAGATGCAGGAGCCTGGAGTCCAGGGGAAGCAGTTGATAGCACGGGAAGGGAGAGCTCTTTAGCAGCTGTGGCTCTTGCAGAGGTAAACCCAGAGGTACAGCTGTGTTCTGCACACTCACTTCAGCCCCACTGACATCCCTGCTCCCCTGTAATTGTTTTCCTGGGCTGAGTCCTGCACTGTGGGTAATTGCAAACACTTCTCTGTGGTTTTTACTCTGATCCACATCTTCTGTGATACTTTTTTTTCCTAAAGCTTGATAAGAGTGCTAAGAGGTTGCCAGGTAAAATTAGTTTCAGGACATCATTAGCTGGTGCTTCTCCCGTTGGAGTGTGCACTATCAGAAGAATAAAGGGAAGAGTTAAGAAGAGTAATTGTTGTTTCATCAGATTATGTATTAATTCAACCAGACTAATGCACTCTAATATCTAGACAAGCCTTATAATTGCAGATAGTTGAAACAAGCTTTTAGCTATTCATGTGCTCCTGCTCTAAGTTAATTTCACATCTAAGCCATTAAGCAAAAAAAAACAAACCTAAACCAAAACAACTAATCCATAAGAAACAGGTCTTTGTTCACTAAAGACATCTGGAAAATTAGGTTGTTTACAGAGATGGGGGGTACACTTCTTCAAAAGCTTGGGACTGGTTTTGTCTCTTTCAAAATGCATAGAGGGGATGCTAAGTCCAAGACACTGAAATAAATCTCTTGCAGAAACACCTTTTTAGATCAGATAATAATTTTGCAAATTACTTGATCAGTATTCCGAGCTGTCTATTGCACAGAGGAGCAGGATTTCACCTGGGGGTCTGCAGTAAGGGCCAGTGCTTTCTGAGTTACGTTAGGAAGGAAAATGGAGCTTTGAATGTGGTTCTTTGAACTCTCCCTGGCCTCTGAGCAGCAGTTTAAATGCTCAGAAGGAAGCATAGGAGGAGAAAGGAGAGGGTGAATCAAAGCTCTGCCCTCTCTGGTTGTTCAGCCTCTACCTGTGAATAAAAGGGGACTGACATGCCAGAGGTCTGCATTCCTTATTTCCCTGCTGTTCTTTAGGATGATTCACACCACACGAGCTATCACAGAGAAAATTAACTCTATCCCAGCCAAAACCAGTACAAAACCTTGTCTGCAGCTGGTCATGGGCTTATAAGAGAGTCTCTGCAGTCCCTGGTGCTGGGAAACATTTAGCCTCTTTGCTAATGGGATCTTCCTAGGATCATGAGTGTTTGAAGGAGCAAATTATTGGCATAAGTGGCATAAGTGACTTGGCTGGATCTGATCTCTCACATTGGTTTTATGTATTTAAAGGAAAATCAGTGTAACATCTGCTTAGTTGTAAGTGTTTGAAGGAGCAAATTATTGTGGCATAAGTGACTTGGCTGGCTCTGATCTCTCACACTGGTTTTATGTATTTAAAGGAAAATCAGTGTAACATCTGCTTAGTTGTGATGGTGATTAATTTCTGATGATCAGCTTATGTTCTGAGGTTTAACAATTGGGTGTTTGTGGAACTTGTACAAGGGTGTTAACCTAAGTGTCCAAGAGATTTCATGTGCTAGTTTTCTGGGTTTGTATCTTGTACTGCTTCTTTAACTTAATTCTTAAACAGAATTTCAAAATATGCTACTTTTTGTATAACAGCACTGTGTATACGTTTGTGTGCACTTTATGAATATTTTGCCAGCTACTTAGAGGTTAGTTGCCTTTAACCATCATGTCATTAAATATCCCTACAGAGAAAATATTAAGGCTTGTCCTTGCTTACTGATGCAGAATAATTTTGAATCAGTCTGACTTCATTATTTTGATACACTTCGTTCTTGTCTCCGTGTTCCTTCAGGCTTCCGACTTGATTATCACCCCAGCTACAACATTCAAGGAGAAGCCAGACCCCACTGGTCTGGTGTTTGGAACTGTGTTCACTGATAACATGCTGACAATTGAATGGTCCTTGGATTCAGGATGGGAGAAACCCTGTATCAGGCCTCTGGAGAACCTCTCCTTACATCCAGCCTCCTCAGCCCTGCATTATGCTGTGGAAGTGAGTAGTGCATTGATTTGGAAACCACTGTTCTGTATTATTAGCCACAGTTCTGTAATACCAGGAGTATTACTGCCTTAAGTTCATTAGTGTTGAGTTACATCCAGTTCTACCTTGTGTTCTTCCAGAGTAATTGCATTGTTTACAGCAGGGTTATGTGTAACACAGAAGCAGCTGTGGCCCGGGGATGCCAGCACACTTAAAATCCTAGCCTAGGGAAGGTGAGCTCTTTCTTGAGCGGTAATAAATTTATTTTAAAAACCACTCTTGGTCACTGACAGTGGGTTGGTCCAGTTGCTAACTCTGATGTGTGTCAGACCGTGAGCTTCTCAGAGTAGCTTTGATTTGGGGGCTGAAGATGCACTCTGTAAAAGTCACTTCAGGCTGGTTTAAAGCTGGTAGCTTGCATTGCAGGACAGACTAGGCACCTGCTTGTTGGAACTGAACCAGTCCCTCGAGCTCAGGGCTAGATCTGATGCACTCAGTGTGTCCAGGTGTGTTTGAGGAGGGAACAGACAGCAGGGAGCTTTGGGAAGTGCAGTGTTAAGTCGGAAACCAGCGTGGTTAAAGTTTCTGTGCTTAGCTGATTGCTGCCCGTGGTGCCTGGAGGGCAGCTTGGGCTGTGCTCACACCTGTGTGGGAGCCCCAGCAGGGCACAGAACCCAAAATGGGAGCCAAAGTCTCCCACTTCTAGGTAGGTGGGAGTTATTTTGCCTTTTTTCCTTTTTAATTTTTTTTTGGTGTGCATTTTAACCACTGGTACAAGGGAAGCTTTCCCTGCTTGTTGTCCCTGAGCTGCCGCCTTCACCATTTTTATTTTGACTGATTTTTTCCTCATCTAGTCACCAAGCCTCCAGAGGTCCTGTGTAAATTACAGCAGGTCCCTGGGACTGAGGCTGCAGCTCTTGATCTGCCCAGGAAGTGAGAAACCACGCTGGAGTCCCAAATCTGTATTTCACTCTTAGTAGCACATTGCTTTAATGCTCGGCCTCTGGCCTGGTCTGAAATCATTGCTAATATGAATATGCTCTTATTTTTTTTTCCCATTTTTTTTTTATTCTTTTACCCTTATTGCATCACGTTTCCTCTAGCCAAGAGGACAGACAGAGGAGAATCTGGTGTCATTGCTGTGGCTCAATGAATACACAGTGGGTATAATGAAAGTGATGAGTTTGGCATTCCCTCCCCTTTCTCCTTGCCCTTCATGATGCAGTGTGGTAATCTGGATCTGCTGAACTCCAGATCCAGCTCCTGTGATGTACAGATAATGCTGTTCTCACACCACTGTAGCAACCAACCATCCAGCAACCACAGCAGTTGCTTTCATTAAAGCTGAACATTTCTGGAACACATCACTGTCTCCCTTTTTTAATGAGTGAAAGGTTTTACTGAGCTCTGGAAGATGAAAAATACTTCTTTTTGGAGAAAAATAGTTAACATCTTGAGAAGGCTTTGTGTTTCAGTAATGATGTGATTCTTACTTCTGTCAAACCATTGATCAACTCTTTGTAGTGACATTCCTCCCTTTTTCCTCTCATTAAAAGTTCTGTGAATGTGTTTGGGAGAAGGGTGGGGGGGGGAAAATGTGTTCTGTGATGAGAAAGCAACATTCCAACCATGTGCTATCAGTTAGTGACTGGCCCAGTAAAAATCATATCAAAATATCAGCTAGATGACCAGCTATGCTGTCCTTTATTAAAGACTTTTTTTTTTCTTTTGGGCACAGTGTCTACCCCAGGAACAGCTTCTTTCTCAAAATTGTGCCAAGCTTTTTATAAGGTTGGCATTGCCATAGGACTAAGATTTTGAAGGCAGAAAGTTCTGGGTTCTAATTCTGGTTCTGCTACATAATTGGCACACAGCCTGAGGAAAATTGCTGGGATTCTGCAACCCAGTTACAACCCAATTAAAATTTGTCATGTGGAAGGACCTGGCTCTGCCATGGAACTGCACTCATTTTTTCCAAAGATTGCATTTCACTGGTTCTTACAGAAAGATACAGAATTTGATAACAGTGAAACCTACTCTGTTAAAATTACTTGGGCACAAATACAGGATTATTTTTTCCAAACAAAAATAATGTTAGATAATATAGATATTTAGACTTCCAGCCACATAGGGTGCAGTTCCAGCCACATTTTGTGGAACAGTCAGAGGAGGAGAAGCCTGAGGAGACTGACAGAGGTGATGCAGTTAAATTCATAGAACTTACACTGAAATTTAATGAACAAAGAAATGCTTTGCAAGATAACATTCTGAGAATCTGACCTGTTGTCTGTAAGCATAAGTGAGCCTTTAATACTTAATCTAAATCAGAGTTGTGTATACATATATATTAATGTGAGTTTATATAGTACACGTGTTTTCTGTCTATAAGCATAATCGGAAATTACCAGTCTGTAACTGAAAATAACTGGATATTTGGTGGGTGTGGTTTTTGATGTGGTTAGGAGGCACTGGGAGGGCATTGATAGGATTATAAGGATTTCTGATTGTCAACTCCAGTTGTCTGGATCCTGCAGTCTGATGGGATAACGATGTTTAAATTCCATGTAAAGTATATAGACAAAATAGTTTCATGCTTTTTATCTTTAAAGTAAGGCTGCATCTCTCTCATGCAGGCTAAATCCCATCCCACAGGATAGGGGCATGAGGGGGAAATAAGTGGCCAGCTCCTGCTACACCTACAGCAAGGACTTAACAAGAATTCTCTCAATTACCTTATTCTATACTTCCTAACAAAGATGTGTTTTGGACAGAGCTCTAAAAATAATTAACATACATACATATACATGTGTGTGTGTGTATATATATCTGTAGTGAAATTCTGTAGATTCCTTATGTAAGCAAAATCGCTGTTTTGACTCAGGTATTAGTAAGAAAGTGAGGGAATTGTTAAGCCAAACACATGCCACAAATTTTAATTGCTGTAACCAAATTATGAAAAAAAAAAATAAAAAAAGGGATGCTGTGATGAGGAATTCTGAAGTTAATGCTGCAAAGATGACCTGCCTGTGCTGCAGGTAAATCTCTCATATGAGTGCCAGATCTCACTAGTTAGCGTCTCCGTGTCTGAGTGCTGTCAGCAGGAGGGTGAAGCTTTTCTCTGCTCCGTGGGCACGGATCACCACGGCCTGAGGTGTCTGAGTTGCTGTTTGCTCTCTCCCCCTTCCCTGGCCCGGCAGCTCTTCGAGGGGATGAAGGCGTATCGAGGCGTGGACGGCAAAATCCGCCTGTTCCGGCCGGCCCTCAACATGGACAGGATGGCACGGTCAGCCCTGAGGACAACCCTGCCAGTAGGTACCAGGGCAGCTCCTGCTCCTTCAAACAGGCTCCTCGGAGCAGCTTTTCACTCTGAGTGCACATCTCCACAGCTTTTCACTAATAATGTTTATCAGACACTCTCAAGCCTTTGGTAGCGCAGTAAAACTTTGTTAACAGATCTCACTCACTGAAGGAAACCCTTTAAGTGCTTATTTTAAGATCAGAACAGAGGGTGTTTTGCTTTCCTTGTTGCCTCCCTGCTGCCTCAGAGTGGTTCTGAGGGATGGGTGCTGTCCTGCAGGAGTTTGCATGCAGACAGCTCTCTGACTTGCTCTGGTGCTGATGTTCTCCCTTTTCTTCTGTGCACCTCAGTTAAGTTGTTCAGCCTCTTGAGT
Organism: Onychostruthus taczanowskii; assembly: GCF_017590055.1. Taxonomy (NCBI): domain Eukaryota; kingdom Metazoa; phylum Chordata; class Aves; order Passeriformes; family Passeridae; genus Onychostruthus; species Onychostruthus taczanowskii. Next base: position 13,882,782 of record NW_024498685.1, read on the forward strand.
GCCTTTGGTTTTGGTCATGCCAGTAACTTAACGCTGCTTTAGCAATTGTATCTTGGCCAGTGGACTTCCTCCCAGGCTTGTTGGCTTAATTGCTGTAAGAACCTGGGAACTTTGGGGGACTTGCTGGCCTTGGAGTTGTAAAGCAGAGTACTCTTGCGTAGGAGAGGTGGTGCTGTATGCCTGGCTGAGTTGGCTGCACAGGGAGTTCTCCACATGCTTTGGAGGCAGGAAGGGTCAGTGGCTCCTTTTTACCATCTCAGGAGGACACTGTGGAGCAGAGGAGGTCACTTGGGATACTGCACAAAAAGGCACAGTAGCTAAGACCATGGGATAGTAAATTCTGTAAAGAATGAACCCAAGGAAGATGTGAACCACTGCAGCGTGTCACTGTTGCATATCCTGAGGAGCTATTCCCTGAAGCATGTGAGGACTACAAAGTGTTCCAGCATTATTTCTCCATTTGCTTTTTTCCCTTTCTGTTCCTTGCCAGTCTTTTGACCAGAAGGAGCTGTTGGAGTGCATCCGTAAGCTGGTGGAAGTGGAGCAGGAGTGGGTGCCCTACTCAACCTCTGCCAGCCTCTATATCCGTCCTACCCTCGTTGGAACTGAGGTGTGCAACATTTATTTTCCCCTCTCTTTTTATTTTTTTGTTTATTCAGGTACGAGGCAAAGCCCTCCATCCATACAGGGAGATATTCAGCAGTCAGTAGGTGACAGGATGAAGTCTGGGGGCAGATTTGTGGTTTTACTTGGGAGTCCACAGCACGAATTTAAGGTTGACCACAGTGCCACTCAGTGGGCACACTGGCTCAGAGCATGGAAAATAAACTGAATTTCCTCCCACTTCTCACAATGGGAATGGAGCAGTGCTTGTTAATTGGGGTTGTGCTGAAAGCATAGTTCTACCTGTCATGGTAATATTAAAATCCTAATAATTCGGAGATGGATCACAGCTTGCTGTGTACATTTTGTAATTTCAAGTTGTATCTGAACATAAGAGTTTTTGGAAGATTTTACCCTGTAAATTAAGATGTCTCAGAAGAGACACTTTCAACGGAGCTAAGGACTAGCCCCTCTGTCAATTATTCTTGAAAACTGAACTTCTGAGGGGCTCCTTAGCAAATAGCTGTTAATGTGTCCTCTCTGAGTTTCATGTGTGAGTCTGTTGTGTAGTGTTGATACAGGGAATTAGAAACAGAGAGTTTATTTTATTAAATCCTTCAGGGTTCTTTTTTTTCAGCATAGCAAGACAGAAGTGTACAATGGTAGAGCATAGGACAAGGAAGCTAAAGAATGTAGGTCCCAGACTAGGTAAGCCAAACTCCTGCAACGTCCCTGTCTGTGAGTAGTTACCATATGTGAGCATTTTACATTTCACATAAGTTCTAGGACTCCATTAATTTAATGCTTTCAAACTAGCTGCAGATTTTCAGATTAAAGAATCTCCTCTCAGTGACTATAAGGTACTGATATTAAAACGGGGGTGTTTACCCCAATTTTGTTTTTGGAAATTCTTTTGCTCCGAGCTTTGTTTCAGGATAGCCACCCCTTGTGGCCTTTCCACGATCACATGGTGTTCCCAGGTTGCATGTTTATCAATCACCCCAATCAGAAACCCGTGAAGCACAATCTTTTGAGTGATCACATCAGCAAAAACAGCAAGCTCTCAGTGAATCCTGTTAGAAGTTTTCCTGAAGCAGCAGGGCAGACAGAAATCCAAGGAACCCTTTCAGCACCTGGAGAACTTTGGCCAACACCAGACTTCTCACCTGCACCTTCAAGTACTGGTGGTGATGACTTGGAGTGTGAGAAGCCATCTCTCAGAGATGAGGGGCAGAAAAAACTCTGACGTTGTTGGATCTTTCCTGGGCTGTTGTGTGAGCTGTTTTTAGCAGGCAAATAATTTCAGCTGTCACACAGACATTCAGAAAGCCAGCACTCAACTCCAGCAATGCCAGCTGGCACTGCACAGTTCTTCTCACTAATGCGGCTGACAGTGGTTTCTCCACTGCTGTTACTGCTGTTGTTGCCACTCCTTCCCCTGGAAGGCTTTGTGGGCTTCTGGTTTGATTAATTAATATTATTATATTCATATATTGTATTATATATTATGTTGTATTATGTATTGTATATTGTATTCTATTATTTTGTATTATAGTGTATTATATTAATATAATTGTATGGCACTTTGTTAAGCTAATCTTTGAATTCTCAAAAACTTAAAACTGTTTGAGAGTGTTAGAATAACATATAGATCAATGGAATGGCTGTAAGTGAACGGTGATAGGAATTAAAATTAGGGTTGTTGTGTTGCTTGGATGGAGGGGAAATGATAGAAATATTTTTTATTTGTTGCAGCACTCTGCACTGTGCTGGTAAAAGCCCTCTCATGCTGCAGTCCCACTGAGAGCAGTGTTTGACAAGCTGATGGTGCAGCCCCTGATGTTTGGAGGACAGCAGTAACTTTGGATTTGTTTACATTTATTTTCAGCCTTCCCTTGGAGTGAAGAAGCCAACTAAAGCCCTGCTGTATGTCATTCTGAGCCCTGTGGGCCCTTACTTTGCAAGTGGAAGCTTTAATCCAATATCCTTATGGGCAGATCCAAAATACGTGAGAGCCTGGAAAGGGGGAACAGGAGACTGCAAAGTGGGAGGGTAAGGAAACATCATCCTGCCTTTTCCACACAGCTCCCAAAGCAGATTGGGATTTTAGTGAAGTATCTAATCCAGCAGAAACAGAGACATGAAGTGCAGCAGTTAAATAAACAATGTGCTACAGAAAAGAGTTCAGAACTGTACTTGGCAAATATTACTTATGCAACTCAGTTGCATATTTTTATTTAAATATTACAGCCAGTTGATTTTCTTTTTGCAGCATCTCAAGCTGAGGAGCTGCACCTGGAAGGTGTCCATGTGATATTTTGGCTCTTGCCCTTGCAGCTGTTGGCACTGGAGCTGCACTTTGTGCTGCATCATCAGTGCAGGAGCTGCTGCCAGCTCTGGCTGCTCACCTCTTTCCTTGGATTCTCCTAGCCAGGAGTTTCTTTGCCAGGCAGGAGTCAGTAGCTGTCAAGTACTGCTGAGCTGAGCTGCTAAAATAGTCAGAGGGCAGGAAAATAACTTTCCTTCTTTCAAGCTGATGTTCTGAATCTTTGCTCTTTTTTTTAAAAAAAGAGACTTTTTAAAATGAGATTTTGTTCTTGAGGTTTTAAATGAGGTCTTGGTTTTGAAAGAGATTTTTTAAATGAGATTCTTACTTCTAGAAATACATTGTTTCCTGTGGATCCTTCATACATCAGCTGTGAAAAACAGTAGTCTGGAGTCATTACTGACTTGATTTGTGCCCAGAGATGGGAATTTGTCTTCAGTGTAGTCAGCATTTTGGAGCTGCTGACTTTGCATCTTGAAGGTTGTTGAAGATCAGAAGCAAAAAGGGTTTTTCCCCCCCTCAAAGCAGCAGGCTTTATTCAGTCAGGTTCAATCTGTAGGCAGCATTTTAGAAAAATTTGCTCCTAAAGAATATGGAATTAATGTAGACACAGTTGCATTTCCTGAAGGTGATAGCTCTCTTAATATCTTTTATTAGGGATAAAAACCTCTCACCTCTGGTGTTATTTGTGCTCCAAGAGTTTCATCTGACATGAGGTAGATGAATTAAAAAAAACAAAAACCCCAAGAAAAACACCAAAAGATCCCAAAACCTGGAGGGAAATGATGCCAACCACTAAATAAAGATAAATGCTTTCTGAGGGTTTTCAGTTGCATTCATTGCAATGTCCAGTATATGGAACAAGAGGTATGTTAATACAGTTTGGATGGATATGTTTGAGTTGTTGGTGCTGTTCAGCCCTTCAAAGTTTTTGGGTTTTAGGTACAGACAATCCAGTAAAATACTGGTAGAATATTTCCAGTGGAAATATCCCAGGGCCAAGCAGAGACTGTTGCAGAGCACTTGCTCATGAGGCAGATGTGCACAAAATCTTCTTTAAATTGAGAAGGTGTCCAGCCTTCATAACTCATAACTCATTGGATTCTTTTTTTTGCCCTGAAGGAATTATGGTTCTGCTATTTATGCCCAGCAAGAAGCCCTGGAGTTTGGCTGCCAGCAGGTTTTGTGGCTCTATGGAGAAGATCACCAAATAACTGAAGTTGGAACAATGAATCTGTTTCTCTACTGGATAAATGAAGATGGAGGTATGCTAACACAAAGAGTGAAAACTTTAACAGAGCAGATGATTGGGACTGTAGTCCACAAAATGATTGTTAGAATGCAGATCACAATCTTCTTAATGAAGATGGTTTAACAAAGCAAGTGCCTGTTCTCTTCTGCAAGTCACTGGGTGAGTGCTGGTTGTGAGAGAGGGGATTCTGGAGCAGCTGTGAGTGCTGCCTGCTGGGAACAGACCAAACTGCTGGGCTGGTCCCTGTGCTCAGAGGGCAGAGCTCAGCCCTGCACAAGGTCACACTTCAGCTTGGGGGCCAGCAGCGTGGTGTGTTGGCTCAGAAGCAGTGCAGATGGGCTAAAAGGCAGCTTGGGCTGTGCAGCCCTTCAGGCTCTGTAGCTTTGAGTATCAGTGGCTCCCATCATCGTTTCCTGGCCAGTCAGATATTCCTGGGCCATATCCAGAAGTATTGCAGCATCCAGTCCAAAACGTTTTCTTTGAAGAATTTGAAGTTCTGTCCAGTGGTGGCAGGGAGAGAGAAACCTGCCAGTGAGTGTCAGGTATCAATAATGCCCAGCAGATGCTTTCAGGATGTATCATCATTCTTGAACCTATTTTTACCTCTTTCTACCCACAGGCATCTCTGAGCAAGGGACAGATTAAACTATTAAAAGTAACTATTAAAAACAGCCAACTATATGGGCATCTAAAAGCACCCACTGGGTATGCAAGTGTTCAGTGCTTGTCATAGCTGTGATAGCTGCACCTGATAACTGGTTTGGAAGACTACAGGCAAGGGAATAAAAGACTTCTCTTCCTTTTTTTTTTTCCCCAAGAAGGCTTTCTTCTTGAATAAAAGTGATTTTCATCTCTGAATTTTTTCCTGGCAGCAGATGCAGGGGTCAGACAGATATCATTGCAGTGCCATGGGTACCTTTGACAACTGTCATCTTTCTGCAGAAAGCAGGCAGCATTTTGTGGGGATAGCAGTGTGCCTTGGATAATGTGGTGTGGTTGGGATCCAGCTACCTGCCTTCCACCTCCAGTTGTGTTGCTTGTTCTTCTGCAAAATCTTTACCACGTTTGTAAGAAGAGGAATAACAGTCCCTCAGTGCTGAGCAAGTCTGTGAAGCTTTGTGAATGAAGTGACAAATATCAGACATTTTCTTGCTGCTGCAGCAGCAGTTGATCTGTCAGTGTAGATAGATGGCCAAAATTATGCCTGGTGGAACTTAGCTGGAAAAACAGGAAAATAGATTTTGGCTCGTTCTGCCCAGGGAAGGACACAGAAGCGGGGACATAATTAGAATTCAATGTTCTCATTGTCCTTAAAGCAGGAATATGCTGGAATTAGGCAGCTGCAGCACGGTGCTGTTCCAAAGGGCTGCCAATCACTGTGCCACCAGGGCAGGGCTCAATGCTGCTATTGTGAGGTGGCTGGAGCAAACAACTTGGAATTCCTGCCACCCAACAGGGCTGGCTGCTGGCAGACCTGTCCTTTCACAGGACATGGGCACTACCCTCGTGGAGCACTTTGCTGTCTCCCAGGGTGCTGAGTAGCTCTTCATTTGTGGGATTTTTTGGCTGAGAATGTGTCATCACCTACCTGCCTGTGGCTTTGCCGTGGGGGTTTGGAATGTGTCTGTCACTGTGTTCTGTCACTTCACAAAGGACACCCACTCAGGCTGTGCTTTGGTTTTCTTATGCCAGTGCTGCAGCTGAGAGGGATCAAAAAAAAGTGAGGCAGAAATTGCAGATGATCATCAAAAGCAAATGCCCATCTTTGTGTGTTCTGAGCTCGCTGCTGGGAGCTGAGCTGCTCTCCCTGCTTTGGAAGCAGAGCTTATCCCAGTAAAGCCTGGCCTGGAGGACAGCCATGCTCCCAGTGGGAGTGGGCTTTCCCTGCAGCCTTTTTGCCTAAAGGTGACATCTTGTCCTGCATGGCAGGAGGAGCCTGAAAAAAATATTTTGTTTGTAACATCAGGGAGGGAGTAGGGGAAAAAAACTGCTCAGTTTTTGGTAAAACAGCAGGACTTGCTCCATGCTGTTCTTGTATTCCCACTGCTGCTCTGAGGCTTATAATGTGGCCAAATCTGGATCTCTGCTATTACCTAAAAACCTCATTGATCAAATCCTGTTTATGTTCACTAAGTGAAAAATTTAGATGGCCAAATCTGGATCTCTGCTATTGCCTAAAATCCTCATTATCAAATCCTGTTTATGTTCACTAAGTGAAAAATTTAGTCACTCTACAGTCCCTTCCAAATGCTTCTTCAGAGCGTGTAGCTATCCCAGGAAGTTCTTGATATTGAAACTCACTTTCTCTCTCAATGTCTGTTCTTCTGCCTAGAATATAGGCTTGGCTGTATGGAAAACCTTAAAATTTAAACACATGTCCAACCTGAAGATGCTAGCTGTGAAATCTGTGTGCAGTTTTGAAAACTTCCATTTCTTCAGAATGATTTGCAGCCATTTGGGCTCTACTTCTGTCTTCAGTGTTAAGGCACTGTGAATAGTATTTGGGCATTATTTAATATTTGTGTGCTGCAGTTGAAATGGTGATTAATAGTCCCCACTTCAAAATTACATAAGTTAAGAAGTAAATCTGTTAAAAGTTTCTCTGAAGCAATCAGGTAAAATTTAAGGCTAGTTATTCTGTAGTTGGAACATTAGTTGTGCTGCAAAAGTGTCTTGTGCAATTACAGTGCTAACAAAATCAGGATTGTAGCTTCTCTTCTAGTAGAGAGCCCCAGAAATAGAGTGGAGGGGAGAGCAGCAAATGAATGAGGTGGTGGACAAAGCAAAGGATGGAAAAGTAATTGAGGAAAGCAAATTAACAGACGGATGCAAAGGCAGTGATTGCATGAGGGAAGAGTTGAAGGAAAACCTGAGGGAAGTAAGGAGAGACCCAGCACAAGCTGGTAGAGGAAATTAGCTGTTAATACCAGTGAAAATGGGGTTTTCTGGTTTCTCCTGGATCCTGAAGTTCACTTGGAATGTATCACTCTGCTAAAATGTGTATTTGGGTGAATTCCTCAGCATTGCTGCAGCCTGGCTAGTCCTGAAGGCGTTGCTCTGTGTTCAGAGGCACAGGTCTTCAAAAGCCGCCCTTGTGTAACATGGAAGAGCTCGGTTTAAAAACCCTCTTAAACACTCTGGTGGAATTCTGCTGTTAGAGCAAGCCTGTAGCAGGTTGAACAGGGCACTGGGCAGGCTGTGCTGCTGGTAGAACGATAACAGGAGTCAGCTGAAGAGACACCTGACATTTCCCCTGAAACGCTTTCCTCCCGCTTTTTGCAGCTATACATCCAAGCCCATCAGAAGAACTCAGAAGGCAGGTGGAGCCTGTGAGCCCACAGTCTGCTTTTTGGGAGATGGACACGCTGATGTCACATGGAGCCTGCTTTGGCACCAGTTCCCAGAGAGGATGAGCTTTTGGCATGCCGTGTTGGATGGTGTTGCCATCCCTTGCTGGATCCCAGGGGAGCAGATGTTCCCTGGCTGGCCCCAGGCTGGGAGGCATCATATGCACACTTGACAGAATTCTACAGAGCAGCCTGTTTGGAACATTTTGAGACTTCCATGTCCTGTCTGCTCGGTGTTGTTTGGCAGCTGGCTTGGCCTGGCACCTTTTCAAACTAGCTCAAATCAATTAATATATGTTATTGGGCTTAAACGGGTCCTGGACAAGATCTGTGGCAACATCACCAGACAGAGAAGTGTAATCACAATCTTTGGTATCAAAGTCCACGTTATCTGAAGTTTTCTGTTAAAGAAAGGAGTGTATTAGACTGTGACTGGGTCACAAATGCAGAATTTCAGGTTTTCAGTGTTTAGAATCAGGTGAGCCCTGTGGCTCTTGGGAAGTTTTAAAGTCTTCTCCTTGTGATAGCTGTGCCAGAATGAGGACCAGACATGCACCACAAAGAGGAGTGATGCTGGACAGACTCCAGAAAGGAAATGCAGTTATTCCTGGCTGTATGAGGAAGAAGGGAGGGCTGATGGAATTAGAAGTCTGGGATAGGTTGGGGAATGGCACTCTGGGCTACTCAAACCAGAGCAGAGCGTACAGCCTGTCCTAGGGCAGCATTTCTGTGCATTTTGGCATGGCACTTTTCCCCCTGTTACTGATGTGTTTATAGATCCTCATAAAAGGAACGTGGAAGCACTGGTAGGAGAATAAATCAAGGGGTGGCTGCATGAGGAGGTAACAGATTATTTCCTGAGAGAGTGGGCAGTGAGTAGCAGATTCAGTGAATTTATCCTCCACCTCCCCTGTCCCATCCCAGCTCCCAGTGCCCCTCCTGCAGGGTGGGCAGCCCAGGATGTGCTCAGGCCAGAGCTGGCAGGCAGTGTTTGTGCACAGAAATCTCTCGTGGTGTGCTGAAAACAGCACTGAGCTGCTGAGCTCAACCTGCTCCCACACACCAAGGACAAACACCTCGTTCCTCTCTTCTACCCAGCTGCAATATTCACAGCATCTCTAGAAATACAGTGCTGAAAACAGCACTGAGCTGGCTGAGCTCAACCTGCTCCCCCGCACCAAGGACAAGCACCACGTTCCTCTCTTCTACCCAGCTGCAATATTCACAGCATCTCTAGAAATACATTCATGAGAGCTTCTCCTTGGAGAAAGGTTCAGTCAGGCCTGGACTCAGTGATCTTTTTGCAGCCAGGGAGAAAGGGGACATAAAATATATACCTTCATGTTTTAACTGGGTTTTTTATCTGACCTAGGTAAAAAATAAACAAAGCTCTTCATGGTTTGTGGATTTATTGAGCAGGGATAGTATATAAGGTAAAGAAAGAAAAAGGATTCTAAGTAGGGAAAGAAAGTGGTTAGGAAACAATATGAAGAGTACTACTGAAGGACTCTGGGTGTCTTCACTTCTCAGTGCAGATTTGACACTGTCTTACAAATCTCTGTGTGAAAAGAGTAAAAGGTCAGTCTTCTCTGATGATAGAAACCAGTGAGTGCATTATGTGATGGCTTAAAATGAAAAAGATTTGCTCTGATTGCTGCAGAGATCAGATGCAAGAACAAAGTCTGCATAGAGACCTGTGCTTTAAGTATTTTCCAAGCATGGATTGTTTAACCAAGTGTTTATTGTTTGCCATTTATCCACCATTTCATTAGTTTTGTTAGATGAACGTTTATCTACTGCTCTTTTTGAAAAGCAAACAAGAAACACTCACAAACCAAACAGATTAACAACTTGAATTATTGTTGTCGTTGTTGGATTTTTCTTAGGATTGCTCTAATTGTGTAAAGAGAAAATTAGTACAGAAAAAGGGTGTCTGGACTACAACAAAGGATCAGTAAGAAATCTCCTTCCAAAGAGGGTTGGCAAGCTTTCCACTGCTTTGCTGGTTCATTAAATGAACTTCAGAATTTTTGGTAAATGTTCTGTATTGCTGCTGTGAAATGGGTATGCTAAATCCCCTATTCCTGAATTAGGGAATACTTTTCAAGGAGAGTTGTGATGTGTCCTGGGTTTATTAGGCATGACTTTCCCTCTGCCTTTCTGCTGTGCATCTGGAGACTGAACCATTTAATGGTTTGCAGTAGAAACACAGTGCAGTTACACATTTATAGGTGCAATATAACCTCCAAGGCATTAGGCATGTGTATATTCATGTATTAAATGTGTTTCTTCCCTGCCCAAAAGGTGGGGGAAAAAACATATTTAATACGTTAATACCTAAATGTTATAATGAAAGGTGAACAAAAAACATTCCAAACACTCAACAACAACTTAACCTGAACTGAGTGTCTGTTTGTGTTCCTGGAGAACTCGGAGAAATGTTGCATCTTACAGGGTAGGGGTTGTTTTTGCTGCCACAGAACCATGGAATATCCTGAGTATCCTGAGTTGTAAGGGACCCACATGTTTGGTGTAATATCAGTAAACTTTTATTTATTTGTTTCTTCATTTGTTTTACAACCAATGCTTTTTTTGCTTGGCAGAAAATGAGCTGGCAACGCCACCTTTAGATGGCATCATCCTTCCAGGAGTGACAAGGCAGAGCATTTTGGATCTGGCACGCAGCTGGGTGAGTGCTTTGGCAGTAATGCTTTCAATTGTCATGTTACAACTTCAGCAGAAGTCAACATTTCTGGTGCTCATATCCTAAAGTTCCACTGATTTGATTAAATAATGTGATCAGTCTGGCTTCCTAGGATCATACAAGGGTCTGAGTTGGAGGAGACCTTAAAAGTCATCTCATTCCAGTCCCTGCCATGGGGCAAGGACACCTGGCACTGCCGCAGGCTGCTCAGAGCCCATCCAGCCTGGCCTTGGAAAGGACCTTGGGTTGGAGGAGACCTTAAAAATCATCTCATTCCAGCCCCTGCCATGGGCAGGGACACCTGGCACTGCCCCAGGCTGCTCAGAGCCCATCCAGCCTGGCCTTGGAAAGGACCTTGAAGGCCATCCATTCCAGCCTCCCTGCAGTGAGCAGGGGCATCTTCCACTAGATCAGACAGCTCAGAGCTGTGTGCAGCCTGTCAGAAACCCTGCTTTCAAGGGTTTCACCCCTCTGCACGGCACCTCTTCAGCCTGTCAGCCCTGCCACGCAGCACAGAACTGGCTGAGCATTCCCTTGAACCTGCTGGGAACTCAGGGTGTGCTCATTCAGGGATTCTCAGGAGCATCACCCACACCTGTCACACAGAACAATACCCAGCTTGTTGAAGTAGCTCCATGCAGTATTTCACATGAAAATTCTCATTAAATCCACTGGTACCAGCAGCACTTAGAGCAAGGAAACAGAGAATTACTGTGCGTGACCGTAGCTGCACTTCAGTCATCAGCTCAGTGTTTCTGCATTTAGTTCTCATGCTTCCAACCTTGTTGCTGCTAACAAGCATGCAGCCTGCCCAGCCACAGTCTGGTTCCTGTTCTGTAGTGCAGCAATCCAAGGGCTGATTTGGACACTTGGGACTGCAGCATACCTGGAAATGCAGCACACTCTGCCTTGCTGTATTCAAAGGTTTTATTGCAGCCTGGGGAAGGGTGCTACACAGCCAGAGGCTCATCAAGCCCAGGATCCTGTCTCCTGGATTTGGCTGGGGTTATGCTTAGGGTGGGATAACAGGAATACCATGTACATAAAAGAAACATTTATATGAAATAAAAATTTCAAAGTCTGACATTTCTTTTTTTTTTCTTGAAACACATCCCTTCAATTGATTCCTGTGCATTTTTCCACTCTTGCAGAGGGTAAAACACTCCCAGTGTCAAGACTGCAGTGCAAATGGCTTTAGTCATACCTGTAGTGCAGTTAATTTTTGTATGTGACAGCTGTTTGCAGGATGCAGTGGGAAATTTCACTAGAGATTAAAAAAATACATTTCATAAATTGGCCTGACAGGTGAAATTAATCAACAGACTGTATCTTGCTTAGGAATTGTCTGAGGCTGAGATGCAAAGGCTCTCTTGATATCATTGAGTAATTTTGGGACAAATTCTAACAGGCTGGAGACCATGAGTGGAGAGATCCGGTGTCCCGTAACAATTCTTCTTTGTTATTCCCTAACGTGGTACTGATACCCTGCACCAAACCAGAGGGCAGTGCCACTTAATCATCAGCATTGCACCTGGCAGACCACTGGCATCTTTTGGGGCGTTTTCTTTCGATGAAAATCTGTCTTGTGTGAAACTGGCATGTTTGAAAAGATCACAAGATCAGAGTCAAAACTTGACTTACTGTCACTAGGCTGAAATCCTGTTGGAAGTGGTTCAGTGTAGAAAACAAAAACAGTAATGGGGTTTTTTTTTAAACTTTTTCCAATTTTTATGGTTGCTGATTCTTTTGCAGGGAGAATTCAAAGTGTCTGAGCGATACATCACCATGAGTGACCTGACAGCTGCCTTGGAAGAGAACAGAGTAAAGGAGATGTTTGGTGCTGGAACAGCTTGCATTGTATGTCCCATCTCTAAAATTTTATATAAGGGCAAGGTAAGGAAGTGTCTCTTTTTAAACCCCTGTCCTTCTTTCTTCTGAGTTTTATCACAGTTAATTGCAGCTGAAAGCCAAAACCAAGGGAGATAGAGAAGGTGCACTGCCTGGAAGGATAAACAGTGTCAGTGTGTTGTTTCCCAAGTGAGTTACTGGTTGTCAGAAGGGAACTTTTGTCATCTGGGGTTCTTCCTAATAGCTGAAAACATAAAATCTCAAGTTCAGGAAAAAATGAAAGAAAAAACCAGTTCCCAGCCTGTTTGCAATTGCAGAAAAAGACATTCTTACACATTTCTTTTATTCAGTATTTTTTGCTAAGGTACCTGGGGAGGGTGAGGAGAGAAAAGGCTTTTACAGGGAACCAAATTTCTGTGCCACTGCTGTCCTTCCCTCTCAAGTTCCTCTCTTGTTCACTGCAGGGATCCCAGCTCTGTTTCCAAGCAGTGCACAGCTGCCTTCACCTGCTGCTCAAAATTTGGGAGATTTCTCCTGCACAGGTGGAACTCCCCAGGCATTCAGACTGTTAAGCTGACTTGGTGTTATTTAGTCAGCACCAAGTTAGCTCAGAGAACCAGGGGCAGTGCAGCTGCATGAAGGGCTGTGCTTTGTCCACTAAACATCATAAGTACAATAAATGTCTGTTGGGTGATACTTCCTGAATGAATAAAGTAAAATAAATGTATTGATGTTGCATGATGCTAAGATAATCTGAGACATTGAGGTGCTGAGTGGGAAGTACTGTACATGTAAGTGTTGTGTTTCTACACAATATACCTTGAAATGAAATGCTGTATATAATGTTACCTCTCTTGCCTGCACAATATCCCCTCCATTTTGGACAGATCTCTTGGGAGGCTTGGATTAGCCTTTTTTGAGCAGGATCATAACAGTTTAACTCTCTAACTTTTCACTGGCTTAACAACACCCTCCTGTTCAAAAAAACCAACCAAAAACCCCAAACTAACCACCCTTTCCTACTCAAAAGGAGGGCTAGATAAATACAAATATTGATAAATACTTACTAAAACTTCTGGCAGCCATAAGGTATTCATATATATGTAAAGCTGTTATTACATGTTATTCTCTTTCTCTCCCCTTGTCCCTCTCCTTTATTCCATGGCAGCACTTGCACATCCCAACTATGGAGAATGGGCCTGAGGTAACAACCCGTTTCCTGAATAAGCTAACTGATATCCAGGTAAGGTGTTTGCTCTTCTATAACCAGGTAAAATAATAAAAAGCGAACGTTTGAAAGGAATGGGAAATAATATTTTGGTAGTGATGCTACAGATGGCATTATACAATAATGTAGACCCTTTTGTCTAGTGGGATTATTCTGCCAATTTTCTTTCCTTGAGAAAGTGTGGTAGAGATGAGGTATAGTGTAATTTTTTCCTGCATCTTGGAAGGTGGATGAGAGTTGGAAGGTACAACTGTTACCAGTGAAGTCTAATACTGTTGTTAGAGGTTGCTTTTTAAGGGAAAAAGACAGGATTATGAAACATCTTAACCACAACCACAAATGAGTACAGGTTAATCAATAAAGAGATGAGTGAGGCAATTAAACACTCACTGGGCACAGGCAGCTGATCACCATTTCTCATTATCTTTCCAATCACACGATCACTTCTCATCCTTAAAGCAGTTTCCTCCTCTGTCATGTTCTGAATATCAAAGTCTGTTTGGAATCTGTGCTTTATCTCCATGTCTGGGCATTCCAGGAACCATTTCAGGTGAAGTCTGAGAGCAGCAGGTATGGCCCTTCTTATTAAAGTTGCCTGGGTTTTTTTCCTTATTTAGTGTAGTTTATGGTGTGGGGGATTTGGGGATAGGAGAAGAAATTGGCAAGTTGCACAGCCCCTTTTTTTAAGATCTGATAGCAGTTTCTTGGCAGTATTGCCAGGATTTCTTCAAATTGACTCTGGTGGTTTCCGTTCTACATTTTTGGCTCTGAGTGTTCTTAGATTTGCCACTAAAATTTTTATGTTCCTGCCAGTACTCCTGTGGTCTGTTCTTCCTCCCTTGAGGCAGTGAGCAGTGCAAGACAAGGGTGTCCAGGCTTTTCCCTGAGGGAAAGGCTGATGCCCCCCTGAGCACAGGGTGGGTCAGGCTGGAAGGGCCCACAGGGGTCACCTGGTGCCACCTCCCAGCTCCAGCACATGGCCCAGGACTGTGTCCAGACAGTTTTGGAATATTTCCAGCTAGGGGGACTCCACACTCTCTCTGGACAGTCTGTCCAGTGCTCGGGCACTGCACGGTGAAGAAGTTCTTCCTCATGTTGAGGTGGAACCTCCAGGGCATCAGTTCCTGCCCATTGCCTCCTGCCTTATCACCCTGGTGTTCCACCACCAGCCAAGGCTGGAAAACTGTGGATTGTTACTAAACATTATCTTTCCTGGGATTTTTCACTTTATTGCCTGTTGATGTGGAACTTTTCACCTTTCAGCTGTGTGTAGCTAGTCTGTGTTCATTACTTACGTGCCAGGAGTAAATTTGTTACTCCTGGAAAATGCTGAACTGTTATTTGTATTCTTAATTCTGGGTTCTCTTCCTTCTTTAAAAAAAACAAAACAGGAGAGTTAGAAGACGTAACCATTGAAAACCATCTTTAAAATCATTGATTTTAAATAGACTGGTGGTTGCTTCCCCATTAAGAGTCAATCAGTGGTTGCTGGTTTTGTTTCTGCACCTTCCTATCTGTGGAGAGATGGGCTCATATCCAGAAGGACCCCATGATGTCACACAGAGAACAATGCTGTGACTCAAAAAGTGGACTGTAAAATAATCCTAAAAATGTTGGAGGAGAATCTTTGATCAGGATCTTCTGTATTCTCTACCAGAAGAAAAAAAATAACAGATCTCTTTGCATTATCATTGGATTATTGTGGTGTCATTTGGACAACCTGAGGCTGTAATTCCAAAGAATCTTCCAGTTTTGGATCATAAAGTGCAATAGAAATAGCAGTCAAACACAGCTCTGGTCTCTGTGCTGTTTTGTTGCCTGGGGCAGTGGGTGCATTTCATGTTGAACCATGGGAATTTGTAAAAAAGTGGGAATTCTCAGCACCACCATGTCCTGTGTGAGCACCTGTGACCAGGAGGTGCAGGCTCCATGTCCATTGTTGTTACACCAGTTCCCTTGTGTAGAGCACATGCTGCTTTTGTTATTTTCATGTTCTCTTCACTGTTGTGTTTCCAAGTCTGGTTTCACACTGATCTCTTGCAAGAGTGCAGTGTTCAGTGGGATGTCTTCAGATGTGAGCAGCTGCTCAGTGGAACCAGAGCTGGAGTGACAAATTAGAAACTCGTGGGCAGAACTGATTCAATTTCTCATGCCAGTTGAGAGGGACAGTGGTGGCACTGCACTTCACATTTCCCTTCCTGTCACTGCATAGATATCATGGTTACTAAAGGCTGATAAAGACTTCAAATTAAAGAGCATACATTATATAAATGAGTGGTGTGCTTATGAATGAATTAGTAACAGTGCACTCTTCCATAGCTGCTTGAGTGGGAAGATTTAGGGATGAGGTTCTTTTCTCTGGGAATACACTCACTGAAATGCCACTCGTGTTCCTGTGGGTTTGCAGCCATGCTTTGAGAATAAACAAGCTTTTGCTGTGCCCTTTAAGACATGGATTAAGCTGCAGCTTGGAAGGGATGGATAGAAAATAAGATCTATTGCTTATGCTACATGTTATTAAATACATTTAAACACTGCAGGCAAAACAGCAGAGAAGAAACATTTAATCAAAGCCCCTTTCTTTCTCTGGGCAGTGAAAAACATACAGGAAAGAACCATGGATGTGTTAATTTTTATAAAGAATGACCTGGAGGTGGTGGACAGTGGAAGAGGGATCAGATTGACTAGCCTGAGATGACAAAGCCCTTGAAAGAATTAAAACTGGAAGCTAAATTTGCTTTTATTTGCAGAAAGAAATTATTTTCATCGTGGTATTGCAGCTTCATTCCCCTCTTTGCAGGTGCAAACTCTAGCCAAATGGCAACTCAGACTGGCCCCTGCAACAATTTCTGTATTGGAGCATTGGATGATACTGCTGCCTAAAGATAACAAAATTTGCAAATAACTGCAACTGCAGAACAGGAGCAGCAGAATTAATAATGAAAGGAAGATGTGGTAATTTTGAGGGTCGGTTAGAGCTTTGCCTGCTGGAGTAAGGAGTAAAACACGAACCCACTGAGCACCATTCCTTTGTGGATCTAGAAGTGTGTTTCTTCTGGCTCATCCTGAGGTGGAGCTGTTGTCTTTTCCCTGCTTTAGTGACCTGTTCTCACATTTCCTGCTGATGCAGAACCTGTACTGGAGGAAAGTGATCTTTTTAGCCTGCCTAAAGCCTCCAAAATCAGTTTTCATTTCTTGGTTGAAGGTGTTTTCAAGCTCTCTGAGTATAACACTCTAAGGGAAGGGACTCCCATCTGCTGCTGTCCCTCCACCTCTGAATTACTTACCTGCTTGAGCCCTGTGTGTGTTCTGGGGTCTCTCTGGAGCGTTGTTTACAGGGCTGGTGACAGAGCTTTAGAACATGGAAGCAGTCTAGCTGTCAGAAGTGCAGCCTGGGGGCTGAATCCTCCCCTGGATGTGGCTGCATGCCATGGGTTGCCTTCATTTCTGCTTGGTGATCCCATTCGTTTGTGCACGGAAAGACAACTTGTTTTATTTTGGATTACAGTTCTCCCTAATTGTACTCTGCGGTATTTGTGATGGTTTTATTTCACATTCAATCAGAATGTTGTAATAAAAAGCCACCTTGACAATAAAAGGAAATAAAATGAAATGTGTTTGTTTATTGGAGCTTGAGCAGGGGCATAGTTATAGTGAATTAGTGAGCAGGCCTCAGGGAGTAACTGCATTAAACTGATGGAAGTGAAGCAGGGCTGTTCTGTGTCATCTGTGATGAGTATCAGCTCTGCTCCTTCCTGAACCAGCTATTGTAATGTGGGTAAAGCAATCTGTCTTCAGTCTGTGCCCAAATCCAAGGCAAGTAAAGGCATAAAAACCAATGTAAACTACTGCCAGAGCAGTGAAAATGAACCTTTCTGAGGATAGACCTGAGAAGTTGTTATAAACATACACTGAGTCTTTCAACTTTTATTCTTAAACTTCATTTTTTTTGCTTTGTTTCAGTATGGAAGAGAAGACAGCGACTGGGCAGTGCTGGTGTCGTGAGGGTGGCAGAGTTCAGAGCCTCCAGACAGACCTGACATCTGAACAGTGACAAATTCTGTAGCTGCCAGTGCATAATCCCAGTATCAATTTTCTCCCCAGGATGATTGTTTCCACAATCTGGCAAACGTGAACACAATCATTTTGATTTCTACTGTAATCCTCTTGGTAGAAGCCTGTCTTCTTGGTAGAGGTGCTAAATGTTAGCAATAGAACTTTCCCAATGGTTTTCTTAGTGCCTCCTTATATAGAGTCTGGAAATTTGTAAAATGCTCTTCAACTGCTCTTCAGTTTGGTTTGTTTACTGCCTCCACCAACAGCACGTGTGTCACAGGAGGATGTGGCCTGTTAGCTGCCCACAGGGTTCTGTTGGCATTGTTCTGCCTTTTGCTCTGGGTTTGGGAAACAAATTTAGCCATACACTCCATCCTTTCATACTCTGCTGGTATGGGAGATTCCTGAGTTGCATAGCCTGGTAGGTGCCCTCATACTCTGTCCAGTAACTCTGGCCTTTAGCCCAAAATTCTCTGGGTCGGTGTAGCCTGCAGGATGGTCCCTGTGGGCCTGTTGCCCTTCCCTCCCTGGGGATTTGCAGTGGCTGCTTGGGCAGTGTGTTCCTGTCTAAGAGCTCAGTGCATCCTTCTGGACAAGATCCAAAAGGCTGTGTCAGGCTTTTCAAAATGAGATGAAGTTCCCCTCTGGCCTAGCAGGGCTGGGCTCTGCAGACACGCTGTTGCCTTCCAGGTGAGGTCTGGAAAGTGAGATTAGACAACTTTGGCTGTGAAAATAGAGCCATTCTTCACAGCAACCAAACCTTTGGATTGAGGAGTTTCTTTCATCACCCACTCACATAATTTAGATCAGAAAAATGTTGTCCCTTTCCCATACTTGCTGTGTCCAGCCTCCTTTGACACGTGTGCTGTGGAGGGGCCTTCCTGTTAAGGAACAAGCAGGGTTGTCAGCAGAAAATGTCTGGAAGGAAAGGGCTTTGGTTCAAGCCCTGATTTCATTCTGGTTAAGCAGATAATCCATAGAATGCTGCTTTCCCACATGCAGTCCTGGTTCTTTGGAAGCAATACAGAGCATGTAGCTGGGGAAGTAACTTCTGCAAATGTTCCCTGACGACCATCCTGTAATATTTATTAGCTTTCTCCTTCTGCACACAGCTTTGTTGAACAGCTTTAAGATACCTCTTGCCAAAAAGGATAACCATATTCTGTATCCATGTTCCAAAGTGCTACTTCAGTATAAAACTGGTGGAACTTTATTAACACTTTATTGGAGTCCTATAAGAAGTAAAAGTGAAACATTTCTTGTTCTAGTTTGCAGTAGAGATGCACCAGTATTAAGGGAAACATTTAGCACTTTAATTTTTTTAAGACCAACAGTATCTCTCCCATGCTTAATAAGTCTTTTGTAGTTACTGGCATTTGTTAACACAGCTTAAAAACGCAAAATATAATTTCTAGTGGACCATCCATGCCTTATGCAGCTGTTAAAGAGCAGCCTTATGGCTTCCTGTTCACTTTTGGTCACCTTTTGAAGACCCCTCCTTAGCCATCACTTTGTTCTGCTCCCTCAGATGATTTTTCCTGTCTTTGACTGCAGTCCAGTCTGATCTTTTAATGAAGAACAGTTGAAGGTTCTCTCTGACAATGTAACTATCACTAAAAATTGATGGATAATTTTTTCTTTAGTCTACAACTGCAAACACAAAATGTTGTTTCACTCACGGTAGCCATAGTGTTGTGACCATTTGAATTTGTATCCTGTGCTGGTCTTTGTTCAGTATCTTACTATGTGTTATAAGCTGCTGGTAGTCTTTCCTTTTATTTAATTAGTCGTATTTCCTTTTTTTTAATTAGATGGCTGGAAATATAAACATGGGGAATATGTCAAGGTGCAGCATGGGGTAGAGACCAGTACTGAAATTCAAGAGTGCCTTTAACCAGAGTGTGGAGTGGAGCTCTGTAAAGATTTGTAATGAGCAACCATTTGTGGCTTACTGGTACTGAACAATCTATTCTTTCCCTTAAGTTCATCTTTGCTTTAGCAGCAAATGGAAAAGTGAAGATATCTAAGTTCAGGTGCATGGTGAAGTGGTGGTGCAACACTGAACATCTCAGCTGTGACAGAGCTGATAAATTATTCCATATATCAAAAATCCCCATGGAGGCCTCGGTGTACCAGCAGCAATCTGTTCACTAGGCAGAAGGAATAAGGACCAGGCAGAAGAATTACTTTTACTGAAATGTAAGCCTGGAAGTTGTTAAATTGTTACATTGGGTAAGCTGTTAAATTGGTTGCAAGTCATTTACCATGAACCACCTGGTTTCATTTGTTGTGTTTTGCACTGCTTCCTGCACTGACCAGAGAGACACCTCCCTTTTTTCTGCTGATGGACACTCAAAATGGGGAGATTTGATAGTGGAATGACCCACAGAAGTGAGTGGTCTTTTCTCCCAGGCAAGAATGAAAACGTGGAGTGTGTGTATGTAAATTGTTGTCTTTCACATCTTGGTTAATTGCCTTGCTCTCTGTGTCAGCTCGAGGCTGTGCTTGTTTCCAAGTGGAATCCAGGTGAATAGGTTTTAGGTTTTAAATTTTGAAACCTAAAGAAGAGAGCTGACAGGTCATTATAGTACAGGAAATTCTTCTGATATTGCATGCTGTCCTACTCTGAATTCTGGTAGTGCATTTTATCCCATTAACAAGAGGAAAGAAATAACATGTGTAAATAACAATCAGTATTTGATACTGCATTCTCCTTGTTTTCACTTGTAAAATTTAGGAGGGAGCTGTGGTATTCCCTGAGCTGGTAACAGATTGTAAAAGAACATCTGCACATCTTTTCTCCATGTGCCCTATTTGTTTAATTGCAACAGATTTACATAGAAAGAGTATGGTACATCATAACTAGGCAGTTATCCATTCTTCATCACTTAGTTATGGTTCTGGTAATTGATCATTTAAGACATAAGATAGTCTAACATTAGGAAAATTTGAAACTGTTCAAAAAAAGATCAACAAATTAATATTGTTGTGTGATATTTGCATAATTGGCTGCAATTATTTAATGTTTAATTGAGTTGATCACATGAGATTCAGCCTTTCACATGCTTATGTTGTACAAACACTGGTACTTTAAAATGATAATAATGAAATCTAATTTTCATACGTTGTTTCTTCTTCTCTGCATTCTTTTGATTATTATTTTCAGTATTGAGAGTGTCCTTAATTTTCAGTTTGGTTAGCATGATTCATGACTAGGAAAAAAGTCCTTAAAATAACAGAATTTTCATGAAACTGGCATTTCATACAAGCTGCTCTGGTGCCAAGAATTATGGCTTCAGCAACTGGCATTACTTAAACAGATTGTTAACTGCAGTGAGGGCAAATTTACTGGGAATTGGCAAGGACAGAGCCAGGTGAGGATGCTGATAAAGGTTCCTGGGGTAGATAATCTGTTCAGTCCATAGCAGGGCAAAGCAAATAGGATTTTTCTGGAGTATAGAAGGGAAGACTGATAAGACAAAGGCAAGGTGGTGAGATCTCTGTGCCCAGCCATTGTTCACACCTGTTCAGCTATCTCAAGCCAAAAAGCAGTTACCAGCCAGCCCTCCTCTTTGTACATAACCTCTTGTTTGGGTTTGCCTAATTCAGCACAGACATACCATAGACCCTTTCCTTTTATTTTTATTATTTATCCTCAGGCACGAAGAATGGTAATTTGGAAAAATGCGATGACTTGAAAGTCATTTGGAGTGCGAGTTATTTGAAATGTCTGTCTTCCAAGAGGTAGACAGAAAAAACCAGCTGGGTCTGATCTCAGAGCTGCTTAATTAGAGGAGGAACCCTCTTGAATTCAGCTCTCCAAAACAACGTGCATGGTCCCAGCAGGTTGCTGGGTTGAGCTGTCAGTGCCTTGCTCTGGAGCAGAGCACAGGGGCGTGCAGAGCTGCTGGCTCAGCCTGGCAGGCTGTGCTACACTGCTTTTTTCTGCTGAGGGTGAGTTTCAGAGTTCTGGAGGCAGGCTGCTGTCCTGTAAATGTGGCTGAGATCATTGTTGCCCCTGTTCCTTGCTGTCTTTTCCTCCCTTTCACAAAGACTTGCACCCCTTTTTCCCCAGCCTGCTATTGTCTCATACCTAAAAGGGGCTATTTAAGCAATTTTGCATTCTTCTTGCTTTTAGCAGAAGTGACAGTTTAAAAGTAAACAACAAAAAAAGTAGGTTTTTTGTCATATTCCAGCTGTTGAAGGATCAGAATTGTGCTTTACCACCAGGACATGTAATCCCTGGACAGACTGCCACTGACTTTGTGACCCTGGACAAGTTACCTAAACTATTTCTGACTGCAGTAGCACTGCCACTTACACCACTTCTAACTCTAATCCAGACTTCTGCTTAAAAACTTACTTTGTTACAGATGAAATTAAGCTTTTCAGAAAAAGCTTTTTAAGCAACAAGAAGTGTGCCATGTAAAGTCCAGTATTTCAAGGATTACATTAGAATAGACTAACTTGGTCATGCAAGGAAAAATGTTACTTAAATGAGAAATATATTCATGATTTGCTGCATAAACCCATAGATGTGTAAGAAACATAGTTCATAATGTAAAAATTAGTATACAGAATGATCTTGACAAGAGAATTTCATCTCAGACTGGGCTGTCCTGTTAGGAAAGTGATGCTTGAAGGAATCATGACACCTCTCAATGTAAAGTCCTGAGCATGGGGCTGTCGTAGAGGTGCACTTGGTCATGTAGCACTGGGACAGACCTCTTTATCCATCTTGACCAAAAATTTGCTGAACTGCAATGCTTATCAACTTGGAAGCATGAAAAGCCTGTGTTTTACTGTATTTTGACTCTAACCTCAAGATTTTGAACAATAATTAATAGGTCCTAAATAATTTAAGCTCAAAAACTTCTTAATAAGTTATTTGTATTTTTAGCCATAAGAGCAGAAGAGAATACTGGCATTGCATTGGTGAAAAATATTGTTGTAGCAGTCCTCCTGTCCATGCCTTGCTGTGAGCATGATTCTTATTTATAGGAATTCCAGAGTATTTTCTCTGTGCAAAATCTGAGTGCCATCTATAGTAAATATATATATATTGGCAAATATATCCCCAGCTCCATAAACAAAACTGACTTTGCCATTACCTTGAGCTAGAACATGGGGACTTAGCAGGAGGAGCAAAACTGAATTACAACAATAAATAGATTTGAAATAAGATTAGTCAGATTTGGAATTAGTAGCTCAGATACTAACAGAAGTCTTATCAATTATACTAGCAAGGCTAACTTAAATATACTAAAACACTATTTTGGGCACTCCCAAATATACTAAAAAATAATGGTAATTATATTCACCAGTAGTAACAGCAGTTCTCTCTGAACATGAATTTATACTCTTAGCTTATCTTAAAATTTAATTTATCATATCTGATTTTTAGCACAATCCTGCATTTTCGTGCCATGCTTTACAAAAATAAAAGAGTCATGAGAAGATCTTAAGGAAGATTTACGACCTTGATTTAAAATTTTAAAGGCTTTAAAATACCTGCTGGGTAAAGTTAAGGTAGAAACAGGGAAGACAACTTTGTGCAAGCATTTGATTCGTGTTCCAAATGGTTTACCAGCACTGGCCATTTTAGGTTTTTACCAAAGAGGTATGCAGGGAATAGTTGATAAAAAAAGCTTATTGTTTGTTTTTCTAAGCAAGAGTTGGGGGAGTTCCTAAGAGCTGGTTCTCTTAACGCTAACTCTGTGTAGTTCCTGATTCTGTCACGCTTGGAGCAGACATTTCAGGGGGAGGTGGAGGAGCTCAGAAGCTTTTCTCAGGCAGTACTGTCTAGCAGAAACAGATTTTCTGTCCTTTTGCGGTCAAAGTGATCGAGGTATGAACGTGGACTCTTTTAAACTTTGCACCTTTTTATAAAAAATTCGTTTTTCATTTTAGAGTTCTGATACAGTGTTGCTGAACTGCTGTCTTACACTATCACATTGCAGTAGCTTATAGGAAGAAAGCAAACATTCTTATTCTTCCTGTAATCACCTTCTTTGTGTATTGGTCACTGTGATTTGGTCACCACTAGAATTGTGATTATTTTGGCTGAAAGAACTGCACCCTGCTTGTGCTAAAGTGAGTGCTGGCAGGAGAGGCCAGGGCAGTGAGTGGACATCTGCTGTGTCAGGAAGAGGCATGGCAGGAGCAGCAGTGGAAATGAAAATAAATACCCATCAGGTCAGTGAGGCAGGAGGTCAGCAGCACATCACATCCAACATCACTCCTGTTCAGTCCCCTGAGGGATCACCACAGGTCTGGCAGGATCAGAGGCTGATGTTGGTATTTAAGTTGGTGTTAATGCTCTTCACTTGCTTAAACACCTCCATCTGTGCCTACATTTTCGACTTGGGCCCCTGTATCTTCACTGAAAGCTGCATTACTTTTGTTTGTTGTAAAACAGCGGGATATTTGGTCAAACAGCTGATGCTGCACACCATCTAACAGGTCACTGATGTATTCTCTTCCCATCATTTGTATTAAGCCCAGTGGTGGACTAGAGCTGCAGGCAGGAGACAGACACATCACTAACGCTGTTTCATAGTCCAGAAT
Source organism: Onychostruthus taczanowskii (assembly GCF_017590055.1). Classification (NCBI taxonomy): domain Eukaryota; kingdom Metazoa; phylum Chordata; class Aves; order Passeriformes; family Passeridae; genus Onychostruthus; species Onychostruthus taczanowskii. The sequence continues at coordinate 13,906,713 of NW_024498685.1, forward strand.
GTTCACAGAGGGTGGATCTGCCCCCTTTGTCCCCTGGGACATGCCTTGGACCCACCTTGGCCACCGAGTGACAAGGTGCAGAAGGTTCTTTGCCGTAATGGAGACAAGTTACAGTTTCATCTGAAGCTATTGACAGACAGTTTCTGTTGGAAAGCCAGAAGTCCCGATCCACTTGACCCTTGAGGCATTTAGAAGGGTGCAGTGGTGGTTACTGAAATTGCAGTGGGAAATTAGCAACTTAGGGAGGGAGAAGTAAACACCTCTGAAGGGTTTCTGTTTTCTCAAATGCTGAAAGTTAACTGGGTATTTTACTAGAATCTGAAGCATATAAAAGCAGTAAAGGACAGATGTGTGAAAAAGTACTGGATAAACTAAAGGAAACTCTACCTCATTCTTCTCTAAAGGTTTTTAGAAGCACAATTAACAACTCCTAATGGCATTGTGACGTAGCGACCATCTGGCACGAAAGAAGCACTATATTTGTACGTCTGTACATCCTGTAAGAACTGTGTTTTGCTGGCAGTAGAAACAGTCTATACTATTTGCAGTTTTCCTTCATCAAATCTCTATTCAAATGTTCTGTATTCAATGTTTCTGTCTCCAATAAAGGAATTGAATTGGCACCTGTTTGTGGCACGTTATGAAATCATCGGTGTTGAGTACAGCTAAGTAATTATCCCAGAGATGGGAGCTGCTCTGAAATAAATTCTTTAGGCTGGATTAAAAGAAGAAAAAAAATCTCCTGGATGAAGTGTGGCATGTAAGAACAGCAGAGCAAGGCTGAAGTGGCAGACATGCACCTACCCTGCCAAGCCTGGAGGCCGAGCCAGTTATCTCACTTACAGTAAAATGCTGGACAAATTAAGCAGCAGAAGTACCTACCTGCTAACCATGGGGTCATGAAGGAGTTTTTAATATGCCAGAACTGTGTAGCAGTGATTGAATACAGCTCCCATTCTAAGGCTTTGGGGGTGATGAAGTCAAGGGAGAGAATGCCAGAAAACAGCTTTGTACTTGGAGCACTTACTTCACAGGGCATTTTTGAGCAGTCATTACTCCCAAATACTTTAACCAGTGGGAAGCCTTTTGAAGATGGAAAGTACTGAAAGCGAGTGTCATTAAAATCTTGACATTTGCCGTGTGTGGTGGCTATGTTTACAAAAATCCTCTACGAATTCCCCTTTTCCAGGGGAGGGAATGCTGTGATTAAAGGTAGTACTGATCCATGCTGTGGTAAAGTAAGCATCAGGGTACATTTTCCACCTGGTTTGATTCTCAGTGACTCCAGAGGAAGCTGGCATGGACACAGGACACTTTAAAGAAGCTGTAGATAGGTAAGTACTGAGAGTTATTAATTACTGCTAGGAGAATGAACCTAAGATGTCAGAATCTGACTTTTTTTTTCCTGTGTCTTGGCCTCTCCCCCTCCTTTCTTCCTAAGGGAACCTTTAAGTGTAACTCCAGCTTTCAAAACTCACCTATCCCAAGCAGTACTAAGTTGGGACTGATCATACAAGATGCTGAGTGGGCTTCAGAGACCAACCTGTGCCTTTTAGCAAGATTTTAAAATACTTTTTGTTTTCTCTGCCATTTGAAACATCCCAGCAGCAGGCAGTGTCTTTCCAGTAAAGCACTTGCAGTGTCACCACCAGCACTGGGTTGTTGGGGCTGCAGGGTACCAATTCTCAGGGCTTTGATCCAGGAAACAAACTCTTGTGAAGTTGATGTGACCAGAAAAACTCCAAACCCACAGTTTTAAAATAATACAGTGAGAGGGCAAAGCAGAAAGCAAATAATCTGTGCAGTGTTCATATAAAGAGGGCATGAGAAAAAAAAAAAATTGAGGATTCCAGTATAGACAGTCAGAATTAGAAATGCCAGTTTTAAGAGCATATCAACAAAAGTGTTGAATTGAAGCTTTTCTTTGCCCTTTAATTTTGCTCAGTGTTTTCTTACTGTGGCATCACAGTGGTGATTTTTAACAGCTGCTAATGAATTACCCCCTTGGCCAAGAAGAACAGAATTCTTTGTAGTAATATCTTTGTTGTTCTGGATGCTTCTCCAATGACAGACATGTAAAAGGAGATACAGGAATGTGGGAGGTGTGTCTACTGCTCTCTCTCCCAATGGTTTTTAGTGCCCAGGAAGAGAAAGTTTGTTGTGCTTTACCTGCTGGTGATACCGTATTGTATCTGTACAAATTAGGGTTTTTAAATTCTGAGTTTTCAAGGAAACTGTTCTGAAATTATTTCAGAATAACCTCTGTTTATTAACACTTCTCATTTTGCACATAATTCTTTCTGAAGATTCCACTTTGGTTTATTCAAGCTCTTGGTGGTATTTAGACAATTATCCTGGACTTTGATGGGGGTGTAAGTTAACCCCCTTTATTTTAGAATGATGTAAAGAAAGCTTACACAGAAAGAAAGGATCCTCACCAAACTGAGTATTTGTGAGACAAATAGATAATTACCTTACCCTAAAGGAGAAACAACAAAAAAAATTAACAGACTAAAGTGCACCCACACTTAAAATTTTGATACTACATAAGTAATGTAATGTTTTAAGTTGTCTAAGTTAGTTGTGTAAGGCTCGTTTGGATATTCACAGCCTTTGAAAGACAAAGCTGATGAAGCCCATACTGGTTTGCTGTGTGGATCTGTGAGGTGGCACTGTGGATGCCCAGAGCACAGCAGCCATCCTCAGAGCCCAGCAGTGTTCATTGAGGGAGCCCCGGGCTCTGCCCAAGGCAGATGCAGGCAAAGCCCTGATCCAGATGTGCAGGTGGAGCTGTGGCACAGTCTGGGGTTGTGTGCTCTGCAGGGCTGTTACGTGTGAGGGAGTTGATTTTATATCTGCCCTTTATAATGTGCAAATTAAACACCTGCTGGGAGGCTGCCACTGCCAGGAACACCAGTGAAACAGCCAGGCCAGTTCTGACACTCACTGGCACAGGGCTGGAATCCACCCACTGTGCCACACCAAGCAGACTGGGGCTTAGCTGCCCTTAGTGGCATTTACACAGCTCGTCACCAAGCAGAGCCACTGGGAGCTCCAGTTTCAGAGAGACCGCAGCTGGTGTCAGCTCAGAACTCCACTCCAGGTGGTTTCTGTGCTCTGAGGGGGATGGAGAGAGCAGCTCCACTCCTTCCAGCTGCCCTGTCCCTGCTCCAGCTGCAGGGTGCCCAGGTCCCTGCTTGGCCAGGAAGGCAAAAGCAATGCCCAGATGCCAAACACAGGAAAAGCAGGGCTGCTCTCCTACCCACAGCAGCATTTGTAAGGATCTGAAGCCAGTTCAGAAATCAGCCCCTATGAAAAATCAGGATTTATGTCCCAGGTGCTAGACACTTTTATTATGGCTCTTAAACTTTAATGCACCAGACTTCGCTTAAGTCATTGCTGAGTTCTGGGTTAATTAATTTTTTTTTAACCTTCCTTTAGCTCATACAAACCTTGTGCCTGAGTGAAGTCTGTAATATTTGCTTTACTGTGAAGTCCCAGGTTGGATAAGAAAGGACCTTTTGAAGAGTTTGTGTCATGAGGGCATGTCTGAAAACTGACTAGAGCAGACAGTGAAAAATATGCCCATCTATTTAGGAAACCTCAGTGCTTTAAAATTGGCAGAAAAATGTCACAGCTCAGCCTACTGTCCTAGGATTTGTTACCTCTAGGGATGGGGTTCTGACCATCCTATTCTTCTGGATCCTCCCAGCTAAGAATCACATTGCTTTTAAATGCTTAAAAACTTCGTACCATCCCCACCCACCCCTGCAGAGTCTGTCCTTGATCATACAAAGAACAGAAAATCTGGGAAGTTTGTCAGGTGTTCATATTCCTGTCTTAAAAGTACACTCCCACAAATACCAGCACAGGCACCTTTTGCTACTCTCCCCTTTTGCAGGTATAATATTTTTATGGCTGAGGTTAAGGTTAGAAAGGTTTTAAAAGTTAGAAACTTTCTCTAATCCCTTTTCCATGGAGGGGAAGGAGTGGGTCAGTCCCTCAGCAGTGGGGACAGATCCCACCTCTGCTCAGTTTGTTGCAATCAGAATGTTTACTTTGCTGTCAGGTGGCAGCAATCACCACACAGCTCCCCAGGCAAAGTCATTTTTTGCTCATTTTGTGGGGAGAGCTGTTTGGAGGGACACTGCTGGGAGAAATGGCATTTCCCTGGGCTCTCTTTGGTGTCTCCATCATCACTGGAGGTGCTGGTGGCTGCTGTCAGGTGAGTCAGAAATCCAGATCTGAGTCCCTAATCCAAATCTGAGTCTCTAATCCAAATCTGAGTCCCTAATCCAAATCTGAGTCTCTAATCTAAAACTCTTCAGGTTTCCCCAGGGCTTCTCAGACTGCTGGCTTTGTAGGCTCTGGGTGTGCTGAGGTGGGAAGCAGAGTTGGTGTGTGTGTTTTCCTCAGGACCAAAGAAACACAGTTTTGGGGATGCAGGCTTTGCTTGCATTGCACACTGGAAGAATTCTGACTGAGGAACCTTCTGGTGCCATCACATTGCTGAAATAAGGCTTCTTTTTAAAAAATGAAGACATAGCTTACCTAACTTTGATGTCATGGAAGGAATCCAGTGAGACCCCAAATGCTGCTTTTTTTCCCTTGTGCAGTCTGACTTCCTAAAGAGGCAAAGCACAAATTATATATTTATTTTTTTGACTTCAGGGAATCCAGACTGCAATCTGCCGCAGAGGCTTCTTTAACAATATGTGCACAAAATAACTGGGACTGGTATTGTGCATATGGGCCATGACCTATCAGCCCATTTTTAGGTCAGATGGCTGCCTGGTTTTGAGAGGTAAATGTTGTTGAGTTCCTGCCTTGCAATTTTTTACATCTCCTAGGGTGAATCTCAGAGCTTGGTGGTTCCTCTGGGCTCTTTGGCTCTCAGTCCCTTCTGCTGGTATATCTGAGTGGCACAAAGGAAGACTCCTTTTTCCACATTCCTTCACATTTCAACAGCAACAAAACATCAACATCCGCCCTATTTACCCATTTCTGCATACGTGTAATATTGACAAGATTTTTAGTACTAAGGTAACACAACCCAGGAGTTAAGAGAGATGTCAATAAGGGAAAATTTCAGCCTGAAAAAAGGGAAAGTTGCCCCAGTTTTACAGAATAAGATCGTATTAAAACCCCAAACTTATTTTCTGAACACATGTATGTCTCTGCCAAGCCTCACAGCCTCTTTATGGCAACTTTTTCCTGGAAAGAGAAAGTAGCATGAGCAAGGCTTTATTATCTGTTACTGCAATTTAGGCAGCATGAAGGAGAGCCAATGTTTGACTCAATGAAACTCTCATCAAATTAGATTTGAAGTTCAGGGCAAAATTAATCTGCTGTAGAGTTGTTTAACCTGTTTTTTTTCTCTGAAAAAACAGATATCATCAGGAAAAATAATTTTTTGTTTGTGTAGAGCTGGTAGCCAGAAAGTGTTACGGTTTTTTATTTTAAAAAATAAAAGTAATTTTTCAGGGGAAAAATAACATTATGACCCACAGATAACCAGTAATCAACCAAGAATATTGCAACAGTTACTACTTCATTCAGTCATCAGATGATAAGTCTGAGATCATTCACAGGAAAACTGAAAAACTGCAATTACAGTAAATTGCAAAAACCAGGGTGTCTTGCGATGATTTATTTTGAAAAGACACCGCTTCTCTTGGTGTGCACAATGCACACTTCTCTGCAGCCCACAATGTAAGTTTATCAGAGAAATGATTTTCTTTAGGGAAGAATTCCCAGCAGTGTGGAAAGGAAGAGGAGGTGAGCAGTGACCCCTGCTCAGATGCTGTCTGTGCCTTGGGGCAGGAGCTGTGCCCCTCCTGGCTGTGGCAGGGGAGCAGCTCCCTGGAGGCAGAGGTGCCCGCCTGGCAGGCTGGGTGATCCAGGGCGCAGGTGGAGCTAATTCAGACTCCACCAGGCTGCCTTCCACATTAATTGGTAATAGCAGGCTTATTCTTTCAATTAAACCCTGCGATCACATCGCTGCCAAGCGCAGCCTTGCCTCCAGTTTCAGTAAAACTTCACAAGCTGGAGCACTGCCTGCAGCTGACAGCGACAGTGAAATGCGAGAAAAATCAAGTTTATGCGTGGCCAAACCTTCTAGAATTCCAGGCCTTGTCAGCCCACAGCATGGATTCTGGTTTAAACAAACAAACACCCAGCTCATTCTCACCTAACCCTAGGAGAGCTTGCATTGCCTGAATGTTCTGCTCGCAGCCCCAGGTGGTACCTTCTGGGATTCTGAGGGTCAAGAAGCAAATTAAAAAAAAAATTAAAAAAATTTTCTTCTTTTTATATATATACACATATATACAAATATATATTATATTTTATTTTAATATACAAAACTATATCAATATATAAAATATATTTTTAATTTATATATATAAATATATATATAAGCAGCAGGCAGCTGGGCACAGAGCTATGTTTTTGCAGAAGACTGTCTGTCCATTTTAATCCCTTCTCCTTTGTGCATGAGGACCAAACACCTCAGGGGGGGGAAGGCAAGCTGCAAGGAGGACTTTGGAGTCTATTCCAGAAATTGAGGTTTCTGTGCATGTCCACTGGCCATAATTTTTGCATGTGCACTTTTCCTAATTAAAGACCAGCTGCTTTGCAAATACAAAGTTCCTTCATGTCCCTAACCAGCATGAAAGAATCCGCACAGGTGAGACTTGAAGCACTTACTGCGCTCAGCTTTGTGACCTTGACCCAAGCCCCCACAGCGGGGAAGCCCTCTGTGGAAAAAACGCTGTAGTTATTGTTTCGGAGAGAAAGGACGGGCTGAGCTGCAGTTCAGCAGTTTCCCCAGTCTGCCAGCTCCAGAGCTGAAAGGTTTGGGCTGAGGGGGGTTCAGCTGGCTGCACGTGCAGGAGCTGCAGGAGCCCTTTGCTCCCGCGCGTGTTGGTGAAGAATTGGGCGCCGTGGCCTGTAGGCCAGGCTGGCTCTGCTCGCTGTGCCTGCCTGTCCCACAGCTGCCTTCCTGCTCCTCTGCGTGTCCCCACACGTGTCCCTCTGGCAGATCATCTCTGGGGGTACAGCACCTGGGGAAGGGGCTGAGGCACACGGAGCAAGAGCCACGTTTGGCCTCTTCCTTCCTGCTCACCTGTCGGGGTCCGCTGTTCTGTAAATGTTTTTGTTGCTTAAACGCGCGATGCAATGGTGGTTTGAAAGAAAAAGGGGAAAAAAGGATGAAAAAGGTTCTTCTGTGACCTCCACTGCAGAAGGAAGAGCTGGCATCTGCCCTGGAGCTGCTGCAGTCAGTATCTATCACGTCCACGTCTGTATCTTGTTCCTGCTTTTACTTTTCCAGGTTAATGCGATTTTCAAATGCCTGAGCTGCAGGAGCATTTGTTCCCTGATAAAACGCTGAACTCCCAACTTTTCTTCCTTCAGCTTGCACCTAAAACCTGCCTTGTCTCCAGCAATCATGTTGTCACCCCTCTGATTTCCACAGGCAGGATGACTCCAGGTTCTTTATCACAATTCTAACTTTCTAAGCAAATTATTCCTTTACCTTGAGATGCCTGCTTGGCTCTTCTACCTGAAGGAAGACATCCATGGAGGGCTGGGCGCAGTCCTCCCTCCCCCTGGAAATTGTAGGGAACGAAAGAAGCTGTTTTCCGTGCACAAAAGAAAAACAGAATAACCTTGCATGTTTTAAGTTCACAGCACAACACCCACAAAGAGAACAGCAAAGCCTCTGTGAGGATTTTTAGACCTGCTGTACACAGTCAGCCTTCAGCCCTGCTGAGCAGCCCAAGTGTGACATTCTGCCTGTGCTCAGGGCCATTCCATCAGGGCACACAGAGGGCTGCAGGTCTGCCAGAGGAGCTGCATTTGGTGTTTGTACAGTAAAACCACACCTGGCCAAAGCCCCACACAGGAAAACTTGGACAAGGAAATACACTTTTTTTTTTTATTTTTCTTTTTTTTTCTTTTCTTTTTCTTTTTTTTTGCAAGAACAACAGAGTCTTTTGGAGCTTTGGCTGGCACAGCCATGCTGGGGAAATCACAATTCACCATGCTCCTAGCTGGCATTGCTGTTAGCAGAAGTTTGGAACGGAGTGCCAGTCTCACAGGGCTCTCCCAGCTCAGGAAGAACAGATTGCCTTTAAACTTCCTGATCCCAGGCGACTCGGGCCTTTGGTGCTTTCTTGACAGCCCTGGGAGCTTGTGTGAGCTAGAGCAGGCTTTGCAGAGCTTTTCTCATGTACTGTGATTTGTTTTAAACTAGAATATCCTTCCTTCATCCCTAACTGCTCCTACCACGTTCCTTGTTGGAGCAGACTGGAGTACCTCTCCAGAAGGTAATTTGTAACCATTTATGCTTTAACCCATAACTACTTATTTATCTGATACCAGAAGGCTGGGAAATTGGATCTTGTTCTGGTTACCTTCCCAGCTTTAAATGTGGTGTAGGGAAAAAAATAGGTCAACCCTCCAAACAAAAAAAAAAATTCTCTTTCCCCTGCCATCAAGTACCCTGTCCTCTTAAAAATAATAAAAAAAATAGCAAAACCAAATACAGAGAACAGAGGTAGTGTATTTCAACATGAAACCTTCTATATTAGTCCTGCCAAGAAACACAACAGTATTAATTAATTTTGTACTTATTTAAAAGCTTTAGTACTATGTTCCTTCCAAACCAAACAAAAACCAATATAAAATTGCTCTTATACTGAAATAATGTACAAAGAGGAGCCTTTGGGACAGTCTACCTAAGAGTGGACCACAATCACCATCATCTTAATCCCCAGAGTGCTACCTTGTAAATTTATTTTCTTGCACCACAATCTCTATTTTTTCATTACCGCTCCCCATATTGTTACCAGCAGTATTCAGAGTCAAAACAAAGTAATTTTAAATCCTCTGCCGTTTGGATTCCAGCCAAGTTCAGCCTTTCTGAAGGTCTGTTCAGTGACATTTTCCTGGTGGGAGGATGCCCTTGGCAGGCGTGGGCTGGGGCTGCTGCTCCTCAGCCCCCTGTGCTTTTCTGCCAGGGAGGAGAAGGATTGGTCAAGCACCTTTGTGAGGGTGTACCTGCTGTGGGTCAGTGTCTAGGTGTCCTGAAAACATCCCTCCCCTCCAGTGTCTCCTCATCCCACTGGGGGTCCTGTCTAAGGACCACCACTCTTTCCTGGAGTAGAAGCAGCAGCCACTTAGAGACTGGGACAAAACCAAACTGGAACAACACCAGACTGGGACAAGTTTTCCCCTGCAGATCTGCCAGCGAAGCTGCCTTTGGTGTTTGTACAAATGCACCAAGTGCAGCTGAATGTTCACACCTGCCTGGTCCTTTATATTGCTCCCAGTTCCACCTGTGCATGGGTGAGACCTGCCCCTAATGCAGCTGTGCTCCTCTGCTCCTGGCAGTGCTGATTGCTGCCACTGCTGCCAGGCTCTGGGAGGAGGGAAGGAGCTGGGCATGGAACAGAGTCAAAGCTGTTGGAAAGGCTCAGCCTCAGGCAAATGTGAACCAGGCCGTGTTTTCCTAACACATTTTGGGAGATGAAAGTGGTCTCCTACGTTCTAGGCAGCAGTGAATCATTATCTGGGCTATGGGATATTAAATGGAGGGAATCCCAGAGGCTCAAGGAGAACACACCTGAATTGGAATGATTTAATTCTTTGTTTGATTTCCTGCTCCCCTTTCTGTTATTTATGAGGAAAACCAGTTTTATTCATTTACAAAAAGCAAGGAGTCATTAGCATGCCGATTACACAGTTAACTTTTGAATCAGTAACAAAGCCTAACCCAAAATCATGAGCCAGGTCTTAGAACACTTCAGAACAACCTTGAAAATCCTTAGGATATTTTGCTAAATAAACCAAACATCTCTCTCTTCCTCGGATTTTCTGTTTTTAAACTGCCTGATACAAATATTTCACCTTTCATCTCCATCATATGTGCTAAAAAAATAATGTTTAAAAATAATTTATTTCCTTCCAAGGCATGTAGAACTTTATAAAAAAAAAATGTAGCAGGTATTATGGAGCTTGCAACAAACACAGCTGCTTGCACTGTATGAGGGATATTTTTTTTTCTAAGAGTTTGAAGATGTCCCAACTTTTTTGCTGCAGACACTTTGAAGTGGTGTTGCTCATATTTTTTGTCATCTTTACCCTCTCGTTTTCTCAGGAATCTCTGCAGCCAGATCTATTGGAAATATCACAGAGTCAGGCAACACGCTCCCAGTCTTTGCAGCTTGTGTACAGCAGCGTTTTGTTTTCATGTTTTCAGATCTCCACCCATCAGTTCTTCTAACTTTGTCCTCACTCCAAACCTTTGCATTTTCATGCACAATATTGCAATAGTTGCTTAAAGTGAGAAGCAGAAATTAACAACATCATCATCCAGTGCTAACAATTAGCGTCCCTTCAGATATGTTCAAAAGTTGTGTGTGGGACTCAGAAAAGATACAGCTTTTCCTTCTGTCATGGAAATCTATCCACCCTAGGCTCTTGGTAGTATTTCTAGGGTTTTTGTTTTATTAGGGATGGTTTGTAAATTATTTTATATCGTGCAGGAAAGTCCCAAGACCTGTAAGAAGAAAATTACCTTCAGCTTCACACTGATGCCTCGTTACAAACCAGCAGCAGCAGTGCTGCCCACTGCTCTCTTCCTCAGCTTTTTGGGGTGCTCCTTGGCTGGAAGGAGCCAAGGAAAATGGAAGGATCTTCCTTGGGGGAAGATGCTTGTCTTGGGGATTACTCCCTTCTTCCACATCAATTGCTCACAGTTGCAAAAGGGGTGCAGCCAGGGTTGGGACTGCAAGCTGTGTAGAGACCAGCTCTGTAGTTCACCTGTGTCAGATATAAACACCACAGAGAGGTTCATGCTGTAATATTTCAGGGCACAACTAATTACATAGTTATACAAATATTACAGGGAAGCTTCTTCTCACAATATTTCCAGGCTGGAGAAATTAGCCAGGGACACATCCCAAACTTACGGACGTATTTTCTGGAAAACCTTTAAGGTTTAAAGGAAAAGTTTAAAGGTTTTTTTTTTAAAACCTTTTTTTTTTTTAAGGTTTAAAGGAAAACCTTTAAAGCCTTTAAGCATCAACTGGAATTGTTTCTGGCCGCCGTGGGGATGCTGCTGCTGGATCGCAGGGCTCCCGCAGCCGAGGCCAGCGCTGCTGCCGCATCCCTGGAGGAGCAGCCTTTCACAGGCAGCAATAGATGGCGCTCAGTTTCCACCTGCCCGGCGCCGTCAGGCAGAAAATGTATTTGAAGTAATTAGGGCTGCGAGATAACACTTAAAAGGGTTACTGCTGAAGTTGATGAAAGTGTGTGGGCATGGAGAGGCAGGAGCGCCAAGATGCTTCACCAGCTGGAGAAGTCTTAGGTGAGATAGTCTGGCTGCCAGAACAGGCTGCCAAGATAGTCAGAGGGAAGGAGCCAGGAACTGGAGAAGGATTTGCAAATTCTTGAGAACAGCTATCGCGATCCCCGAGCTGGCTGGGTCAGGTAATGCCTGTCATTATCAGCGATTGAGGATCCCAGGCCAGACACGTTAAAATTCCGCTCGGGATTCTCAGTCTAGTTGTTGGTTTGTCACAAACTCCCCTCATCCTGGTGATACCTCGGGTTTTAGCTTTTATTTTATTTTATTTTATTTTATTTTATTTTATTTTATTTTATTTCTGATTCTGTACTGCTTTGGTGTGTGGGTCTGGGTTTCACATAAAGGGATTGTGAGCTCTCTGCACAGAGCAGGGAGAGAAAACAATTCCTGCTCTAGCTGGGCATCAAGGACAAATGATCCAAATCTCAGCCCAAGAGCACAAACAACGTGGGCTGGAGAGAGAAAAACAAGCAGGATGGGACTGCATGGGCTAAAGCTGGAATTAGACAATTAACTGCAATCTGCAAATGGACCAAAACTTAAAAAAATGTGAGGTCTTGTGACCAAGCCCTCCTTTGCTTCCATCTTGGAGCCATCTGGGCAGAGCCACGACTGTGGCTCCAGTGCTGCCAGGGTGTGGCCTTTGAAGGCCCTTCAATAAATATCCTTTTTATTCCCCTTAACTCTGTCTAGCCTCTGTTCCAGGTGCTTAAGGCACCTCTGGGATTAACCATTCCCCAGCTTGGGGGATGTGCTGGGGCTGTGTCAGCTGGGCGAGGCTGGGCTGGCAGAACCCGAGAGAAGGGTTTGTGACAAAAGGGTTTTGTCACTAAAAACAGCTTTGTGACAGTCCTGCTGGCCATCACCTCCTGGCTCGGGGCATTTTCAGGTGTGGCAAGCAGAAGGGGCAGGGAAGAGGCTTCCCTAGAGAATTTGGTGCTCCTTTTTGGTGGCTCATTTTGGAGCACCTTCGCAGAGTAGGGCTCAGAGCTCACAGTTTTTTCCGCTGTCTTTTTCTTTTGTTCCATAGCCTGAAGGTGATGAGTACAGGTGAGGAAAAGGAGAGGAACAGCTTATTGCAATAGCAAATCACTCTTGTGCACGCTGTGGAAATGATATTCATGAGAGGAGAGGTTGTCCTGCTGGGAGCTGGAGCACAGCTGGTGCCATATGGCTTTCCCTCTGCTGCTCTGATAGCTATTCTCACCTGGCCACTCCGAGCAGCTGCCCGCAGCCCCCTCATGGATTCCTTACTGCTGTGCAGTCTGCCCTCATGCAGGATCATGCCCCAGATCCCTGCTTTTTGAGGCACAGGCGTGGAGTTACTCAGAAAGATGTGGAGTGTGTTTGCCATGATTAGCTGGGGGTGTACCACATGCTGTGGGTACCTCGAGCCCTCAAATGCTGTGCAAAAATCAGATATATCCTGAAAACCTTTGACAAACTAGTTTTCTTAAACAGTTTCCCTCCCCTGACACACCTAAACATACCTTGCATGGCTCTTTTTTTTTTTTTTCCATCATGGAAAAAGCTGTTTCTGCATTTCCCAGAAGGCTTCTCCTCAGAGCTGCTTTGCATAATGGAGTGAGCTAAGTCAGAGTGTTTTGTGGATGATGGCTGCACTGTGCACGCTTTGCAGTACACTGCCTTCTTTATTAGGTGGGCAGGAGCTGGCACTGCAGGAGTCAACACAAGGAAGGGTGTGCCAAAAGAAAAGGAATAGCCCAAAAAACGAAATCCTGACCAAGGATGTGAACGAGGCATGGAAGATAAAGAAACAGTGTCAAAGCAAGGAACGCAGCAAATTTTGCTCAGAGACACCCAACTTGAAAACTAAAAGCAAAATGGAAATCTTGTGTTAACTTTGCATAATCAGCAAAACCTGTCAGATCTGACCCCGGGTTGCTCCTCAGGACCAGACCAGAACCAGACTGTGCCTTGCCTTGTCTGAGGCAAGGCATCCAGGTTTATGATGCTCATCTGACTCTCAGTCCTGCATCCTCCAAGCCAACTGAATATTGCAGCAGTTGATAATCCTTCTTCTGAATAATGCCCACAGTTCTGGAATAACACCATTCACTAGTTGGGTGTTGTTAAAGCAAATTTTGTGCTTGAAATGTTGTCAAAGTTTAAAGGTGGAAGCTTTTTTGTCCCTCTCCTTACCTCCTGTCCTTTGATAGTGCCTTTCAAGGAATCCAGTTCTCCCTCCCTGCTTCTCTAGCAGAACTCATCTTTCCAGCAGTGGTGTGAAAATGATTGCACCTCTGTTCAAAGATCTAATTAGAGCTGGTATGGTTATTATTATTACTGCTGTTACTACAACTACTGCTGCTCTAATGGCATCTCTCTGCAGTACTTTGCAAAAGAAAATATTGCCATGGATTGAAGTTGAAGAGAGTTAGAGGAGTCCTCCTGCCAGCCACCCTCTGTTTCCTACTTGTGCTTGCAAAGCTGTCTTCTAGCAACACTCCAAAAGGGCCTCCTGTCTTTTTTGGCAAAAACGGAAGAGCCCCAATGCCAAAGGCAGCTAAAGGCTCTTCAGGGGCAGAGTTCTGTTTATAAAGACACCAGGAAGGCTGTGGTGCTTATCTGAGATTGTAGGATGTTAAATGTAGGCCACTGCACATCGTTTGCTGGGCTGTGGTTCCGGGAGCTCTGCTGCAGGGTTTGGGAATGCTCCTCTTGGTGCTGGCAGCTCGTGCTGCTCCGAGGGGACAGGAGGTGGCTGCTGCTTTTTCTGCTTTTTCATCTCACCAGACAAAAGGTGGACAGAGCAGAGACTCAGACTCATAAATCTGGTGCAATTAAAAAGCTGAATATTAATTGTTAAAAGTACTCTGAATTAAAAGGCTCTGAAAGAGAGATTAAAAAAAAAAAAAACCAAAAAACCAAATCAACACAGAGTTTTCAATTACTGCTAAATGAAGCAACAAATGCCCATACAGCCAGTGATGTATTTTAATTATTATTCTCAGCTTCTGCCTTGTTAGTAATGTACACTGGCTGGTGAGTGCAACAAGCTGCAAGGATTCTCCAGTGCCTCCCTTCTTCCAGAAGGTGTTGCTGTTATCCAGCTCTGCTGCAGACCCACAGAGCCCTGCAGAACACGGTGGAATAAAATGTGGTGAGGCTGGATAAAAAATGTAAACCATACTAAGTATATAGAATCCAGTCACAAGGATTTCTATTATGCAGGGAAAAGAGAGCCTTTAGTGTAGTGTGTGTCCACAGTATAAATAGTTCAGCAAAATGTAAACACCAAATATTTCCACCAGAGTTCTTTGCAACCTCACATACAGTAGCTCTACTTTTCTTTTTCATTAAGGACTTCTTGTAATAAAGGGGCTTTTGTGGACTGAATTGGGGAAAATAGCAGCCACCTGTAACTTTTTTTAAACCTAACAGTACATACAGTACCTCTATCAAAAGCGGAGGAATTTGAAACCTGCAGACTTTTTAAAGAAGCAAGTTCCACACATGATATAAAACAAATGCCATGTGTACACCAAGCCAAGCAAATTAACAAAAGGGCAGGGGCACTTCTAATATTGCTTAAATAACTCAGGCTTAATAATGAGGTCTTTTCACACAAGCTCACAAAGGCTAAAATGTGTTTAAGAAGAAAAACATGCATTTTTATTGTATTGTGTGGCAAGAAACCTGATTTTTGACATTTTTTGTTAAAAGCTATTAGCCTAAGCACATGAATTCCCTGTGGGGCTCTTGGGGGTGAATGTAGCACCTTGGTGTAGAGCTGGTCTCTGTGGATGAAGGGGAGAGGTTGGTTTTCCTGGACCACTGTGTGTTGCTGGTCTGTCAGAAGTTACTCCAGGCATCACAGAAGTCGAGTGAGTGCTGCTTTGTTTGCTATCAGCACTCAGGGAGAAGCCAAGTGTACGTGGGTGCAGAGAGTGATGCAGTGAGAGCCTGCTTTGTGGAGCAGCAGAGCTTGTTCTGTTACTGTGAGAGCCAGGTTGGTGTCTTTGGATGCTCAGCAGTTCTGTGTCAAACTGTGAAACATTCCCAAAGGCAGCACCTTGGGGTTGGGGCAAGTGTATGCAGTTAAGTTATTCTTCAGAGTTAGCAAGTCCCTTCTTTTTCACAGCCCCAGATAACTCATAAAAGCCTTGGCACGACCTTTCAGCTTCAGCTCTTGGTGGCTGGCGTGCTCCTGATGGTGCTATGTAGAGATCTGGAGTCACTAGGGTTTCCTTACAAAGGAAAAAAGAGTATTTTTAACATGATCATGCTAATGCTTTTCAGCTCGGTGGGGAGTGACAAAGACACAGGACAAAAAGATACCAAAAAATGATTAAGACAGGAAATTTAAAACTAGGTGTTGCTTGATATAAACAGTTCTTTGTATGGATCTGTTGGGCTCCTTCTTAGCTGGCTTTGAATAAGCAACACAACATGTCACATTTTGCTTTTCCCGTTGTCCTCCATTTAAACTTCTCACTTTCCTGTAGCCAGCATTCAAAGGTCTTGTGCATAAAATATTTGTGACCCTTCCACATAAAAAACCAAAGGATCTCTACCACAGATCCACTAGAGATGATCTGTCCCCATGATACAGAGCTCTGTGTGAGCACAGCATTTAAAATCCTTTTGACTCCAGCCCTGCCTGGTTGTCTGTGCAGGCAGAGATGAAATGCTGGGATGGGCTGTGCCAGTGCTGTGCTTGCCAGGTGTCTGGAGCTGCTGGTGGCTTGCTCTGTGTCTCAGGTGTTACTGGGGCTTCTGCACCAACTGCTCAAATGCAATTGGCATTCAAGAATTCCAGGAATGCTCCAGAAGCCCTCCAGGTGACATTCTGCCAAAGCCAGGGGCCAAAGGTGTGAAGGAGAGCCACCTGCACCCAGCAGAGACTGTCACACTGGGGTAACCTCGAGCCAACAACTGGGCTTTATTGTGGTCCTTTTGTGACAACCGAGATTTCCCCTCTGTCAAAACTGCTTTGCAATCCTTAAAAATTGACTGCAAGGGTTTTGTTCCCTTTGGAAAACACAGATAGTCAGGGAAACAGAGAGGACCAAGAATCACAGTCATACCAAGGATGTGAATAGAAATCATTTCCCAGTTCTCCTTTATCCAGCCATGGGGCTCTGTTCTAATTTATTTTTAGTGATCTCCTATTGTCTTGCCATGAAATTAGAGCTTTTTGAGGCAGAGGCCATCACCCTTCTTTTTGCCTATTAGGCCCCAATAATTGCTCTCTGTGGGGACGTAATGAGTGCCATGAGCACTACTGTTGGGTTGGACTTTCAGCTGCTTGGCTGTGTGACTTCAGTGCACTTCCACCAGAGCCTGAACCTCGATTCAGCTTTGGCTGCAGCAGCTCAGGTGCACAACCAGGTCACTCTGGGCCCACCAGGGTGATGCAGGGATGCTGAGGCCTGATGCTGCTGCAATTCCTCAGATTTGCTGGTCATTTTGGCCTTTCCAGCTTACCTGAAGTGCAGCTGTTAAGGCTGCTCTTTGCTATTCTACCAAAAAGAGACTTTTCTTTATTAAGTATTTTTGATGTTCAAATTGCATCATGATGTATCTGACACATATCTGGCAATCGAAATAATTTAGTGTACTCTATGTGTTTGCATATCAGCCAGTGTAAGTAAGCTGGTGGCTCTGCAGCTGGTTGGAATTTGGTTGTTTTCTCCACACGTACTTGTTTTTATTTTTTATCACTTTTTAAAACAAACAAAATTTAGGTTTAACTGAGAATTAGGTGTCCCTCAGCCTCTCACCAGATTCTTCAATATAAAAAAGGAAATCCAACAGCTAAAAAAATTCCTTTAAACTAAAGATTCTTTAAAGAGCTGAACAGTTATTTGCAAAATGCTCTGAATTTTAAAGGAAAAAAAAGTCGTTGTTGTTTTTTTGGGTTTTTTTTGTTTTTGTTTTTGTTTTTTTAAATAAAAAAAACAGCCTTTAGGATGAAACATTGCAGGCAGCTTTCCCACTGGTGCTGCTTTCCCTGACCTGGAGAGGCGAGGGGCAGCCTTGGATCAAACAGGGGTTACTGGCACTCTGTGACAGTCATTTCCAAAAACAGGCCTGAATTTCAGGGAATTCCCAAAAACAGGGAATTTCAGAGGCCAGTTCTGGGCAGCGGAGTCACTGGATCAGTCAGATTTCATAACAGCTCCTGATCTACCTGTAGCAATAAGAAAGGGCCCTCTTGAAGAGCAGGAATGGAGCAATCCCTGATCTCCAGTTTGACCAGCACAGGTCACTGTCTGTCTGTCTGTCTGTCTGCTGAGGAAGTTGGGGCCTACTACAGGTGCCACTAGCTGTAGGCCCCAAAGGAAAACAATTGCATCACGCAGGGATTTATTTTTTTTTGTCTCCTGTGGAAGGAAGGGCAGGCCACGCAGCCCTCCTCAAGCTGTAGGTTTGTTTTTGTTTTGTCAGGTTTGGTTTTGTTTTGCTCAGTGCTGAGCAATGCCCTCAGCCACTGAAGCTGGCGTGTCCCAGTGCCAGCTGCTTGCGGCCTCAGTGCTGCTCACCCACTGAGACTCTGGGGGTTTTTAGGCAGTCTGGGTTTTAGCAGGGCTCCTCTGGGGCTCTTCCCCTGATGGTTTCAAACATAACCCTCACAGACAGTAGGTGAGACTCAGTTTTTCCCCCTCCCTCAGCCTTTGTGGCACCTGCAGCAAGGCCCAGCTCCTGCTGCTGCCCTCCCTACCCCATCCTGCTGTAGGAGATTCTCCTGTGGCAGGGAGCGAGGCAAGCCAGGAGGAAATTCAGCCGTGGTTTTCAACAGGCACACAAGTATTGCTGGGGACATGGCCCATTTTTTGGTTTGCTGGCTGGATTCAGCAGCAGGAGAGCTGCAGTTAATCAGCTCTGCCTTTGCCACTAGGCTTCACAGCAGCTGGAGCCGCATCCCAGAGGAGGCACAGGTGATTCAGCTGCTGGACAAACAAGGAATTAACACAATAACACTAAGGAAGAAATATCACCATGAGCTCCTACTTCTTTGCCCTCTTCCCTTATGCAAAGCTGTGTTAAAAACAGATCTGGCAGGAGTTTTAGAGTGGAACATTTGCCACGGGGAGCTGGATGACTGGGAGGAGTGTCAGGGCTCCCTTTGGCCAGGGCACAGCTGGGAAGGGCAGCAGACTCTGCTCTGCTGGCTGCTTGTGCATGGCCAGCAGCCCTTCCCAGCTCCAGCTTTTTGGCATGCTGGGCCGCAGAGAGCTCGTGGCAGTGTTTTGGAGGGAAGGCCGGGGCAGCCCAAGCAGGAGAGTGCACCCTGAGGGCAGAGGAGAAGGGCTGGGGCACGCTGGGCAGCTCAGGATGCTCAGATGTGCCACAGCATCACTTCATCCCAGTGGGAGAAAGCTTTCCTGAGCCTGGGGAGAGCCCTGAGGGATGGGGCTCCTTCCTTTCACTGTCCCAGCCCTTGCCTCTTCATAAGCAATGGCTGAAGCTCAAGGCCAAAACTGTGTGAAAACATGTGAAAACCATGGGAATGCAGGGTTCCCTCACTGGCTTCCAGGATCTCAGTGCACCAGGGATCCAGAGTACTCTTGGACCCTGAAAAACTTCTTTGGCTGGTAAATAAGGAACATCTCAAGGTGTCTGCTTAGGAAAAAGGCACAAGAGTGACATCTGGAATTCCTGTACTTTCCTGCTCTGTCCTGACAAGTAAACAGCTGATGAAGGACCTGAGCATTGTCTGCCCTTGTGGCTAAAAGGGAAAGGGTTGCAATTGTCATCCAATTCAAAGTGCCCAGTCAGCACTCAGATGAAATCCTCTGCTGGATGTGATCTGTATTTTCATACATCAGCCCACCATGGCAGCCAGGAGGGAGATTTAGACATTTGAAGGATGTGCATTGTCCCCCACTGTTGAAAGGAAATTATTTGGGATTGCAGTTGTCCTTCACTGTTCCTTAGTATTATTTAATACTCCCATTTCAGCAGTGCCCTGAGGTTTTGGTTAAGAACTGGAGTGCAGCCAGCCTGCTCTTGCTCTCATTGCAATGGTGCCCTGCTACCTGAGCAATCCCCTCTCCTCCAGGGCTCCTGAGGCATGCTGTCAGCTCACCCTCTGCTGACTGGATATTTATGCATTGCCTCTCAGCCACAATAGTGATTTTTGGTTTGTATGTGCTTCTGGAGATGCAAAATGCTGAGCATATGCTGACTGCTGTGGGTGGCAGAAGATAGATGGGGAAAATAACATTGTTCTTTATCTAGAACTTCACAGATTGTAAAAACTGCTGCATGTTCTTTAACTTCTAGTCTTGTTCTGCAATGCCATTAGTAATAGATATACATCTTGGAACTTGCTACATCACTTCACTCTCCTTGTCTCCTTGTCCCATCCACTAGGTTTATTATGTTTTATAGTTGTCACAGGCATTTGTTTTGCCCAGCTACTGATCTTGAGGTGGTATGTCCCAAACCTGGATCCTTTACCCAGTCAGTGCCCTGGTAGAACATGGATAGCAATAATCCAAGTGACCTCGTGCAATTTCCATAAGACAAAGTTTTGCTTAATCCAGTCAGGAAAAGAAAAAAAGCCCTAACAAACAAATAAACCCCATAGAAATAATCAGAAATTATTTTAAAAGAAGAAAAATACACCAATACCTGTGTCATATCACCTAGTGAACGTTATTCTAGTGCAACTCTCTAGTCTTCCCACTTAAATATGCAAAAAGATTGATCTTTCTACCACTGAAGATAAACATAGGTTATTCAGTGTCCCTAAGGTCCTCCCATGGGTCCTCTGCAGCAAGTAGCATTAAAAAATCTGAAAAAAAAAGTAAATTTTATAAAAATATCTAGATTAAGGAAAGTGGGAAATTTGGATGTACAGAATAAAGAGCTTGAACCAGGAAACAACAAAGGAGATTGGGAGTATCAGTTGTAAAGTCTTAATTTGTGCTAAGAGACAAATAACTGGGGCTTTTATAATTGTTCACTCACTCCTAACAAAAATAACTCTTGTGCAGCAGCCTGCTGGATTTGTAAAAATGGTTTGTTTAATTTACAAAGCATTTGTGAAGCATATGATGACTGTGGAATGATAATGCTTACAAACACCACCTGTTGAGGAAAGTAAGTGTTAATATTTCCTAATTTCACAGGGAGAAATGGAGAATGAGGAGATTAGTCTCAGACTAGATCCTGAAAACTCAGCATTTCTGCTTCCTGTGCCATTGTCCGCAGGCATTAGCCCATGGAATGGAGATGTCCTTCCCACCACAGGAAATGCAGGATGCAAAAAGGCTTCCAGAGAAGTCACTGATGACAGCTCAAAGAAAAGGCCTGCAGATGTTGGAAGCAGTAAGTGATTACACACCCAGTATCTGCCTTATTTTGCCTTGCTCATTTATATCAATCCAATCTCATAAATTCATGTAATTTTTCAGTACACCATGTTGACTATTTTTGGTTTCTTAATTCATCAGAAAAGTGTGGGATCTTGACAACCCAGCTGCTTGACCACGCAGGAACTCTTTCTCCTTGTGTTTTTGTTTTTGTTTTTCCCCCTTTTAGGTAGTATATTAAGGCTTATTAAATTGTTGAAAACTTTTTTGCAACTCAGGAAGTCAAGCAGTCAATTCAATTATGCAGCCAAGCGTCTTCTTCTTCCTTCCCTTGCTTCTTAGTTAGCAACTATAGTGGTTTTGATTTGCTAATTAGAGATTTTACTAATTTTGAGATTTCCTGGTTAATGTATTAAAGAGTGTGGTGGGTTTGGTGCTGGTTAATCACTAGTGTATTCACTTCTTGTTGTGAGATAGATAGGTTTAGGAGGAAGGTAAAGTAGGTTTAAAACCTTAAAAGGGTATAAAGAAAATTTTATTAACAGTAACTGAAAGGAAAAAGTAGGAGGAATTAAAACAAACCCTTCAGAACACTTTTTCTCACCCTATAAACTTTTTCCCACCCTATAACCTTTTTCCCACTGATAATGCAAATTTATAATTTTACAACTGCTGTGAGTATGTGAACAGCTCTCATCCTGTAATATTTAGATGCTTGCTTTGTTCTAAGGGATTGTTTGGTGTGCAATGTGATGAAAAATCTGATTTCTTGTCTTGTGTGAGTTAGGATAGGTTCTGGATGGTGCTCCCCTGCCCTGGTAATAATTCAGTGTCATATTTAGAGTGACCAGTTTAGCTGAGTACATTTTCATCAAAGCTAGCATGACGATAAGTATCTGATAAGTTAAATGTCCATGATATTTTTTTAAATGGTTAATGTTGGAACAAACAGTATCCCATATTGGTTCTGTAATTAAGATGTGCATATGTTGGCTCCAAAGATCCCTAATTACATCTGCTTGGGGGATGCTGTTAGAGAGAAGAGAATCCTGTGCAGTTGCTGCAGAGACAGTAGAGGAGTTTAATCTGAAATATAGGCAAAGTTTGGAATAGTAGCTTCAGACCTCCATTTATCTTGTGAGTTCTCATCCACAGAAATTACTGCAAATGTGCATTATCCTACATGTTCTATTTAAAAAATGATAGATATTTATATTTTGGATGTAGCTTTTCTACTCTGGGCTTCCTTTTCTTGATTAAATCAATGACAGAACTCCCATAGATTTTAGTGACGTGGTCTCCAGACCCAAGTAATCCATATTGCCCTTGCTGAAAATGGCTTTCATGATGTAATTTCTGCCGTCCAAAGACTCCTGAAGCACCCCAGACTACATGAGCCAAGTTCAGCACCATGAGGTATCAGTTTCTCTGGGTCTGGATTGAAGGCACTTGAGACAGTAGTTCATGCTCAGACTCAGGTGTTTATTATTTCTTATCAGTAAAACAGTCTCACTACTGTGACGTCTGCAGCAAGGGAACAAAATGGCCAACAATCTCTTCTTACAAGGTCTTTTAAGATTAAACTATCCAATTAAGAACTGACACCTGGATTATTTTCCCTTTTAACCCAATAACTGATCCCACAGAGCCCCAATGCAGAATTTTCTGCCCAATTACAAAATGCCACCCAAACCCATGAAGAAGAAGGAAAAAGAAGCATGAAGAACAAACTCAGGACAACTCCCTGTGCCCTCCATCCTGCTTCCATCCACAACATACTAAATAATAATCCCAAACCCTAAATTTCTCAACAAATGATACACCTACATTACTCTCTGTAATCTATTTCACACTTCTGTGGCTTCCAGTCTGTCTTGAAGTCTAGGAAACTTTCTCCATGAATGAGGGTCAGAGTCAGTGCTCCCCTGGGGGTCAGGGCACCCCGGAGCAGACAGAAAAATATTCCCAGTGCTCTGAGTTTCCACAATGACAGATTCTTAAGACCAAGCATAAAACTTTGTCAAAAAAAGGACGTGTGGGTGTGTCAGTAAAAACCTCCCACAGCAGATTTCTGTGGGTGGGATGTGTGTTGGTGCCCTTTGTGTGGGTGAGGTGTCAGAACACAGGGACCAAGGAGCGCATGGCACGGGGATAAAAGGACAGGAATTCCCTGGAGCTTCCAGCCCCAGCGTGCCAGAGGCTGGTGGCAGACTGCAGGAAAAGAGCAGTGGTGAGCTTGGGTTAGACACACAAGACAAAATGGCTACAGCCTGCCAATGACTTAGAGAGTCATTTTAAAATTATCCCTGGATGGATGCTGCCTGGAGTTGTGGGCAGCATTTGAAGGGATGCTTCCCGTCTGCGTGCTGGCACTCGTGCAAACAGCAAGAGTTAAAAATTAACAAGCTGAGGACAAGTCAAAATACACTCCCTGTCTGTAAATCAAAAAGTACTGCTTCAAGCTCAGCCAAATCTGGCTGCTCCCTTATCCCCCACAACCACCATCATAATTACAGCAGCTGATTTTCCTCACACCCACCTCGGAGATTTCTGGGGGTTTTGGCCAGGTTTGCATCCCCATATGATTCAGCCTACTTTTACTTATGTTTAGCTCATTGTGTAATAAGTGAAACTTACATAAGCTGGGGACTGTGGCTCCAGTTCCATAAACCTTCATCAAAAATAGGAGTTTGGAAGCAGAATAACAACTCGTGTAATTTTTTCCTTTAGCGCCGATACAGAATCAACCGTCTTTGGATTAAATGCTCAGCTCTTTCAAAGCTGGGCAGAATCATTAATTCCTGCTCAACTAAGTTAATTTACACCTTGCTGAAGGCCTGGTTCTCATCAATAAGTGTCCCAGTGTTGAGATCTCGACAGTAACGAGTCAAAGAGAACAGGGATGGAATTTTGAC
The DNA here is from genome assembly GCF_017590055.1 of Onychostruthus taczanowskii. NCBI lineage: Eukaryota > Metazoa > Chordata > Aves > Passeriformes > Passeridae > Onychostruthus > Onychostruthus taczanowskii. Next base: position 13,930,289 of record NW_024498685.1, read on the forward strand.
ACCTTAAATTCACGGGGAATTTTCTCATTACCACCAGATAAACCCTCAGCTTACCCCAGAACAACCAGCTATTCAAAGCAAAAGACAGACCCTGCTGTGTATCTCTGTTCCTGTCCTGAAACTGTTCCCACCAGAACAGCCAGCAGTTCCTGCTCCAGCTCATTTTATCTGGAAAAGGTAAATAGAAGCCGCCAGCTCCTCACAAGAAGAGGTCTGAGCCTTGCTGAACTGATACAAACTGCAATCAGTGAGCTACACATGCATGGAACATTTCCACAGGGCCCAGACCATAATGAGATTAACTGTGCTTCACTAGCACCTTACCAGCCAAGGATGTGTTTCCTTGCGGAAGGAAAATATAATAAATGCTCCAAAATGCAGAGTAAGAAAGCTTATGAAGAAGTCAGTGCTATCTACAGGATAGCTGCTGGCCTGAATGGTGTTTTCTAAGGATTAAAATAATTCCACTGGTATATTTTGTGGTGATATTGCTTCTAAAATGATATATATACTTTCAGTTGTTGGCCAGGTCTGTGATCACTGTTAGGTTGATGTAGAGCCAGGACTGTGCTGCTGGAGTCAATGGTTATTGCAAAGTGATGCTGCACTGGAGACCAGGCTCTGCTCTTGTGTTTTAAACCACGTGTGTTCCTGTAAATCCAGGGGGTTTTACTTTATGAAAAGAAATTGATAAAAGCATGGCTAGTAATGGAGGAGTTAAAAAGTACAGTCCCAAAAGGGCTGAGCTGCAACCCAGGCAGTTTCTGCATTTAAGGATTTATTTTTTCAGTGTCTCTGCACCTTCAGGTTTTGTTGTTTATTTTGAGGTTTTTTTTTCTTTTGCTTTTACAATTTAATCTTCTCCATAATGGGACAAACACAAAGCCTTGGTTGGAAATCTCCCCCTAGCCTGTTGCAATATTTATAAAGCTGTGCTTTTTAAACATGCTGAGAGATGGGCTTAGTAAAACAAAAGGCATTATAATTTATTGTTCCAAGATTATTGATTCAATAAATTAACAATAATTTCCGTGGAGGGTAGGAGCCCTGGCACTATAAAAATTTATTTATCTGCACTTTAACTAGCATTGATTAGAGTATTCAAATTGTCCCAGTGCTATATAATTGCTCTTTATAGGTGGAATGTCCTCTGCTGTGCAGGAGACAGTAAAATAAACATTCAGCTAGAAGTGACAATGGCTCTTTTAAAAGCCAGGTTCTTTTTTTCTTTTTTCTTTTTTCCTTTTTTTTTTTTTTGAAAGGGGACAGAAAGAGTTTGTGTAATGTTTTACAAACACAGCCAGCTTTGGCCAAGCTACCTTGCAACACTGCAAGGACAGACAAGCAAAAGATTGCAAAAGGTTGCTATTGTTCTGAGAGGCACAAGGCATGGCCAGAGCAGTTATATCTTTGCATTTGACTATATCCACATGGAGAGGCCTTTTTCTGCTGCTGTTTATCTAAAGAGCCATTCTGTCCTGCACTGAAGTGCCAGGTGGAATGTTTTGCTGCACATGTTTTTCCCTTTCTCCCTTTTGTTTCCAAAGCGCCCACTGAACCTGTTCAAGGTAACTCTGAAGCTATTGTAGATATGTTAATAATTCAATCCAAACAAGCCACACTTCCTGATTCACATTCACCAGGCAGGCTTGCTCAGAAAGGAACATTTTGCCACCGTGGAGAACAATAGCTGGTTTAGTTCACAAGCAATTGTGTTTTTCTTATGTAAAATACTTAAGACAGTTACATTTTTCAGACATGGAGCTCTGACAGGTCTATCTTCTGATACTTATGATAACCCTGCTTTTATTTTACAGCTCTGTTGATGGAAAAGATTAACAGCACTTTTTTCCTCTTTTGGCTTTAATAAAACATCCAACTGCTAGAAATGTCACTTAGAACCACGAGCTTGCAATAATGAAAACAAATTATGCATCTTAGTAACCCAAGGTGGATGATTAATGCAGGCTTTAAATGATTGTTTGTGTTAAATTGTTTCTCCGAACGCAATTCAGGAATTTGAAGTTGTCAGATTAACTGCTGTATTTACTGGTCTGTTTGATTAGGTGAGCATAGTTTTATATTCCCTCTTGGAGACCTAAATAGCAACCATTTCCTACCAAAACAGCACACAAAACAAAGGCCCCATTCAGAGGACTCTTCAGAGTGGGCAATGCTCTGTAGCCCTTTGTATCCTGAAACAACATGGTTACTGAAGTGCCTCTAAAAGGTGCAACAGATTTAAAAAAGAAAATAATAATGTTCATAATAAAAATAATAATAGTTGGAATATTATGGGTTTTTTTTTTCTAGAAGTAAATATATTCCATCATTGATTAATGGATTAATTTCATTAATGAGCTTAAAGACATCTCTCAGAGTCCTTTATGATTAATACTGTAAAATTGGGTTTAATGAATGCTTCTAAAAGATGGCTAATACTCATTTGAAACTGTAATCCGCACTGCCAGAGTTTGTTCACTCTGGATGCTTTTCATGAACATCCATGGAGTTGAATGTTAATAAGTATTCCTAGGAAATGGATGCTCGGCTTGGACATTCCAATTTTTAACCAAAGTGAATTTTAATTTATTCTTCTTTGGGACTTTTGCACCAGAGACTCGTTCATCAGAGACAATCAGGTACAGGGATAATGTCACATGGGTCCTTTCTCTTTTTACATTCAACAAGTGCATAATAAGCACGGCTTGAACTTTGATCATCACAGTTCAAACATCAAAACAAATGAAGTGTTTGCAGTAGATTTTGATGAAAATTGCATAGTGTCTTTCTGTGTCCAGATTAGACACTAAGAATTTTTCTCCTGGTTTGATGATAAGTGCTTTATGCACCTTTCAAGAGCAGCTGGCTACCAGCTTTGCTGGGACAGTGGAAAAACACTGAGGAATAATAAATATTATTAATAATTTGGTATTTCTGGGCAAAGCCAACCTGATTGCCACATCATTCCTGAGAAGGGAGGGAAATCAGAGGACACAACATCCCTCACCTTCTCTTGATGCAATTTATTTTATTCCTTTTGTTTGAGGGAGGGTAGGGCCCCAGATATCTGACCCACTGCAGGGTTTTTTTGCTCCTATTTCTTTGGGATTTTCCTTTCTAGACAAAGTTCCTTCCTCATTCCTATGGCCATAGCTAGAGCAATGCAACATGTGCAATGTGAGATTTTGAGAGGCCAGAAAATATCTGCCTTCACAGTTACTGGTCTGAGGGAATCACACGTCACATGGGATGAATTCAGGTGAGATTCAGAGAGGTTTTTATGCTTTTCCAGCTCAGGAAGCTATAAAGTCTTTAGCAGCACTGAATCCAAAGTATTCTTGGTAAGAAGGCAGCTATTTCATTTTACTCATCCTCATGGACAGATCCATGATGTTCTGGCTGGTTAGACAGAAGAAGGTACAAAAAAATTGTGACTCTAGGAAGTTTTTGTGTCTCTGTGCCCTGGATTGCTAAAGCCATATTAAAGCAGCAGAAAACTGGAAAAATCAAATGGATGAGTTCCTGGCATGAGGACACAGGCTCCTTCTCCACAGATCTTTGAGTTCCAGGGTTGGAGACCTTCAGAGGATGCCCTGCTTTCTCCTTTCCAGGATCTCAGGTGAATTCTGTTGGATTCTGCTGTCAAAAAGGGCTGCACTAATTCCAGCCTGTCCTCAGCCCCTGGCAGCAGGGAGGCACAGCTGGGAGGCTGGCTGCATCCTGGATGGCACAAGGGTGGGACAGCCAGAGCTGCAGGAGCTGGAAAAATGCTGCTTGGAGAGCATCCCCAGGGCCCTCAGAGAACCTGAGAACACCTGGTCACGGCCAGTGCAGGAAATGAGACACCCAAAGAGAAACTCTTACCCTGAAACTGTGCTGGGGTTGGATGTGGTGCTGCTGTGAGCATCTCAGGTGCTGGATGGCTGATTGCAAAGGTGTGAGCAGAGGCAGGAGCTGCCTTCATCCAGCAGGAATGTCAGAGCCCTGGAGGAAAAACAGGAAATCTGTTCATCACATTTCTTGTATTTCAGTTAGGAATTTACAGCTCATATTCCCAACAAAGAGATGAGGATATTTCAGAAAGTGGTGAACTATTTCTGCTCCTTTTCTGCAGGTACTTGTACCAGCCACATAGAGAAGAGCAGCCTGGGAAGCTGGACAGTGATTTTAGTTTGTAGGAATTGTGGGTTGTAGGAAACTGCTCTGGTTTCTTCTATTTACATTTGGAGTAAAGTATTTCAGCTCAGTTGTGTTGCTCCAAAAGGAGCAGCTGGATATCAACTTCCATAAAAACCTGCCTTGGTCCCTGGAGTTCTCTCCTCTGCAGGCTGGATCCTTGTCATGCACCCATCCACTCTCTGCTTGAGCTTGCAAAGTCTGCCTGAGTTAGCATTTAAAGATCTCCCTCATCCGCTTTCTTTTATGCAGCAGTTTGCTGATTAGCATGTTTGTTTCCCCTTCCTTTTCCTGGATTGATTATTACATGTAAAACTTGGTCCGTGCAGGGGGACCAGATCCTAACTCTCCCCTGTTAAAGAATTGCCTGGCTGCAAAACTTCAGCTACTGAAAATGCCTTTCTCTGGCAAAGCAAAACAAATCCCATCACACTGAAAACACTCAATTTCTGAAGGTTGTTCCACTAGAGCAGCCAGCTCTGAACAGAGCACTCAAATGATGTTCAGAGGCAGGTGGAACAATTCTGCAAACATGAAGCAGAAGTGGCACAGCCAGTGTGAATTGCACTGTTTTGATTGCATTACCTGGTTTTTATTTTACACTGGATATTGTGTTGGGTTTTCCTGGCAAGGCTGAGGTAGCAGGGAGCTCCACAAGTGAGAAGCTGCTGAAGCTTCACCCTTGTCTGATGCAGAAAATGCCAGCTGGGGAAGCCAAGGTCCTCAGGAAAGGTGGTAGCACCTCTGAGATAACCCATTTGAGAAAGGGGGGAAAAACTGCATGGCAGCACTCACACAGAGCAGTGACAGTGTGACAGCAGCAGCTCTGCACTCACGGAGGGCCGGGAGGAAGGACAGGCAGGAGATGCTCCAGGCTCTGGAGCTGGGATTCTCCTGAAGCCCCTGGTGAGGCAGATGTGCCTCTGCAGCCCAGGGAGGTTCCTGGGGAGTGCAGCCCAGGGATGTCCAACAGTGGAGCAGAGATCCACCTGCAGCCCAGGGAGGTCTCTGGGAGAGCAGAGATCCACCTGCAGCCCAGGGATGTCCAACAGTGGAGCAGAGATCCACCTGCAGCCCAGGGAGGTCCAACAGTGGAGCAGAGATCCACCTGCAGCCCAGGGATGTCCAGCAGTGGAGCAGGGGATGCCGAAGGAGGCTGTGACCTGGCAGGACCTGTTAGAGAGGAGCCCCCATGCTGGAGCAGAGTTGCTGGAGGAGCTGTGACCCTGAGGGGTCCCTGCTGGAGCAGCCCAGTCCTGAAGGAACTTCCTCACCGTGGAAAGCTCCTGGAGAACTGCAGCCTGTGGGAAGAACTGGGGTTGGATATGTTCATGGAGCACTGTCTCCTGTTTGAGGGACCCCATGCTGGAGCAGGGGAAGGGGTGAGAAATCCCCCCTGAGGAAGAAGGAGCAATAAACTGCTGCTGCCCATTCCCAGAATCCCTGCACCACTGCAGGGAGGAGACAGAGAAATGGGGAGTGGAGCTAAGCCCTAGAGAAAGGGGGAGGTGGGCAGAAAGTGTTTATAAAATTTGGTTTTATTTCCCATTACCCTCCTCTGGTTTGATTGGCAATAGATTAAGCTGATTTCCTTAAGTCAAGCCTGTTTTTCCAGTGACAGGAATTGGTGAGTGATCTTGCTCTGTGTCTATCTCGAGCCATGAACCTTTTTTTGTATTTTTTCTCCCCTGCCCTGCTGAGTAGTGGCTTTGGTGGACACCTGGATCCAGGCAGGGTCAGCCCATCATATCTATCCAAGCATTCAAAGATGACACAAGGACTAAGGATTTAAAACCCCTAAAGACACCTGGTATATACAGCAGTTTTTCACTTATTTCTTTCCCTCTATGGGCTATCTCTGACAGGACTAAGTGCCACAAAAGGTGTCAGTCTCTAGGTCACAGGTGAAACATGTCTTCAATGTCAGAGCTGGAGCCTGTGCTCAGTGAGACCCACTGAAGTTCAGTGCTCAGCTTCTGCTGAGTGCCATCATATTTTGGAAGATAATTTCCTTTGAAAATCCCAGCACGAAGGAACATCAAAGAGCAATGACTGAGCATCATATTATTGTGAAATGAAAGAAGTAGGGAATGTACAGTGAAGGTTTTTTTCCTTGCTTTTTTTTTTTTTTTTTTTTTTTTTCCCACAAGGCTCCATTAGCAGTAGAAAACATAGGGAAAAGTAGAGTCTGTCTAGTATAGGTAACCCCAAAATATATGTGGCTAAAATACTCAAGACCTTTTTATTTTAACAAAGTTCAGATTCTTTTTAAGGAAATAACATGTTGGCTAGCAAAAAAGTCATTCTTCTAACAGAGAAGTAACAGCAAAGGCTTTTTGGCTAGCTAAGATGTACAATTGCACATGAGGCAGGGACTGAGCTGCTCCTAGCACTAAAATGGAAGGGATGACACCTTTCTCTGGAGGTGTGAGTTGCACTGGCAGCTGCAAGAGAAGATCCTACAGCTGGATATTGTGCCCCCTTCCAGAAGATCATTAGTTAAAGCAATTTGTGTTGGCTCCCTGCCCAGAGTCCTTCCCCTCTGCCCATGGCCCACTGGTGGCACAGCAGATCTGCTCTCCAGCTCCCCACAGCCCTGCCCTGCCCAGCTGTGGGTCCATCCCACACTGGAAATGCTGTTCTGTCTGTGGTAGCCACACACAGCACAGAAATAATTCAACTACCACTATGCAGGCTGCTTTTGGCCATGCTTAGATTGAGAAAATATATATATATTATTGAGATTTTTTTTTATGAAAAGAAATATTTCCATTGTTTTCAGTCTGCTTCCACTGCCTAAATTGAGATTTTTTTTTCTCCCTTCAGTTTTCATGGGATCAAAGGCAGGTCAGGATTGAGCATTTTGAGCTCTTGTCCAGTATTGCTGTAAGTTGAAAGCACTTGATACAGAAATCACTGAGGTCTGTTTCCACTGAAGTAGGAACAAGTGTATTGCCCCTAAAATGAATCCTGCCGACACAAAAAACTCCTTAACTATTAATATGAGTTGTCTGGCTTGTTGTGGAAAGGAGGGGGAATTTGCTGTGGTTCACACACCTCAGCTGTTGCTAACCCTGCAGCAACTCAAGTACTATTTTTCAGCATGGCTTTTCTCACTTAAGCCTCCCTAGCTGTAGAAGTGGGTAGGCAAATGGAGCTAATTCTGTAGCAAATGTATAGCAGGAGATGCTTAATTTTACTGAAATATTTTACACCACAGCATGCTGAATTATAGCTCATGTGGCATGAGACCAGGTTTATGTATTTTTTTTTCCTTAAAAAATTTTAGAGTAAAAACCCCCAACCCTTTGTGCAGAGCTATATTAGAGTTTGCAAGGAGAATTACCCAGAAGAAAGAAATGATATCTGTAACTGGTGACCTGATGCTAAAAGGAGCAGACTTTGCATGGCTACTGGAATTTTTGTAGACAACTTTTAAGCAATAGCTGTTGACTGGATTAACATCCTGCCTTGCCTTCTGCTGATCTGTTCCTCATGACTAAAAATGGTTTGCAGTTGTGGCGTGCTTGCACTGTGCACAGTCCTGGAGCAGGATTCACTGGTAGCCATTCACTGGTGTGCACTGGTAGCTTGGATTCACTGGGAGCCATTGAACCAGTTAGTTAATGAGGCTGGCAGATCTGGCACTGGCATCCCTGAGCTCACAGCAGACAGGAATATGTAGACTCTGTGTGTATACATGCTGAAGCTTAATTTGCAATCCTATTTAGAGTGGAAAAAAAATGCCACACTTAAGGAAAAAAAAAAAAAAAAAGAAGTGCAAACAGAGTTCTTTTCACAGTGGGCAGAGAATACTGTTAAACAGAGGAAGCACAATATCCCTTTTCATAGCAAGAGATCAAATGTCTGCAGAAGAGTTTAATTTATACTTCTTCATGTGCCAGAGCTGTGTCTGAGACATTGCAGCGTTTCAGTACTTTCAATCAGGTCATAGTTTCCAGCACAGATGATTTCATCCCTTTTAAAATAGAACAAATAGAATAAATGGAATTCCACATAATCATGGTCGGACCTGGGATTATAGGAAATTAAACCACATATTTAAAAGCAGAGGTCTGTGAGGTAAATAACCATTGGAAGGCAGAGCTGGGTCCCTTCTCAGCACTTAGTAGACAACAAAGCCAAGGGCTCTGCAGCTCTCTGTGGCCTGAGGGAGTGGGTGTATCCTGGAGGAGGATGAGGAGGGTGATGGTGGATAATGCCCAGTGTCACAGGCAGTGGTGCTGCTGCCTTTCCAGCAGAATTATTCAAGAGACACCTCCTGACTCCAGCGAGGCCCTGCCGTGGCTTTGGAGCCCGTGCAGCTCCCACTGCCTTCCCCACTCAGGTCCTCTGTTCCCTCACTCTCACAGAACATTTCACATCTCCCAGCCACAGCTCTGCGTTGGCAGTCAGGGAAAAGGTGTTGATGAATTCTGTCTCAAATTTCTGCATGTCTGAAGAAAACCCTTACAAAATAGCAGCATGGATTATACTGATACCTCCCCCCCCCCAACAGACAAGTAGCTCACTGCAACCTGGAATGCTTTGAACTAGTGCTGTGAGACAAGTGTTTGCAGTGTTCATTACAACAGGAGAAAATGAAACTAGAAACATGTTGTTCCTTAATTATAGAATTTGCTCAACACTGCCCTCATTGTGATCCATTTTTGGCATTAAAAAAAAGAAAAGAACTATCAATAACTTACTTGTGACATGACTAAATTCTAACTCATGTCAGAGGCTATGTCATTAGGCAATAGACAATCATGCAGTGAAGGACAGCCTTTGCCCCCAAAGGACTGTTTTGTCCCCATAAATGCATGGAGACTAAGATACTACATGAATCACACGCCCAAAGCATGGAAGAATTCAGGGGCAAGGCTGGGAACTGAATTCTTCTGGAGTCCCAGTCCTTTGTCATGAAAGAGAATCTCCCTCAGGTCGTGTGTGTTTTATGTATGTGTCTGTATGCACGAGTACAATCACATCAGGCTGGACTGTGGGTCTGTAACTTGCATATTTTGTATCCTTTTTTTTTAAAATCATGTCTAACTATGGTCAAGATTACACTGACAGACTCATTCCATTTGCAGAGGTTTCTGTTTAAAAGCAAGTGAAACTCTGGAAGAGAAGGCAAATTCATCACTGGTGAGTTGGCTGAATCCAGTCACATGCTGTATAATATAACTTATCCTTAGGAATTCATGCCTCCACTGGGTCTGCCTACCAGATAAGCTACACTGAGATGAAAGTGAGCTGCATCAGATTCTGGTGCCCAGAGCACAGAGTTCAGGCTCTGCTTCTCTGTTGTTCAGCTGGATGCTGTGTAACAAACAGCATTCCCTCTCTCAGAAAAAGAAGTTAATCAAGAGGGAGGAGATCTACAGGTAAAAGTTTTATGCATGGCACTCTTAATAGTATCTCTGAACGTTTCAAAGTGTATGTGAGTTACTTGTGTCGACTCGGCTTCTTTAAAAGTTTAACCTGGATTGTTTCCGTTGCAGAAAACAGAATTCTCTTGCTTGATTCTGGTGAATGCAGTCTCTTAGTGACATCAAAGATTCCAGCAACTGCAAGGCACTAGTTTGCCTTCGTAGTTCCAAGTTGCTCAAAAAACTTTTAATATATTCTTGTAGGTGTAACCATGTGTCATAAATACACCCGCCAACAAGAGATAAACCCTAACTTGAAAACAACTGTTAATCGATTACTGCAGAAAAACTGACAAACTCGAAGTGAATAATGCTAAAAGGTGTTAATTTGTGGATTTCTGTGGGCTTTGAAAAGCAAAATTAAGTCTCTATGGGATTTTGGATGTGTGACATAAACTGTGGGCCATGTGCCTGTTTTGCATAAATCAGCATCATTGCACTGGGAGCCAGGAGAGCTCTGCTGTGCTCAGCTGAGAAAGTGGCCCTGACTCTGAGCACGCACTGATCAGCATCAATTTGGTTCAGTTTCATTTATTTGGGGAGGAGGAAAAAGGATCTAATGGGGATTTGCTAAGCTACAAGTCCATTCTGTAATCATTTCTCCTGTTCTGCAGTAGCTGCTCCGGCCTGGTGCAAGATGAGTATGAACAATGTTTTATGCCTGACTGAGCTCTAGACCCCCGAGCCTTGGGGACCCTGGCAGTGGTGCTGGGAGATTATATGATCCACAGCAAAATGATTGCAGGCAGGAGCAGCCAGCAACCAACACTGGCAATCAAGAGGGGCAGTGCTGGCAGCTCTGTCATTGTCCTAGCCTGCTAAACAGCTCCTCTCTTCTCTTGCAAAAATGCAGGCACACACAAAACCACTCATCTTCAGAGCTAGGCAGAATTTTTGCAGTGAAACGTCTTACCAGCTCTGCATATTTAGCTCCAGAAGAAAGAAATTCACAAATCTGTCAAAAAAATTGAAATTTTTAATTTCAGAAAGAAATGTTTTGACTTCTTTTATTTGAAGTGCTTTGCTTTGTTATCTTAAATTTCATTTACAATTATAATTTAAAAAATAATTATGTCAACAAAATGAAGGGTGCATTCAGGTAGAATGGGATTTGAGAAAAAATGGAATATAAAATTAGGAGAAAAAACTGAGTTGTGCTGTTTAGCAAAGCGAAGGATCACCTTAGTCATGAACATCACTGCTTATTTTCCTTTGCTACATCATTTTTCTGCATGATTTTGTGACATGTACAGGATCATTTAATGAGAAACAAGCTCAGATGGAAGGCCATTAGGATATTTGTTGGGATGGATACCAGATGATAGAAAGTCAGGTGAACTGCACCTTGCCTTCCTGGTAGGGTTGATGTGGGGAAAGGCAAAGGAAAGACAAAACAAGAATGAAGTTGTATGTGTGTACATGTGTATTTTTTTATTACATCAAGCTAGAATTGGAACGTCTCCTTCGGCATGCTTTTGGTTTTTGCTTCCAATACCAACTCTGCTGCTTTAGCTTGCTCAGTGCAGATTGGGCATAGCCTGTAGCAGCACACAACACCTCCATGCCAAAACACTTGTGCCTTCTGCATGGGTTTTGGTCACCTCTGGACTGGGAGACAACTTATTTTGCAGCTGAAATCCTCCCCAGTGGCACAAATGACTGAGGTAGCTATCCTAGCAAGCAGGCAGTGCCTGGCCATTGCCTAATCAGCTTCCTTCTCAAAACAACAACAGAGCAGCTCAGTCCCACTCATCCTGCACTTTTCCTTTTGATATTACTTGCCTGGTTTACAACCCCGATGGTTCTGGGAATTTTTCTTTCCAGTGGGGAAAAAGTCTCATACTGTAACTGTTAGCTGATCTAACACTCAAAATGTGCCCTGAAAATCAAACCTTCATACTCGGGGTTTGTTTGCACCCGTTGTACTGAATCTCTCATTGTCCTGCCATCAGTGAGATTTTTGTCACCATCCTGCATGACTGGGGCTCAGCAAACAGTAAATTTACTTTTCACAAACTGATGCAAAAGGTGAGGTATGTGCAAAGTGGCTGAGTTAATGGTGCAGGAGAAACGTGGGGCCAGGAGCACAGTGATTATCGATTGAACCGAAGCCAGAGGCTCAGCCCCTTCACTTTTCCAATCCATGACTTCCTGATGTTGCCTCTCCCTCTGTGGCACTGCATCAACTCCCAGCCTAGCTGGAACCTTCCACAGTCACTCACAGAAAAGGATCTGTGTGGGAAGGTGAAGGAGGATGGTGGGGGTGACAGGCAATTCATGGGGAGGAAAACAAAAGAGCTGGAAAAACCAAGAAATAGAAGGAACATAAGGGGAATTACATCTTTCCCTAATTTGAGTGGGATACTCTTTGGCATTTCTGCCACTATGAAGTGCTGTGTGAAGTTCTATATTAGCTCACCTTTTATTCAAATAATTTAAGATGGCATTTCAGAGCAGTCAAGTTTCTCGTTACTCTCTCCCTAAATATGTATTTCTCCATCAAAAAATGGTGGTGAAATAAGTCCATTTAACGCTCCTGGAATGTTGTCTGCAATCTTTTGGAATGTGGATGACAGTTTTTTGTAATTGGTGTCTGCAAATGTGGTCCTTCAGAAACCCCTTGGCCAATTTGCCTCAGACTTTGTTTAATCAAAAGGGGCTAAAAAAACTGAAGGAAAATGCAATAGAAGCATCTAACTTTGGCCATTTTTTAAAAAGGCATTTGAAACTTGCAGCAAGAGTTTTTTCCATCCTATTGTCCTAGCATAAAATGTCTAAGCAGACTTTTTCTAATACTTTCTATGCTACCTACCATAGAGACCACACATGGAAAATTTCAGGGCAGAATTTATTTCCTAAAACACACAATAACAAGAGATTAGAGTGGAATTCCAGGGTATTTAACTAAAGTGTCTGCTCTTCTCCAAAGTTTTACGTCCCTCTGACACATACGTGTGCACACAAACACAGAACTACTACAAAAATGTAAAAATCACCATCTGCCAGCAGACATGGCAAGTAATTGTATTTATTTCCTGTTCAAAGCAATTGAGAGGAGCCAGTGGTCTGTCAGGCTCTGGCGTGTGATGAATAATGAACAGCTATCACTTTCATAAAATGCTAAACTGCTAACTGATAGCTATCAGTTTGATAAAACGATGAGTGTATGTGCACATACTCCCAGAGGTGGTGGGCAGTTGTATCTGCTGTGTGATTTTGGAAGCTGTTGGTGTGCACAGAGACAGCCAGGAAGGAAGGTCATTCCCAGAGTGTGTGTTGGGGGGATTGGCTTCCAGAGAACCACTGTGATGGCCACTGTGGGCTTGAATGCTAGGTGGCCACCAAGAGTGGAGTGTAGCAAGGACAGAGAATCCCCAGATTTCTCTTTGTAAATCACCTCACAGTAAAAGGTGTGCTGTAGCATGAGTTCTTCCTCTGTAAAATGCTTGGTTTTCTTCCCTACCTAGAAACTCTGGGTCTTAACTGATGCCTGTAAAACACTGCATGCTGGGATGTGCTGCAGAAATGCAAAAATACAATTAATGCTGCTGCCCGGTGGTAGAGCTTGATCCAAAACCCACTGACTTTCCTCAATATTGGCTTAGGTCAAATGATTTGTGACCACAGGGTTAGTGGTGCTTGTGGTGGGGCTGTGGCCTCATCCCTGAGTGGCTCCAGCTGTGCAGCACAGGTGAGCAGCATTGCAGGGAACGAGCCATGGAGTGCCCAGGGGCACTGACCAACCCCAGAGGGCACAGAGGGCACACAGGTGCAGGGCATTAACTTGGGAGATATGAAAGGCTGGGCTGGGGGAAAAGGAGGGCACATGCTGCAGCCTTCTGGAGTGATATGGTGGTCCTGTGTGTGGGCAGGTGCCTGAAGCCTTCTGGAGAGGTTTGGAGTTACTGTGTTAGATGTTGCAGCCTTCTGGTGTTCCTGTGTGTGGGCAGGTGCCTGAAGCCTTCTGGAGTGGTTTGGTGTTGCTGTGTTTGGGGAGAAGCCTTCTGGAGAGGTTTGGAGTTACTGTGTTTGGGGTGAAGCCTTCTGGAGAGGTTTGGAGTTACTGTGTTTGGGGTGAAGCCTTCTGGAGAGGTTTGGAGTTACTGTGTTTGGGGTGAAGCCTTCTGGAGAGGTTTGGAGTTACTGTGTTTGGGGTGAAGCCTTCTGGAGAGGTTTGGAGTTACTGTGTTTGGGGTGAAGCCTTCTGGAGAGGTTTGGAGTTACTGTGTTTGGGGTGAAGCCTTCTCATATTGTGTGGGGATATTCTGTGTATTGTGGGTGTCTCAACTGTGACACGTACGTCCCACAACTGTGCTGTAACACTGTCCAGACTCTCTGATGGTTTGAGCCTCAGTTAGGCAGAGGGGACAAGAAATGCTGCAGTTCCGCTCCTGAGAATTTCATAGGAAAAATTGTCTGTATGAGGCTGCTACTGCCCTGCCACCATCAAACCTGAGCAAGCACTGCTCAGTGGGGCACAGTCCCTACAATTCCCTTTAGTGTTTCCCATCGTGTTCTCTGCTTAACCCAGGCCCTACAATTCCTTTTAGTGTTTTCTATCATGTTCTCTGCTTAACCCAGGCCCAATTCCTTTTAGTGCATCCAGTTGTGTTCTCTGCTTAACCCAGGCCCTACAATTCCTTTTAGTCCTTCCTGTAGCTATGATATTTTACTAAAAATCCTTTCCTAGGATTTTTCCCCTCCTGAGGAGATGAAAGCCTCAGGAAAGAAATGTAAACAATAATATGTGCTGCTGTGGAATGCAACAAGTGCATCTTCCATTAATCCATGTGGATTGTTTTCAATTGATGACCAATCACAGCCACCTGTGCTGAGGCTGTGAGCCTCACAAGATTTTGTTATGCATTCTATTCCTATTCTTTGTAACCTTCTGATCATCTTTTCTCTCTGTCCTTTTAGTATAGTTTTCACGTAGTATTTTAATGTAATATATAACATAATAAATCAGCCTTCTAAAATGGAATCAAGCCTTGTGTCTCCACACACAGTGAGTTCATCACAACAGTTTCCTGTCGTGTTCCCTGCTTAACCCATGCCCTACAATTCCTTTTGGTGTTTCCCATCATGTTCCCTGCTTGTCCCAGGCCCTGATGCTCTGTGGCAGCAGCTGGGAGCAGGGATCTGTCCTGCCGAGCTGCTCCAGGCAGCCCTGGCTCTTGCCAGGCCCTGGCAGCCGTGCCTGGAGCCAGGGGCACCCTCTTTGAAGTGTGGCCACTCTCCCCAGCCCCGCTCCCTCCCCTCTGCTAGGTGTTAACACAAACATCGCCCCGGCCAAAAGACTTCCATTATTTATTGGGGGCTGCTTTTCTGCCAGCTGCGCCCCAGACTTCAGGAGCTTTGAAGGAGCCAAACAAGTGGGTGTGTGTCTCTAAAGATATCATAAAACCCTGCTAGAATGGCCATTGGAGGTGCACACGGGGCACCTTGTGAAAGCAATCCCTTGTGTCAGAGTGCCAAGAGAAACAGAGGGCAAGCCCCCTGTGCAAAGAGGTGCTGGTGGGGACAGCCATTAATGCTCAGATTACAATGGAAACGTTTGTATATAAATTGCAAACCACTCAGACTTACCCTCCTCCCTGGTTTGCCTTTTTTAAAAAAAATTTTTTTAGAGGAAAAAAGGTGGAGGAGTGAGGTTTTCATTATTGCTGATCAGGGAGTATTACTTGCATCTCTCCCATGGCATATGTTCGTGTGCCTGTGGGCTCACACACGGAGTTCTCATTTCAAAGCTGAACAGCTCCCTTAGCTATTTTTCTTTTCCCTTCTTTGGGACTTCAAGGAGTGAGTAGGATGTAATCTCAGAGTGAGGAGGCTTGGTCCTGTGCCAGGCACTACTGACTTGCCACATTGTCCCTGAGTAAGTCACCTCACCTCTGTTCTCCTTCATCCTGCCACCTGTAAAAAGAGTGTGATATTCTCCTTCCTTTGTTTAATTAACTGGCAGTGCTTTAAAAATTCATAGACTGAAAGCCTTCACATCACTTTTTTTTTCCCTTTTTAATTAAAACCTAATTTACTTCAGGGCATGGTAGAAACCTCCACAAACATGCGATTTGAGTCTTATCTTACATGATTACTCTAACCTCTGTGCTTTAAATAACTTCCATCACTGTGAGTGCCAGTCTGCCTGTTGCAGCTGTAAGAGGAAGGCAGTCCTGACCCAGCAGGGCTCATCACTGGCACAACCCTTACCTGGGCCTTTGCTGAGCTCTTCTGGCAAAGTCCAGCTTCTCTGAGAGGTGCGAAAAGATTTTACCTTAGAGCACAAGAAATGGACTTCAGAAATCTTCCCAAAGCAGGGATAGGTGTTGTACCATGTTGTAAAAGAATCCAAGTCACTGGGAGTAGGTGAGGAGACAACCACACTGCTTCCTTCTGGTTGTTAACTGTCTTATGCTTTAATTTATCTGTGTTTGTATCACAAAAACTTAAAAACTAGAGATGGAAAAGGACACCTGGGTCTTTCTGCTTTTTTTGCTGCAAAGTTGCCTCTTACATCATATCTCCTGTTTTATGTATGAGCACAAAGGGCAGAAAGGTGACCAAAATAAGGGTATTTGCCCACCCCAGAGATCCCCATTGACCCTTTTTTCTGTAAGCCCTTCTTTCAGGTAGCAGCTGGGATCTGATTCTGTGATTCCTGCTAATTTGAATATAAGCCATTTTTGTATGCAAAGGATTGCTGACACCAGCAAGTTTCACTGTAATGATTACTATGGAAACGTTTATCTATAAATATAAAATTCTTTAAAGCTTAGCCTTTTATCTTTATAGAAAAAGGCCTGTTTATGTCACTTCTAAGCTCCCAGCTTTAATGTAGACATGAGCTGTTCTCATGCCAAACAAGATAACCTTAGTGTTAGAGCTGTGTGAGCTTTGAAACATGGGAATTTGAGCTAAAACTATTATTTTTTTAATACAATATTAATAGCTGAATGGAAAAATATTTTAAAATGCCTTTCTAAGCCCCAAAGCTCTAGTTCACTTGCAGTCTTCTTTTCTATGTTTTATTGTAATGTTTCCTGTGTGGAGCAGCTGCTTTCAAGTGCCAGTCAGTCCTTAAACTCTGTGTGAGTGTGTGCACATACACATGAGTGTCAGGCTGAGGATGGAGGGAGAAGAGTGAAAAGGCAGAAGATCTTTGCTCATTAGCCACTTTTCCCTTTGTTTGTAGATGTTGGTCTTCAAAGCCTCCAAATATGGATTGTAAGTTTAGGTTACATGTTTTGGATTTTTTTTTGCTAAATGACAAAAAAAGGACATGATTTTAAGTTAATAAGATTAAGGGGTTTGTTATTTAAAACCTAGAGTGGAAAGGATGTATTAGAAAAATGAAGACTAGTATTTTTTCTTTGTATTTCTATCTAAGATTTTTTTAAAACTACTTTTCCTTGACTTTGACAATTACACTTGGGAAATAGCTATATTAACATAGGGGTTTTTTCAAACATACACACTAATACCACAAACACCCACATCTGCAGATACTCTAAAGCTATTCCATTAAAAGCATTCTCAAATAAGATGGAGTCATGGGGTTAAGTAGTACAGATTTGGGGTCAAAACTTAAATGTTCCAAAATGTTTGCAGAATCAGGTCCCCACAGACTTTGGAAACAGAATTCATGACATCCACAGAGTGAAATCATAGCTGATGATGATCAGAAGGTTAATTTGTTAACCAAGGAGCAATTGATAGCAGCAACCTTGCCTGCAAGGGCACAATTCATATATATGTATTAAAGTTTCTCTTTGTGTAGGTTTTGATTATTAATACTGGTGATTTTTTCTTTTGTTCCACTTTTGGGTGGAATGAGAAAATGGACAGTTAAATATTGCATATAAAATTCAGCACTAGCCTGATGAACTAAGAAGCCAAGTTCAAGGATAGAGGGGGCTTTAAGCTACCTTTTGTTCTTCCAGTTTTATGGGAGAATTAAGGAGTTCCTTGGCACAATTTCGACACTGAGTAATCTTTTACATTAAAATGTCTTTCCTGGGTTGTCCTGAGGATGACAGTCCCTTCCACAGTTCCTCCTGTGCAGGAATTTGTGAGGGCATTCTGTGCTACAGAACTGCAGAGGCTTCTGGCAGTGAGACATGGTCTATCCTCCTCTTTGAGCTCCCTTTCTCCATTCCCTCTCCTTGCTTTTCCTCCCCAGTGCACTGGTATTAAACCCCTCTGGAATTTTAGCTGGAAGTACAGTCCAGAGAAGCCATCCCTGCCCTCACTGGGCACTCCCAGGTCCATGCTCTGGGAAGGGCAGCAGTCAGAGGAGCCCATTGGACACTGGCAGTAACTGCACAGATTGCCTGGAAAGACAAGATCTGAGAGCCAGCATTAAAATCTTAAATAGGACATGCAGTAAAAGCACAACAATAGGCTGGGGCTCCCATAGGGCTGAGGAAAAATCAAATGGTCAATATCTCATATTGGATTCAGAGAAATACTCCCAAATTTAGAAGCTCATTTGAAGCCTATCCCAATAATTCAAACTTGTTGGATCTGTAAAATTAGCCTGTAAATCTCACAGGAAAGGCTGTGGGGTATTTCAGCACTTTCATTTGTGCTCCTGGCAGGAGCATGAGTATTAGTATAAAAATGACCATGAAAGTAACTTTTAAAGCAGTAGCAGCTTTTTATTCTCTTTCAAATCCTACAGATAGGATTAGAGTTGTGGGAAAAGATTTAGCTTACTTTCTATTCAGTCCTAATTGGCTTGCCCAGCCTTGATATATTAAACCATACATTGTTAATGCCTTTATCACGTCTTTATTTCTGTTTCAAGGTTCAGATCACGGTCATCAATCCTCACCAGGAGAGAGTCTCCTTTCCTAGAGGCTTGCCTTGTAAAAGCAGCAGTGGTTTAAACTGGGAGGACAGAGGGCAGGGCCTCACCATGGTCACTGATGGCTGGAAGGAGAGGTCTGGGTGAAGTTCCCTAGGTCAGGACAGGAATTTCTCTGTTCTCCTTCTCACAAGCTCTACTCCCTGTGGTGCTCCAGCAGCACCATAATCAGGGGACCTGTGGTGGAATCTTTGGGATGTTAAGTGTTCCCTACTGGAAACCTCTGCAACCTCTCAGAGTCCAGCAGGCTGTGGGGAAATCAAAGAATCATTGCTTGGAAGGGACTTTACAGATCATTTAGCTCAGCTTCCCTGCCTGAGGCTGGCTAGCATTTGTGGAGGGTAAGTGACAGTAACCCTTGCTAGCACCAGAAACTCTGATACTGGTGGGATGCCTTGGCCTTCCTTTAGGAGATGATAGTTGTGTGACAGTAAAGAAAAACCCAACAAATTTTACCTTCTCTGACAGAAATATGTAGCACTGGCAGGCAGACTCTGCCAAGAAGGGGTAAAAATGCAAGGCAGGTCTGCTCTGTGGGGACACACTGGAATATTCTGAGAAGGTTCATGTGCCTTTGGGCATCCTGGAGTATGGTTGTGTTTGAGGGTGCCAGGACGAGTGAAGAGATGAGAATCTTGACTCTATGTTTCAGAAGGCTGATTTATTATATTATTATATTATATTAAAATGCTATACCAAAAGAATAGAGAGAAAAGATCCATCAGAAGGCTAGAAAGGTCAGGAGAGGAATGAATAACAAAAGCTCATGACTCTGAGTCTGACACAGCTGCATCTTTGATTGGTTATTAAGTAGAAACAACTCACAAGGACCAATCAAAGATGCACCTATTGGTCAACAATGTCCAGACCACATTCCACAGCCGCAGACAGTTAATTGATTTCATTTCTTTTCTGAGGCTTCTCGGCTAGAATAGGAGAAAAATCCTAGCATTTTTCATAACATCCTAGGATTTCATAACATCCTAGGATTTTTCATAACATATCATGGCGACATATCATGGCAACACACCATGGTCCTGGCATGACTCTGTCATGCAGAACAAGATGTGCATCTACCACAGGTGTGTCTGCACCTCCAAGAACATTTGGCCTGAGGCTTAGGGGGACAAACAGGTCACAGCCCAGTCATTCCCTTCTCTGCTGCCACGTGGTAACAAACATCAGCCTTCCTGATGTGCATGGAGCTTGAGGATTTTAGCCTTCTTCATCGATGTAGAAGTGATGAATTACCTGAGGAGCTAATCCATAAGGCTGGACAGTTTTACAAGCCAAGAGCTAGAAGGTGCTCTTTCTAAATTAAACACGTTGTTGTGTTTCTTTGGACTCTGTTTCCTTAGTTTGTGGTGGAAGTACCTGTTTCCATTTACAAATGGATAAACACAAGAATACATTTGCTCTTCCAGCTCTCTGCAAGAATGTTGGCCAGCATGGTTGGCTGACAAGGAGGGGGCCCAGTGTACCTGGAATAATATGAAACACCTTTTTTGTGTGTATTAGTTTACATACTGTGTTCAGGAAGCCAGGCACAGAAACTTCCTTAAACCTCCAGGAACAATAGCTATTGTTGATTGTTGATGTGGCATGAGCTCATATCCAGGATACAGTGAGAAAAGAAGTATATTATTCACTGTAGTCAGGAGTTCCTAACTCCCGGTATGAAAGAATGTATTTATTGTTTTTCCAATGAGAGATGGAGAAATAGGGTTCAAAAAGAGGGCTTTGCTTGGCAGGACAAAACCTGATTCCCTCCCCCCGTTAAAAACTCAATTAAGGAATTTCTTATGGAAGAAAAAAATTTTATAGTCAGGTTCCCCAGAGTCTGTGTTGAAATCTATTTTGAATTTGACTGTATAATATGAAAATGATAAGATTAGTGGGACAGGTCTATAAAGCTCTTCTGTTTTTTTTTTTTCTTGCCTTCATCTGCAGTGGGGGTGGAAAACTCTACACCACACAGAGCTCAAAGCCCTTGGTCAAAGTTATCCAGGAATACATTTCCCTGGATTTTTACAAAGTTGATTAGGGTGAAGGAGCTTCTTTAATGCTACACTCTGTCAGTCCTTTAGGAGCACAGCCTTAGCTGTTTGAAAAAGAACTTTGCAGAACCCTGGCTGTTCTATCTCAAACTGACACTTACACTAGATTTAGTGGATACTCATGGCTAAATTGTGCACTACAAAAGGAAAGGCCTTGAAGGGAGTCTAATCTTCAAATGGAATGTGCCAGTTAAAACACAGCAGTGGGAGTGAGGGGGCTCTGCAGCATTTCTGATACTGTGGCACCAGTCATGTCCCTTTGCAGAGGGAAAGGGAAAAGGCTCCTGTGGATCCTCCACCTCCAAGGAGCATTACCTCTTTTCATGCCTTTAATGCTTCCCCAGAGAGCCATCTGGAGCACTTTGGGCAGGCAAAACTTTGTCACATACATCATTTTATTGAAATGTTATCCTCTGCAAAGCTGTGCTGCCGTGGGTGTTGGGGTCAGAGGGAGGGCTTGCTGCAGGTCTGGTCTGTGTAACCCAAAAGCCAAATTCCCACTCCCTGCTTGGTCACTTGGGCTGGGCATTCACCCCTCTGCGCTCCCAGTCCTGCCAAAAACACACAGCCAATGCTCTGAGGCAGACTCCCCTAGAAAACTGAGTCATCTCTCCTTGTTACTGAGTTAGAAGCAAGTGGATATTCAAAATTATTCTTGTTTTTTAAAAATGTCTCTTGCCCTGAAGTCTAATTTTTTAACTACTCAAATGGCTATTTCAGTTGTTCTGTGCATGAATGTTTCTGTACAGGTGTCTTGTAAGGGCAGCTATTAAGCCTTGCAGTGACACTTAAATGAAATAATAAATTCAAAACCCCAATAATTTCTAAGCTCCAATGTCTAGGAAAAGGTTTTTTAAACAGTGATATATATGGTTTGAGGCACCAGTTTGCTGTAATTATGTATTATTGGGTACTGCACTGCATAGGTGTCCCAGAAATAAAAATGCAATGCCACATGCATGACACATTGCGAAAAATGCAATCCAAAGCTGAAAAATGGAACCTTTGAGAGGTTTTTGAGTTTTTTTAATTTCTCTTAGTCACTTGTCCTTACTAAACTGAACCACTATTGGAATATCAAAGTCTTTTGCTAACTTTTTTCTTAAATAACTCTTGGTTAGAGAGAACTCAGATTTTTCTTTTTAAATACGTGCACTTTGCATGTGCTTTGAGCAGAACATGGCATCCTTGGTTGCAGGGCTTTAAAAATAAACCCAGTGCAATGTTGCAAGTGAGATAAGATACATGCTTTGACATTCTCTTTTTTTTTCCTCCAAATTTTAATGACAAATTTAAATAACTTGCTAACAAGTTATTTGGTCTCTCCAAAGTGGCCAGAATTCGGCAAAATCAGGCTGGAGCTGCTGGCACACTTAGGCCTAGCCCTTTTCCAGGTGAAAAGCAAGAAGTTTTGAATGACATTTCTTCTGTGGTCTTTTTGACTTTCTGATTTTAGGGGCACAGAGAGGAAAAGGCTGAGAGCCAACCCTAAATCCCTGCAGGGGATGTTGTGGAGCTGCTTCACAGCCGGGGTGCCAAGGCTGTGACCTTGCAGGGACACCTGGGCAGAGACACAGGACTGCCCTCCACCTGCCAGCAGCAAGGGAAATCCCTTCCAAACCACACTCAGACCTGGGAGGAGCCCCAGCCAGGGCTCCCCTCTGGTGTTTTCTGGGCTCCCCATCATTGGAAGGAAATTGAATCGGACTCCGTGTTCATAGAAGGTCAATTTATTATTTTATAGTATTACATTAAAGAGTACTTAAACTAAAACTATACTGCAGAAAAGAAGGATACAGACAGAAAGCTAAAGACAATAATGAAAAACTCCTGACTCTCTTCTCAGAGTCTGACACAGCTGGCCCTTATTGGCCAATAAGTAAAAACAATTCCCATGCAGCTAATGAGGTAATCACCTTCTGCATTCCAAAGCAGCAAAACACAGGAGAGGCAAATCAGGTAATATTGTTTTCATTTTCCTCTGGGGATTTTCAGCTTCCCAGGAGAAGAATCCTGGGCAAGGTATTTTTCCAGAAAATATGACAGTGACACTCCCCCAGCAAAAATGGACCCATGAAGGGTTAAAACTGCTTGCCAAAGGGACAGTGCCCCTTGCCAAAGCTCCCACTGCAGAGATGTGTCAAAGCCATCTATCAGAAATGGGGCTGTGTTCTGCTGTCTGAAAGACAGGCACTTTTAAAATTAGCTTGAGTTTGAAGTGATTGATAGAGCAAGCACCATCTTCTTCTATTGGTTCATCAACAGCCAATTCCCTGTGGGGTGCTCTGGTAGAAAATTAGGACCAGTTTGACTATTGGTGGTTAAAAAATCACACCACTTAGTGCTGAAATAATGAAGACTCTCTAGCCTTATAGCATTCTTCAACACTGTTGCTTGTAATACAATGTTTGTAATTCATGTGTGATGGTGAGAAAAATTGTCTAGTTTGAGAAAACCCATCACACTTGACAGACAGAATTAAATGAAATAATCTTTAAGAATGCAGAAACTTTGCTTATTTCAGAGCCCTTCTTTGAATGTTCATATTCCATGACAGCCAGCTCATGTAGTATGGATCTGAGCAAGGAGAGAAGCAGGTTTAGAACAAATTTTGTAGGATTATTTTTGTTTCCTTGGGAAACAACAGAGATGTTGGTTTAGCAAGTTGCAGGTTTGACTCGAGGTTATATATTCTGCACTTCCCACTGTATAATCCAGCTACAAAAGCTGCTGTAAAGGCAGCCTCTCAGATGTCCAAGGGGAACCTTGCCAAATTAGAATGACAAAACATTCCTTCCTAACGGGATAAGACTCGCTCTCAAACCTTCTGATGTGTTTGTATCTCCTCTGATTATTTTACAACAAAAAAATAGGAGTTGCTGCACCAAAAGTACTGGAAATACTTAATCCTCCCATGCCAGGTTTTTCCTGCTGGACTTGTCGCCAGGTCTCTACCAATGTTTGTAGAAATTATTCTTCTTTCCCTACTCCTGCTTGGATTCCCATGAAAGAAACAGAGTGTAGCTCTACAGGTACCCAAACCTGGCTGCTATGGGATGGCACTGAGGCAAATAAATAGTTTACAGAACCCATTTTTATTTTTCAGTAAAGAGATCAAGCACTTCTATAGTACAAATAGCATCTGTGTCAGTGTCTGGGACTGAAGGAGCAGGACTCCAGCCAGTGTGACTCTCTGCAGGGCACACTTGACATCTGGGACTGTGCCTTCAGTATCAGGATGAAGGACTGTGAAGTGCATCATGAGAAGCTTTTTCTTTTTCTGCTGTACCACACAGGAACTTTTGTTACAAGCACAAGGCTGGTGACAAATGGTACTTAACCATTATGTGTTTGCAAACCTTAAAATAATTGTTGTCCTCAAGATCCAGCAACTCGCACGTCAGGAAGGAAAAATATTTTCCTTACCTTCACACTCGCCCTTTATTTATTTTTGCAAGTTTATATGAGGAGGCTGAAAGTGATTTCATGCTGCAATCTAGACTGTGGTTGAGTTTTGTGAAGTTCAGAGGAAAAAGAAAGATAGGAAAGAAATATGCAAAAAGCTAAGGGACATTTTGTCATCTGGGTTCTGGTCCAAAGACACAGCTTAAGGAACTCCCAAAAAAAAAAATCAAAGCAGTGTTGATGGGTGCTGGGATATTAAAAAGATCCTTGTACAGGTTTTCCAGAGTTCCCAGTCCCCTTCACCATGACATTTACAGTAGGATCTGCAGAAAAGTGGCCACATTTGTTCTAGTCTGTCTTGTATGATTGTGCACCACAGTTGCCATGTGAAGAAGCCAGAATGAGTGCATCTGATTTTTGTGAAAATAGCTGTCTTTTTAGACATGTTTTTAGATGTGTGTTAGATAAACATATTTGGGGTTTTTGAGAAGAATTCTAAGTGTACCAGAGTAGTTAAAACATCCCTCTCTATGCACAAGGGAACAGGCTCTTTTAAATTTCATTTCTACCTTGTTGGCTTCATTCTTGTGACTACCAAAATTCTTTTAACATACCCTTGGTCTCTACTTGGGCAAGCAAATTTTTTTTTTTTTTAATGCAAGAATAATTCAGCTTTCCAGACTATCTGAAGACACGCTTATCTGTGGTATGTTGCAAAATTCAGAGCAGACATTGTTTTGCCTTTCTTTACTTAAAAAAAATAATTCCCATCCAAAAGAATCCCTTTGGTCAACCTGGTGTGCTCCAGAATAATCCAGTTGCTGTAGTTATGAGCCTAGATTAAAAGAGAGGTGTAGTGAGATAAGCATCAACATGAGCTATCTCTGGTTTGCAGTTTACAGGAGCATTACCATGACATGGCACAATCAGGAGGGAATTGCAGGACAGTGCAGGAAGTATTTGGATAGCAGATAATAAGACAACATATAACTCAAAACTTCTCTGCCAGTCAATATAGATAAGGGAATGGAAAACTGATAGTGGAGAGGAGGCCTCTTGCAGCTTGTTCTGGTTCTTTTAAGTGGCAGACATTCAGAGTCACCACCAGCAGCAGCTTGATGGCTTCAGTTTCACCAAAGCCTTGCAGTTCCTCTGCAAAGCTGATGCAGACAATTCAGCAAGGGGAGGTGGATCCACAGAGCCCCTGAGAGGGCTGGAACCAGATCCATTGGTGGCAGCTGCCCTTCTCAAAGCCATCCCACAAAAAAAGGCATGACTTTGCCAGGACTGACCTATCCACTTTCCTCTAGTACTTTTAGCTTTCAGCTTTAGTGTTGCAAGAAACTTGGAAAAAAATTGTGTTTGTGGCATAGCTTTATATTGCTATGCCATGTGTTTGGTGGGGGTTTTTTTGTTGTTGTTAGTACTTTTAGCTTTCAGCTTTAGTGTTGCAAGAAACTTGGAAAAAAATTTGTATTTGTGGCATAGCTTTATATTGCTATACCATGTGTTTGGTGGGGTTTTTTTTGTTGTTGTTTTGAATTTTTTTTTTTTTTTGTAAATACCAAGCATTTGGAAGCTTTCCAGTATTTGCACTCTTTGCATCCATCTCTACTGTTGCTATTTGGAGCTGTTGCAACTCAACCCATTAAATTATAACCCCATTTTTCAGAGAGGGACTGACTCCATTTCAGCAATCAGGTGCCCTTCAGACTGTGAGACTGGGTCTCCAGTGCTATGAATGACTTTATAATTATGGGGGAAAAATGCAAAACTTTCAAAGGAAAAGCAAGTATCCTTTTTCTCAACTTTTCTCCCACCTTTAGTTCTGCATCCATACCTTTAGTTCTGTATCCACACATCACCACAGACAAGATCACATTAGGAGGTAGCTTTTTCAACTACCCCTCTAGAATGGGAGCAATCCATATTAGAATTCCAAAATTTAATTATACAGAGGAAGAATAAGAATCCAGCCCACTTCAAATCCCAGCTGACCACTCAAATTCAAAAGATACTGGCTGTTTTGTGCTGCCAAGATAATTTCTAGTGTTGAGAAGGAAATTGGGATTTGGAATTAGTTGAAAACTTTCAAGTTTGTGTTGATAAAGGGGAGGATCCTGCACTCCTTGTGACTTTCCTGTGAGGTTTAGTAAAGAACCTGCTTCGGGTTGCTTTGAGAGCTGATAATGCCCAGGATCAATTTCCATTTTATCTGGCAGGCATCCCTTACAAACAAGGGACTAGACAAGAACAGGATGGGTGAGAGAAATCAGTGAGTTGAGGGGGAGCTCCCTAATTTCTGGAGGTAGTTCCTGGCAGGCATAGATGGAGGGCAACTGCTCTGCACAACTGTGGGTCATGGCTTAGCTTTATTTTTGGGCACTCAGCAGGAAGCTGTGACCAGGGCTTTTTTTTCCATTAGTGTTTCTCAAGGCCCTCTTTTTCCCAAATGGAAGCAAAGGAGTTCAGCAGAGACATAAAGCTATGAAACTAATCCAAAATATTTCCTTTGCAGTGCTTTGCACTAGCAGTGTGTCAGAGCACTGGTTTCAAGTTGGATGAACTCTCATGTCCTTGTGAGTGGCTGTGTGTGAGGAAAAGCCAGATGTTCAGAGATGCAAAAGTGTTCAAAGAGAATGTACGATAAAGAGCTAACTGACAATAATTTGGCCTTTTTTTTTTTTATCTAGCTGGTAATTTTATCCTTAAGTAAAATGTGGTCCAGGTGGGGCTGCTCCTTTTAAAGTGAGCAGTTTCCAGCCTGCAGTGGTCAGGTGGAAGTAAGGTGAGTGGGAGTGAGGAGCAGGAATGTGGCACTGATGCTTGAAGGACAGAGAGCAATGTGTAAGCCCCACACTCAGGTCTCTAGAAATGGGAATGGCTCCTGAGCACCAGAGAGGACTTTCTTATCTGTGCAGTTTGCTGCAAAGCAGAGCCATTAATTTCTTGGATACATGCTTGGAAGCAGTGACCTACTTGCAGGAATGTAGCTAATAGGGGAAGACTTGGGTATAAACCTTTTTTATTTCTGTTCTGCTTTGCCTACCCTCTTTTGAGTTTTCTCCACTTTTAGCCAGCTAATTAGTTTATAATCTAATTAAACTTGGCTTTTTATTTCAGTTTGGTCATCTTTAGGGAACTAGCTCTGAGGAGAAGCTCTGGGAAGATGGAGTTCAAAGCTGGAACTGATGAGGAATCCCACTGGCCTCTGTCCCCTGCCTCGTGCAGGGACACCCAGCCTGCACAGCTTGCTGCCACTTAATATTTGGGCAGGGGTAGAGCCTAAATCCATCCCACCCCAATTCTGACAGGGCAGAGGAAGGAGCTGGTGGAGGCCAGCAGCTCCAAGGCTGTGCTCCTGTTTTTAACCAGAGTATGAACAGCAGCCCTTGAATTAAGGTCTGCAACTCGCTCTGGTTGTTCTGGGTGTGGAACATTTTTGTTACAAAACCCACAGCTTGCTTTTTCTGGTGATGTTACTGTTGTGTATAATGCCATTGTGGAGCTACCTGTGGCCTTCAGATAGGTTGGTACCTATGAAAAAACAACCAAACCATCTGCAATGCAGCTGGGCACAGGAGTGCCAGGCTGACATGTAGACTTACACACTATATATAAATATATAATTATATATAAATATATAAGTGTATATATAAATATAGTATATATAATTTATATATAAAATATGTAGATGTAGGAATAGATATATGTTTATATATAGGAACATAAGTATTCCATGCTGGGGGAATGACCTGCCTTTGCTCAGTCCAGAGGCAGGGCTATTAGGATGCTGGCTGGCCCGTGCTGGAGCTGGTTTGGGCACCACAGGATTTAGAGCAGCAGCCATTCAGAGGGCATTAGCATTTTGAAAGGTTTAACCAACAAAAGCACACTTGTGGCTGGGGGAATACAGACGCTGAGAAAATGTTTAAATTCACGCAAGGATTTGGATCTTCAGGACTGCTTGATTCACCCTTGCAACCTTGTCTGCAGACTGTGCCACAGGCTTAGCTCACCTGCCAAGGAGTGTGAGCGTTCCTTGGAGTCTGTAAAATGCATCTGTGTGCAGCTTTGATAGCTTTTACAAGGCACAAAATTACTGTTCGGAGCAGCTCCCTTCAGCTACTTTTAAGTCAAGTGAAGTAAGAGCAAATATTTCTCAGCAGGTTGGAATTCCAAGTGCCACTTCTCTTTCTGTCTTTGGAGTCTCTTTCTATTTTTGTATGCATATATTTTGTGCAGGTTCAAGCTGAGACGTTTAGGGGTCAAGGCAAAAGAAGTCTGGAAAAATCACAAAACATTCTTGATAAATATTCACCAATATGGTAAATTCCATGAAAGTAAGGGTTGTTTCTTTAAAGAAATATGTATACATGGACTGCTAAATCCATACAGAGAACTTTTTGTGTGACGATAGAATAAGAGAAATTTACATTTACTTTGAGATTTTGTTGGTACTTCTAGTATGTGAAATTTCAATTAAGTATAGAAAAGCAGTAATTGATATGTTGATGAATATGGGTTTTTCTGGGAGGGAAATTAAATGCTGACGAGATGGACATTGCACTCTAGTGAGATAAGCCTAGCAGGGAGTTGTGTTTCTGGAGCAGAGCTCCTGGAGCAAGCTTTGGCTCTGGAGGTGAGCCAGTGGCTGGGGAGAGGGGTCCACAAAGTGAACCCCAAAGGGACCCCCTCCAGAGATCTGTGAGAGCCAGTTCTTGCCCTGACCAGGAGTAGATGCAGCCTTGGTCTAACTGGGGCAGAGATTTTGCCCCAGGAGTGGGAGCATCAGTAGCTCTGTGATTTTGACATTTGCAGTCCTCATCCACTTTCCAGGTGAGACATTCTGCCCCAACTCCTTCAGTCAGACCATGGAACTGGGGGTCTTTTTTCCCATTTTCAGTCTCAGCACTGAATCCTTCTTGCCAGGGGCAGGGTCAAAGTGAGCACAGTGCAGGTAGAAGAACTGGCAGGTAACTGCAGCTGGGTTAGGGTTTCTGCTTGTCCTCAGCAAACACCTTCTCCTTGGCAGTCAGCATAATGAAGGTCATGAAAGATGAATTTGTTGTTCCTTGTTCAGAAGGTGTGCTGGCTTTGCCTCTTCTGCCTTAAAAGGAACTTTCATTATCTCATTATACATGCTCTATTCTTGTTCATATTTCAGATAATGCTTACCTTCTTACAAATCTTTAGGTTTTGTTTTCATTTTTTCTGAAGTCATGTTATCACCTTGTGTTAACTGATTAACACAGAAAAGGGCTGGATGAATAATTCATTGTGTATGATTAAATCAAAGAATTTACGTTTCCTTTTGTTTCGTAAAATGTCTGCAAATATATCAAAGCTTCCTTTCAGCTATTTGTTTTTGCAGTTATTTTGCCAAATAATTGCAATAAATATTCCTTTGTGCTGAAAGTGAAGCATTATTTTGTGTGAGAATTTGACATGGGTGCCTAATACCTTTACAATGCTGGTAGAGACAAAGGGGAAGGTTGTTTGGGGTTGAGTTGTTTGGTGCTTTGAGCTCCACTCCAGTACTTTTTGGGCACAACACACTTGAAGAACCAGTGGAGGACATGACTGCTCTAAAAGTAGGAAGGGAACCAGATTTAGGCAGGTGATCATGTACTACTTAGACTTCAATTTCTATTTTGGAGTTAAAAGGACTAGCAATAAGATGTTGTACCCTGATTTTCAGTATTTGCCCTCCTAAATCCAGGTGTTTATCTGAGAGTTGTGTTATTAGGCATGCACCTTGTGATGTGTATGGAGCTGCACAGGCTGGCTTCTCCCCAAGAACAGAGTCCTCTTGTCTGTCCTGTCACAATCTCTTGCATTCTGTCTAACAGAGTTGGAGAAGGAAATGGCATTTGTTATTTGAAATGTTTCAATCACTCTCTGAAATCCACAGACAAGTACTTCAGCTGGTAGAAGGAGATGTAAAATGGCAGCAGCTGATTTGGTGGAGGAAAGATTCACTAGCTGTACAGAAAAGGCCTGGAATCTGGGGACAGTGGATGGGCTCTGAGAATTCTTTCTCTGTAAATGGCTAAACTGATAAAAAAATTTTGGTATTTGGTGGTTCCTGTCAGCTGGAGACCAAATCCATCTTTGTTGAGAATTTTCCACTACAGATTTTGGGTCTTACAGACACTTAAAAAAAAATATATAAATAAGTCTATATAAAATTATTCATTTTTTTAATGTTGCACACAATGCGTGCCTGCGTGCATGTTTTATTTTCATAGCCATTCCTAAGGAGATAGAGGGAAGATTTGCCCTCTTAAAATAATGGCAAAAATAGCAAATCAGATGGTAGTGGGGGGGAGGAACAGCCTTGAGGAGACTGTTTATGAAGGCTTTCATTCCATCATGTACCTTGGACATAGCTCAAGTGAGGGAGAATCTGCTGTGCCAAATCTAAACTTGGCCCTGGAAGAGGCAGATAAGGACCTGTGCCTAGTGCAAGCCATGGGAAGAATCATCTTTGGAGACAGGCACAGCTGATGGAATCAAAGATAGTGATAACCTGTGGATCAGGCTGTGCATCTTTCTGACAAGCATCAGCTGTTCCTTCCCAGCCTCTGGGTGACTCCTTCATACCAGATGCAGCATTTCAAAAAACAATCGCTAGTGATGTGGATTAGGAGGGGGGAAAAAATGTGAATTGGAAGGGACCCAAGTTCCGACTGAGCATGGGTGTCCCCTGGGTCAGATGAGAGAGTCTGTTTCCCAGGAATCACAGGCCAGATGACATTTGCAGAAAATGTGGAGGGAAAGGCTATTAGAAATGGGGTTGTCTGAATGGGAGGAGGCCACATAAGAAGAGTTAAAATTTGCTAATGCAGCAGGGTCACCATTAGCATCCCCAGTGTGGGCAGCTATCCCTAAAGTGATGCTATTATGTTTCTGGAGCCATCAGGAGATAACAGATTACAGTGGACAGAGCATCCAAATTTGGTGATCCCTGGAAAATGACCAACACAGAGGACAAGCACACTTCTTACCACAGGAGTTAAATAGGTGGCCCCTGCTCCCATCCAGCAGGAGCAATCCAGCTGTTTATCTGATCGAGGCTGCTGCACAGCTACACACCGTGTAAAGCTGGACCAAAAAGCAAATGGGATTACTGTGCAGTCAGGAGAAAAATTGGGTGTCTAGAAAGGAGATTCAAAGTCATTCACAAGGGAAGGAAGACATCCACAGCTCTGGGCAGGACTTGCCAGAAGCTTCTGCTGATGACAGCTGACAGCAATACACAAGCAGTTGCTTTTACAATTTTTTTCCAGGAACAAGGTCTTTGTAAGATTGTGCTGAAATAAGGGACTGCTCAGGCAGACAGATTTCATGTCTTGTTTTTCAGGAACTGGTATCTGATGGCTACCAGGTACCTACCCTGATTGTCAGGTGAATTTTTCAGCCACAGGTGTGCTCTGTGCTGCTGCATCCATTCTGCTGGCAACACCTGGTCAGTCAGCTCAGGGAAAGTTTGAGTGTGTTCCTGTGCTCCACAAAAAAAGTATTTACCAAAGTCCAGAAAGAACAAATCTTTCTCCCGCTCTTTTCCTCGTGCTCAAATTCATCTACCTGTGACTTTTCCTCCAAGGTTACTACTGAGAAGTGTAAAATCTGTGCAGGGGCAGTGGCAAGAGGCTTCTACAGTCAGCAAAAGCAGCTTTGACAGAGCAGGGAGGTGACTACTGGGAAGTGTAAAATCTGTGCAGGGGCAAGTGGCAAGAGGCTTCTACAGTCAGCAAAAGCAGCTTTGACAGAGCAGGGCAGTGGGTAGTTATCCTGCTGGGAGTGCTACAGGCCACCCAACCAGGATGGAGAGGCAGATGAAGGATTTTGAGTGCCTGGCTGCTGTTTTAGGATTGCCAGCTCTTGCTCTTGTGTGAGGCTTGACCTTGGTGGCTGTCTGCTGGAAATTCAACACAGCAGAGAGGAAGCAGCCTGGGAAAAGCTGCTGCAGTGAGCTCTTCTCTCTCCTTCCACTTGTGTGGAAGAGAACTCCCAACACGAGTGGTCAGTGAGCCCTGCAGGGGTGGGGCCCTGCTGTTCATCCACAGAGAAGGGCTGGTGGCATAAATACATCAACAACAAAAGGAGGGCCAAGGAAAAAATCCATCCCTTATAGAGACCTTGATGTGAACCAAGGACAGCCAAGCACAACTCCTGCAGTAATAGCAGAGGCATAAGGCAGTGGCGCTGCCAGACCACTCAAAAGTCACAAATCCCTTCCCTCTGTTCTTGGTCTGGAAGGACAATAAGCACATTGCAAGATGACAAAGATGCAAAGTGATATGGGGAAGATTAGCAGATGACTCTCCTCTGTAACATTCTCAGCAAATCTACTCCAACTTTTAAAGCATGCTAAAAAGGAAAGGCTGGTTTTAACATAATCCAGTCAACTGATGGCAGTCATTGCTGTGGGATAATTATGAGCCCTGAATTTTAATGGATTGGAAAAAGAGAAGTGGGCATATTTAAAGGGATGGGAAGATTAAAAGATTTAAAACAGAACCGCAAAGAGTTGCACTCGGCATCGTGAAGATGAAATCTAAGCACAAATTGACAGGAACTGGCAGAGGTTTCTTTTTTGGGTGAATCTTTCTATAGTTGTCCACAAGGGTTTCTTTGCCCTTTCCTCTGAAGCTTTAAGGCACGATTCCTGTCAAAGACAGCAGAAGCAGCATTGCTGTGAAAAAGGGTTTAATGCTTGAAAATAACACTTTGTAGTGAGCACTGGAAAACAGAAGTTCCCAGCCGGGGCGGGTAACTGGTGGTAGATGTTTAAAGCACAACTTTTACCCTTACCAAAGGATCTGCTGAAGGCTTCCATCCAGAAGGGTTAGGCCTTTTCTTCCCCATCAGTGTTTGTTCTCCAGCAACATAGGAGCAGGGTTGTCCATCTGAGTCAGCTGAGCCCACTCTGGTGTGGGAGATGAGGGCTGGTGGGCTTTGGAGGAGCTTTCAAACTCCAGGACCTGACCCAGAATGTTTCAGGATGATAAGTGCACTCTTCTGTAAGAGGAGGGGTGAGGAAGAACCAGGTAAAGACACTTCCAAGAGTGTCAGGAGGTTCATGTCAGAATTATGACCAGGCAAATGAGATAAGTGTGTAAATATACATTTATATGTATACATATGTATACATAAATATACATGTTACCTGAGCTGTAGTTCTGAAGATGCCAGGCCAAATAGCTTCATGAATTGTCAGGTGTAAAGCCAAATAACACGGATTCTTTCCTTTCATTTGGTTTTAACATGGGAATAGCTGGTTTGAAACCCACAAGCAGTTTTATGTCCAGAAGAGTATTAAGTGAGAAGTTTTGATATGAAATCATTATCTCCCCTCTTCTAAATCCAAATACTAATTGCAACCTTGCTGTGAGCCTACAATATTAAGGCTATCATAGCCATGGCAACAGAAAGCAACATTAAATGGAATACATATCCACTGCACAAGATGGGTTTTTTGTTTTGTTTTTTTTTTCTCTGTTTGGGCAGTAGGCACACATTTCAGCAGCCACGATGCACAAATCAAAAGAGCTTCCAGTTCTTCAAACTGCTGAGTTATTTTGCCACATACACTCTCCTATCAGTTAATATTTTGTGTATCTGTATAATTAATTTCACCGCAGGATGGTTTGTTAATCCACAGACACAAATGAAAACACAAATGAACATTTCAGGGTGGATTTTACAGTGGCCCATTTACATTTCAGGATTAAACTCATAATAAAAACTTTTGTGTAGTTATAATTGAGCTGATTTTTCTTAAAATGAGGAGATAAACATCTATGTAAATAGCCTCAAAAAGATATTGTCTTGAGGAAAAGAGCACTTCAAATGAGCTGCTTAAAGTCACCTTCTATGCTTTGCATGATAATTGTAATGCAAAATAATAAACAGCGCAGGGCGCCAAGCACAGCACTTCAAGGATGGAGGATGATATTGTGCGATTTATATAAAGATAATTAGGCATTTAAAAGCAACCAGTATCAGTTTAAACCCCCCAATTAAAATAAACATATTAAAAAAAGAGTGCGAGCGAGAGTGAAGGGTGCGTGCAAGGTAAGATGATTGGAATAAGTTTCCATTTGCTTTATTTTCCTGAGGGTACGTGTCCATAATGATCTGCCTGACACCAAAGCATCTGAGTACACTGAAATTAATTGCTAGGGACACTGCAGTGCACCACAGCTCAGGTGACTTTTCAGGCCTGGATGTACTTTACTAATTTTTTTGTACATGTGGAGGTTAGTTTTAACTAGAAGAGATGCTGCCATGCCCAGATTGCTATGTGACACTGAGGAAAACTTATGTTAGCCAAAGATCTTATTGCTTAAATTGCTTATTCTTGTTTTCACAGAGGAAATCTGTGAGAGAAAACTGTATCAAAGCAAGCATCTTTATGCAGGTATAATTGTATCCCTCCTAACGAGACCTCTCTACCAGAAAAAGCTCTAAAGCATTGCACCTTAATTCCACACTACTCTGTCAGCAAAAATTTGTATTCCGTAATGTAATATTTATGTGTGTTTATAAATGGTTAAGAAAGGGCTAACATAGTCAGACATCATTAGCATGGGCAGAAACTACTGGGAGGTGTTAGAGATTGGCTCCTTATGCCTGTGATTTACAGCAATTGTCCTGCTGGAACCAGTAATTATCCAGCAATTGATTATTAAAACACCCTTTAGCGAATTATTTATGAGGCTGCTTTTCATGTAAATTGCACCAGAAGTTGTTCAGAGCAGAGTTTCACATTGATAAATAAATATTTCACTGCAGACAGCTGAAAAAGAGTTTTCAGCAGGTGAAAGAATTGCTTTGAATGGGAGAAATGGATGTGGCTAGGTTGTGTGTGTAACCAGAGAAATGAGGAGTGTTTCATCTGAAGGAATGAGCCTCTCCTGTCCCAGGGCTGTAGTTGCAGAGGGCAGCAGTGGAGTCTTGTATTTGTGGGGATCCCAGACAAAGGAAGGAATGATGAGTCTGACTCCATGTTCTTAGAAGGCTAATTTATTATTTTATGATACTATATTATATTAAAGAATACTGTACTAAAACTATACTGAAGAATACAGTATAGTTGTATTCTTTTTAGCCTTCTGTCTGTAGGCAGACAGAAGGCTAAAAAGATACTAATGAAACTCATAACTCTCTCCCCAGAGTCTGACACAGCTTGGCCCCAATTAGCCAATAAGCCAAAACAATTCACATAAAACCAATGAAACAATCACCAAACACAATTCCACAGCAGCAAAACACAGGAGAAGCAAATGTGATAATGTTGTTTTCCTTTTTCTCTGAGGCTTCTCACCTTCTCAGGAGAGAAATCCTGGGCAAGGGGATTTTTCCAGAAAATATGACTGTGACAGTGGAGGAGGTGAGATAATCCAAACCAGGAATCTCTGCAGTGCTCAGTGTGTCCTCAGCCATTTGCAAAGAGCTGAGATGGAATTGGAAATGCATCTCTGAGCTTTGCAGGGGCTCTTAATTCTGTGGTTCTTTGTGTGGGAGAGAATATTCACCTTTTCAGCTATGCCTGGCCATTTCCTTTGCAAAAATGTTTAAAAAAAAAAATCTTGCAATGATTCCCACCTGTGCTGTGCTCCTAGCTGAACAAAACACTTGATAGTGGCACAGGTTGTTCAGAAAAGGCATCTCACCCTGCAAGCTGTATCTTCATGAGTGCTTTTGGGCAACCATGGCTACAACTATTGCAGTTAATACCATTTAACTAACTCTATGGGGCAAGTGGAGTGTCCAACTAAGTCACTACAGGTATTTTGTTTGCCCTGGGCATGCTCAGAACCTTAAAAAGAGTTTTCTGTACCTATCCCTTGCTATTTTCATGCTGGCTCAGTCATTTTTTTCCTGTGTGACATTAACAATGTGACTCCTGACTTTGTGTTACAGTTGTAAGAGGGAGAGTAAAGGTAACCCCCCTAAATCCAAATATGCTTAAACCGTTTTGACACAACTTGTAAAAATTAAAAGCTGATTGTACTTTTAATAGCAACCTTGTCAGTAATATTCAAAGCAATAAGTCTCTCATATTCTAAAAGCACAGATTACCTGAAGTGACTGAAAGAGGCTTCAAAGAATCTATAATTAAAATCAGCAATATGTAACGTACGTTTTAAAATCCTGAACTCTATTTGAGAGATTATTTTCTTTATCTGGTTCTTCAGAGCACGTTCAGATATACTGATACCACTATTGTCTTATTTAATGGCCATTCCTGCTGCAGACAGGCCCGTGTTTGGCTGGGTCCTGCCTGTGGGACTACACACCATTGTGCTGTCCCAGGAGCAAGGCTGACAAAGAAACGTGTCTTGGACACAATGCTGTCCCATTCTGCTCTCCCAGGCCAGAAAAAAACATAAAAAAGGTGCAGTTGACTTCCCCCTGCCTGTCTATGGCTCCCCTGGCAAGCATGGCCTGAGCAAATTCCTCTTGGTCTCCATTCATGTGCAAAGGCACAAAAGGAGAGAACAATATCTGCATTTTCCACTGCAAACCCATACAATATCTGGGCAGGCAGTGTGGCTAGACAGGGATTTGGGGAATTGTTCTCGTGCTTGCCTCTGAATGACAAGCTGCAAGAGCAGATTCTGCTGGGGTGTTACACTGAGCTGACACACCTGGAGGGCTCTGCGGGGGAAAGGCACTTTGTACCCCAAATCTGTGCCCTCCAGAAGGATTCTGAGCCACTGGCACAGCAGTGTGAATCTACCAGTGCCCATGATGAGCTTTTGGTGATTTCACTGGGAGTCCTGTGTGCAGAAGAACCGAGGATTAAGCTCTCCTTAAAGGTTTTGAGGTTTAGAAAAGGGGCAGAGGGAAGGGGCTGGCCTTTATCCATCACCTGGGATCCTCTCCTCCCTTCCCATCCTCCACTCTCTCTAAGGTAGAAACTGCCACAGTGGGATCTGTGGGTGTATCACCACAAGCTTCACCTGGGGACCTGGCTTAAATACCTTTGATTTACTTATTTTAACTCTTTCTAGTCTGACACTTACCCTTATTCTCTTATTAATGTTAATGTTGTGGACATGTCATGACTAACATTTGCTGTGAATGAAAGAAAAAGACTGCGTCCTCCTTCTGCAATCCACTTTTTATTGTTAAATAATAGATGACAGAAAGAAAAGGACTGCATCCTCCTTCTGCAATCCACTTTTTATTGTTAAATAAACAATATTCTATTGTTTATTTATTAAACAATGGAATTAGAATTTTCTTTGCCTTCCCCTTCTATTGTTGCAAGTAGAAGCAGTAATGAGAAAGATTTGACTTCTTTCTTGGCAGGCTGCCTTATTAAAAGTTCTTTGATACTTTTCATTGTGGAGACAGGTTTTTGATTTTAATTTCTTTTTAAAAAAATTATTTGAATAAAACTAATTTTCAGGCCTCCTCATCATCTGTTCTCAGCAGCTTTTAGAAGTCCCCCTTTGACTTTGAATGTGAAAGGTCTGAAAGGAAAATGGATTCTCCCTTAAGCTGTTATCCCTGTGTTGTTTGAAATACAGTTTAGACCAGAGGAAAAAAGTAGTTTTGTTGGCCTGATAGAGAATTAATTCTCCTTTCTCCTTAGTATTAAAGTCCAGAGCTAGAACCAGCAGGTCTGTTAGAAATTAGGAGTAAAGGTGAACTCTCTCCTTTTTTTCTCCTTTCATTGTGAGCAATGGGGAGATAATTCCTTATTGCTAGATTTGCTAGCTGGAGGTAGAAGGGAAGGCTGTGTAAAGAGAGTGGTGAGAAAGAAGATTTAGATTTAAATATTCATGTTTTGGGGGCTATTCAGTGATATTAGGAATAAATTACCAGCTAAGGACACACTTGATTGATTCTGTCTGAATTTGTTTTATAATAATTTCACATAATTTCATTTATTCTTTCCTTTAACATCTATTAGAGGAAAAAAGAAAAAAAATATACAGCATATGAAAAGAACACAGGGAAGTTTTTAATATAATATTAATAATAGTTGATATTTAATTGAGATCGTATCTTTAATCTTTTCTTCTTTTCCCCTGCCAGTGTTTCATCTCTATACTTATTATCTTGTTTTCAGTACAGAATTATCACCCACTGGTTTTCAATTACAGCGATGCCCATATTGATTCTCCCCTTGATTTTAACTCGAAGCTGAAAAATTACTCACTTAAGCCAATAAAAGTAGATGATGTGCTTAGTTTTGGGTTCCTTTTTTAAAATAATAAACGAATGAAAAAGAGGAATGAGAAGCTTATAATGATTCTGAGTTACAGCAAACTCGTATGGAAATGCATTTTAAATCATTAGAACTCGGAACAGTGTCACAAATTTATATTTATCTCTTCCCATTGAAGTGGTCCCTAAGGACATAAAACTGTAATTCTGAGTCGCGTTTGTCTGTTAGTTCCTGGGCACTGAGACCCCCTGGCAGATAATGGATTCTGTCTGCACTTCTCTTGGCTCCCAAAAATGAGGTTTCTGTATGCAAAATGCCCATTGGGAATGGGCCATGTCCGTGCTGGCTCACAGAGCGTGGCCAGGAATTGTCTGGGGGAGTGCCAGCTGGCATGGCCCAAAACCAGCACTCTTTTGGAGAAACAGCAGAGATGATCACATTGCCAGGCCCAGGGAAGTTCCCAGGCACTGCTGAATTGGCTGACAGAGATGTAGCCAGGGAGCATTGTCCCATCAAGAAGAAGACACATCCCTCCTCCAAACTCCTCTGTGCATACCTGCTCAGCACACAAATAATCCCACAGTGCAATGATAACAATTACAAGTTCAAACAGTGCAGGGTTTGACTTTGCAGAGAGGCAAAGGCCATGGCTGTGGTGGCCATGTGCAGTTGTGACACAGTTCTTATTGATGCTGAGAGAGTGTGCACTCAGGAGCAGCTCAACATCACCTTTCCTGCGTGGCACACTGAAGGATTTGGTTCTGCATCAATTGCTGTCAAGGGAAAACTCTTTTACTTTCTGCTGGAGCAGACTGAGAGCTAGCTATAGGGGTAAAAAAAAAATCACACAGAGCCATCAGTTTTACATACACAACCCAAAACAGAAATAGCAAAGGGTCAAAGTTACCAAATTGAAAAAATTAAGATATTTCAGAACCTGTATCCTAAATATCACAAGTAAATTTTCTCAAATACGTCTGACAGAAGGAGTTGTTAGTAAGGGAATCCACACAGGTGCACACATTAAAGTACTGGCAGGTAGATATGTATGTAGGTGAGCTTTCTCCAGAGGAGGAGGAAGGAAGTCTCTCAACTTCAGGGAGATGCTGAATATTTATAGCAGAGAATTGCTTTAACTGACATCAACCCCATTGATCTGGAATGATATCATATCTGATGTGATATCTGCATTGATCCCAGCTGCATTCAGCTACCTACATAGACACAGTATAAAAACAGTTCTTTCCAGTCTGACCAAAACACTGAAAGGAAAATCACACAGGTTTATGTGCTGTTGGTTAGTTTGTCACATGTCATCTCTTTTCTTTGACTGTTCAATATTCTTGGCCATGTTTTATTGTAACTCAGATTTTTACATTTAGGACTGCTAATCTGTAATGATACTTAGAAATATTTGAGTCAAGACTTTTAGGCATGTTCTTGTAGTCCTGAAAGCTCCCTCACCCAATAGGCCTATTTTGAAGATAATTTTGGCAATTTTGAAGAGCAGAACCACCATAAAACTTTTGGTTCCATCCAGGTCCAGGCCTGTTTCCTGCCTTAATCTCTGTTGTCCCCTCCTGGCTCCAGACAGACAGTCCTGCTTTCTCAGGGGCCCAACACCCATCTCTCCTGCTTAGAATCACATACTTCCTTTAACAAAGTTCTCCCTGTGCTTGTCACTGCACAGACTTCTTTTTACATGTCTAATTTGTCCACTCTTTCTGCATTGTAGCAGCATTGCCCCTCTTTGGAACTTTTCCAGCAAGCACCTCTGCTTCCTCATTTGTAAAATACCAGTATGGTAGGCTGTAATTTGCCAGTCCATTTCTTCCCCAAGAGTAAATTAATTGAGTTGATAGTAGCAGAATTTATGGTTTTATACAGGCTGTATATACATACTAGAGAAATATTTTAGCATTAGGATGGGGTAAATGAGTCATAACTGATTACAGAGGAGTTCCTGTCTAGGCAGCAATAAGGAGCCAAGGCTTCTCTTTCTTTTTTTTCTGCTTAAGCAGTAGCCTATCTTACCTTCTTTTTCTTTTGCACTTGCTGTCGTGCAGGGCTGGACCTCAGAAGGATTTGTGAAACTGCAGAAGAAAAAAATTGTCAGCAGTGGCTCCTCATCACTGATGATATTGTTTTACTGCCTTTTCTGTATTTCTAATTTCTGTGTTTTCTGTATTTCTAATTTTTATTTCTTATCTGCCAGTTATTTAGATGGGTTTTTTTTTTTTTTTTTTGATGTTTGGGTTTTTGGTTTGTTTTTTTTTAGTTTTAGGGTTTTAGTTCCAAACCTGCACAGAAGCTCTACTACCACACCACTCCCTTCTACCCCTATAATGCTAAAACATTTCTTCAGACTGCAGTACCCTCTATACCATCAAAAAGTTGTTGTTGTTTCCTGTGAAATACCTCAGGTGCCAAACACAACCTGAGTGCAGCCTGTGGAAATGGTGTCCCAGAGGGGATGCTGGCTGTGCACAAAAGTGGGCTCTGTTCTCCAAGGCACCTGCCAGAACCTTGCTGACATTTTCAGCAGAGGAAAATATTTGGCACTGGACAGCTGTCCAAAAATGTTGTAGGTAAAAAATGTTCCCCTTTTAAAAACATATTTATATAATTTTTGGGCCTACACACATGTGAAAGGCTTAATTTTCTCCCCCACTGTGAACTTCAGGGAATTTACCTCCCTGGTTCTTCCTCTTTCCTCTATCATTCCACACTGTGAACACATCCAGCTCTTCAGTCTCAGTCTTTCCCAGCAACCTGAGTTGCAGGATGGTTCATTGCTTTTACTCTTTCTTCCAGGAATTAGAAGTCTGATTCCAGCATCTATTTATTATTTTTAGGTTCCTCTAAGAAGTGCACCTTGTTGAATGCTTAATATGTTTGGATTTCACACCTCCTCCCTCAGCAGCATTGCAAGTTATTCCTCTTCCACCTTCCTCTCCCATAAAAACGATGAGGACAGGATTGTACCTGCCAGCTCTGAGGTGTGCCACTTTCTACCTTTCTGACAGCTGGCTTCTCCATCTCATGATGTGCACTTGGCTTGTGCTTCAGTGTGAAATTGCCGAGCAGCCCGCTTGCTTGTAAGCTGAAATTTTGGCAAAGAGGAGGTTGGTGTTTAACTGTTGCTCGTAGGAAGAGTTTGTAAGAGTGGCTGGCCCTGTGTGGCACCTTTGTGTCCTGCACAGGGGGCTGCCTTGGGCAGAGGTGGGGGTGCATCATTCATTGAGTTACAAATGGGAAGGAGACACTAGCAAAGTCTGAACTATGCTGGCAGGACATGCTCTTTCCACTTTATTTTTAAAAAAATAGAGATAGGATTTAGCTAGCTGCTTCTGAGGGAAAATACAGGCTGTGTTCCAGAGAGAAATAAATGTCAAGTGTTAGACCATGGGTAAGCTAATATGCAATTACTTCAGTGCATCATAATTGGAGACTAAAGTCAGTCATCTTGAGAACATGTTTGGGTATTTCCCAAAATACCACTCCAAAAGAATTTAGAATACTGTGTTCTTGAATATGTGTGTGGAAAGAGTGTTGAAAAAATATAAGATAAATAGAAGAACCATACTCTCCCAAAACTCTAAAGGTTTTGTTGTCCTTTCTCGAGCTCTATGGAGTGAAAGAACAGCAAAGCAGTAAGGTTCAGTTATAATGTAACACCATTTCCTCAAAATTCATCAAAATATGACTCAAAATGTTTGCAATGTCAGCAAATTGTGGTGAGCAGTGTAAGCCACACCAGCAGCACCAGTCTCGACCTGCCATCCCTAGAAAGGAGCAAATAACAAGATCATGATGGTTATTTTCTGCAGGGTTTGGGCATTTGTCTAGAATACACAAACTGGAAGCCAAATCTGAAGTGAAACTGATGCAGTCATCAGACAAAATGAAATTTTCTTTCAAAGAGGGAGCTGGAAACTGGTTGTGCAAAGGGGCTATTTATAGAAGAAATCCCACTCCTTAGACTTGATTAGAGATAGGCTGTGCTTTAAATAAGTGAGATGAACTAGCTTTAAATATCAATTTTTAAATTATCAGTAAGCTGTTTCATGAACTGGCCTTTTCTCTCTCTCTGTTTTTGACCAAAAAAAAAAAATAAAAAATCAGTTCCTTCAAAATGGTGCAGGGAAGAGTGTGTGGGAGCAAGATTTACAGAATAAAGGCTTTCTTTAATTTATTCACTAAAGATTCCTGGCAGGTAAAACTCATTTAAAGGAAACTTTCTTTTTTTTTTCCCCTATGATCATCTAAATTCCCATCTGTACTCAGACATTTCTATTTACACTGTTACATCCTTCAGGAGCAAAACTTCTCTGATGTGAAATGCTGAAGGAGTTGTGCATGAACTTTGCTGAAACATGTCTCAGTGCAGAAAGTTTGCTGCAAATGGCAGATTACACAACAGCCTGCTGTAATCAGCCTCCCAGGGTACCACACCAAGGTGCTGGCCAAGGAAGATGCTGCAGCCCTAGCTGAGGGACAGGGCTCTTCTCCTGGAGTTGATGGGGGTCTAACAGGTCTTGTTTTTAATGCAGAAGGTCCTCAGCTTGTTCTCTGATCTCCCAAGCTCATGGCAGCTAACACACTTGTACTAAAGATATTTTATCTCTGGGATAAATATACCAGCAAGCAAGGAGGAGAGCTCCTGGCAAGAGACATGCCCAGGAAGTGCAGGCAATAGAAGCGATTTGAAGTTAAGTGACTTTAAAATAATCCCTACACCAAACCCTACCTTATGCCCTTCTATTTGCTGGTGTTTTTAATACTTTAAAAGCCTCACAGATTTCTTGTCCAGTTCTTGAGTGTGTTCAAACAATTCTGGATTTGCCAGGTTTAAACCTGTATTTACTCTTCATTCATCTTGGACCTAACAAGTTTTTCAGGCCATGATCTCTGCCACGAGCTGAATTTGCAGAGTTTTTATGTGATCACTTCAGTGCTGTAGTACAGTCTCTTTTTTCCAGGTCTCTAATTGCCTTCACAGCCCAGCAAATCTAAGTGGTAGCTGGTATCCAAAGTCCACAGGATGAAACTCTTCTGCAATGTCCATAAAAGAGTGGCAAATTTTTGTCACAATGCTGACAGCAGAAGAATTACAACAGGGCAATACATTTACAGCAGTTAATTTCGTGGTGTTTTCTGCAAGAGACTAAAATTGTTCTGGAATAGCAAACCTATATAACTTCCAGGCATTGATTTTGACTGCTTGGATGGTAGCAAATGCAGCTTGTCAAGATTTCAAACTCTGTGTATTGTCAGTGTTCTGGTGCAATTTCTGAAATGCCCAAAGGTAAGAAGCTGTCACTGTTTTTAGAGTGTAAGACAGTGAATTTGCCAGCCCTTGCTGGGAATTGTCAGTAGATGCTGAGGTGTGTTCTTCCAGGATCCTCAGTAGATTAACAAATGATTAAACAGATTTTCTTTATGGAAGATTTGTAGCAGTGTGGGGAATCCCTGGACTTCAAAACATGTAAAATAGG
Source organism: Onychostruthus taczanowskii (assembly GCF_017590055.1). Lineage (NCBI taxonomy): Eukaryota > Metazoa > Chordata > Aves > Passeriformes > Passeridae > Onychostruthus > Onychostruthus taczanowskii. The sequence goes on from NW_024498685.1 coordinate 13,973,926, forward strand.
GTGTCTGTGAATGCACAAAGGGCTAGAAGAGGTGCATGAAAATCTGGCAGTGAAGAGTGGACAGCACCATGGTGCTTTGTAGGAAGCACCAAAGTACTTGAAGATATTAATCCTGATGCATTGCAAGGCAAAGGCAGAAATCCCACTGGTGATGGGTGTTTGTGCAAAACTGTGTGTGCAGACACACAGAAGCAATGGAGCACTGGGGCTCTCAATACAAGCCCAGGGAAGTTCTGCAATAATTTCCAAGCAACAAAGAGGAACCATGATGCATTGACTGCCTTGCTGTCCTTGAGCTGAGTTAGGTGTTTGCTTGTTTGCCCTGAAGGAAGCTCGTGGTGTCTGACTCCTGTTTGGGGGACTGGGAAGCAGATCCCTCACATGCAAAAGCAGCAGGTCTTCCTTGAGAGATTGGTTTTTGCCTGGCATGGAATTCCAGAGACTGTAATTACAGATAATGTAACTCAATTTTCCTGTCAGGGATCTGCTATTTGTGGTACCAGCAGAACCAGAGTGTGCCACATCCCTGCCACGCTCCAGCCAAAGCAGGAGCAGCTGTCAGGGCTGCCGAGCATCCTGGGGTAAAAGAGAAGGTATTTTGGTACATATTTGGTGATCAGCAAGCCTGTAGGATCGTTCTGTGTCACACCATGCATGGATAGTGGGGTGCACAAGTGCTGCAGCTCAGTCGAGGTCGAAAAGCATTCCATCTGCCTGATTTGTACAGAGAGCTGTAAAACCCAGAGCAGATATCCCTCCTCCAGTGAAAAGAGAGCTGTAAAACCCAGAGCAGATATCCCTCCTCCAGTGAAAAGAGAGCTGTAAAACCCAAAGCAGATATCCCTCCTCCAGTGGAAAGGTCTGCTGAGCTCAATATGGTGTGTCCAATACAGCAGCAGCAGCAGAGAACTTACTTGAATAAGAGTGGACATAATTTATAATCAGGCTCTCAGAATTAAAACTACACACAAGCTCAAACCCAAGGCTGTTTGTTGCATTTAAGGGTGTTGTATTTGTTCTAATTTGTGCATTTAGCAAATTAGGCCTTTAGCTTTTTCCCTTCATTTGCAGTAAAATATTGCCTTCCTGCAATGAGGGCCTGGGAGAAAAGGCAAAGTATGAAATTCTGGGGAGGTACTGAACTTCCAATGCCAGGACTAAGTAAAACATCATCATTAAAGCAAGCAGAAATGGCAATAAGATTTCTGTTTTAAAAGCTAGCATCAAGCCACCTGCTGTTACTGAATAACATGTATCAAAGATTTCTTGACCAAACAAAGGTCATCCTTTCTCTTCAATTGACTCTTTGTAATCACGAAAGCAATACTGGCTTGACTCAATCAAGACTGGCTTTTCTCCCCTCTATGCAGTAAGGAATTTAACATACATGTGCAGATGAATGACATTTCCTCAGTCTCCAGAAATCCAATGGCCATTTGTGACGCCCTTTTAGTTTGGTTCAGGTCAGAGTGATCAGTTGTTGAATCTATCTTTGAGTACCCCTGGTGTTTAGACACTTCAGCTATCCATCACAGAGTTATTTAAGGCAGAGACATCTTCCCCTGCAGCCACCTGCAAGGAGAATCTCCAGTTTCCTATTCCTGTCCTCCATCATACCCAGCAATTTTATTCTCAAAGAAGATTAAAATCAACTTAGAGGAACCTGGGAATTATGTCTCAATGCATGCAGGTGCAATGGCTCTGAAACAGAACTAATAATGCTGTGACACGTGCCTTGTAATTTCTAGAGAAGTCACAGTTCATTTGATACCATTCATATGCCACGTAACACAAAGTGTCAGTGCCTATGATGTAGAAGTTGTCACACACTGAGGAACAGATTAATCAGAAAATCTGGACAATTCAGGTCATAAAGACTTGTAAACATTGTTTAATCTGACCTCCTGCTCAATGCAAGGCTATCTTGATCAGTATTTCAGGGCTGTATTTAAGTTTTGAAAAGCTGATCCATTCCTGCTGGGCTGGGAAGCCTGGGAGGGCAATATGGATAAATACCAGGTTTATGGGGACAAGCAGGTGAAAAGAATTGTTCTTGTGGGAAATTAGGAGCAGCACCTCTCATCCAGGAAAGTGACCATTGTGCAAGACTTGGAGGATAAAAATGGAAGTGGCATACACAGAAGGAAAGGAGTTAGGACCTGCAAGAGCTCTTAGGGCTTAGAGGTTTTTTTCCCCCAAATGTCTCCAGGCAGGGATCTGAATGCTTCTGAACATGTTTAAGAGCTGTGTATGTTGGGTTTGCAAAAATACCTGTGGATTGTGCTTGGATTTGTTTTGGGTTTTTAAAAATGTCTTTGATTATTTCCTGCCTTGCACCCACATGTGACTTGTCCATAATGACAGGGGCTTAAATTCCTGACCAATGAATACAAACATGTAATTTTCACAAAATATGCATCAAGTAGGTCAATCATGTTTTGACCACTGCCCATGCACATTGATTGTCTGGGGTAGCTATTGCCCAGCAGCTCAGAGCCTGGAAAACTGGTACACCTCTGCTCAAAGCTGCAGTCTCCTCCTTAAATCAGGAGAAAAGGGATTGCAGCTTTTAGTAGCAAGATAGATTAAAGTTAATCCTTGAGCTAAGAGGAAACTCCTGTATGTATGTGTGTATATATATATGTGTATATATTTTTATATATAGCTTTATATATATAATGTTTTTCTAGATGATGGTGTTTACCCTCTTCAAAAAGCTATATATTATAATATATATATATAATATATATATATAATATATATATATATATATTATGTTCTCTCAGAAGATTCCATCAGTAGAGATCTATAGAAAGGTTATACAAAAAGGCAAGCTTATTCACAGTGACATCATACTATAAAATTGAATATCACTGTATTATTTTTATTTTTCCTCTTTAGAAGTATCTGTCTCTGCTTTGCAGTATTTATGCTGTGGAATTAATGACATAAGTAAAAAAATTGAGTAAGAGATTACTAGACATACTTTGTGATTTGGTTTATGAATATAGAAACCAGTAGGGCTTGTTAAGAAAGTGTTCATATTTTTAGGTTTGTGTCCCTTGGAAGACAGCAAACAAAGCACTGGCACTGAGAATATATAGCAGCATTGAGTCAAATGTGAGGACTTTTTAATGGAGCAAAGTAGGAAAAATTTTGCAATGCTTAGTCACACCTGTTAATCCTGAAGGCTCAAAAGTACAAGTGCATTGCATCACAATGTGTTTATTTTTAAGGACAGCCTTCCTGGAGTAGCTTACTCAGTGGTGTGATGTTCCTTGGATCCTTTGCCAGAGATAAATCCTTACTCCTCAGGATTTGTGCCCGTGCAGTTGGAAGGTGGCACTTTGCTCAGCACACCAGCTCTGAATTTATGAGCAGCTGTGCCCAGAGGCACCTGCACGACCTGGCACCAGAGAACAGCAAGGGGAGCTGTTCTCTAGTGTCAAAGGCCAGCCCTGCCTTTGAGATGGGGTGTATGAAAAAGGAAAACTTGTCCTCTAACTCAGGGCAGGCTGCTGTAAACCGTGGTGGTGTGCAGGGGAGCAGGGCTCACCCACACCCCATGGGGAGGGGGCTCTGCCCCACTCTGCTGAGCCCCCCCTGCAGAGCTGCCCCAGCACAGGAGGAGCTGGAGCTGCTGGAGGAACACAGAGGGATGGAGCAGCTCTGCTGGGAGAATTGGGATTGTTCAGCCTGGAGAAGAAGAGCTTTGGGGTGGGCTCATTGTGGCCTTGAAGTACCTGAAGGGAGTCTACAGGAAAGATGGAGAGAGACCCTTTACAGGGATCTGGAGTGACAAGGGGAATGGCTTCAGACTCAGAGAGTGGGTTTAAATCAGATATTAGAGAGAAATTCTTTGCTGTGAGGGTGGTGATGACCTGGCACAGGGTGCCAAGGGAAGCTGTGGCTGCCCCTGGATCCCTGGCAGTGCCCAAGGCCAGGCTGGTTGGGGCTCTGAGCAGCCTGGTGTAATGGAAGGTGTCCTGCCCATGGCAGGGGGCTGGAAGGAGATGGTTTTTAGGGTCTCTTTGAAGCCAGGCCATGTGTGACACCCGGGAGGGGAGGTTGGTGCCACCCCAGCCTCCACCCTGGCTCTGTGTGTCCTTGGGAATGTGTGCACCACGGTCACTGGGCTCGTGTACGTGTGCCCAGCACGTTTCAAAAGACAACTGCACAGCTTTTTAAAGCTGGGGTATCACTGCATGGGAAACACACTGTGTGCATCTAAGATTACAGCCTGGATGAGTAAGGGAAGACATGAAAGGTGGGAAGGATAGCTCTCTGTGTTCTTACAGAGTTTCTGTTTACCTGAAGAAGATGTTCACGTTCTTTATGTCCTCGGGGCACCTGCCACTGTCCCAGTTCCAGCAGTTGCTGTCTCTCTCCTCAGGGAGCCCTTGAAGCCATGTGGTTCCCCTGCTGCTCCTGCATTTCTGTGTGCTAAGGAGTTGGTAGTAGCAGTGGTCCCTACTCTTTCTGCCACTTCACTCCATGCCTCATTTGCTTTTTATGCTTTTCCCAAAAGAAAAGTGACTGTTGCACTGTCCAGCTTCCCTCTTGCTCAACATCAGCATCCTATAAATATGCTTTTACCAGCATGAGCTCCTTTTCCCATATTAGAGCAACCAAACAGGTACAGCTTGTGACAGCATTGGAAAAATCCACCTTCCTAATCTTTCTGTATTGATCTTCTCTTGAGCAAGTTCATGGACTGGATTTTGCTTCCATTATATCCCTACAGATCTCTCCAGAACTTTTTATCTGGGACTCTAACCCTGTGGAGAGAGAAATCTGTTCCCAAAATCAAAGAGGCTTGTTGCTTTAGGAGTGTGCATGTGTGTGTTCAGCATGACAGAGCTGGCAAAAAATTTCTGAAGAGACTATTGCAGGAAAGGCCCTTTGATGGTGTATAGTACAAGTGGATAACACTGCATTTTATATATTGTTAGCATTTTATATATCATTAGCATTCTATATATCATAGTATTTTATATATTTCATACATGTAACGTGTGCTGAATATGGTGTAAGTGAAAGAGGCTACACTATGAAATATGAAAATCCCATGTGAGTGTGTTTACCAGGTAGGGATCCCCAGTGGGTTTGCAAGGGATGTGCTATCCTCAAGTGCCAAAGGTTTAAAGTGTGAATAACAGCCAGCTAAGATTTAAAGGGTGAATAACAGCCTGCTGAATTTTAGCCTGTTGTCCAAGGGTGCTGGGGCTCCTGTTTAGACACAACAAATTAAGAAATTCCACTTCCCTGTCTGTGGACTGCTGGTATGCTTGTGTTGCAATACATAAGATTTGGTACAAAGGTTCCAGGACTTTTAGGCTCCACAGGCATTGTCAGTGCAAAATAACATTAAATACAATATCAGCAACAATTTTCCACAGCTCCACGTTAAAGAATTGCATAGAAATGCCACAGCAGTAAGTACTATGGGATGCCAAGGTCAGTGCTGCCTGCTAGAACCGTGGTTCTGTCCTTCAGGATGCAATGGCTTCTTCTCAAAGCACATCGTGCTCAGCAGAAGAACAGGAATTCATGGGATGATTGCAGGACAGAATTCTGTCCAAAGTGTTTGTCAATAGCTCTTGAGAAAAAGAGCTGGCAGAGGATTGCTGAGAGCCTCCTTCAGCCTGAACCAGTGAACCAATTCATGCTCGTTCCAAACAATTTGGGCCATGACACGAGCTTTAAAGAACTGTCTGAACACTAACAGCTACACTGAACCTGGAGAATTTAGCACTTAGAGACATTACAAGGATTAAACTGATTTGTGTATCCAGAGGTTTGACTGTGTATCTCTCAAGGGGAAGGTATTGGTCACAGCACAGTGTCTTTGCTGCCAAAAACAGAATAATAATTCAAACTGTAAAAGAAAAAGGGAAAAAAAAAAAGAGTTACATTTGTCTTCAATAATGCATTCTTTTGGACATTTAAATATTTAAATCTGAAGTCTGCTTTCCTATGAGTTTATTTTTCTCCAGGTTCAGACTTGTACTTTAAAATTTTACTGCTCATTAACAGTAGAACACTTTAGCATTTAACTTTTTTTTTTTTTTTCAATTTTATTTTACTTAAGTTTTTCGGGGAAAAAAGATGCAGAGGTAAACAGAGATTCTGCAGACACAAAGTTGTGTATCTGCTCTTGAATCCCTTGCCCAGGAGATGTAATGGATACTAAGGCACCGTGTCCAGTATTTAAAGGAGTTGGTCACATTATACATCACATCTGAAAAATGGCTGTGTCATTATTTACATTGCACAGAACAAAGGAGCATTCAGAAAATGTCACGGATGATTAAAGCAGGAAAAAATGAAATCCATTCCCCATACTGACACTCATTTTCCTTGTGTCCTCACACAAGTTTCATCTTGCAGGCTGCTGGAGCACATGTTTTCTGGGTGACTCACCTCAGCCCAGCGGCAGGCTCCAAGACATACCAGGAGCACACATCCACTGCACACAAGTGCTTCCAGAAACAAAGGCCTTCCATTCCTCCTGCCTGTTTTCCCACATCCTCAACATCAGGAGGATATAGTTATTAATTCTGTGGGGCTGAGAGGACATATGATTGTTTGAGATGCCACAGAGACAGCAAAATGCCAGTACACAAGGCACAAGTGCAGCTGAAATGAAAATCTGAATTTTCAGCTCTGAAACAAAAAGGCACTTTTGCTTTTTATAAGCAAATAAATAAGGCTGTCTGCTAGAAGAAAAAGAACATCAGAAGAAAAAATATTTATACAACAGGATTTTAATATATTTTCATCAGCATTTACCTATTATGTAGCCCATCCTTAAATACAGCTATAGGTGAAATGAATTATTTAGTGTGACATTCATTGTGTGTCCCACAGAATTCTTGGTTGATTTGATTCTCAAATTGATTTCTTTGTTAGGTGTAGGACAGCTGCACTGGTGTTATTTGGTTTGTTGGTTAGGTGGACACACAAGTGTGCTGGTTGTAGCTAACTCTGACAGAAATGTTCTTTGCCACGTAAAGTAGATGCAAACTGAATGGAGAAAACAAACAGGCTCACTCCACCTTATTCCATAAAAAAATAAGTTTTATGAGTATTGCAGTGTTGCAGAGATTTTTTGTTCATTTGCTTCTTTTTCAATGGTTTATCGTTTCTGTGATGTGACAGCTTTGCAATCCATGTAGTTGTAGATGTACCACAAAAAGGAAACCAAAATTTTCAGGCAGTGGAGATAAATCTTACCTGTATATCAAGAAATCTCTCTGGGATTTCCCGTTTTTCCCATAAAGGGAAAAGAGGATTTCTTTTCTTCACTGTAGTATTTTCCCAGACCCTGGTGCTGGTCCATGGCAGGAAAACAAAGGCTTGAGCAACTTCCTTTCTCTTTCCTCAGGCACTGAAACTTCTCCCTGAAAGTGTGGCTCTCTTCCCCTGAGTCCCTTTCATTTTTTTAATGAAGCAGAACAGAAGTGAAGATTATTTATCCATGATAAATTTCAGTTTATTGTAGAATGGTTTGGGTTGGAAGGGCACTTAAAGATTGTATATTTCCCACCCCCTGCCATGGGCAGGGATGTCACCCACGGGATCAGGTTCCTCAGAGCCTCCTCCAGCCTGGCCTTGAACACTTCCACATTCTAACTAACATATTGAGGCAGGATTATTCCCTGGGAATGCACTCTCTGCAGGGCTTTGAGTGCTGCAGCAGGATGAACTCCATCCTCTACTTGAAGGCTTTGGGAGGCTCCTTCCTTCCTGGCCCCTCATGACAGTTTTAAAAACCATGGGTTTTGTATAACCTTTAGCTAGACCATGAAAATGCACCCAAAAATCTTGGCCCTTTTGGAAAAAAAATCACTTTATTTATGATTGATTGTTCTTTGCCTTATCAACCCCAAATGGGTACCTCACACATGCTTATTGCTCCTAGGCATGCATAAAATCTACCAGAACAAATGGGAAAAGGCAGAATCCCTGCCATTTTTGTGTTTTCTGGCTTGGGGTCTGGCAGCTGCTCATTTGCACAGTTACCTGTCTGAGGGCAGGCAGGTTTTTGGGTGAGATAAAATGAACAACCTGGCAGCTGTACTCCTGTGTCACACAGCAGCTCCAAATTCTGCTGGTTGGACCTCCTCAGGAACAGGCTAATCCTGGCAGAGTAGCTCTGGGTTCAAAAGGGTAAGGGGGTCAGTTTTGTGGAGCTGGGATCTGTTTTGGGGACAAGGAGAAGGAGAATTATTCAGGGATACCCCTTCTTCACCACACAGCTCCCAGAGATTAAATGTTCTGTGGCAGAGCTGAAGAGAGGGTGGGATTTGAGGCATGGCACAGCACAGAGCCAGGAGCAGCTGCTGCCATCTTCAGTGGCAATTCCAGAGCAAAATAAATTAATAACCTAAATTAATGGTAAAGGCTTTGTTATGAAATTCATCCTCTTGAAATGATGGGCTGCATAGGTAAGGCAGTGGGTGAGATGAATGTAGTATATTGCATCTATGAAATACATGAGCTGAATAAAACACATCTTATAGATGCAACATAGGTAAATAATTTAATATAAGGGAACATAGGAACAAAAATCACTCTTGGCTTAAAGCATGTGGGAAATTGGTGGTAGAGCTGGAAACTGGCCCACTTGTGTTAGTCAGAAGATCATTCAGCAAAACCTGAAGGAAGGTTTATTTCTGTATTAGCTTTCACTTTTTTCAGGCAGCATTGCCCTTCTAAAGATATCCCTTCAAAAGATGGACCTTTTAAGAAAGTCTGCCGATCTGGGCTCCCTCAGATTAACTAAGGGCACACATTTCAAAGGGAAGTGGTGTTCATGGGAATTCTCTGCCAGCCACCCAGATCTCAGCTGCAGAAGCAGAGGATAAGTAGTAAAGGAGTTTAAATTTCCTCGAGCTGCCTTCTGTTGTGCTTCAGCTTTGATCTGCCAGGATTACCTTGAGAGGTGAGAAAAGTAGTTAATTTTCCACTTTGACTTGACACTTCCCCTTTCTCGAGGGGCTGCTGAGTTAGTGCCCGCTGCCTGCCCAGGTGAGCTGCCTGCAGCACCAGGACTGGCACTCTCTGGGTGCTGCCTGCCTTCTCAGACTGTCAGATGAGGGATCCATAAAACCACAGCCAGAAAGGTGGACTTTCTGCTCTGCTCAGTCCACAGTGCCACCATCTTTACTTTGGCTTTTCTCTGTGGTCCCACAGGAACTCTCCTGAGCCCCCAGGGAACATTCTTTACATAGTTTTACAAGCTATCTTTCTCCAGCTCTAGATTAAAACCATTCTTTGTGGTGATGGCTGCAAAAAGATTTAACTCTGCTTAGGTGGTTTCTGCTTTGTTTATGAAGCTAAATATGTTGCCTCCTTGTGTTGTTCTACTCCTTCATCTTTTGTCTTTGGAGTTATATTTAGGCTTTTGTTTTATTATTAATCAGACACCATCCTTTTGTTCTGCTCTTATCACACCTCAAACAATAGATTCTCAGCCACAGCCAAGGCTTCTCTCTTCTTCAGTAACACAAATATTTGGCAGCAGAGCACAATGTGTGTTTGTTTTTAAACAACCATCACATGGAAGCTCTCATGTCCTTGCACTGTTGTCAGCTGTTGCAAAGGACAGAACAGCAGATGGCAAAAATGGGCCGGGAAAAATGACTAAGCATGACTTGAGCTGCACTGGGAGGAAGAGGGATCAGAAATAATGATGCCCTCCACTCCAGGATCCAGCTTTTTGCAGACTTTTGGCACTGTTATTCTGGCTGTGTCTTGGCACTGGATGAGGCTGGTCCTTGTGCTCTCCTCCTGGAAGGAGGGAAGCAGTGCTAGGGCACGATGGCCAGGATGCACGAGCTCCTCACTCTCAGAGCTGCCTTGCTGTGTTCTAGCCCTCAGCTGCAGTGTGCTGTGACAGGGACCATGTGCCAGTCCTGTACACCACTTATCTACAGCTCATCAAACAGCTCACAGCTACCCTGCAGACCCACATGGTGAAAACAACCAAACCTGGGCTACAGTGCTTGTTTCCCCTGTGGCAGGAAGCAGAAACACTGATCTAAACTGTTGAGCTGTCACAACTATCCTCGAACTGATGAAAGCACTGGTGGTAACTCCAGGGCTCACAACAGGCTCCATCTCTCATGGCAATCTGTGGTCAGTGCAGGGATTTTGTACATCAGGCATGCAAAAAGCCAGGTACAGCTTCTTCCCTGGGCCCAGCCAGACCTGCCAGCGTGGTCTGTGCATGGGGCAAGCTGCTCCTGTCCACTCTGCTCCCAAAACACCAAGGGCAGATAAAACAGCATCAGGCAATTTCTAGGAAATGCAATGAGTCAGTTCCTGTTAATGATGAGACCCCTGTGAGTCAGATCATTAGCACTGATTTCCATTTCCATTGCTCTTGCTGTTGTTGGGCTTTTTGTTTTGGTGGGGTTGTTTTTTTTTTTGTTTTTTTTTTTTTTTTGGGGGGGTTTTTTTTTTTTTTTTTTTTTTTTTTTTTTTTAATTTTTAAAGGTTTTTTTTTTTTTAA